>NC_134136.1:62167500-62792500 GCF_040939455.1 Microcebus murinus
CTATTAGAATTCTAGAGGAAAAAGTTGGAAACACTCTCCTAGACATCAGCCTAGGCAAAGAGTTTATGAAGAAGTCCCCAAAGGCAATCACAGCAGCAACAAAAATAAATGGGACATGATGAAACTGAAAAGCTTCTGCACAGCCAAAGAAACAGTCATGAAAGTAAACAGACAACCTACAGAATGGGAGAAAATTTTTGCATCCTACGTATCCGATAAAGGGCTGATAACTAGAATATACTTAGAACTCACGAAAATCAGCAAGAAAAAATCAAATAACCCTATTAAAAAGTGGGCAAAGGACTTGAACAGAAACTTTTCTAAAGAAGACAGAAGAATGGCCAACAAACATATGAAAAAATTCTCATCATCTCTAATCATCAGGGAAATGCAAACCAAACTACAATGAGATATCACTTAACTCCAGTGAGAATGGCCTTTATCAAAAAGTCTCCAAATAACAAATGCGGGCGTGGATGCAGAGAGAGAGGAACACTCCTACACTGCTGGTAGGACTACAATCTAGTTCAACCTCTGTGGAAAGCAATATGGAGATACCTTAAAGCGATACAAGTGAATCTACCATTTGATCCAGCAATCCCATTGCTGGGCATCTACCCAAATGATCCAATGACACTCTGCAAAAAAGACACCTGCACTCGAATGTTTATAGCAGCACAATTCATAATTGCAAGGCTGTGGAAACAGCCCAAGTGCCCATCAATCAAAGAATGGATTAATAAAATGTGGTATATGTATACCATGGAGTACTATTCAGCTCTAAGAAACAATGGTGATATAGCACATCTTATATTTTCCTGTTTAGAGCTGGAACCTATACTACTAAGTGAAGTATCCCAAGAATGGAAAAACAAGCAACAGATATATTCTCCAGCAAACTGGTATTAACTGAGTTGCACCTAAGTGGACACATAGGTACTACAGTAATAGGGTATTGGGCAGGGGAGAGGGGGTGTGGCACGGGTATATTCATACATAATGAGTGAGATGTGCACCATCTGGGGGATGGTGATACTGGAATCTCAGATTTGTGGGGGGGAGGGCATTTATTGAAACCTTAAAATCTGTACCCCCATAATATGCCGAAATAAAAAAAAAAATCTTCAGCTTCGGCACTGTCCTTTGAGGTGTTAGTGTTTTGTGGTGTGTGTTCTTGAAAGTGAGGAAAGGACAGGTGCTGATTGCTGAACAGGTGTTGGTGCAGGAGGACACACTGGCCTTGGTCACAATGGGCCTGATTAGCCTTTTCTTTTTCAAAATTGTTAGGTGAATATTGTTGATGTGTGTTCCCTTTAACTTTGTACTGGGCCTCCATTCATCAGTATGATTATCAGAGACGGTATTTCTCTTATCTTCATCCTAATAAGGAGGAAAGTAAAACCTTGAAGAAGCATATGTGTGAGCATCATGTAGCTGCATTTATGGCCAGTTTTGTTTCATTTAACAACATCAGTGAGTGTTTAACATCATCTGTCAGCTTACATTTAGCAGCCAGTCTTCTTCACGTCTTGTCTTAAAAAAAGAAAAAAAAGAGAGTTTCCTGCCAATCTCAAGTGAAAATGAAGTAGGAATCTAGGGAAGGCCTAGAGCCTGTTCACATCTTGTATTGGCTTTGGTCACCAGGGAAGGGTGTTTTGCATTTTTTTATAAATTGACTCCTTTTTAATATCCTCCCATTCAACCAAGTGTGTTCCTGATTCTTTTCATGTGTTTCCCATTAAAGGTTTATTTGCAATTTAGGAATAATGAAAATAGAATCTGGTTGGCAAGAGTTTTTTATTTAATACCTTGAAGGGAAGCAAGCCCGCAGGGATTCTTTTTTGTTTGTTTGTTTTATTTTACAATATAATCATGTGGGTTGTTTTCATGACATTGCAGTTTTTTGAATTTGTTTAATTTTGTTCTTGGCCTTGTTCCCTAAATATTTACCAAATAAATGTGTTTTCCTTGTGTGCATGGGAAATGAGCCGTCCTGCTGGGCTTTTGTCATTGACAATGGCTGTGGATTTCCCTTTGTTTCTCTTGTCAGGCAACATTGGACTTGTTTGGTATTTAACATTTCATGTTTATCCTGATGGCATTGAAGTTTATTTTGATCCTGGTGTTTCCTTCATTTGCCTTTAAAAGTTTTGGTGTAAATTTCAATTTACACAGGAGATAATTAACATCAAATCGAGTGTCTTTAATTTTATAATTGCATGTTGGATATGGCTACATATACTTTTTGGGTTTTTTTGCTTAAATTTTGGTGGTGTCCTTAATCAGAAATTTTCTAAATAAAAAGTTTGAGAGTAGTCTCAATTTACCTTACAGAGCTTAGGTTGCTGAGTCCTTGAGACTTTCTAACAGTGAATCTTGTAAACTGTCTACCGCCACTAGTAAATAGTGTGGAGTTTTATTTTGCAGATTACATGCCCAGTATCATTTCATTCTATTAAATGTGGGTGTTAGCCCTTTCCATAGGTATTGTGTTAAAATTTTGACATTATCTCAAATTTGCAAATAAGAAAAAGATTTTTCTGACTGCCTATGTGCCTTTTGCTTAATGATAGTTAATAACCTCAGGCTGCCACTTAGCTGAACCTTTCCTTTTATTTTCATTTTATATTGTTTTCTAAATAGTTATATTTGTTGAAATTTTAGCCTTTTTATATCTTATTTCATGCCTCTGTTAAACTAAACCACATTTTGCGATACTTAAATATAAAACTTCACATATTAAGTGTATCATTGGTCCAGTGCTTCGTTGATGACAGTGAATGCCTGGAAGGCCACCGTAGACCTCTTGAAGACGTTTGGGACCATTGGAATTTCATTTCCCACAACAATTGCGTATTGAATTTCATGCCATTTAATTCAATTCTGTCCCTAGTGATCTGTGTATGTTCCCTTTGAAATGTGTGGGGCATTTTTGATTTGAATATAAAGAAATTGACAACCATGATTTTTGTTTTCTGTTGTTTGGGGATGAGTGTTCCTTGCAGGATGTCTTGCATACTTTGGAATTTTGTTTTAGAACCATACTTGTGTATTTAATATATTGTCATTAAAAATATTCATTGAGGTCCTTCTTCCCAGGTGTTCTTTGATAAAAACTAAGAAAAAAAACAACTTGTGTAGTTTCAATTAACATAGAAACGAAAGTGGAATGGTCCAAGGGCAAGTTCCCCAGCACAAGAATTGGAAGGCATAGGCTAGTCTACCCTCATATGCCAGGGTACTGTCTATGCCCCGGTGGCCACAAGTGCTGCCTGTGCCTAATGCCTCAAGTGCTACCATATTGGCTTCAGAAATAGGTAGTGACTGCTGATTTGTACTCATGCCTCTATCCCTTGTCACCTAATGTATTTTATATTCAAAGAGATATCTAAATAAGAGGAACACTTTTGTTTTGCTCCAAAACCTGAGGACCTTAATCACGGAGCAATACCTGATACTTTCTATGATGTAAAAGAGTTACTTGTGGCAGGGCATGGTGGCTCAAGCCTTGTAATCCTAGCACTCTGGATCCTTTGAGGCGGGAGGATCCTTTGAGCTAAGGAGTTGGAAACCAGACTGACAGGAGGGAGACCCTATCTTTACTCAAAATAAAAAGAAATTATCGTGACAACTAAAAATATACATAGAAAAAATTAATCAGGCATGGTGGCACATGCCTGTAGTCCAAGTTACTCGGGAGGCTGAGGCAGAAGGATTGCTCTAGCAGGGGAGTTTGAGGTTGCTGTGAGCTAGGCTGACACCACGGCACTCTAGCCCTGTCAACAGAGACACTGTCTCAAAAATAAATAAATAAATAAACAATTTTTCAACATACTATATTACTATTTATTGACATAATATATCAAATTGCAGTTGTATAATGTGGATTTCATGTTCTATTACTGTCAGTATTCAACAACATACCAAATGGGATCCAAAACCCATTGGAAACTCATGTTACCCATAATCTCGCATAATGTATTAGTGTCTTTAATAAGTAACAAAGTCAAGAGAGAACACAAAACGCATCCAAGAGGTCCGTTACCCATAATTTTGGATAAATCCATTGTCTTATCTCTGAGGAATAGCAAGAAAGCAGGACTTCTCTGAGACTCCTAAGCGCTGCTGACTAACTGGGTGGTAGAGACTCGGTTTCTACAACCCGTTCTTTTCACTAGGGATAGTTATCTTTTTTCAGTCTTTGTCGTGTTCTTCTGTTCACTGTGGGTACTATTATTACAGACAAATTTATTTTATTTGAATGTTCTCATTTTTTAAAAAATGTATCTTTATATTTTAACCTGCACACTTTGATCTTTTGATCCTATTTGGAAACTCTTTTTCCAATAAGATGTATCAGCAAGGCCGGGTATGGTGGCTCACGTCTGTAATCCTAGCACTCTGGGAGTCTGAGGCAGGCGGAAAGCTCCAGGTCAGGAGGTCAAAACCAGCCTAAGCAAGAGTGAGACCCCGTCTCTACTATAAATAGAAAGAAATTAATTTGCCAACTATTAAATATAGAAAAAAAATTGGCAGGGAATGGTGGCACATGCCTGTAGTCCGAGCTACTTGAGAGACTGAGGCAGAAGGATCTCTTGATCCCCGGAGTTTGAGGTTGCTGTGAGCTAGGCTGACGCCACAGCACTCACTCTAGCCTGGACAAAATAAATAAATAAATAATAATAATAATTTAGTAGACCCACTGTTGAGTTCTCCTGAGCTAGCCTTATTTCTGTGTTTTTAAAATGTATTTGTTGCTCTGGTTTCTTGCATTTTTGCAAAGTTCTTGTTTTCTTCCAATAAAATGCTTGTTGGAGAAGATTCTTCTTGTAGATTTTTATTATTCACAGTGAATGCCAGTGTGATCCACCAGGCTGTGGTTCAGCCATGTGCATCGCTGCATGAACTAGGGAAGAGCTCTGAGCTATATAATCCAGGGCAGGGGTGTGAGTTCTAGACACGATGGAAGGTCTTCCCTTTCTTTATGGAAGTACTCCCCTAAAGGTGGTAGGTAATCTAACACCTCCTTGTGAGTAGTGATCCTTTTGACATTTCATGAAGGCAAAAAATACATATTCCACATGTTTGGGGATTGTGGGGGCTGTGGGGGAATATCCTGATACTTCCAAGGGTAAGGCAGAGGTAAGGTGACCAGCATTTCTGCCGAAGATCATCTCAGAAGTCATGAGGACCACAGCCAGAAACATCAAGCACCCAGTGGATTCCTGGTAAAGCCTGCATTAGTGATGAATCTTGGTCCCTCATGTCTGAGGCATCTCTCCTTACACCACACCTCTAGGTTTTATAAAGGCCTTGTAATATCAGGATTCAATTAATTAAATGGGTAGAAGATTTTTTCTCATTGTTCTTTAAACATATCAGTACAATTTGCACTACTTGTATAAAATTTACAATTAACTGAAATTGTCCTCTGTGCTGCTTACCTGGGCTTACATAGCTCATCAAATAGCCTCATCATCATGATTGTTAATATATTTCCCCACAGGAAAGGAGAATAAGACCATTGCAAACAGTGTGTTCTGCCTGTAGACGTTCCACACTGGGTGGTTGGGCTCAATGTCTGTCCCTGGATTTCACAGAGATCTTAAGCTGCAGGCGTCAGCAACTCTACCCTGGCCATTCAGTCAAGTGGGGCCTGAGCTGCAGTGCATCACTTCCTGCCTGAGCAGTTCACCGGTATGCAGAGTTTAAATCACTTCTCTTTTTCTCCAGTTGCAGCTGAAACTTTGTTTATTTGCCTTTTCTTACTCTCTCTTGTGTTACAGAATCAGTCTTCACATTAGGCTGTGAGACACTCCCAACCAGCCACCTTCACCCATGCCACCAACCAGCATAGTGCCCTCCATATGTGCGCCTCTCTCCCCAGAGATACTCTGAAACCTGCTATGGGCAGTGTAGAGTTTGAAAGAGAACAAGAAATTAGGGAGCAGGTGGCCAGTGAGTGATATTTAAGCTATTACCAACAAACAGTCTCCCTTCTAGCAACATCTCAGCCAATGGTAGCCACACAGGGTCTTCATAAGCTTGTGTTGGGAATCTGGTCATGAATTTTTGTCATAGTCAGATGAGGCTTTCAATGACCTCTTGCACTGATCCCCAGACAACGAAGGTTCATTGGCCAAGTGTATGGCCTCTTCCCTCATTCTCTCTACATAGGAGGAAATGTGTGAGTTATGGTGACCATGGTCTCAGCAAGACAGCCACCCACTGAGACTGGAATTGTGCTGCTGAAGGTTCTCTGAGCTTTCATCACCATTAGACCAGGGATTATTTAGGGCTCGTTCTCCCTGTCACCCCAACTTCCCAGGGAGACTTTAATAGACAATGAGAAGTCTGGATGGAGAGGGACATTACAGGAGGGGCAAGGTGTGTCACACACCCTCAAGGCAGAAGTAGGACCTACAGGGCAAGAAGTTAAAATTTGGTGAGATATGAGGGTGCTTCTCACATATATTTTTAACTCAAGATCAGTAATATAAACAACAAATAACTAGCAAAATCACAAAGTCATCAATCTCTCTGTTGTGAGGGCTACAATAGCCCATTCACTACCTCTGACAGGCCCTGTGCTAAGCATTTGTCCGTGTCATCTTCCTTCATGCTCATGTGAATCTAGGCAGCTGGGTTCCATATGTACGTCTCAGAGAAGTCAAGTCATTTGGTCAAGGACATACTGTCACTAAGTTCCAGAGGCAAGAGTAGAACCCAGATATGTGTGATTCTATATCTTGTTTGCTCTTAACCCCACAGCACCCTAGAATGGCATGAAATTTATTTGGATGTGGGGGTTGGGGAACAGATATTCATCAAAGGGAATTTGAAAATACAGATTAGGAAAAATTAACATTATTCTTGCCATTCTTGCCAATTGAAACATTATTCGTATTTTGTTGTCATCTAGTCTTTTTTTCATATACATTCATAATTCTATTGTATTTCCAAGTACTTTCTATTGCTTTCACTCAATTTGTAAGCATTGCCTTATTTTATTACTTCATTTCTTGTAATCGCCGTGTTTTCCTTTGTTTTTAAAAACAACTTTGTTCTTTCTCATTGTAAAACCCTTCTCTTTCTTACTGGCAAGAAGTTGTCAATTGATGATGATACAACAGACAGGATAACAAGGGAACTATATGGTAATGTCACTCATCTAGAGGGAACAACTTTAATTTTTCCTCATAGTTGCAAGGACACAATGAGCAGAGGAGGAGGCAGCACTTAGTCCCATTGGAGCCGGGAACATTTGTGGAAAGGTGTGTCAAATGGACCTGTGCCTCCCTCAGAGAACATTCTTTCCCCCTCCTTTTGTGTGCTCTTTCTGTGTCCTGGATTCTGCACAAGTCACTTGGGCTCATAGTTGTCACCCAGGTCTGGGGTAGAGAGGACTCTAGGCAGCAGAGGCAGCTTGAGAACATTGTCTCCCTAGGGAATGTGTCAGACCGTCCAGGCAAAGAAAAATGTTCCTTTGTTCCCATTTGGGCCCCCTATTTCAGGTCATTGGGTATTATTTTCCCAGAGACATTTGCTTTTAGTCTTTTACCAACGTCACAAAACTATATTACCAGTCTGATCATTATACTCTCAGACCTCAGAAGTGTATGGCTGTGGAGATGTGTTCAGGGGGTGGGCTGTGGGCGTGGCCTGGGTGCCATTGCGGGCTCCTCCTCCCAGGCCAAGTGGTCACTAGTGCCCAGGCTTGGAACAGGGGCGTGGCCAGGTCTGGAGAGAACTTGAGGACAGGCCCAATGTCCTGGAGGGGGCGGGGCCGGAGTCACAGGGGCGGGGCTGAGGATTCCCAGGGCTGGGTGAGGGGCAGGAAGCAGGAGAATACCTGGCAGTGAGTAGGGAGGTGGAGCCTACTGCTGGCTGTCCCTGCTCTGGAAGTGGAGGAGGCTTCCTGCTGCCCCTCTTCCTGCCCTTCACCCATCCCCCTTGCATGTGTCAGAGCCATCCCTGGGTCTGGGGGCCACTTGAGTGAGGTTCTGTGAACACATTTTCCTCTTCTTCATGCAACTCTTAGCTAGATTATTGGCTTCCTGACCCCAGATGTGATAGTTTGCAACATTAACAGGAAAACCCCATATATAAGCAAACATAATCCTAAGCAGCATCTGCAAAGATAATGCACCATGAGCAGTTAACATGAAGAGAGTTAAATGTTAACAAATCTCTTAGCTAGCTATATTAAGACACCAAAAGAGGATAATCATAGGTCATAGTTATTGAAAATATTAAAAAAAAGGGGTTTTATTATTTTGCTAGAGGCATCTGCTTTTAGTCTTTTACCACAACAACAATATCAAATTGCAACTCTGATCATTACATTACTTTCTCCAACATTATAATCACATAATACACCATTTAAATATTAGAGCATTAAGTTTTAGTAAGACTTTCTTCAGTTTCTTTCATAAATCTGATGTTTTTATGATATAATGCTATAGGTCAACCCCTTAGAAGCCCACAACAGCTCGGCTTAAAGATGATGTGGCTCCTGTTTTTCCATTTGAAAACATATAATTGAGTCCAGGCAAGGTGGCTCAGGCCTTTAATCTTAGCACTCTGGGAGGCCGGGGCAGGAGGATCGCTCAAGGTCAGGAGTTCAAAACCAGCCTTAGCAAGAGTGAGACCCCGTCTCAACTGAAAATACAAAGAAATTAATTGGACAACTTGAAATATATAGAAAAAATTAGCCAGGCATGGTGGGACATGCCTGTATTCCCATCAACTTCGCAGGCTGAGAAAGGAGGATTGCTTGAGCCCAGGAGTTTGACCTTGCTGAGAGCTAGGCTGATGCTATGGCACTCTAGGCTGGGCAACAATGTGAGGCTCTATCTCAAAAAAATATATATATATATGTATATAATTGATTAATAGGTTTAGAGTTTTGATTTTAAGTAGAACTCTTACTAAATTCTTTATATCTATATATACATGCTATATACATCATCAACTGGAACATTTACAGGAAGCTTAGTTTCCAGTTTTTATTGTATTTTTTTTTTTTTTTTTTTGGAGACTGGGGTCTGGCTGTATGGCCCAGGCTGGAGTGCAGTGGCACACTCATAGCTCACTGCAGCCTCGAATTCCTGGGCTCAAGCCACCCTCCCACGTCATCCTCCTGAGTAGCTTGGACTACAGGTGTTCACGACCTCACTCAGCTACTTTTCATATTTTGGTAGTGATGGGGTGTTGCTATGTTGCCCAGGCTAATCTTGAACTGCCAGCCTCAAGAGATCCTCCGCCTTGGCCTCCTAAAGTGCTGGGATTAGAAGCGTGAAGGATTTATTTAATCACACTTTGATCTTTTAATCTCCCAAATCTGCTCTTCTTCTGTCTCCCTCATCTTGGAACACAAAACCTCTTTCCTTCCCTTGGTGTCATCCTTGAATCCTGTTTGTTTCATGCCCCACATTAACTGCACAGCAAGTATTCAGCTGTACCTTCAACACACAACCAGAATCAGACCAACTTCCTGCTCCTCCACTGTTATGACTCCTGTCCAAACCACCTTTACATTTCTCCTGGATTATTCCAAAAGCCGCCTGATCATCCGTCTCTTTCTTCCCTTGCTCCATTATGGTCACTTCTTGCATATCTGTATCTTTTGCTGAATATATTTCTGTTGGTAAAGAAATTGGAATTACAATTGTTGTATCACAGAGGATGCTTACGTTTAGCTTTAGTAGATAGTGCCAAACAGGTCCCTATTTGTTTGAACTAATTTACCGGCAGTGCAGCTTCATAGCAACAGCAATGAAAATAGCTTTAGGAGGAGAGAAAACACAGCCCCAGCGCATTTATTTGTCCTCACCCTTTCATTTGAGACATGTCTTCTTCATGACATCTGAATGACACCGTAACATGTAGAAATCTGTGTACCTGTAACCATTGGCAGCAGACCGTGAAGCATGAGTGGGATGTGACACTGACGCCAGCCACAAGACAGAGCAGATGGGGTCTCATGGGCCAAAATGGACAGGGCTGCCTCTGGTAGGATGTGAGTTCCATGGGGCAGTTCAGGAAGAGCAGGGCCTGGGGAAACCACCATGTGTATTCTTTCCTCCCTCTCAGCCCTGTCTACTCAGGATGCCTTTATACAACAGAGTCATGGTGAGCGTGGACAGGCAAGATAGCTTTTCCAGGGAGCAAAAATCCAGAAAATGGCAATAGGCAGCCTGGCAGATGTGTTGTAGAGGGCACAGACCCACCCCCACGCCCTGCTGCCCCGAGGGGGGCTTGTGGACCTCGTGTATGAACATGGGCTTCAGGAGCTTTTCTCTGCCTTCCTGGAAAACTCAGAGTGACTGCCCAGCTGCCAGCAATGCAGGACCCTAGAGTGCCAGGGTCCGGAGCCATTAGGCAAGTGTGTGAGAGTCACGTACAAGTCAGTGTTTGCCAGGCAGGGTTGCTTTGGAAAAAACAAAAAGATAAAAGAAAAAAAAATCCCGTCTTGCCTCACCTTGAACTCTGGTTGCTATATGGCTCAGGGGGCCCTTTGATTTTCATGCTCCCAGGAAATTTAGGCTCCCAGTCTTCTTGACCTGGGTTTAAAAAGAACAAAAGTGAAAGCCTCAGAGACTTCTTGAATAGGCTCAGATCTCCAACGATGTCTCCTGCATCATAGGTCAAAAGAAATCAAAGGCCAGCCGAGATTTATGGGGATGGGAAACAGACCCTACCTCTTGAAGGAAGGAGTGGCAAGGTCACAGTGCAAAGGACCTGGCCTCCAGGTATGGGAGGTATTGCTATGGCCTTTGTTGTCAATCTACCACTGTCTGCTGTCTGTATATGAAATATGAGCCAAAACTTAGAGCAGAAACTCATAAAGAGCCAGCAGTCAACATCTAGGAATAAAGTCTGTACTTGAGATAAGAGCTTTATTCAATCTAATTTCCACTGATGTGAACATCAATTGGTATGGAGTTATTCTCTTCTTTGGGGGATGACTTTCTACCATGATTTTTTATTTATCTGGATATCTTTCAGTGATTCCTTCTCATCTGGAGCAATTTTTGCTTCTTATTTTACATTTTCTTTTTATTAGACAATGGCACACCCAGTTTAATCTCTGAGACAGTGGGTGGTTCTTTGGGTGAGAACCAACCACAATCTATGCGTTGAGTCAGTAAATGCTGTAAAGGCCTGTGCAAATTGACCTCCCTGCCAGTAGGCGGCCCTTGGGAGAAGGAACAACCTGCAGTGTAGTGTTTAGAACCTGTGACCAGCTCTATTCCCTCCGGAGAAGCATTGGATTGCCCCAGGTGCTTCCAGGTGGGACACTGGACTGGAACTTCAGCTGAGTCCTTATTCTCTGCCACAGCAGAGGTGTGTAGGGGAGTGTGGCTGGGCAGGCTGGGTTGGGAGAGCTTGCCCTCAGGCTCTACAAAAGCTGGCAAGTATCTGTTTCACCTGGGACCAGAGGTCTGCTCCCAGTTTTCAGGCTAAGCCACAGGGAAGGGCTGTAGTGGCCTCACCCAATCACAAATCTCTCTTCCTTTCCCCTGAGCAATGTGATTGAGACCTCAGAATGGCATCTGGGCTGTGGGCCTGTACCCAGGTCCCCAAAGATCAATCCCTGACCATGCCAGGGAACAGCGTGCTGGTCTCAAGCTGCCCACAGGGTCCCCCGGTAGGTTTGATGCCCCTCTGCCTCGGGACATACACCACAGTGATGCTGTTGCTGGGCAACTGGCACCAAGGAGGGCCAGCGGGAAGGGAGCTCACAGTCTGAGCACCCCTCAGTCTGCTGCAGGACCTCTAGAGGGAAGGTCTGAGCCCCATTCCCTGGGGAAGCCCCGGCGTGGTGGCTCTGTTGTCTCTCTCAGTAGCTACAGGTAGTGAAACCGCAGGTCAATATGGGGTACAAGCCAAGAACTGTGGTAAATGCCTCGCCAAAAATAATGATAAAAATTAGTTACTGTCCCTCTGTTTGCACCTCTATAATTGCCAATCTGGACCCATGCAGCATGTAGTCATAAATATTCTTAACTTTCTCCATAGATAACATCACCTTTTCCAAACCTAAGGGTAGTATTTAAGATGTCTTCCAAGCCCCGTATTCCAGTTGATTGACTGACCCACCAGGACCTGCATCCCATACCAAGAAACTGACTCACCTGGAATTGTGACTCCAGGGGCTGAAAAAACACAAGAGGATGATTTCTACATCCCTATGATTTTGCCACAATTAATGAACCTATTTGCCTAATCCCTTTCCTGCCAAACTTTTGTTAAAATCCCTGTCTCCCAAAATCTTGGGGAGGCGGATTTGAGATTTCTCCCATCTACCCACTTTGTGCTATCTAGAATAAAGACCCTTTCTCTGCCATAAAACCTGCCGACTCAGTATATTGGCTTCTTCTTGGGCAGCAGGCAATGAACCTGGTTGGGCCGCAACAGTAGGGGATGGGAATGGGAATCTGGGAAGTTTTGAGTCCCACTCTCTGTGGAAGGCCTGGTGTTGTGGTTGCACCAACAGAGAGGAGAAACAGTTCCAGTGGGCCCTGCTTCACTTGTCTCTCAGCAGCAACCACTGTGGCAGTGGAAGGGGAGTAAAAGGGTCTGAGTAGAAGAAAGCTAGCACTTGGTTATCTCTGTCCCTCTCTCCTGAAGGCAGCCCACCCAGAATGTCCAGATTGTGGAGTCACACAGGTATCCTATGGTTTCCGAAAGCTGGGCTGGAGTTAGAAATTTTTATGTGAGAACCAGTGAGACAAAAACTGAGGGGCTGAGCCCCCCTGGGAAGGGTTGAGGTGTATGGTGAGTGGAAAAGCAATATGGCACCTGCTGTCTCGGTTCAGGTCTGTGTTGAGGGGAAGTGACCTGAAGGAACCAGACGCTTCCTCCTTCACCCTCGTGAAGCTCCCAGTTCCCCGGTGGCAGCATCTTTTGAGCTTGTGAGCATTGAAAAACTCTCCAGCAACTTGGGAGCTCACTGACTGCAAGAAACATGGGGGAGGGAGACATAAGCCACTCCACACATCCTATTCGCTTGGGCACAGGAGGACTAACTGTGCTACAAGAGCCCACCCACATTCTGCATGATCTAGCAAAACCAATGAGTGAACAGGTTCCTTGTGAAATCCTCAGGGGAAGACATTTCTTGTGATGGCCCAATGAAAGCTTCTATTTCAGTACCTGCTTATGTACGTATGGGATCGCCTGAGGAAACCTGCTCTGCATTGAGCTAAATTATATCAGAAAGGAATAAGCTGGTCAGGTGCCAGTATGAGTCTCTTTTCTGTTGCTTATAACAGAGCCCCTGAAACTGGGTAATGTAGAAAGAAAAGAAATTTCTTTCTTGCAGTTGTGGAGACTGGGAAGTCCAAGGTTAAGGGGCTGCATCTGCTGAGAATTCTTTCCTGTTCAGTACTCTCAGCAGATTCCGAAGGAGGCACAGAGTACAACACATGCAGGGGGCTGAGCATGCCATGTGCTAGTGCAGGCTCTCTTTTACTTTATATGAAGCCACCAGTTCCCCTTTCATGAGGGGATTGACCCACTCATGAGGGCTGGGCCTCATGATCCAACAGAACTTAAATATTCCCTCAATACTGCACCTTTCGGGGCTAAATTCCAACATGAGTATTGGAGGAGACAAATATCACAACCATAACAGTGGCCCAGAGGGAAACTTGTAGTAAACTTAGGAGATGAGATGCATACATGAAGAATTAGGATCAGACTTAACATGTTGATTAATACAGAGATATTAGCACAGATGAAAGTGACGAAGTTGAGATGAAAACTGTTGGCAAAGTGAACAATGTGTTGTAGGAGGTGGGTTGTGTGTTATGAATGTTTCAACTAAAAGGAATTAGAAAAAGGAGACTAATACAGACTGGACCGGCACAGAATAGCTCAAGGAAGGAGATGATATTTGACCAGAGACATGCAGCAAAATGTTACAAAAACAATCATAGCTAACTTTTCAGGAAAGGCTAATATCTTCCAGGATTTATTCCGGTTGCTGAATGCCAAGGCAGTCCAATAACATAATCCTTATTGGTCTCTACAGTGATTTCAATGTTGGTGTACCCCCACAATCTTTATGATGCAAGTTAGTCCCCAAGGTGAAGGTTTTATATGTAGGGCCTTTGGGAGGTGATTAGGTGACGAGGCTCTGCCCTCATGAATGGGACTAGTGGCCTCCCTTATAAAAGAGGCTGTGGAAGCCTTCTTTCCCCTTACAATATGTGTGGGAACGCAAAGGGTGACATGAAGAAGGAAGAGGCCCTGGTTAGACACCAAACCTGCTGGTGCCTCTTGCACTTCAAGAACTGCAGCCTCCAGAACTGTTAGCAATAAACTCCTGTCTTTTCTGAATTACCCAGTGGAAGATATTTTTTTCAAACAGCCTGAACAGACTTAGAGACTGTACCATCATTTTACTGACAAGGAAACAGAGAAGAAAAACAACCCTGAAAGATACACAGGTGGTAGGAGGAAGAGCTGTGACAAGAAAGCAAGCAGCCTACGTGGAACCCATACACTTAATTACTCTCTGTGGTGCAAGGTGGATAAGAAGTCATAGATAATTTTTTCAGGAGAGCCTATGAGCATGAGATGAAGTACCGATGGGAGCAGAGTGACTGTGAGTATAGACTGTGGAGACACAAGTGCACTGAGAGATAGGACCTGGGCAGTGTCCAGGCATCAAGAGAGGCCAGCCATGTTTCCAGCTGCAGAGTGCAGCCAGAGGGAAAAGCCTCAGCAACAGTGAGCAATGAGGTGGGAATTCCTGAGCGTGGAATTCACACCCACGGCCTGGTTCTTCCTTCACTCCACATCCCATGCTGCTTAAGTTCCCAGATTCATCCCTTCACTGATTGCTGGGCAAAGTGTAGAACCACTCCATGTCCCTCCGGATCTTTGCCAGAGTCTTATCCCCAACCCTATGTCTGGAAAGCTCACTAAAAAACATTCCCTGAGCTTCTAAAGGAGCAGCAAGACTGTAGAGGATAAGTTACCTCTAAGAGAAACTAGTTCTCTCCTTTTATGAAAAAAGAAAAAAAGTCAGATATAATAATTGTATATATTGATATGGGAAAAATGTGATGATTTGATGTATTAAATGTTGTAGAATGATTAATGCATGTAAATTGAAATATCCTTTACTTCACATACTACTTTTTTTGGGGGGAAGATCTCAAAAACAGATGATGTCTGTCACACTGGAATTTTCTAGCCTTTGAACAACATCTCTCCTCATTCCTCCCACTCCACCAGCCTCTACTCACTTCAAAACAATGGTTTAGGAAGGTAAGACACCAGAGATAGACAGCTGATCATTACCCCGATGTAAGTGGCAATACACAACAATCGAGTATCTGTGTGTATTGTCTCACTTTCCTAAAGAATAGTTGGGAAGTGATTTTAACCAATCTGATTCTTCTGTTTTTTCAGACGTGTACTTGGAGGACAATGAGTCCATCTTTCGCAGCTAGTGTTGCTTGTTAGAGTCCAGGCTGGGTAGGGCAACATCATGAAACATTGCATAGGCACGCCGTGCAGCTTCACCTTTCCCACTCAAAATAATCTTTTCTGCAGATGGGACGGTTATGTCGTTAGAGTTCCATTCCTGGTGGTGCTGCCCAAGTGACTCAAAGTCCACTAACATGGCCAAGTAACTCTGTGTTTCACCTTCCACCTTGGGCACAGATGAATTCAACATTGAAATTCAGGCAACCCTTGGTGAGAGTTGGACTTTTCTGTTTATACTGACTCACATATTGAGAGCAGCTCAGCAGATGGCCTCTTCAAAAGGGGCAGGGTCCAGTCCTACCTCCAGTACTCATGAAGCCAGTGACCTTGACAAATGAGATCTGGAACCACTTATTCATTCATCCTACAACAGAAGAAATCAGTCTTCTAGTGTCTGTGCATGGAAACATGAAGTCAGTCATGTTTGTCAGAGGAGAGACAGCTTATGCCTGAAGCTGGAAGGGTGGGACAAAATATTGAGAGAGAGAAAGACAGGGAAAGGCATCAAATCCAGAAGAGTTGTTTGCGTTCAGTGTTGTGATTAATCCTGGGAGGCTGCTATGATTTACCTGTGGATGGCTTCCCCTGGCCATAGCACAATTATGGAAACCTCAAAGGCATTGATAAAATCGCAAAACCAAACCTTGGGTCCCTGACATCTTGCTCATCCCACTGCTTTAAGATCCCAAGGACCATATAATTCTTCTTCCTCCCACCCTCTATATCTCTCCATGTGCCCACTTAAAGGCAAAGAACAACTCCCTTCTACCTGGCAGTGGAAAGAGTAAAAGCATGAAAGGCTTCCTGGAGGAGAGGGCAATTGAGGTGGGCCTAGACAAACTGGGTGAGCCAGATTTCCAAAATCACAAATGCCAGGAAACAGGGGATATGGTATGTATAGAGGCCTGGGTAGTAGACCTCGATATGGAGAGATGAGCACAGTTATATAAGCTACAGTACCAGAAAGGCCTGAGTTATTTAGCTGGGCCTTTAGGTATTGTTTGAGTTTTCCCTTGTAAACCTGGAGCTCAATGTTGGGTTCCTTGTCAATCACTTCAGACCCTCCAATGACGTTGTTTGTAGGCTGGGCCTGGGACTGGTTGTCCAGGCATCCGTACCACGTGACCAGGTAGATACCGTTAAAGTCTGGATTGTCCTGTGGGGCTTCCGTGGACAGTTTCCCGAGGATATGTGGGAATATGGCGGCACCCGCCTTCCAGGATCAGAAAATGTAAGTTTATTTGGTTTTTATTCTTAATTACTGAGTTTTGTGGTGATCCTGATCGAATCGAGTTTATGATGTGTTGTGACATCTTTAAGGGATGTGTGCGATGGGCCAATGGATTGTTCACAGGGAAGCTCCCTAGTCACGTCCGGCCCAGTGTTGTGCTTGATGGAACAACGTGATGAGTGTTTGCGATCATTTTGTTTGTTTAAATGTTGGTCATGGGCACCCCTGCTCCCTCTTCATCCTAAGGTTTTGTGGTGTTTTGAATTTAAAAATGAGGAAACGCTGATGTGATCGACGAGCAGCTCTCAGCCGCATCGCGAAAGGAGGCTGTTGGTCCCTGGCCCCTGAGTTTACCTTTATTTTATACTGTTCTTGGGTAGATATTATCAACACTTATTTCTTTAAAGTTTTTATTTTGCCACCTTTCGCCATTCGGTTTTCATATTTCTGTTGCTTTAGAGGTGACAAGGTGAGAAGTTACCTCCTGAGGTGAGGTTATGACAGCCATTCCAGTTAACTGTCTTTGTGGCCAGGTTAGTCTCTCATTTAACATGATTATATGTTTAATGTAGTCTGTTATGGTTCAAGTTCAGAATTCGTCTCTTTCATATGTTGTGTTCACAAGAGAAAAAAAAAGCGTTTTGAATATTTCTACGTGAAATGGGGCAATGGACTTCCAGCTTGTTCACTAAACCCAGGGAATTGCCGGGCCATGGTCCTTGAACTCTGTTTTGCACTTTTGTATAATGCACGTCTGTATTTAATATCACTGTATTCAGCCAAAAGCACCCCTTAAAATGCTTGGCGGTTTGACACTTTTAAGAATATGGAAAAGAGCACTCGGGTTGGCAAGAGCTTATACCTTTAAGTCCCTGAAGGGAATGAAGCCCCCAGGGATCCTATTTATTGTTTTAGTTTATGATATACTGACTTGCGTTTTTTTCATGACATTGCAATCATATAAATTTGGTTAAATTTCTTTTGGCTTTGTTTCATAAATATTTCTCAAATGAGGGTATTTTCAGTGTGCATATTGTGAAGTGATTCATCTGGCTTAGCAGGTGACGTTTTAAATCACGTGATATGGCTGCCAATCAGCCACTTTTTTTCAGATAAATTGGGCCTGGTTTTGCATTTAATTTTACCTGTTCCTCCTCTTGTCTCATTCAATTGACTTTTGGTCCCAGGGCTCTTCATAAGGGACTTTAAAAGGTTTTGTGTTGATAGAGAGTAAATTAATGTCTGAATGATTGATTGCCTTTTGTTTTCTATGGTAATATCTTCCGTGATATAATTAAAAATATGGTAGTGTTGTTATCTCTCTACAAATGTACTTTATGTTTCTGTTCTTGTACCCTCTCTCAGCGGATCCATAAAAGTACTTTAAAGAAAATGTTGTGGGCCAGGGTGGATTGGTAAATGCAAAACGTCATCAATGGGCCGCGTGGTTGATATTTTACGACAGTGAATGCCCTTAACCATCGTTCGCGGCTGTTTCATATGATTGGGTTTTACTTTGGATGAATGTGCTTTTTAGCATTGTATTAAATTAACTGCGGTCCTGACCCTCATCCGAAGCATGGGTAAACACATTTTCGTTCTTTTAAATGCACAAATAAGAAAAATAATGTTTTCGTGGGTTTTGTGCGTCTTGCTTTACGACAGTTCTGGCCTCACGTTGCTGGCTACATGAAGTTTGACTTGATTTCACCATCAAATTGTTTTAATATCACTGGATTGGTTGAGATTTTAGTCCTTGTGTTATCTTATTTCATCAATGTACCCAAATGAAGCAAGCTTTGTGGCATTTTCTAGATCAAACCTCACATATGGACTAAGCTGCCACATGTTTTATGGCAGTGAATGCCCGGAAGTACTGGTCGCCTGTCACCTCTGCACATTGTTGGGAATTTCATTTCCCACATGAATTGCCTGCTCAATATCATGTTATTTAATCCAATTGTGTGCTGAGGCTTTTGCATAAGTTTCCTTTAAACATAATGGGGAATTTCCCATTTATGAATGAAGAAAGTCACAGATTGAGTGCTTTCAGTAATCTGGGAGTAAATGGCAGTTGCAGGTGACGTTGACACTTTTGCTTCTGAAGCACAATGGTGTATTTAATATACTGTTTTTCTTTAAATGTAGCATTGGTATCGTTTCCAGGTGTTCTTCCATAGAAAAAAAAATGATTCATGAATTTTTTTTTTTTTTTTTTTTTTTTTTTTGAGACAGAGTCTCACTTTGTTGCCCAGGCTAGAGTGAGTGCCATGGCGTCAGCCTAGCTCACAGCAACCTCAAACTCCTGGGCTCGAGTGATCCTTCTGCCTCAGCCTCCCGGGTAGCTGGGACTACAGGCATGCGCCACCATGCCCGGCTAATTTTTTTATATATATATCAGTTGGCCAATTAATTCCTTTCCATTTATAGTAGAGACGGGGTCTCGCTCTTGCTCAGGCTGGCTTCGAACTCCTGACCTTAAGCAATCCGCCCGCCTCGGCCTCCCAAGAGCTAGGATTACAGGCGTGAGCCACAGCGCCCGGCCTGATTCATGTATTTTTTATATGCCCCCAAGGTAAAGAGAAATGAATGGTCAAGGCCTAGCCTGGGGAGGACAAGAATTGGGTGGAATGGGCTACTCCTATTGACTGATTACCCCATGACCTGTGGTTCCCTTTGAACGGAGCAGTGGAGCCTCTGAAAGGCAATCTTACCTGGTGTTGTGGCATAGTTGCTGCAATCTCTGAGTTATATTGCCTTTCGTGAGTTTGGACTACCTTGCGTGGGCTGAATAATTGTGTACTCAGTCCCCACTAGGTACTTTCAGCAGCTCTTCATCATAAGGGTAATAGGACGCCCCCTCCAGCCCCCTACCTATGTTATGAGTTGCCATGTGTGTGCCCCCAGTGGTGCTAGTCTTGCAGATCTGTACAATTGCCATCTCCTTCAGGACCTGTGGTGGAAAAATCTGGGACTGGTCAGCATGGGAGCCTGTACCATGACTAGTGTGGAACTGGAACTAACTGTCCAGAGCATCCAGCCAGGTAAGAACAACCGTCACTAGTGCGAGGTGACAGGTATTGGGCAAAGGGCATCACCAATCTGGTCTCACCTGTACCATCATTTAGGAAGGTGTTGAAACCAATGTGCTGGAACTGAAAGCTAGGAACTGCCATCAGTGTTAAGGTCTGTCCTTGGGTGCTGCTTATTAACTTCATGATTGAGACCCTGCTAGAGACTAACATCTTTTCCCAGGCATTAGTGGTGTTCCTTTGCTCATTGTCAGTGTCCCATTACAGCCAGCTTGAATTTATTTGAATGCTATGGTTTCAAAAACACCTGATCTTGGCATTTTATCTTCAAATTTTTAATGTTTGGATCCTATTTGGAATCTTTTGTAGGCAATAGCAGGATGAACTCGAATGGATGGTCAAAAGTCAACTCTAGGAATGGAGGGAATCTGTGATGCTGCTCAGATGCCTTTTTATTTCAGGATCAAAAATGGATCTGAAGGTATTACAAAGCCATGGTTATATCTGCAAAAGGGGAAGCTTGGGACCTGTGGTCCAAGTGGCTGGTGGAGAATGGTAGTCTGTCTGTCTGCCTCCACCATGGAGGGGAGGGCATTTATTTCGGAGTAGACTTGGAGACAGAAGGTAAATATCTAAGTATTGTATAAGTCAGTGCACCTTCAAATCTTTACCCTTTCTTGCTTCCTGGCCATTTCTTTGCTTTGCAGACGTTACTGGGAGCACACCTCATGTCTCATTCACAGTCTTCAATACCTGAGTCCAAAAGAGGTGCCTAAGGAACTAGTATCCCATTTCCTGACTCCACATGTTGGAGAAGAACATCAGGGTGCTTCGTTTAACCCCCTCCCTACCACTGCTCCCCTACCCCTGTACAAGCTCTTTAGAGTTTGCTACAATATCATTTAAATGTTTGCGTTCTTTCCCAGGGCCAGCAAGCTTCCTCAGGGGTCTCTGCGGAATCTCTCTGTTAACCTGACCTCATCAATAGTGCTGTGAAGAAAGAGGCAACCCAGGACTTCAGGCTTTTCCTTCTCCTGAGCAACTTTCTGTTCTGGCCAACTCAGACACTGCGCATGGAGGCTGCCAGGGCTCAGGCCTCAGTACTCATCAGGACTCTTTACCATTTGTCAATGGTGCCGGCTGGAGGGGGCCTGCTAACTGGCAGTGCCAGCGAGGTCTCTCTTTTTCTTGGCCTATGTAAAGTCATTTCTTTTGTGTGTGGTCATTTATTCATTGCAATGTGGGTAAAGACATTTGACAATGTGACAGAGGGAATTAACGTGCTAATTGGAAGTATGCACTATCCTAAGATGTTCCTATGGTGACTTTGAACCTTTAGTCTCAATGGGTCCTTGTCGGTCCTATAGTTTTCTATTGGCACACGTTTCGTGGAGAAGGGGGCATCACACAACCTGAAGTTCGCTCACCTTAGGTCAAATTCCAGATTTCTTTGGAAAGAGACCCTAAAGTGTCTATCTTTTACTCATTACGTTGTCATTCATAACCTTTTGATTTGTCACTGTCATTGGTTAACTTACTTTTAATCCTTAGAAGATGAGAGTCATTTTTATTTTCCACCCAATGTAAAATTGAGGCCTGAGATCCATGGAAAAACTTTACCCCAACCCATGTAAGGATGGCTTATTTCTTACTCAAAAGCCCTTGTGAAACTTGAGGTAACTGTGATGCTTCCTCCCTGTTACACTTGCACATGTTGTGCCCTCTGCCTCTGCAATGTCACCTCCATCTTTGGTCTTCTTGTTTTTTGTGAGTGGGGAAGACTTCAAGGAAGACTGAAATGCGTGCCTTGGTGCATAGGTGCACGAAGTAATAGTATGGAAGGAGCATTCTCAAGGTAGAGGATGCCAAAAGGGCGTCTCCCTAATTGCTGGCAGTCCCACGGTTCCAAGCCTTCCTTGAAAGAGAAGGTGGACCTCCACAGAATTTAAGTTGAGACTTGGTTCCCTGGACCTTTCCCAGGAGTTCATTCTTAGTACAGCCTTGTCACTTAGTTTTTTCTGGTATGTAGTCATTGAGTATCTACTCACTAGTCATAATGGTAATGTCATGTAAATTCTTGGTGTGCATTCTTTCACATTACACTCCAGTTTGCCTTAAAGTGCTTTCTCATGCCTGTTTCTTATATGAGTGCTAGGAAGAGGGTGGATTATATTGGCCACTACAAGGCAAGGCCTTAGACTGAAACTCTGTGGATTATTTAAGTAGAGGGAGATAGTTGATTTTGCTACTAATTGATGAAATGGTACAACATACATAAGGGCTGATGTCCTCACTTTTCATCTGGTTGTGAAATGACTTTTCAGATTACACAGTTGCTATGCGGTCATGTACAAAGAGGAGCGATTTCAGGAGAATATAATGAAATTTAATCCAGTGAAATCCCTATTTGTTGACGTACACTCACTGTGACCATTTTGTATGATTTGCAGTGAGGCTTTTCCCTGACAGTGCCTGTTTTGTAGGTTCTGACCCTTCTGAGGACTGTTTATGAAGTAAATTTCTGGTTTCGCACCGAGAAATTTGAAAAAGCCTTTGATACTGTTTGTTACCTTACAGGCACAATGTCAGCCCTGAGAATTGAAGGCCTGGATCTCCCACCTTAAATACCAACTCTTGTCTTCCTGGTGCCTAAGTGTCTATGCTTGAACATAAGGCAGAGACACAGGTATAGACATTAGGCATCGAGAACAATGCAACTGATTGTATTTCCTGTAGGACTGGTTCCCTGTTTGGCATGTCCAGTCATGTAACTGGGACAGCACTGGTCGTTTTGAGAAGCACCTTGGGCTACTGGAAATGATGGAGATGGTTGTGACAATGATGTTGATGGTAGTGGTGATGAATCTAAAATAAATAGCGTGGGCTATCACTGATGGAAAGGTCACTAGAACCAACACTGTGCTCAGTTCATTGGGTTCTCACCTCATCCTCTAAAAACCATGAGTTAAATGTACTGTTATTCCCATTTTACAGAGTACATTAATGATTATGGAACCTTGCCATGGTAACAAAGGCAGGATCCTTTAGGAGGAGGAATAAGATCCAGCTTCAGATGGTTCTGAATCCTGTGGTGTTAATCACAGGCTGTGAGAACCTTTAAGAATGTTTTTGGTGCATAAAAAAGTAATAATTACCCCAATCTCCCTCTCCTGTCCATGCTGGTCCATGTGGATATCCAGAGGTCACACTAGGTGTTTCTGTAGCAGTAGAAATATGTGCTGATGACAATGGTCCTCAAAAGCCAGGGCAATACACCTTCAACTAATAGATTTCATGGCTGGATCCACAGCCACTTTGATGATCTGTCCTTTGATAGGAAGAATTATAGTGGTTCGAGGGTGAGACAGGGGTAGAGACTTCTGTGATCAGGAAAGATGGAATGACACATTGGATATGGTTGCTCCATCGGGGGCCTATTGACTCTAGGTGGGAAAGGGCGGGAACTATGGCCCTGGACAGAGGTGCTGGGAGAGGTGGAGGCTCAGGAACTCTGGCGGGAATGTTATCAGAGGCTTTGTGTGTTCGAGGTAGTGTCTCATGCCCCTTCGCCATGCCTAGCACTGCACCAGAGGGTATTGTTGAGTGTGACTTGGGAAAATCTGGCTCTTGGGCAAAGATGAGACTTTAGTAAGGGGGCAGAACTTGGCTGTCCATTATGAATGTGAATTCTGAACTTCCCTGTTAGTGAGTGTTTAGCAATTTCTGGCTCATTAGGTGCACTTCCTTAGCCTATGGCAAAGGGCTTGGAGGAACGTGTTATTATATGGTATCATCATAGATTAATCTATGGGAGTCTTCTGTGAGGCGCCGGTGGTTGTTTTTGGGGTACATTTCTCCCTTGGATGGCCTCACCACTTAGTCTTTCATGCTGATAGTGAGCTGTGTTCACCAGCAGAGACCTATGAAAATGGACCTTGCCACTGAGTCTTTCTTGCTAATACTGGGCTGTATTCACTAGCAGACACTTATGAAAGTGAATTGCTGTTGCTGGTAGTTCCTCGGAATTTACTTGACCTCTCCTTCCTCCTTCCGTCTTGGGTGGCTCCAAAGCCTTGTGTAAATTCCTACAGGAACGAGACAGCTTCACCGGCAGTATCTGTATCAAGTAGAATTTTGAATCCAGTGGAGACACAGGTGATGGCCAGTGGTCAGGCTGTGTCCTCCTACGCTAATGTGCTGAACACAAAGGGTTGCACTATGCACAGCAAGGGTGGCCCAAGGGTCGTGAGCACTCCTGTTTTTTAGAGTGGGAATAAAGTTGGCGTTTTGGCCAAGCATTTCTCTGTTAGCTTCCTACACTCTTCCGTTGATCATACTCTGCACGTTGGTGGGAAAGAAAATACACAGGGGTTCCGCCACTGAGCAGTATATGAAGCTGGTGATGTTGGGATCCTCTTGCATGTCTCCCCTTGAGCCTGGTGTCCAGTAAATTTCCGAGTTATGTTAGGTGTCCAGAATGGTAGCTTAACCTGTCTTATTGGTCATGCTGATTGGGGCACATCCCTGTCAGCTAAAGTTGCCATGTTTCCAATTCTTCTGATATAAACTGTCACCACTTTGTGGTATAACCCATCAGTCACTTTGCTCTTCTCAGAGGGGTGTTTACATAGGCACGAAAAGTTGCCTGAACCCTCAAGACTGTCCTAGACAGCTCAGTGAGGGATTCATGCATCTTGTGTAGTACTACAGCCACTGACACTATTAAAGGACAGGAGGGAGGTACAATGTGAGGAGGGAAAGCCTCCGTGGTCTGCCTATTTCAGGGTATTCCAGGGTCCTAGAAGGAATGTCAGGAGTCTCCTTGGCATGAGGAGAATATAGAGAGTTTGGAGGACATGGGAGTTGGGGGAGAATATCGTGATGGGCCATAGCGTTCAAGGAGACAGCTACCTCCTGTGCCCCTTCCCCTCCCTTGCAGCTCGTGTGGTTCGGCATAGGTTGGGAACCAAAGACAACAATGTACCTTCATGGAGGTGATAGTAGAAAATATTTGCCTTGGGAAGTTGATAGTTTTATGATGGGGTCAGGTCCTTATTTTCCCTTTCACAGTCATTGGGTGTTTGGGTGTTGTTGACATCTTGGCTGTGTCACCTCCTCTGTGCACTGCCCTAGATGCGTTAAAAATGGCCACAGACGTAGGAGGGGCTTCACTCTCTTATATTGTTACATAGTGCAACAGTGGGAGGGAGTACTGGGCAGGATGTGCTGTTGCTGTTGTTGGTAGTTCTGTATCCTTCCTGGCGCACTGTATTCTCTCATCTCCTTTGTATTCCAGGGTTTTCTCCTGTAACTATAGGGAGCCTTAGGTGCTGCATGTGCTCTGCATTTGCCTATTTTCCAGACTGGCCCTGATGAGTTTCTGGGTTCAGCTACTAAGGTGTCCCCCGTGTACCTAGAACTGATGTAGTCCAAATGTGTTACTGTCAGGTCCTTGTCCATTCCTGATTGTAAATATGGCAAAGGCATACGTAGTTTTCTTTTTAAATTATTATTTATTTCATCATATTATGGAGGTACAAATATTGTTAGGGTTACATATATTGCCCCTGTCCCCCCCCTTCCCCCAATGTTTCCAATCCCCCGCACATTATGGAAGCATACACTCCTTTCCTCCTCCCCCCTACCACCTTCCCACCAACCGATAAAAAGTTTTGTTTTGATTTTTTTAGACATTTTGGTTACATTGTATATCTTTAAGGCCTCTCCCTAAGAAGGGTTAGAGTTATGCCCTTGCATACCAAAATACTCCCCACCGCCCTAAGATTGGGTCTCCCCCCCCCCCGAATCCCTGGTGAGCATTGCCACCATTTGAAAACCATAATTTTAATCAGTCAGTACCAATTTGATGGTGAGTAGATGTAGGGCCATCTTCCATTTTGAGAAAAGAAACCTAACATTTCCCTTTTCATAGAGCATTTCCCTTAGAAAACTGGCAACTGTCATGTTCTCCATGTTCCTCTCTAAAATGTCATAAACATTTTTAAAAACTACATATGCTGAGGCATATGTAGTTTCTGGGTTGAGCTAGTTAAGGTGTCCCCTGTGTACCTAATTCTCATGCAGTCCAAGTATGTTACCTTCAGGTCATTGTCCATTCCTGATTGTAAAAGTGGCAAAGGCAAAGTGTCTACCTTTTACTCACTACTTGTCATTCATATCCTTTTGATTTGTCCTTGTCATTGGTTAACTTACTTTTAATCCTCCGAAGATGAGAGTCATTTTTATTTTCCACCCAATGTAAAATTGAGGCCTGAGATCCATGGAAAAATGTTACCCCAACCCATGCTTCTTAACCAAATATTGTGGGATGATGACCAAGGATGGTTTATTTCTTAGTCAAAAGCCCTTGTGAAACTTGAGGTAACTGTGATGCTTCCTCCCTGTTACACTTGCACATGTTGTGCCCTCTGCCTCAGCGATGTCACCACCATCTTTGGTCTTCTTGTTTTTTTGAGTGGGGAAGTCTTGGGGGAAGACCCAAATCTGTACCTTAGTGGATACTTACACTAAGTAATAGCATGGAAGCAGCATTCTCAAGGTAGAGGATGCCAAAAGGGTGTTTCCTTAATTGGTGGCAGTCCCACTGATTCAAGCCTTCGATGAAAGAGAAGGTGGACCTCCGTAGAATTTAAATTGAGACTTGGTTCCTAGGACCTTTCCAAGGAGATCTTTCCTAGGCCAGCCTTGTCACTTAGTTTTTTCTGGTGTGTAGTCATTCAATATCTACTCACTATTGATAATGGTAATGTGCTGTAAATTCTTGGTGTGCAGTCTTTCACATCACACTCCAATTTGCCTTAAAGTGCTTTCTCATGCGAGTGCGAGGAAGAGAGTGGATTATATTGGCCACTACAAGGCAAGGCCTCGGACTGAACCTCTGTGGATTATTTAAGTAGAGTGAGACAATTGATTTTGCTACTATTTGATGAAATGGTACAACATACATAAGGGCTGATGTACTCACTTTTCACCTGGTTGTGAAATGACTTTTCAGATTATATAGTTACTATGTAGTCATGTACAAAGCTGAGCGATTTCAGGAGAATATAATGAAATTTAATGCACTGAAATCCCTATTTGTAGACTTACACTCATCCTGTGACCATTTTGCATGATTAGCAGTGAGGCTTTTCCCTGGCAGTACCTCTTTTATAGGTCCCGACCCTTGTCATGGCTGTTTATGAAGTAAATTTCTGGTTTCCCATTGAGAAATTTGAAAAAAGCCTTTGATACTGTTTGTTACCTTACAGGCACAATGTTAGCCCTGAGAATTGAAGGCCTGGATCTCCCACCTCAAATACCAATTCTTGTCTTCGTGGTGCCTAAGTGTCTATGCTTGAACATAAGGCACAGGCACAGGTGTAGGCATTAGGCATCGAGAACAATGCAACTGATTGTATTTCTTGTAGGACTGGTTCCCTGTTTGGCATGTCTAGAAATGTAACTGGGACAGCACTGGTTGTTTTGAGAAGCACCTTGGGCTACTGGAAATGATGGAGATGGTTGTGACAATGATGTTGATGGTAGTGGTGATGATGCCAAAAGAAATAAGGAGGGCTATCACTGATGGAAAGGTCATGGGAACCAAGCACTGTGCTCAGTTCATTGGGTTCTCTCCTCATCCTCTAAAAACCATGAGTTAAATGTACTGTTATTCTCATTTTACAGAGTACATTAATGATTACAGAATCTTGCCATGGTAACAAAGGCAGGATCCTTTAGGAGGTGGAATAAGATCCAGCTTCAGATGGTTCTGAATCCCGTGGTATTAATCACAGGCTGTGAGAACTTTTAAGAATGTTTTTCTTGCTTGAAAAATAATAATTACCCCAGTCTCCGTCTCCTGTCCATGCTGGTCCATGTGGATATCCAGAGGTCACACTGGGTATTTTTGTAGCAGAAGAAATACGTGGTGATGACAATGGTCCTCAAAAGCCAGGGCAATACACCTTCAACTAATAGATTTCATGGCTGGATCCCCAGCCACTTTGATGATCTGTTCTTTGATTGGAAGAAGTATAAGGGTTCGAGGGTGAGACAGGGGTAGAGACTTCTGTGATCAGGAAAGATGGAATGACACATTGGATATGGTTGCTCCATCGGGGGCCTATTGACTCTAGGTGGGAAAGGGCTGGGAACAGTGGCTCTGGGCAGAGCTGCTTGGAGAGGTGGAGGCTGAGGGACTCTGGCAGGGACGTTCTCAGAGGCTTTGTGTGTTCAAGGGAGTGTCTCCGGCCCCTTCCAGATGCCTGGCACTGAACCAGAGGGTATTGTTGAGTGTGACTTGGGAAAATCTGGCTCTTGGGCAAAGATGAGACTTTATTAAGGGGGCGGAATTTGGCTGTCCATTATCAATGAGAATTCTGAACTTCCCTGTTAGTGAGCACGTAACAATTTCTGGCTGATTAGGTTCACTGCCTTAGCCTATTGCAAAGGGCTTGGAGGAACATGTTATTATATGGTATCATCATAGATTAATCTGTGGGAGTCTCCTGAGAGGCACCTGTGGTTGTTTCTGGGGGACGTTTCTCCCTTGGATACCCTTACCACTGAGTCTTTCATTCTGATAGTGAGCTGTGTTCACAAATGAAGACCGATGAAAGTGGACCTTGCCACTGAGTCTTTCTTGCTAATACTGGGCTGTGTTGACTAGCAGACACTTATGAAAGTGAACTGCTGTTGCTGGTAGTTCCTCGGAATTTACTTGACCTCTCCTTCCTCCTTCCGTCTTGGGTGGCTCCAAAGCCTTGTATAAATTCCTACAGGAACGAGAGGGCTTCACCGGCAGTATCTGCAGCAAGTAGAATTTTGAATCCAGTGGAGACACTGGTGATGGCCAGTGGTCAGGCTGTGTCCTCCTACGCTAATGTGCTGAGCACAAGGGGTTGCACTATGCACCCCAAGGGTGGCCCAGGGTCATTAGCACTCCTGTTTCAGAGATTGGGATTGAAGTTGGCGTCTTGGCCAAGCATTTCTCTATTAGCTTCCTACACTGTTTTGTTGATCATACTCCGCACTTTGGTGGGAAGGAAAATTCACATGGATTCCGCCACTGAGCAGTTTATGAAGCTGGTGATGTTGGGATCCTCTTCCATGTCTTCCCTTGAGCCTGGTGTCCAGGAAACTTCCGAGTTATGTTAGGTGTCCAGATTGGCAACTTAACCTGTTTTATTGGTCATGCTGAAAGGGGCACATCCCTGTTAGCTGAAGCTCTAACGTTTACTCTCTAGTGATGTAAACTGTCACCACTTTGTGTTCTAACCCATCAGTCACTTTGCTCTTCTCAGAGGGGTGTTTACATAGGCACGAAAAGTTGCCTGAACCCTCAAGACTGTCCTAACAGCTCAGTGAGGGATTTATGCATCTTGTGTAGTACTACAGCCACTGATGCTGTTAAAGGACAGGAGGAAGTTGCAATGTGAGGAGGGGAGGACTCCTTGGTGTCCCTATTTCAGGGTATTCCAGGGTCCTAGAAGGGATGTCAGGAGTCTCCTGGGCATGAGGACAATATAGAGAGTTTGGAGGACATGGGAGTTGGGGGTGAATATCGTGATGGGCAATAGCGTTCAAGGAGGCACCTGCCTCCTGTGCCCCTTCCCCTCCCTTGCAACACATGTGGGTCGGCATAGCTGGGGAACCAAAGACAAAAATGTACCTTCATGGAGGTGATAGGGGAAAATATGTGTCTAGGGATGTTGATACATTTATGATGGGGGCAGGTCCTTATTTTCCCTGTCCCGGTCATTGGGGGTTTATGTGTTGTTGACATCTGGGCTGTGTCCCCTCCTCTGTGCACTGCCCTAGACCTGTGAAAAATGGCCACAGACGTAGGAGGGGCTTCACTCTCTTATATTGTTGCATAGTGCAACAGGTGGAGGGAGAACTGGGCTGGATTTGCTGTTGCCTTTGTTGGTACTTCTGTAGCCTTCCTGGCACATTGTATTCTCTCATCTCTTTTGTATTCCAGGCTTTTCTCCTGTAACTATAGGGAGCCTTAGGTGCTGCCTGTGCTGTGCATTTGCCCCTTTTGCAGTCCCACCCTGATGAGTTTCTGGGTTCAGCTGCTTAAGGTGTCCTCTATGTACCGAGCTCTCACGCAGTCCAAATATGTTACTGTCAGGTCCTCGTCCATTCCTGATTGTAAAATTGGCAGAGGCATATTTGACTTTTCAAAATGTTTACGACATTTTAGAGAGGTACCTGGAGAACTTCACAGTTGTCAGTTTTCTAAGGGAAATGCTCTAAGAAAAGGGAAAGGTTAGTTTTCTTTTCTCAACAGGGAGGTATAAACTTGCATTTCCCTTTTTACTTTGTCACTAGGTTAGGCACCATGAATTATTGTCTGCTATGTCTCCTTAATGCAATTTTTCTTGGCAGAGAATGTATTTTACAGACCACCTGTTAAATTATGCTGACTAATTTTCCTTTCTTTGCCTAAGAAATGTTTTTGCTGATTTGATCTTGGATTCTGTATGGTCCTTGTGTTCTTACAATAAAATGTGTTTCTTGGAGAAACTCCCATGTATATGTCTTATAATTCAAAAGAAAGAAATCATGATCAATGAATCATGTCTCTTCCATGTGCATCCTACCATGTACAGGGTGAAATATATGAGCTCTATACTCTGGGACCTTGAGGTGAGGGCATTTGTGGCAAGGTTTAGGGTTTCCAGGCCAAGACTTAAGTTCTCCCATTGTTAAGGTAAGAAAGGTAGAAAGTGATCTAATACCTCCTTATACAAGGTGATCTTAAGAACACAAATCCGTATTTGGATATTGTGTGGGTGACAGGAGCATCTCCTGATCACAGTAAGGGTAAGGCAGAAGTAGAGTGAGCAGTAAGGTTCTGCAGGACACAGTTCAGAAGACATGAGGACCAAAACTGGAAGAGTGAGTAGGCAGTTCATTCCCGCTCCTGCCTGCCTAAAATCTTGGTCCTCCAGTCTTAGAAATGTGTCTTTGTATCACACAACCTGCCTTTGAATGGAAGCAGGTAAAATGGGCAGATGCTTCTGAGCATCATCTGTTCCTTGAAAATATCAGTACTCTTCTGAATGTGTCAAATTTCCAATTAATTACCATTATGTATCCTTTGTTGAGCTGACCAGTGTCTCAGCATTTTATGAATTAGCAGTTCCAGTAAAGAGTGAGGATCAGGGTCTCCAGTCCCACAGAATATTCAGATATGTTTTATTCTCCTTAGACAGCTGAGGCCTTGTGGTTATTACGTGTCCCCTACAGGGAAGGACAAGAAGACTATGGTAGCCCGTCCTGCCTGTGCATGTGCCACACTGAGTGGTTGGGCATGTGTCTCTCCCTGGGTTGTCTTAGAGATGTGGGGCTACAGCAGTGAACAACTCTAGTGTTGTCATTCAGTCTACAGAGCTGAAAAGTCTCATGTCCCGCCTCAGAATTCAAGGAACCTCTTCCCCAAATCCCATGGAGCAACGGGAACTTTATTTTTATCCCCACTAATATTGGCTTCTATTAAGTCATGGGTTGCACATTTAACTGTGAGGTACTCTCCCCAACTATTCATGTTTTAAGCAAGGTGAAAAGTAGAGACAACTGGTGTGATTTGGGTGAAGAGAGAGGTGGGAATGTTCACATGTATTGTCCACTCCAGATTGGCAAATATGAATGGTTAGGTCATGTATTCTCCAGAAGAAGAAGAACTTTTGGAACTGGAAAGTCCTGAGGGGTGTGGGTACTTGCCTCCATTTCTTGAGTGCTTCATACGTGCCAGGCTATATGTTCCCCATACATATCTATTGCCCTGGCGGGTAAATAATGAAAGTGAATGATAACCTGCTTCAGACACTGGACACCTTGGCACTCAGCACTGAATTCGTGGTGCCCATTCTGTGCGTGTATACACTTGGCCGCGATCTACATGATGTGTGTGCACGCACAGCGCTCCCCTATTCCAGTGGAGGGTGAGGCTGTCTCATTGCCCCCAGGCACAGGCCTCTCCATTACCCTTAGGAGTTCCCTTCTCCCCTTCCACCTCTCCCTTTTTCTTAAATGTGGTCCCAAGATAGATGGGAGCTAGTGTGTGGGTTGTAGCCAGTGGAAAGGAGGGACTGCTAAGTGTCCCACCCCTTCAGTGTTCCTTTCTCTACCCTTTTTATGGTTGTCATCCCCTCCCCAGGAATGTCAGGGACTTCAATGCATTGAGTGCCCTCTCTGACAAGCATTTGCGTGGTAAAATCTCAGCACATTGATAGTTGACCCTCCAGGCACTGTGGGAGGGATTTTGGCCAGGGCCCGAGTTCAGAGTGAGGGCATGCTCAGGACGGGGGAAAGCTGTGCCTGTCCAAGAAGTATCCAGGGCAATAGTGTCCTCATGGCAGAGGGAGTGGAGACAGCTGATCCTGTGTAGCTGGTTCAGCCCTGCTGTCCTCCCTACCTTCCTGCCTCTCTACCCTTCTGTCTGTGTCTCTCTCTGCAGATCTAGCTGTATACCTGTCCATCTGTCTGTTTCCCAGGGACACAGGAGCTCGCTTGGCACAGTCTGGGCCAGGTCTCTGGCCACAGAGGTGGTCCAGGATAGCTGTGGAGTCTGGTCTCTAGTGAGGGTTCTGAGTTTCCCTACATATTCTAGTAGGCGATTTGGGTCAGCCCCGGACCACCAATGCAGTTACCAGAGAGAATCAACCATCGGTGCTTGTTCCATGTCCCAGAGGATTGGAGCTGGACTATTGAGCCCGGGTCTGAGAGGACAGGACCTGGTCGGCCCTATGCCCCATGCCAGCCTTCTGTTTCTAGGACTTGGGCCCCTTGTCATGAGGGGAAGGAGGGGTAGAGCAATTCTGACAGTACGAAGAGTTAAACAAAACTTACAGGTTAATGGCACAGTGCCCTAAATGAGAGTGCCCACATTTCACACACTTGCCATAAATTCGAGGGTCCCTGGGCCCCATTATTGCTGCTGACAAACTGATACATGGGCCAGAGTCCTGATGAGGTAACACAATAAAAAGTCACAGATGACCCTGAATATTTAATAGCATTTTCATTCAAACATTATTCAAACACCTACAGATGAAAGACATTAAAGCATTATTTTTCCTGAGGAGACTCACAGTGAATTGAAAAACCTGATACTAAAATGCAAAAAAACCTCCATACTATTCATGAGAGTTGAGGAGAGGGAAGAATCTTGTAATGGAAGATTTGTAAATGTAAATGAAGAATGTGAATATTTGTTGATGAAGTACTTCCATTCACAGCTTTGAGCAAATTAATTAGGCCATAAATGAATAAATGCCACCTCTCTATTTTGAGAGAAATATAAATTACAACATTCATGATTCTCTGGAAGATATTAAAATTTAAAGAAAGGTCTTAAGTCCCCATTTGGAGAAGGGCATGAGGAAATGGACATACTCTCAGACTTTTAAAGGCTATTTAAAAATTTGTCAAAGGTTTCTCATGCACAATTGGACTATAACTGTCAGAACCTTATAAATGTGTAATACGTTGTGTCTGAGAGGATCATCTGGTGGGAATGCATCCAGTGGGTGAGCAAGGTTTCCAAAACCAGAAATGACAGAAAACAGTCTGTTTTGGTGGTGCAAAGTCATGAGTAGTTGATGTGGGCGTTGAGGGATTGTCAGAGATATGTAGGTGATAACAACATGAGCAAAGACGAATTATTTAACTACCGTGTTTCCCCAAAAATAAGACCTACCCATAATATAAGCCCTAGGAGGATTTCTACGCATTTGTGCAATGTAAGCCCTACCCCAAAAATAAGACCTAGTGATGGGCGTGGCTAAGCTGTGTATCTGCACAACCCATGCATTTCGTGTCGGTGCAGTAAAGAAGACGAGCAGCCCTTCTCATCTTCCCATGAGAGCTCTATTGCTCGACATGACATATTGGAGCAATGGTTTTAAAGGAAATAGAGTCGCAAGAAATTGAGGATGGAATTCTGGGTTTGAAGGTACAAGATTGGTGGCAGGCCCCCTCCCTTCCCTAGATCAAAAAGAAAAGACTCAGGAGACCAGACTCACCAAGGACAAAACTGCCATGCCCCGCTGAGAGGAACCACACCCAGATGTCCACCTGCATAAGAACGTTTCAGCTCTTGGGTTCCTCAAATACCGCCAGCCCCTTCTATTGCTCAATGACCATCTAATGTCACAGTGGAAAATCCCCAGCTCTTCCCACCAAATGTCCCTAGCCAGGCCCAAAGGATAGAAAAGCCCTCAGCCCCTTTAAACAGAGGCGACCTCTGGGGCCTCCCTCTCTTGGGGCCCCAGAAACTGGTCCAGGAATGTATAATAAAGCCAAGTGGTTTGGCCCCCACTCTTTCTCTCTCTCTGTCTATTCTTTTTGCCCCCTCAGGAAAACCTTACAGGAGTGTTATGCTGATGTTCCAGAAGAAGATGATTTAACTGTATTTAAACAAATGTAGATTGTTGTACCGTACTTATAAAAATAACACATCTCCTGAAAATATGCACTACAGAGTCTTCTTGAAGAAAAATAAATATTAAGACCCTGTCTTATTTCAGGCAAACACGGTATGCCCCGATACTTGGGCAGAGTTTTCACTTATAGCTGTTGAGAGAGTGGATGAGGTCCTTGCCAGTCATTTTATGAACTCCAATGACATTGGCAGGCGGGGACTTAGAATGAATGAGAAGCCCTACCATGTGCACAGCCTGTGTAATGATCAGGGAGCCTTTGGTGGAGGCTTCTTCTCATGGATCTGGATGCTGGTGGCCTCCCTCAGGCAATCCAGAAAGTGTATGTTTGTCATTCTACATTGGCTGTTGGTATTGCTATATTTTGATTGAATTAAGTATATGGGGTGAAATCATATACTTTGGATTCCCTTTTGGATTTATGACAAGCAACGTCTCTTAACCAACTTTAGGTGTAATGTTGTCCTGTATGTTACAACGCGATGGGTCTTCACTATCATTTTCTTTGCTTAAATCTTGAGCTTCGGCACGGTCCTTTGAGCTATTAGTGTTTTGTGGTGTTTGTTCTTGAAAGTGAGGAAAGGACAGGTGCTGATGCTGCATAGGTATTGGTGCAGAAGGACACACTGGCCTTGGTCACAAGGTGCCTGATTAGCCTTTTCTTTTTCAAAATTGTTAGGTGAATATTGTTGATGTGTGTTCCCTTTAATTTTGTACTGGGCCCCCATTCATCAGTCTTATTATCAGAGACAGTATTTCTGTTATCTTCATCCTAATAAGGAGGAAAGTAACACCCTGAAGGAGCATATGTGCGAGTATGATGTAGCTGCATTTATGGCCAGTTTTGTTTCATTTAACAACATCAGTGCGTGTTTGACATCCTCTGTCAGCTTACACTTAGTAGCCAGTCTTCTTCACGTCTTGTCTTAAAAAACGAAAAAAAAGAGAGTTTCTTTCTAATCTCAAGTGAAAATGAAGTAGGAATCCAGGGAAGGCCTAGAGCCTGTTCACATCTTGTATTGGCTTTGGTCACCAGGGAAGGGTGTTTTGCATTTTTTTGTAAATTGACTCCGTTTTAAAATCCTCCCATTCAACCAAGTGTGTTCCTGATTCTTTTCATGTGTTTCCCATTAAAGGTTTATTTACAATTTATGAATAATGGAGATAGAATCTGGTTGGCAAGAGCTTTTGTATTTAATACCTTGAAGGGAAGCAAGCCCGCAGGGATTCTCTTTTTTTGTTTGTTTTATTTTACAGTATAATCATGTGGGTTGTTTTCATGACATTGCAGTTTTTTGAATTTGTTTAATTTTGTTCTTGGCCTTGTTCCCTAAATATTTACCAAATAAATGTGTTTTCCTTGTGTGCATGGGAAATGGGCCGTCCTGCTGGGCTTTTGTCATTGACAATGGCTGTGGATTTCCCTTTGTTTCTCTTGTCAGGCAACACTGGACTTGTTTGGTATAAGATTTCATGTTCATCCTCAAGGCATCGAAGTTTATTGTATCCAGGTGTTCCCTTCAGTTGCCTTTAAAAGTTTTGGCGTAAATTTCAATTTACACAGGAGAAAATCAACATCAAATCGAGTGTCTTTAATTTTATAATTGCATGTTGGATATGGCTACATATACTTTTGGGGGTTTTTTGCTTAAATTTTGGTGGTGTCCTTATTCAGAAATTTTCTAAATAAAAAGTTTGAGAGTAGTCTCAATTTACCTTACAGAGCTTAGGTTGCTGAGTCCTTGAGACTTTCTAACAGTGAATCTTGTAAACTGTCTACCGCCACTAGTAAATAGTGTGGAGTTTTATTTTGCAGATTACATGCCCAGTATCATTTAATTCTATTAAATGTGGGTGTTAGCCCTTTCCATAGGTATTGTGTTAAAATATTGACATTATCTCAAATCTGCAAATAAGAAAAAGATTTTTCTGATTGGTTTTGTGCCTCTTGCTTAATGATAATTAATAACCTCAGGCTGCCACTTAGCTGAACCTTTCCCTTTATTTTAACATTATATTGTTTTCTAAATAGTTATATTTGTTGAAATTTTAGCCTTTTTATATCTTATTTCATGCCTCTGTTAAACTAAACCACATTTTGCGATACTTAAATATAAAACTTCACATATTAAGTGTATCATTGGTCCAGTGCTTGTTTGATGACAGTGAATGCCCGGAAGTCCAGGCCACCGTAGACCACTTAAAGACGTTTGGGACCATTGGAATTTCATTTCCCACAACAATTGCGTATTGAATTTCATGCCATTTAATTCAATTCTGTCCCTAGTGATCTGTGTATACTCCCTTTGAAATCTGTGGGGCATTTTTGATTTGAATATAAAGAAATTGACAACCATGATTTTTGTTTTCTGTTGTTTGGGGATGAGTGTTCCTTGCAGGATGTCTTGCATACTTTGGATTTTGTTTTAGAACCATACTTGTGTATTGAATATATCGTCATTAAAAATATTCATTGAGGTCCTTCTTCCCAGGTGTTCTTTGATAAAAACTAAGAAAAAAACAACTTGTGTAGTTTCAATTAACATGGAAGTTAAAAAGGAATGGTCCAAGGGCAAGCTCCCCAGCACAAGAATTGGAAGGCATATGCTAGTCCACCCTCAATGCCAGGGTACTGTCCATGCCCCCGTGGCCACAAGTGCTGCCTGTGTCTAATGCCTCAAGTGCTACCATATTGGCTTCAGAAATAGGTAGTGACTGCTGATTTGTACTCATGCCTCTATCCTGTGTCACCTAATGTATTTTATATTCAAAGAGATATCTAAATAACAGAAACACTTTTGTTTTGCTCCAAAACCTGAGGACCTTAATTATGGAGCAATACCTGATACTTTCTATGATGTAAAAGAGTTACTTGTGGCGGGGCATGGTGGCTCACCCCTGTAATCCTAGCACTCTGCGAGGCTGTGGCAGGAGGTTGCCTTAACTCAGGAGTTGGAGACTAACCTGAGCAAGAGGAGACCCTGTCTCTACTCAAAATAGAAAGAAATTATCTTGACAACTAAAAATATACATAGAAAAAATTAATCAGGCATGATGGCGCATGCCTGTATTCCCAGCTACTCATGAGGCTGAGGTAGTAGGATCGCTTGAGCCCAGGAGTTTGAGGTTGCTGTTGCTCTAGCCGTGGCAACAGAGCGAGACTCTGTCTCAAAAATAAATAAATAAATAAATAAACAATTTTTCAACATACTATATTACTATTTATTGACATAATATATCAAATTGCAGTTGTATAATGTGGATTTCATGTTCTATTACTGTCAGTATTCAAAGACATAGTAAATGAGATCCAAAACCCATTGGAAAGTGATGTTACCCATAATCTCGCATAATGTATTAGTGTCTTTAATAAGTAACAAAGTCAAGAGAGAACACAAAACACATCCAAGAGGTCCTTTACCCGTAAGTTTGAATAAATCCGTTGCCTTGTCTCTGAGGAATAGCAAGAAAGCAGGTCTTCTCTGAGACTCCTGAGCACTGCTGACTACTGCATGGAAGAGACTTGGTTTCTATGACTCGTTCTTTTCGCTAGGCATCGATATCTTTTTTCAGTCTTTGCTGTGTTCTTCAGTTCACTGTGGGTACTATTATTACAGACAAATTAATTTTATTTGAATGTTCTTATTTTTTAAAAAACGGATCTTTATATTTTAACCTGCACACTTTGATCTTTTGATCCTTTTTGGAAACTTTTTTTTTGCAGTAGATGCATCAGCAAGGCTAGGTGCGGTGTCTCACGTCTGTAATCCTAGCACTCTGGGAGGCTGAGGCGGAAAGATTGCTCAAGGCAGGATTTCAACACCAGCCTGAGCAAGAGAGAGACCCCGACTCTACTAAAAATAGAAAAATTAGCGGGGAGTGGTGGCACATGCCTGTTGTCCCAACTACACAGAAGGCTCAGGCAGGAGGATTGCTTCAACCAAGGGGTTTGAGGTAGCAGTGAGCTAGGCTGACAACACTGCACTCTAGTCAGGGCAATGGGGTTAGACTCTGTCTCAAAAAAAAAGGAATCAAGTGATGTTGTTGGGTGAGCCAGTGTTGGTCCAGGACTGCACAGTGGCCACCAGGGCCTGATTTTGCCTTTGTTTTACAAAGTCATTGGGTGGATATTTTGGAAGGGTACTTTTTAAAAGTACCCTTGGTCCTGGCTGTTTTCTGGAGATTTCTTTTCAGAGACCATATTTCTATTGTTTTTGATCTGAAAAGGAGGAAAGTATTGAATCACAGGCTGTGGGACGGTAGTTGGGATAATGACAGCTGACAATTGTTAGCTGCCTTTGAGTGGTATTTTGTGTTTCTTTAACATGAGTGTGCATGTAATACATTTTTTGGTTAAATTTTGGAATTGGTCTTCTCTATATGTTGTCTTCAAAAGAAAAAAAAATCTTGGTAACTTCAGATGAGGAGTTGGGTGGCCTGGTCGGCTCAGGGTTTGTTCACACACTACTGTGAATGGCCTTTAGCCGCTATTGACACTGTTCCGCATTTGTATAGAATATGTTTATTTAATAATCTTTGTATCAACCAAGTATGGTTCTGATGCTTTTAATGCATTTTTCAGAAGAAATTTGGTGTTATTCGCATTTTAGATATAATGAAAATAGCACTCTGGTTTCTAAGAGCTTTTTGCTTTAAGTCTCTGAAAGTAACCAAGCACCCAGGAATCCTATTTCTTGTTTTATTTTACCATATAATGGCATGGGCTGTATTCATGTCATTGGAGTGATTTGAATTCGTTTCATCTTGATTTTGTCCATGTTCCATAAATAGTCTTCAAGTGAAAGTATTTTCCTTGTATATATTTGAAAATGAATTGTCCTGCTGGGTGTTTGGTACTTACAGCCACTGTGGCTGTCTGGCAGTCAGTCTTGGCAGGCAAGATTGGATACTATTTGGCGTTTAATTTTACATGTTCATCTTCACAGTATGCAATTATTTTAGTCCTGGCATTCCTATTAATTTTCCTGAAAAAGGTTTGGTGTAAATTTCAATTTACAATAAAAGAAATTAACATCTGATTGAGTGCCTTTAGGTTTATAATGTAATTGCATGTTCAACATAACTTGCATTGCTTAAATTCTGCTCCTGTCTCCTAATCATAAATTTTCTTATAATAAATGTTTTCTGATCCTTTTGATTTATAAATGTATAAGTTAATCAGTTTGCTGAGTCACTGATATTTTATGACAGTGAAGCTCTTACTTCTGAGCACAGTTTGGGATTTTATTTTACAGGAGATTTGTGTTTGTTACCAATTGTTTTTATTAAATGTAGGTCCTGGCCCTTTTCATAAGTTTTGTGTTAAGATGTTTTGCTTTATTTCCAATTCACAAATGAAGAAAATATTTTTCTATTAATAATTGCCTCTGTGCCTTTTGCTCTACAACAGTTACTGGTTTCAACTGGCTACACAGCCAAACTTTTCATTTTATTTTACCATTAAATTGTTTTAATATCATCATATTTGCTGAAATTTTAGTGATTGTCTATCTTATTTCAAAAATCCATAAATGAAGAAAGTTTTGTAGTATTTCAATGTTTTTTAAAAAAGCACTCACTGACCATCTGACTGTTTATTGTTTTATGACAGTGAATGTCCAGAAGTTCAGATAATCTGTCACCTCCAAACACCATTTGGGGTTTTATTCTGCCAGAACAATTGCATGTTGAATATCACATTATCAATTCAATTCTATCTTTAGTATTTTCATGTGTTTCATTTGAAAATCATGGGGAGTTTTCATTTTATGAATAAGGAAACTTACAAAGGAGTGTTATTCCATTCCCTGGGAGTTAATGGCCCTGGCAGGTCATATAGCATAGTTTTGAATTTTATTTTAGAAACATAATAATTGTGTTTTTAATGTGTTGTTTTTAGAATGTTGGCCTAGGTCTTCCTTTCCAGGTATTTCAACATAGAAAAAGTTATTTGTGTAGTTTCTATTTACAAACAAGGAGTAAAGGAGTGATCCAAGGCCAGACGGGTCGGGACATGACGTGGCAGGAACATGCTACTCCTCCACTATCAGGGAGAGGGTGTTGTCCCTGACCGTTTGGCCACAAGTGCTGACTGTGCCTAATGCCTCAAGTGCCACCACATTGGCTTCAGAAATAGGCAGTGTCTACGGATTTATACTCATGCTTCCATTGTGTGACACTTAATTTATATTCAAGGGGAGAATTAGATGAAAGAAAACTACTTGTTGTTTTGCTCAAAAACCTGAGGTCGCTAATCACTGGAGGTAACCTGATACTGAAACACAGAGAAGGGCCTGGAAAAGTGACAAAAATGTTTTATGTCTCTTTAAAATCTCACTCAGTGTTTGCGAACTAAAACCTGCATTTCTGCCTCATGCCAGTGATCCAGAGGGGCAATGTCATTTGTTCTTTGTGCTACAGGAGATGACTCTAGGGACTCTCCAGGTAGAGGTCCTGGGCGGAGGTCACAGGATTGTCTTCAGCAGAGATGGGACAGGGTTGAGACGATCAGAATCATCCACTGTAGTTGAGCAGCAATTGTCTGAAGCTGAAAACCTCCCTTTAACCCCTTTGGGACCAGTGTCCACTGTAGTCGACAGCCACAGAGGAACTCGCACAGCGACATTACCGACAGCCGTGATATGACTTTTCTAATTTTTCATTTATCAAAATAAAATTGTGAACATTTAAAAATAACGTAATGAAAACATACATGTAAATTTTACCTATTCTGATTTACATTACAAGGAAAGCTGCCTGTAAAGTAAAACAAGCTTTCAGTGCTTTAAACGTTTCCTCATCACACAGGAGCAAAATGGATTTTTCGTCAATGCACAGCACATACTATCCTGTGGACTATGAGTACCGGCTGTGGGCAAGGTTTCCCGGCTGCTGAGCGCACTCCCCGAGTGGTTAAAAGCTCTGTATTTCTGCCTATTAATAGGATACTGGCAATTTAGACAGGAGTCTCCATCCTCCTCATTTGCCAGCAAACTACTAAACTCCTTTTTCCTCCTCCTCAAACCACTTATTGTCCTTCTTCTGATGTGGCTTCGGGGAAATGTGCCAAGCTTTCAGTAACATATTTGGCATCGCTGGGTGTGCCATTAGCTCCTCCAGGGGACCTGCACCCTGTGGCTGCTGTAAGAGGCAGGGACCAGCTATGGGACAAGCCTTAGGTAGGAAAATCAGCTTTTTGGGCAAGAAATTAAGGGACTACTCAGCAGCTCCAGGGCCGGTTTAGCTCTGAAGAAGTCCCATTTCTTTCCCCCTAAATGCATACGACTCCAACCAAACTAAATTGCGTTTGGGGGAAGGAAACAGATGTGGGAAGCTTAGCAACAGCCACAGCCATTTGTAAACTAAGCTCCCTGGGACACTGAGACCCTGAGTCCAACTATTTGCGGGGGGGGGGGGGGGGGGGAAGCGTTCAGAATTCCCTGTTGACTTTGTTTTAAGGCACCAGTTTGGGGTTAGAAGTCAAGAGGTTGAGTGGAACTAGGGAACCTGATTTGGATTAATCTCATCTGTGGATTTCAGGCAATCAGGACAGGATTGAAAAATGTTAAAAGTGGTTCTCATTTTGTCCTCTTTGGATTAAGAAGTGCTGATTCTCCTTTGAGACAATTTGGTTCTCGATTTGTGGTTCCCATCTGGTAAGGCCCTGGCATTCTGTCTTGAAAATTCTCTAGTGTCTGTGTTTGTTATTTGTGATTTTTTGTTACAACGTAAAGAAGTTCCATCTAAAATTGTCTTGGGAAAATTTTTGGCTAAATGGTCAACTTACTGCTAGAAACCTATGTGTAAGCAAAAGGTATCGTTGTAATCCCATGTACGTGATGAAGTGTGAGAAGTGGCTGTTAAATAAAACCTTAGACTGTCTTATAACTAAAAATATTTTGTCAAAGGTGAGGTGGTTGGGATGACAGCCTATATGTATTGGGTAGGAAATGTCTGATTTCCTTGTTCAATTTTGAGGTCGGACACTTCATTTGTAAGGATCTCAAAGTTCGGGATGTCCTTAATAGTACAAGAGAGTCCTCTACTGGTGGTGGGTGAGATAGTCATGATACTTAAACAGTTGGATTCCTGCCCACCCCCTACCAGGGAGAGGGAAGACTGGTAAACATGGCCACGGGGTGGGGGGTGGGGCATAGAGAAAAGGCCTGCTCCTCAACTACCCCCACCCACCATCTTCTCACCATGAGAGGGCCAGGGGAGGGTGCAACTTGAACTGTTTAATCCCATGCCCACTGGCTTACAACTTGGGGTTGAGAATGGTCTCAACTTCTAAGACCTGGCAGAAAACTCAGTTTGGCCAAAGCACACATGCGTAGCAGTAACAGAACAATTAAAAAGTATATAACACCAGGAAAAAAACATAAAACTCAAACCTGTTAATGTTCTGTTAGCCGTGCCAACCAAGTGTCCTCTAAACAGTGTGCTTTTTTGTAAAAAGAAAAGACATTTGACAAAACACTGCCAGGACTCCAGGTAGTAAGAAGCCCCCAGGAGAATAAATATTGTTTTTAAAAGTGCAGGACTCAGACGGCAAAGAAAGTAGGGCCCTGGGAGCCCCATGACTTCAAATATTCCCACAGGAGCCATGGGCAAAATTGACTGTGGGGATTCAATTAGTACCAAGCCCATGGACAAAAGCAGTCTGGGAAGACCCCTTCCTGGCCACTGCCCCAGCCCCAGGCACCAGCTATGCCCATCCAGGAGACAGCTGTAGACAAGCAAACAGGGGCCGAGAAACTTGAATGGTACTCAGTTGCATTTACAGAACAGGATCTTGTGATGTCCTTCCTGTGTTGCCTGATGGGCTCTCCTGACTTGTTTGATAAAAGCTTAATGGGGCTTGTGGAACCTGCAGTTGGAAAAGAATTACAAACAACAGTTTATTTATCTGGGGTTCCTAGAAATGGCATCTAGATCCCAGACTTCAGAATGATAGTAAAGGCCTTGTACAGGGGGCCCTTAAGGGGACAGCTTATGACTGCCCCTGCTGTGTGTTTGCCTGATTCGTAAATGACGAATTTTGTTTATTTGTTTGTTGTTTGTTTGTTTACACAACAAACAAAGAATGAGCCTTAGATGCAGGGAGACATCCCAGGCCAGTGACATACTTCTCAAAGCCATTAAACAATATGGTGAGAGAATGGCCTCTTTGCCTCCAGGCAGTAACAACAGCTACTTCTGAGATGTTATTAAAGACTGTGTCTCTCTCAATCCTGCCACCTTTCTGCCAGCCAACGAGAATGAGTCTTTACAATATGACTGTGTAGAGGTTCTAGAGACTGGGTGTTCTAGCAGGATAGATCCGTCAGATCAGCCAATGCGAGAGCAAGATTAGGATCTTTTCCCTGACAGGGACAGCTTTATGAACAACGAAGGACTGGTTATGTGATGACCATGACAGTGGCACTGCCACCTGGGACTTTGGCCGAGAAAGCTGAGTTAGTGGCTTTAACCAGAACAGTTATCCAGAGGGGAAAAGACAAACATTTATATGGATTCCAAATAAGTTTTTTGATAGTATAGGCTCATACAACCATTAAAGGCCGGACGCGGTGGCTCACACCTGTAATCCTAGCACGGTGGGAGGCGGAGGTGGGAGGATTATTCAAGGTCAGAACTTGGAAACCAGTCTGAGCAAGAGCGAGTCACTGTCTCTACTAAAAATTGAAGGAATTTAATTTGCCAACTAGAAATATATAGAAAAAATTAGCCAGGCATAGTGGTGCATGCCTGTAGTCCCAGCTACTTGGGAGACTAAGGCAGAAGGATCGCTTGAGCCCAGGAGTTTGAGGTTGATGTGAGCTAGGCTGATGCCACAGCACTGTATACTGGACGACAGAGTGAGAGTCTGTCTCAAAAAAAAAAAAAAAATCATTAAAAAAGTGTTAGTCTTCTGATGACAGAAAATAAAGATATTCAGTATGCCATTAACCACTTTGGTATGAGTGTCAACTATAGTGGATAGCCACAGATGAACACGCAGAATGGCTTTAGCTGCCAGCCTGATATGACGGCTAATTTCTAATTTTTCATTTATCAAAATAACATTGTGAACATTTAAAAATAACGTAATGAAAACATATATGTATATGTCACCTATTCTGATTTACTTTACAAGTAAAGCTGCCTGTAAAGTAAAACAAGCTTTCAGTGCTTTCAAGTTTCCTCATCTCACAAGAGCAAAACGAATTCATCGCCAATGCACAGCACACACTATCGTGCAGACTATGAGTCCCGGCTGTGGGCAAGATTTCCCGGCCGGTCACTGCCGTCTCAAAGTGGTTAAAATAATGGTCTTGAAACAGGCCGTGGCTGAGCCTAAGCAGGTGGCCAACATGGCCAAAGAAAAGTGACTGGCAGAGCTGCTAAGGAGGCCACTGGAGATGATCTGTTCTCTGGGGCCTTGATACTCAGGCTAGATTTAGATTCACTTAGAAAGTAAAGACTGTGACTGTTACATTTCGGATGCCACAGTTAGATGGAGGCAGAATTCTCATGGACTCATTCTCAGGCCCGAAGCTTTGATTCGGCCTCGTGAGAGGCAGCTACATGAATACACACATTATAGATGTGATGCCTTAGTGGATTTGGGAGCGCCTCATTTGGGAGGACCCTGTGTACCTTGGACTGTCTATGTGCTTGCTTTAATGGATTTGATGAATCCTCATTTGGAAAGACCCTGCTTACAACAAATTGTTTATGTGCTCGAGATGGTCCAAGAACAACAAAAACAAAAAACCAAACAAACAAAAAGACTTACAGTGACTAGTAATTTCTTCAGATGCCTGAACTTGTACTAATAGATACCTTTTCAGGCTGGGTAAAGACTTGTCCTCCACAGATGGAGAGAGTGCCTAAAGCTCCGTAATTGGCTCTTACCAGGAGCTGCTGGCACGAGGCACATACGTCAGTGCAGAACGGGAACAAGCTTCAGAGGATGATGGGATAATGGATATCCGCAGTCCAGGAAAAGAGGCCAAGTAGATAGAAAATGACATGCTGGTGATAGACACCATAGACAGACAGCTAAGGTGACACTGGACGGCTCAAAGTATCACTGTGTTTGGCTACTCAATGAAAGTGCCCATGAGGGGAACTTTGCTTCCCATCCTCTGAACCTGGATCTGTTGCACAGTGTTCTGTGGTCACCACAAATGTATAAAGTGGCCCCCAGTATGAACCTGGTACACCATTTCTCCAAGGCAGGACACGGTAGACTCAATGATCCCATAGTTTGTTATGATATTCATAGGTTCTCCTCCTCTATGTAGAATAATAATAGACATTCTTTCATATTGAAGTTAACCCAGCAAATAAACAACCCCCTACATCTAGAATGAAAATTACATACATCCTGAAATTGATACAGGAAATTGAGATAAGATATTGCCACTTGTCCTCCAGATAAGAGTACTCCTATAAACAGACTTCAGTCAAGCCTCAGAACACAGTTTATGAGAGACTCTTCCTAACACCCCGAGGGATATATAATAATATAACCATGAGTGAAAACAACAGAGTAAAACAACATGTCAAATGGTGGGTCAGGTGCTAAAGGCTATACATGAGTTTGCCTCTTTCAAATCTCTGTCCTGGTCGGAAACAAAAAAGTGAAAGAGACTCTATCAAATGTCTCTAACAGCTCATTTAAACTGTCAAAAATAAAACCGTGGGTCCATGATACCAGAGTAAAGAGGTACCCCATGGAAGAAGAGGACCCAAGCAGCAAGTAGAGGGGCCAGCCTTTAGGCAATCTAAAGTATGTGATTTTAAAAGGAAAAAAATAAAAAAGTTGATATTTTTACTAACTTTCCTTTGATTATTTGTTTAGTCTGTAGGATAGAGGGACAAGTCCTTAGTGAAGATTTCCCTAGGCTATTGCGTCATACGCATCAAGTCCATGTCCTTCTTTGTGCTTGTTGTTCTCTGTGTTTGAAGTATCCTTGCACAGACTTTGCTTGGCTGAATACTTTCCCCGGCATCCCCACACCTCCCCCTTTCCCTCCTCGCCAGCCCATGCTCCTGGCACTTCCCACCATCTGATGTTTTCTTGTTTGCTCACAAACAGGAAAGGCACAGAACAGCTCAAGGAAGGAGATGATATTTGACCAGAGACATGCAGCAAAATGTTACAAAAACAATCATAGCTAACTTTACAAGACAGTTTAATACTTTCCAGGATTTATTGCAGTTGCTGAATGTCATGGCAGTCCAACAACATAGTTCTTATTGGTCTCTGCTGTGATTTCAATGTTGGTGTACCCCCACAAATTTATGATGCAAGTTAGTCCCCAGGGTGAAAATATTATAGGTAGGGCCTTTGGGAGGTGATTAGGTGACGAGGGCTCTACCCTCATAAACGGGACTAGTGGCCTGCCTTATAAAAGAAGCTTGTGGGAACCTTCTTTCCCCTTACAATATGTGAGGACACACAAAGGCTGACATGAAGAAGGAAGAGGCCCTCGTGAGACAGCAAACCTGCTGGTGCTTTGCTCTTGGACTTCCCAGCCTCCAGAACTGTGAGCAATATACTCCTATCTTTTCTGAATTACCCAGTGGAAGGTATTTTTTTAAAACAGCCTGAACAGACTGAGAGACTGTACCATCATTTTACTGACAAGGAAACAGAGAAGAAAAACAACCCTGAAAAATACACAAGTGTAGGAGGAAGAGCTGTGACATGAATGCAAGCAGCCTAGGTGGAACCCATACACTTAACCACTCTCTGTGGTGCAAGATGGATAAGAAGTCATAGATAATTTTTTAAGGACAGCCTATGAGCATGAGATGAAGTATGGATGGGAGCAGAGTGACCGGTGACTATAGACTGTGGAGACACAAGTGGACTGAGAGATAGGACCTGGGCAGTGTCCTGGCATCAAGAGAGGCCAGCCATGTTTCCAGCTTCAGAGTGCAGTCAGAGGGAAAAGCCTCAGCAACATGTGAGCAATGACGTGGGAATTCCTGGCATGGGATTCACACCCACGGCCTGGTTCTTCCTTCTCTTCACATCCCATGCTGCTTAAGTTCCCAGATTCATCCCTTCACTGATTGCTGGACAAAGTGTAGAACCACTCCCTGCCCCTCTGGATCTTTGCCAGAGTCTTATCCCCAAACCCCATGTCTGGAAAAGCTCACTAATAAACATTCACTGAGCTTCTAAAGGAGCAGCAAGACTGTAGAGGGTAAGTTACCTGTAAGGGAAACTGGTTTCTCCTTTTATGAAAAAAGAAAAAAAAGTCAGATATAATAATTGTATATATTGATATGGGAAAATGTGATGATTTGATGTATTACATGTTGTAGAATGATTAATTCAAGTAAATTGAAATATCCTTTACTTCACATACTACTTTTTTGTGGGGAAGATCTCAAAAACGAATTCTCTCTGTCACACTGGAATTTTCTAGCCTTTGAACAACATCTCTCCTCATTCCTCCCACTACACCAGCCTCTACTCACTTCCAAACAATTGTTTAGGAAGCTAAGATACCAGACACAGACAGCTGAATCATTACCCCCATGTAAGTGGCAATACACAACAATCCAGTGTCTGTGTTTATTGTCTCAGCTTCCTAAATCAGTTTGGAAGTGATTTTAACCAATCTGATTCTGCTGTTTCTTCAGACTTGTACTTGGAAGACAGTGAGTCCATCTTCCCCAGCTAGTGTTGGTTGTCAGAGTCCAGGCTGGGTAGGGCAACATCATCAACTATTGCATATGCAGGCCATGCAGCTTCACCTTTCCCAATCAAAATAATCTTTTCTGCAGATGGAACGGTTATGTCATTAGAGTGCCAATCCCGGTGGTGCTGCCCAAGCCACTCAAGGTCCAACTACCATGACCCAGTGTCTTTTGGTTTCACCTTCCACCTTGGGCACAGATGAATTCAAAATTGAAATTTAGTCAACCCTTGGTGAGAGTTGGACTTTTCTGTTTATACTGACTCGCATATTGAGAGCAGCTCGGCAGATGGCCTCTTGAAAAGGGGGAGGGTCCACTCCCACCTCCAGTACTCATGAAGCCAGTGACCTGTGCAAAGGAGATCTGAAACTACTCAATCATTGATCCTACAACAGAAGAAATAAGCCTTCTAGTGTATATGCATGGAAACATGAAGTCAGTCATGTCGTCAGAGAAGAGACAGCTTATGCCTGAAGCTGGAAGGGTGGGACAAAATATTGAGAGAGAGAAAGACAGGGAAAGGTATGAAATCCAAGTGAGTTGTTTATGTTTAGTGTTGTGATTAATCCTGGGAGGCTGCTATGATTTACCTTGTGGATGGCTTCCCCTGGCCCTAGCACAATTATGGAAACCTCAACTGCATTGATAAAATCGCAAAGACAAACCTTGGGTCCCTGACATCTTGCTCAGCCCACTGCTTTCAGATCCCAAGGATCATATAATTCTTCTTCCTCCTACCCTCTATATCTCTCCATGTGCCCACATAAAATCAAAGAACAACTTCTACCTGGCAGGGAAAGGAGTAAAAGCATGGAAGGAATCCTGGAGGAGAGGGCAATTGAGGTGGGCCTAGACAAACTGGGTGAGCCAGATTTCCAAAATCAGAAATGCCAGGAAACAGAGGATATGGTATGTATAGAGGCCTGGGTAGTAGACCTGGATATGGAGAGATGAGCACAGTTATATAAGCTACAGTACCAGAAAGGCCTGCGTTATTTAGCTGGGCCTTTAGGTATTGGTTGAGTTTTCCCTTGTAAACCTGGAGCTCAATGTTGGATTCCTTGTCAATTCCTTCAGACCCTCCAATGACGTTGTCTGTAGGCGGGGCCTACGACTGGGTGTCCAGGCATCCGTACCACGTGACCAGGTAGATACCGTTAAAGTCTGGATTGTCCTGTGGGGCTTCCGTGGACAGTTTCCCGAGGATATGTGGGAATATGGCGGCACCCGCCTTCCGGGATCAGAAAATGTAAGTTTACTTGGTTTTAATTCTTAATTACAAAATTTTGTGGTGATCTTGATCGAATCGTGTTTATGATATGTTGTGACATCTGTAAGGGATGTGTGTGATGGGCCAATGGATTGTTGACAGGGAAGCTCCCTAGTCACGTCCGGCCCAGTGTTGTGCTTGATGGAACAACTGATGAGTGTTTCCGATCATTTTGTTTAAATCTTGATCATGGACACCCCTCCTCCCTCTGGATCCTAAGGTTTTGTGGTGTTTTGTAATTAAAAATGAGGAAACGCTGATGTGATCGATAAGACGATGTCGGTCCAGCCCTGAACGGTGGCTGTTGGTGACGGGGCACCTGAGTTTGCCTTTATTTTTTACCATCGTTGGGTAGATATTATCACCACTTATTTCTTTAAAGTTTTTATTTCGTTTCTTTCTCCATTAGGTTTTCATATTTCTGTTCCTTTAGAGGTGACAAGGAGGGAAGTTACCTCCTGAGGTGGAGTTATGACAGCCGACCTCAGTTTGCTGTCTTTGTGGCCAGTTTAGTCTCTTATTTAGCATGATTATATGTTTAATGTAATCTGTTATGGTTCAAGTTCAGAATTCGTCTCCTTCATATGTTGTGTTCACAGGAGAAAAAAAAAGCGTTTTGAATATTTCTACATGAAATGAGGCAATGGACTTCCAGCTTGTTCACTAACCCCAGGGAATCGCCTGGCCGTGGTCCTTGAACTCTGTTTTCACTTTTGTATAATACACTTGTCTATTTAATATCACAGTATTCAGCCAAAAGCACCCCTTAAAATACTTGGCGGTTTGACACTTTAAGGATATGGAAAATGGCAGTCGGGTTGGTAAGAGCTTATACCTTTAAGTCCCTGAAGGGAATGAAGCCCCCTAGGATCCTATTTATTGTTTTCGTTTCTGGTGTACTGACTTGGGTTTTTTTCATGATATTTGAATTTGCTTAAATTTGAATTGGCTTTGTTTCATAAATATTTCTCAAACGAAGATATTTTCAGTTTGCACATTCTGAAGTGATTCATCTGGCTTAGCAGGTGACGTTTTAAATCACGTGACATGGCGGCCCATCAGCCGCTTTTTTTCAGACATATTGGGCCCGGTTTGGCATTTAATTTTACCTGTTCCTCCCCTCGTCTCATTCAATTAACTTTTGGTCCCAGGGCTCTTCATAAGGGGCTTTAGAAGGTTTTGTGTTGCTAGAGAGTAAATTAATTATGATTAATTAATTGCCTTTTCTATCGTAATTTCTTCTGTTATATAATTAAAAATATTCTAGTGTTGTTCTCTTCCCATGAATGTACTTTGTTTCTTTTCTTGTACTCTCTCTCAGCTGATCCATAAATGTACTTTAAAGAAAATGTTGTGGGTCAGGGTGGATTGGTAAATGCAGAACGTCATTTAGGGGCCCCGTGCTTGATATTTTACGACAGTGAATGCTCGCAACCATCCCTTTTCCTAGGGTGGAGTTTTATTTTAGAGAAGTGGGTGTTTCGTGTCATTGTATTCAATTAAAGGTGCTCCCGCCCCTTTTGGTAAATTTGGGTAAACAATTTTTGTACTTTTAAATGCACAAATAAGAAAAATAATGTTTTGATTGGGTTTGTGCTTCGTGCTTTACGACAGTTCCGGCCTCACGTTGCCGGCTACCTGAACTTTGACTTGATTTTACCATCAAATTGTTTTAATATCATTGGATTGGTTGAGGTTTTAGTCTTTGTGTTACCTTATTTCATAGATGTACCCAAATGAAGAAAGCTTTGTGGCATTTTCGATTTCTAACCGCACACATTGACTAAGCTGCCACTTGTTTTACAGCAGTGAATGCCCGGAAGTACTGGTCGCCTGTCACCTCTGCACATTGTTGGGAATTTCATTTCCCACATGAATTGCGTGCTCAATATCACGTTATTTAATCCAATTCTGTCCTGAGGCTGTTGCATACGTTTCCTTTAAATGTAATGGGGAATTTCCCATTTAGGAATGAAGAAATTCACAGATTGAGTGCTTTCAGTAATCTGGGAGTAAATGCCAATTGCAGGTCACGTTGACAGTTTTGCTTTTGAAGCACAATGGTGTATTTAATATATTGTTTTTCTTTAAATATAGCGTTGGTATCGTTTCCAGGTGTTCTTCCATAGGAAAAAAAATGATTCATTTATTTTTTTATGTGCCCACAAAGTAAAGAGAGGTGAGTGGTCAAGGCCTAGCCTGGGGAGGACAAGAATTGGGTGGAATGGGCTACTGCTATGTACTGATCACCCCATCACCTGTGGTTCCCTTTGAAGGGAACAGTGGAACCTCTGAAAGGCACTGTTACCTGGTGTTGTGGCACAGTTCCTGCAATCTCTGTGTTACGTTGCCTTTCGTGAATTTGGCCTACCTGGCATGGGGTGAATAATTGTGTACTCAGTCCCCACTAGGTATTTTCAGCAGCTCTTCTTCATAAGGGTAATAGGACACGTGCTTCAGCCCCCTACCTACGTTATGAGTTGCCATGTGTGTGCCCCCAGTGGTGCTAGTCTTGCAGATCTGTACAATTGCCATCTCCTTCAGGACCTGTGGTGGAAAAGTCTGGGACTGGTCAGCATGGGAGCCTGTACCATGACTAGAGTGGAACTGGAATTAACTCTCCTGAGCATCCAACCAGGTAAGAACAACCTTCTCTAGCGTGAGGTGACAGGTGTTGGGCAGAGCGTGTCACTCACCTAGTCTCACCTGTAACATCATTTAGGAAGGTGTTGAAGCCAATGTCCTGGGACTGAAAGCTAGGAACTGCCATCAGTGTTAAGGTCTGTCCATGGGTGCTGCTTATTAACTTCATGATTGAGACCCTGCTAGAGACTAACATCTTTTCCCAGGCATTAGTGGTGTTCCTTTGCTCATTGTCAGTGTCCCATTACAGCCAGCTTGAATTTATTTGAATGCTATGGTTTCAAAAAAAACCTGATCTTGGCATTTTATCTTCAAATTTTTAATGTTTGGATCCTATTTGGAATCTTTTGCAGGCAATAGCAGGATGAACTCGAGTGGATGGTCAAAAGTCAGCTCCAGGATTGGAGGGAATGTGGGATGCTGCTCAGATGCCTTTTTACTTCTTGGCCAAAAATGGATCTGAAGGTATTACAAAGCCATGTTTATCTATGAAAAAGGGGAGGCTTGGGACCTGTGGGACAAGTGTCTGGTGGAGAATGGTAGTCTGTCGGTCTGCCTCCACCATGGAGGGGAGGGCATTTATTTCGGAGGAGACTTGGAGACAGAAGGTAAAAATCAAAGTAATACATAAGTCAGTACGCCTTCAAATCTTTACCCTTTCTTGCTTCCTGGCCATTTCTTTGCTTTGCAGACATTACTAGGAGCACACATTAAGTCTTATTCACAGTCCTCAGTACCTGAGTCCAAAAGAGTTTCCCAAGGAACTAGTATCCCATTTACTGACTCCACATGTTGGAGAAGAACATCAGGGTGCTCAGTTTAACCCCCTCTCTACCATTGCTCCCCTACCCCTGTACAAGCTCTTTAGAGTTTGCGACAATATCATTTAAATGTTTATGTTCTTTCCCAGGGCCAGGAAGCTTCCTCAGGGGTGTCTGGGGAATCACTCTGGAAACCAGACCTCATCAACCGTGCTGTGAAGCAAGAGGCAACCCAGGACTTCAGGCTTTTCCTTCTGAGCAACTTTCTATTCTGGCCAATTTAGACACTGCACATGGAGGCTGCCAGGGCTCAGGCCTCACTACTCATCAGGACTCTTTACCATTTGTAAATGGTGCAGGCTGGAGGGACCTGCTAATTGGCAGTGCCAGAGAGGTCTCTGCTCTTTCTTGGCCCATGTAAAGTCATTTCTTTTGTGTGTGGTGATTTATTCATTGAAATGCGGGTAAAGACATTTAACAAGGTGACAGAGGGAATTAACGTGCTAATTGGAAGTGTGTACTATCCTAACATATTCTTATGTTGACTTTGAACATTTAGTTTCAATGGGTCCTTGTGGGTTCTGTAGTTTTCTATTGGCACACGTTTCATGGAGAAGGTGGCATCACAGAACTTGAAGTTCATTCACCTTAGGTCAAATTCCACATTTCTTTGGGAAGAGACCCTAAAGTGTGTAACTTTTATTTACTAGGGTGTCATTCATACTCTTGTGACTTGTTCCTGTCTTTGGATAACTTACTTTTAATCCTTGGAAGATGAGAGTCATTTTTATTTTCCACTCAATGTAAAATTGAGGCCTGCGATCCATGGAAAAACGTTACCCAACCCATGCTTGTTAACCAAATAGTGTGATGATGGCCAAGGATGACTTATTTCTTAGTCAAAAGCCCTTGTGAAACTTGAGGTAACTGTGATGCTTCCTCCCTGTTACACTTGCACATGTTATGCCCTCCGCCTCTGCAATGTCACCGTCATCTTTGGTCTTCTTGTCTTTTGTGAGTGGGGAAGTCTTGGGGAAAGACCGAAATGCGTGCCTTGGTGGATACTTACACTAAGTAATAGCATGGAAGGAGCATTCTCAAGGTAGAGGATGCCAAAAGGGTGTCTCACTAGTTGGCGGCAGTCCCACGGATCCAAGCCTTTGATGAAAGAGAAGGTGGACCTCCTCAGAATTTAAGTTGAGACCTGGTTCCCTAGACCTTTCCCAGGAGTTCATTCCTAGGACAGTCTTGTCACTTGGTTTTTTCTGGTGTGCAGTCATTAAATGTCTACTCAATAGTCATAATGGTAATGTGCTGTAAATTCTTGGTGTGCAGTCTTTCACATCACACTCCAATTTGCCTTGAAGTGCTTTTTCATGCCTATTTCTTATATGAGTGTTAGGAAGAGAGTGGATTATATTGGCCACTACAAGGCAAGGACTCTGACTGAAACTCTGTGGCTTATTTAAGTAGAGGGAGCTAGTTGATTTTGCTACTATTTGATGAAATGGTACAACATACATAAGGGCTGATGTACTCACTTTTCACCTGGTTGTGAAATGACTTTTCAGATTATATAGTTACTATGTAGTCATGTACAAAGCTGAGCGATTTCAGGAGAATATAATGAAATTTAATGCACTGAAATCCCTATTTGTAGACTTCACTCATCCTGTGACCATTTTGCATGATTAGCAGTGAGGCTTTTCCCTGGCAGTACCTATTTTATAGGTCCCGACCCTTGTCATGGCTGTTTATGAAGTAAATTTCTGGTTTCCCATTGATAAATTTTAAAAAAGCCTTTAATACTGTTTGTTACTTTAGAGGCACAATGTTAGCCCTGAGAATTGAAGGCCTGGATCTCCCACCTCAAATACCAACTCTTGTCTTCCTGGTGCCTAAGTGTCTATGCTTGAACATAAGGCACAGACACAGGTGTAGACATTAGGCATGGAAAACAATGCAACTGATTGTGTTTCTTGTAAGACTGGTTCTTTGTTTGGCATGTCCAGTCATGTAACTGGGACAGCACTGGTCGTTTTGAGAAGCACCTTGGGCTACTGGAAATGATGGTGATGGTTGTGACAATGATGTTGATGGTAGTGGTGATGATGCCAAAAGAATTAAGGAGGGCTATCACTGATGGAAAGGTCACTAGAACCAAGAACTGTGCTCAGTTCATTGGGTTCTCTCCTCATCCTCTAAAAACCATGATTTAAATGTACTGTTATTCCCATTTTACAGAGTACATTAATGATTACAGACCCTTGCCAAGGTAACAAAGGCAGGATCCTTTAGGAGGGGGAATAAGATCCAGCTTCAGATGGTTCTGAATCCCGTGGTATTAATCACAAGCTGTGAGACCTTTTAAGAATGACTTTGGTGATTGAAAAAGTAATAATTACCCCAATCTCCATGTCCTGTCCATTCTGGTCCATATGGATATCCAGAGGTCACACTGGGTGTTTTTGTAGCAGTAGAAATATGTGCTGATGACAATGGTCCTCAAAAGCCAGGGCAATACACCTTCAACTAATAGATTTCATGGCTGGATCCCCAGCTACTTTGATGATGTATTCTTTGATGGGAAGAATTATAGGGGTTCGTGGGTGAGACAGAGGTAGAGTCTTCTGTGATCAGGAAAGATGGAATGACACATTGCATATGGTTGCTCCATCGGGGGCCTATTGACTCTAGGTGGGAAAGGGCTGGGAACAGTGGCACTGGGCAGAGCTGCTGGGAGAGGTGAAGGCTCAGGGACTCTGGCGGGGACGTTCTCAGAGGCTTTGTGTGTTCAAGGGAGTGTCTCAGGCCCCTTCCCCTTGCCTGGCACTGCACCAGAGGGTATTGTTGAGTGTGACTTGGGAAAGTCTGGCTCTTCGGCAAAGATGGGACCTTATTAAGGGGGTGGAATTTAGCTGTCCATTATCAATGAGAAATCTGAACTTCCCTGTTAGTGAGGGCTTAGCAATTTCTGGCTCATTAGGTACACTGCCTTAGCCTATGGCAAATGGCTTGGAGGAACATATTATTATATGGTATCATCATAGATTAATCTGTGGGTGTCTTCTGAGAGGCACCTGTGGTTTTTTCTGGGGGACGTTTCTCCCATGGATGGTCTCACCACTGAATCTTTCATTCTGATAGTGAGCTGTGTTCACAAGTGGAGACCAATGAAAGTGGACCTCGCCACTGAGTCTTTCTTGCTAATACTGGGCAGTGTTGACTAGCAGACACTTATGAAAGTGAACTGCTGTTGCTGGTAGTCCCTTGGAATTTACTTGACCTCTCCTTCCTCCTTCCGTCTTGAGTGGTTCCAAAGCCTTGTGTAAATTCCTACAGGAACGAGACAGCTTCACCTACAGTATCTGTAGCAAGTAGAATGTTGAATCTAGTGGAGACACAGGTGATGGCCAGTGGTCAGGCTGTGTCCTCCTACGCTAATGTGCTGAACAGAAGGGGTTGCACTATGCACAGCAAGGGTAGCCCAAGGGTCCTTAGCACTCCTGTTTCAGAGAGTGGGAATGAAGTTGGCGTCTGGCCAAGCATTTCTCTATTAGCTTCCTACACTCTTCCGTTGATCATACTCTGCACTTTGGTGGGAAGTAAAATTCACATGGGTCCCGCCACTGACCAGTATATGAAGCCGGTGACATTGGGATCCTCTTGCATGTCTCCCCTTGAGCCTGCTGTCCAGGAACCTTCTGAGTTATGTTAGGTGTCCAGAATGGCAGCTTAACTTCTCTTGTTGGTCATGCCGAAAGGGCACATTCCTGTCAGCTGAAGCTGTCAAGTTTCCCGTCCACTGATGTAAACTGTCACCACTTTGTGGTCTAACCCATCAGTCACTTTGCTCTTCTCAGAGGGGTGTTTACATAGGCACAAGAAGTTGCCTGAACCCTCAAAGCTGTCCTAGACTGCTCAGTGAGGGATTTATGCGTCTTGTGTAGTACAACAGCCACTGACGCTGTTAAAGGACAAGAGGGGGTTACAATGTGAGGAGAGGAGGGCTCTGTGGTGTCCCTATTTCAGGGTATTCCAGGGTCCTAGAAGGAATGTCAGGAGTCCCCTGGGCATGAGGACAATATAGAGAATTTGGAGAACATGGGAGTTGGGGGTGAATATCGTGATGGGCAATAGCGTTCAAGGAGGCACCTGCCTCTTGTGCCCCTTCCCCTCCCTTGCAGCACGTGTGGGTCGGCGTAGCTGGGGAACCAAAGACAACAATGTACCTTCATGGAGGTGATAGGAGAAAATATGTGCCTTGGGAAGTTGATACATTTATGCAGGGGGCAGGTCCTTATTTTCCCTTTCCCAGTCATTTGATGTTTGCGTGTTATGGACATCTTGGCTGTGTGACCTCCTCTGTGCACTGCCCTAGACCCATGAAAAATGGCCACAGACGTAGGTGGGGCTTCACTCTCTTATATTGTTGCATAGTTCAACAATGGGAGGGAGTACTGGGCAGGATGTGCTGTTGCTTTTGTTGGTACTTCTGTATCCTTCCTGGCGCACTGTACTCTCTCATCTCCTTTGTATTCCAGGGTTTTCTCCTGTAACTATAGGGAGCTTTTGGTGCTGCCTGTGCTGTGCATTTGCCTATTTTCTAGACTGGCCATGATGAGTTTCTGGGTTCAGCTACTTAAGGCGTTCCCTGTGTACCTAGCACTGATGCAGTCCAAATGTGTTACTGTCAAGTCCTTGTCCATTCCTGATTGTAAAGGTGGCAGAGGCATATGTAGTTTTTTAAAATGTTTATGACATTTTACAGAGGTACATGGAGAACTTGACAGTTGCCAGTTTTCTAAGGTAAATGCTCTAAGTAAAGGGAAACGTTAGGTTTCTTTTCTCAACAGGAGTGGTAAACTTTCATTTTCCTTTTTTCTTTGTTACTCGGTCTGGCACCATGACTTATTGTCTGCTATGTCTCCTTAATGCCATCTTTCTTGGCAGAGAATGTATTTTACAGACCATCTGTTAAATTATGCTGACTAATACTCGTTTCTTTGCCTAAGAAACGTGTTTGCCATTTGGTCTTGGACTTTGTAACGTCCTTGTATTCTTAGAATAAAATGTGTTTCTTGGAGAAACTTCCACGTGTATGTTTTATTATTCAAAAGAAAGAAATCATGAACAATGAATCATGTCTCTTCCATGTGCATCCTACCATGTACAGGGTGAAATATATGAGCTCTATACTCTGGGACCTTGAGGTGAGAGGGTTTGTGGCAAGGATAAGGGTCCAAGTCAAACTTAAGTTCTCCCATTGTTAAGGTAAGAAAGGTAGTAAGTGATCTGATACCTCCTTATACAAGGTGATCTGAGAACACAAATCCATATTTGGATATTGTGTGGGTGACACGGGCATCTCCTGATCACAGTAAGGGTAAGGCAGAAGTAGAGTGAGCAGTAAGGTTCTGCAGGACGCAGTTCAGAAGTCATGAGGACAAAAACTGGAAGAGTGAGTAGGCAGTTCATTCCCACTCCTGCCTGCCTAAAATCTTGGTCCTCCAGTCTTAGAAATGTACTTTTGTATCACACAACCTGCCTTTGAATCGATCCAGGTAAAATGGGCAGATACTTCTGAGCATCATCTGTTCCTTGAAAATATCAGTACTCTTCTGAATGTGTCAAATTTCCAATTAATTACCATTATCTATCCTTTGTTGGGCTGAGCAATGTCTCAGGATTTTATGAATTAGCATTCCAATAAATAGTGAGGATCAGGGTCTCCAGTCCCACAGAATATTCAGATATGTTTTATTCTCCTTAGGCAGCTTAGGCCTTGTGGTTCCTATGTGTCCCCTACAGGGAGGGACAAGAAGACTATGGTAGCCCGTCCTGCCTGTGCATGTGCCACACTGAGTGGTTGGGCATGTGCCTCTCCCTGGGTTGTCATAGACATCTTGGGCTATGGCTGTCAACAATTCTAGTGTTGTCATTTAGTCTACAGAGCTGAAAAGTCTCATGTCCCGCCTCAGAATTTAAGGAAACTCCTCTCCAGATCCAATGGAGCAGCTGGAATTTTATTTTTATCCCCACTATTATTGGCTTCTATTAAGTCATGAGTTGCCCAGTTAACTGTGAGCTACTTCCACCCAACTATTCATGTTTTCAGCAAGGTGGAAAATAGATATAACTCCTGAGATTTGGGTTAAGAGAGAGGTGGGAATGTTCACTTGTATTTTCACTCAAGATCAGCAAGTATGAATGGGTAGGTCGTGTGTTCTCCAGAAGAAGAAGGACTTTTGGAACAAGAAAGTCCTGAGGTGTGTGGGTAATTGCCTCCATTTATTGAGTGCTTCATACGTGCCAGGCTATATGTTCCCCCTACATATCTATTGCCCTGGCGGGTAAATAATAGAAATGAATGAGAACTTCCTTCAGACACTGGACACCGTGGCACTCAGCACAACATTCCTGGTGCCCATTCTGTGCATGTATACACTTAGCCGCGATCTACATGATGTGTGTGCACGCACAGCGCACCCCCATTCCAGTGTGATTGCCCCCAGGCAATGGCCTCTCCAAACATCTTAGGAGTTCTCTTCTCCCCTTCCACCTCTCCCTTTTTCTTATATGTGGTCCCAAGATAGATGGGAGCTAGTGTGTGGGTCGCAGCCAGTGGCAAGGAAGGACTGCTAAGTGTCCCACCCCTTCAGTGTTCCTTTCTCCACCCTTTTTATGGTTGTCATCTCCACCCCAGGAATGTCAGGGACTTCAATGCATTGAGGTGCTCTCTCTGACAAGCATTTGTGTGGTAAAATCTCAGCACATTGATAGTTGACCCTCCAGGCACGGTGGGAGGGATTTTGGCCAGGGCCCAAGTTCAGAGTGAGGGCATGCTCAGGGCAGGGGAAAGCTGTGCGTGTCCAAGAAGTATCCAGGGCAGAAGTGTCCTCATGGCAGAGGGAGTGGAGACAGCTGATCCTGTGTAGCTGGTTCAGCCCTGCTGTCCTCCCTACCTTCCTGCCTCTCTACCCTTCTGTCTGTGTCTCTCTCTGCAGATCTAGGTGTCTACCTGTCCATCTCTCTGTTTCCCAGGAATAGAGGTGCTCGCCTGGCACAGTCTGTGCCAGGGCTCGGGCCACAGAGGTGGTCCAGGAGAGCTGTGGAGTCTGGTCTCTATTGAGGGTTCTCAGTTTCCCTACATATTCTAGTAGGCGATTGGGTCAGCCCAAAACGACCATTGCTGTTACCAATGATAATCAATCATTGGTGCCTGCTCCATGTCCCAGAGTAGTGGACCTTGAATATTGAGCCCAGGTCTGAGAGGACAGGACCTGGTCGGCCATATGCCCCATGCCAGCCTTCAGGTTCTAGGAGGGAGGGCCCCTTGTCATGAGGCGATGGAGGGGTAGAGCAATTATGACAGTACCATGAGTTAAACAAACCTTATAGGCTAATGGCACAGTCCCCTAAATCAGACTGCCCACATTTCACACACTTTCCATAAATTCGAGGGTCCCTGGGCCCCATCATTGCTGCTGACCAACTGATACATGGGCCAAAGTCCTGATGAGGTAACACAATGAAAAGTCGCAGATGACCATTGAATATTTAACAGCATTTTCATTCAAACATTATTCAAACACCTACAGGTGAAAGACATTAAAGCATTATTTTTCCTGAGGAGATTCACAGTGAATTGAAAAACCTGATACTAGAATGCAGAAAAACAACCATACTATTCATGAGAGGTGAGGAGTAGGAAGAATCTTATAAAGGAAGATTTGTAAATATAAATGAAAAATGTGAATATCAGTTGATGAAGTACTTCCATTCCCAGCTTTGAGCAAATGAATTTGGCCATAAATGAATAAATGCCACTTCTGTATTTTTAGAGAAATATAAATTACAACATTCATGATTGTCTGGTAGATATTAAAATTTAAGTAAAGGTCTTAACTCCCCATTTTGAGAGGGTCATGAGGAAATGGACATACTCTCAGAAAGGCTATTTAAAGGCTATTTAAAAATGTTTCAGAGGTTTCTCATGCACAATTGGACTACAATTGTTACAACCTTTTGAATGTGTAATATGTTAAGTCTGAGAAGATTCATTGCCAGCACATTGGACTCTAGATGGAAACCTTCGGGCCGCCTATGCCGAGCATCTTAGGCATTCATTCCACAGTGCAGGAAGGGTAGGGATGGGTTGATGTCCCCTCATGGATCTGTCTTCCCTAGGAACCCATCAGTCAGAGCAGCTGTCATGACAGACTAGACACGATGACAGGAGAGGAAGCCAGAGGGAGTTCTGAGGACCACAGTGAGGCAAGGAGGCCAAAAATGCTAAGGAGATCAGGGATGTAAGGAGGAAGGGGACGAAGCCACAGGGGTCAGAGGGAAGGCTATGGATGAGGCCATGGAATCAGAGGTCTGTTAGTGTGGACCAACCCCATGGCACTTGATGAATCATCCAGCCAGGTCCTGAGTGCTAGACTGTAGACTATCCCTATATTGGGGAATGTTCTTTTTCAGACTAATACCTAGGACGGGCATCTCTGAGCTAACAGGTAAATGAAGCCCAGAGATGTCTTTAGGTTTAGGAGGGACAGATGTGAGAGCCAGAGAGATGATAGCACTAGCACCAGGGTGCTACAATAATTCTGGCATTGCAGACACACACAAACATGCACAAACACACACATACACAGACAGACACCCACATGCTGGGTCTCAGCGTGTGTTTCCCTGGATCCTTCTTTATGGCTACCTACTTTCTGTCACCTTGTGCCACACCCTCTAAATGTCATCCTTCCTTTGGGTTCTGGCTGGCACTCCTTGCAGCCCATTCTCTGCCCCAGGAGATCTCACCCACTGCAGTGACTCCCAAGTTGCATCTTGTGCAAGGACATCCAGGCCTTTAGGTCCTCCTTCCTCCCTCAAGTCCCAAGTGTATTTCAACTCAGCTATTGCACATCTTCCCTTTGAAATCTTGTGGGATCCTCTAGTGTGTTGCAACATGAATCCATTATCGTTCCTCTCCTCTCTCCGAAACAGTTCGTTCCCTCAGGCTCTTCTGTCAGTTGGTGGGACCAGGCAGTACATCCATCCAGGCAGCAGCACCAGCAAACATGTAGTCGCCCGTGACGCTTTCTCCATCATCACGTCACGTACGCGCCACTGTGCATTTGCTCTATGCCATGTCCCGATTGGTTCTCCATGGTTTTCCTTTAATCTTCACTGCGTTTAGAAGTTTCGGGGTTCAGTACTTCACAGCTGAGCTCCAACAACCTCTTCGCACCTAATGGTCTCTCTCTTTCCCTTTTCATTTTGTTTCAATACATTCTGCTCACTGACACTCAAGTGATAGGTTTCAAATGAAAATTGGATGTTTTTATTCATACTTTCAACTCCCAGAGACTCTTTAAGTCGACAGCAACTTTGCTCTTCGTAGCCCAGTTACATCTCTCACTATCTTGTCCAGACAGGCCAGCGTGTGCATTCCTCCCGGAGTAGCTGTGTTCTTTCACCCTCCTGCTCCTGTGCACATGCTCCCCTCTGATCCTATAAAGCATCTCCCTTTGTCCACATCTACCCCATGGACTTCCCTGTAAGGCACATGTCAGCCTCGCGCATCATTTCCTGACAGCCTGGGCAGAGGTAGTGAACCCAGGCTAAGGAGCTCTTGCCAATTCCTCCATCGGAGCTCCACTCACATTCTGCCTCATCTCCTGGAACTGGTCAGTGCACAAGAGGGTTTGTGAGTTTTTTATGGGGAAGTATGTCTGGTGATCGCCCTGTAAAAGGTTTTATTTCAGGGTCTCCATGTGTCAATTTTTTATCCTGATTACATGTCCTGCTGTATGCAGAGTGTGTTGCACCTGAGAGGAATAATCCACTATGCAGGCTGACAAAAAACGGGGGACAAATTTAAAACGTAGAGATGAAACATGGACATGAAGAGTTACAGCAAGAGTCGATGTATTATTTACGATAGTGAAACTAGCAGAGATGTAGAGAAACATTTCTGGAAACACAATTGGAGAACTGGAAAAGATGTTATACGATTCAGACCATGTGAATGGTCAGTGGATAATGCATAAGAGACAGGAAATTAATTTGGCCTGAGATCTTAAAGGAGGCTTCAGCAAGGAGGTAGGTTTTAATGTTGACATTTAGGAAAATACAGTTATGTAAAAAGCATAGGTCACTTCAACTCCAAGCTGTGTTTGAGCCAGGCACCAGTCTACTAAAGTCAATGATTGTCATGACAGCTGAATGACGTGAGTCTTATTGGGACACTCACTGTTCAGAAAAGGAACCTGAGAAACAAAAAATTCCCAAGATTACACAGCTGAATGCAAGAAGACCTGAGATATGATTCCAAGCAGCCTTGTCCCAGCCTATATATTTTGTAGCACCCATGATGTATGGTAGATAAAAAGGCATTGCTGTTTTTTATTTGATAGGTATCGGGCCTGAGGTCATGGCCTTAGAATGAGGTGTGGATGGGAAATGTGTGACCAGTAACCCACAGATAATGAAAATAGGTAATGTGAGAGAAAGGAGCTGGTCAGTCTTTGTCATCCCAGGCTAGGCCTTGAGAGAGCCCAGCATTGTGTCCATCTGTAGAAGCCAGACGGAGGGACAAGCTTCCTACATGTGGGGAAAGTGCTGGCAGATCCTAGGATGGGATTCATAGCAACCACCACTGTTTCCCTTCTCTTCCCTCTGCATGCAGCTTAAGTTCCCAGATCCATCACTTCACGATTGCTGGACAAAGCCTGTGACACTCTTCTGTCCCTCTGGATCTTTGTCACAGTCTTCTCTTAAAATGCCAATTCTGTAAGACTCATCTATGATCTTTGTCTCAGCTTGCAAAGGAGCAGCAAGACATTAGCAGAAACGTCTCCCATCAAGGACAATGAGTGTGTTCTTAGCACTGAATGATTATCTGTCTGTCTCTCCTGTGTTTGTTTCCTAAGTCATACTTTAAAACTGAATTTAACCAGTTTCATTTTGCTGTTTCTTCCGACCTCTAATGGAGGTGTCTGAGGCCATCTCTTTCAACTGCTGTCGGTTCTGATGTTCTGCAGTGGGTCTGGTAGCATCATGACCTATTGCATAAACACTACCCAGTGACTGTGTGTTCCTCCTCGCCATAGATGGGGCAGATGAGTTCAATATTCAAGTTCAATCAATCCTAGGTAAGTTACACTTGTTTGATTGTACTGATCTAAAACGGTGAGCAGATGTTTAAATCAGTAGCAGATGACTTCCTGAGAAGAACAGGTTCCCATCTCACCTTCAATAGTTGTGAGGCTTAGTGACCTTTGCCGCTGAGAGCTGTAGCCACCATTCTTCCATCCTCTAGCAATAGAAGAAAGCACTCCCCTGCAGATGGGGGTGGGAATAGGAAATCAAGACAGCATCAGCAAATGGGTAGCTTATGCCTGGGTCTTGTAGGGGAGAGAGCAGACTTCTCCAGACAAAGTGGGGAGAGGTTGTGAAAATCCTGAAAAGGGAAGTTGGAAGTTGTTTGAATTCATAGCTTGGCCCAATGCTGGGAGGCTGCTATGAGTGACCTTGTTGTTGGCTTCCCCTGACCTTCCCACAGGTCTCAACCTCACCTGGCTTCTCAAAATCCCAAGTGCAATCCTCGTGTCCATCACAGGTTGCCTAGCTCACTGCTATCTGATCACAGAGACTACATCATTCTTTTGCATCCTAGCTCTGATGTGTCTCCATGTGCCCACCTAATACCAAAGAACAACTCCCATCCCTCTGTGGAGGTGAGGACTAAATCATGGCAGGCCTCCTGGAAGAGAGAGTAATGGAGGTGGACATGGGTCCAGTGGGTGAGCAGAAATGACAGAAAACTTTTGTTTTGGTTTTGCAACGTCATTGATGGATTGTCAGAGGTGTATAAGTAATAACAACATGAGCAAGACGAGTAATTTAACTATCATGTTTCCCTGAATCTAATACTTACCCATAAAATAAGCCCTAGCAGGATTTCTACGCATTTGTGCAATATAAGGCCACCCCAAAACTAAGACCTAGTGATGGGCGTGGCTACGCAGCGTATCTGCACATCCCATGCATTTCATCACGGATCAGTAAAGAAGACGAGCAGCCCTTCTCATCTTCCCACGACAGCTCTATTGCTCGACATGAAAGATTGGGGCCAATGGTTTTAAAGAAAATAGAGTCGCAAGAAATTCTGGATCGAATTCTGGGTTTGGAGGTACAAGGTTGGTGGCAGGCCCCCTCCCTTCCCTAGATCAAAAAAGAAAAGACTCTGGAGACGAGACTCACCAAGGACAAAACTGCCAGGCCCCCTGAGAGGAACCACACCCAGATGTCCACCTGCATAAGAACATCTCAGCTCCTGGGTTCCTCAAATACTGACAGCCCCTCCTATTGCTCAATGACCACCCAAAGTCACAGTGGAAAATTCCCAGCTCTTCCCACCCAATGTCCCTAGCCAGGCCCAAAGGGTATAAAAGGCCTCAGCCCCTTCAAACGGGAGGCGACGGCTGGGGACCCCTCTCTTGGGGCCCCAGAACCTCATCTAGGAGTGGATAATAAAGCCATGTGTTTTGGCCCTCACTCTCTCTCTCTCTGTCTTTTCTTTTAGCTGCCATGGGAAACTCTTACAGTAGAGTTATGATGATGTTTCAGAAGAAGAGGATTTAACTATATTTGAGTAAATGTAGATTGCTGTACCGTAATTAAAAAAATAACACATCTCATGAAAGTATGCACTACTGAGTCTTCTTGAAGAAAAATAAATATAAGACCCTGTCTTATTTTCGGGAAAACAAGGTAGGTCTAGATATGGGGTTGGAGTTTCCACTTATAGCTGTGGAGAAAGTGGATGAGGTCCCTGCCAATCGTTTCATGACCTCCAATGACATTTGGAGGCGGGGCCATAGAATGAATGACAAGCCCTACCAGGTGACCAGCCTGTGTAATGATCAGGGAGCCTTTGGTGGAGGCTTCATCTCATGGATCTGGATCCTGGTGGCCTCAATCAGGCGATTCGCAAAGTGTATGTTTGTCATTCTACATTGGCTGTTTGAATTGCTATTTTGATTGAATTAAGTATATGGAGTGAAACGATATACTTTGTATTCCCCTTTGGAATTATGACAGGCAATGTCTCTTATCCAACTTTACATGAAAGGTAGTCGTGTATGTTACAACACGATGGGTCTTCACTCTCATTTTCTTTTTTTTCAGACAGGGTCTCATTTTGTTGATCAGGCTAGAGTGAATGCCCTGGCGTCAGCCTAGCTCACAGCAACCTCAAACTCCTGGCTCAAGCAATCCTGCCGTCTCTTCCTCCCGAATATCTGGGATTACAGGCATGCGCCACCATGCCAGGCTGATTTTTTTTTATATATATTAGTTAGCCAATTAATTTCTTTCTATTTACAGTAGAGAAGGTGTCTCGCTCTTGCTCAGGCTGGTTTCCAACTCCTGACTTTGAGCAATCTGCCTGCCTTGGCCTCCCAGAGTGCTAGGATTACAGGCATGAGCCACTGCATTTTCTTTGCTTAACTAGTGAGCTTCAGAGCTCTCCTTTGCAGTGTTAATGTTTTGTGGTGTTTGTTCTTGAAAGTGGGGAAAGGACAGGTGCTAATTGCTGAATAGGTGTTGATGCAGGAGGACACACTGGCCTTGGTCACAATGGGACTGATTAGCCTTTTATTTTACAAAATTGTTAGGTGATTATTGTTGATGGGTATTGCCTTAAATTTTGTGCTGGGGCCCCATTCATCAGTCTTATTATCAGAGACGGTATTTCTGATATCTTTACCCTAATAAGGAGGAAAGTAACACCCTGAAGGAGCACATGTGCAAGTATGGTGTAGCTGCATTTATGGCCAGTTTTGTTTCATTTAACAACATCAGTGAGTGTTTAACACCATTTGTCAGCTTACATTTTGTAGCCACTCTTCTTCACCTCTGGTCTTAAAAAAGAAAGAAAAAAAAAGAGTTTCCTACTAATTTCAAGTGAAAATGAAGTGGCAATCCAGGGAAGGCCTAGAGCCTGTTCACATCCTGTATTGGCTTTGGTCACCAGGGAAGGCTGTTTTGCATTTTTATGTAAATTGGCTCCGTTTTAATATCCTCCCATTAAACCAAGTGTGTTCCTGATTCTTTTCATGTGTTTCCCATTAAAGGTTTATTTGCAATTTATGAATAATGAAAATAGAATCTGTTAGGAAAGAGCTTTTTTATTTAAGACCTTGAAGGTAAGCAAGCCCACAGGGATCCTTTTTTTTGTTTTATTTTACAATATAATCATGTGGGTTGTTTTCATGACATTGCAATTTTTTGTATTTGTTTAATTTTGTTCTTGGCCTTGTTCCCTAAATTTTACCAAAGAAATGTATTTTCCTTGTGTACATTGGAAATGGGCTGTCCTGCTGGTCTTTTGTCATTTACAATGGCTGTGGATGTCCCTTAGTTTCTCTTGTAGGGCAACATTGGACTTGTTTGGTATAAGATTTCATGTTCATCCTCATGGCATAAAACTTTATTTTGATCCTGGTGCTTCCTTTAAAAGTTGCCTTTAGAAGTTTTGGTGTAAATTTCAATTTACAGAGGAGAAAATTAACATCTGATTGAGTGACTCTAATTTTGTAATTGCATGTTGGATATGTCTATATATACTCTTTGGGTTTTTTCGCTTAAATTTTGGTGGTGTCCTTATTCAGAAATTTTCTAAATAAAAAGTTTGAGAGCAGTCTCAATTTACCTTACAGAGCTTAGGTTGCTGAGTCCTTGATACTTACTAGCAGTGCATCTTATAAATTGTCTGCTGCCACTAATAAGTAGTGTGGAATTTTATTTTGCAGAAGATTACATGATTGAGATCATTTCATTCTATTAAATGTGGGTCATAGCCCTTTTCATAGGTATTGTGTTAGAATATTGACATTATCTCAAATCTGCAAATAAGAAAAAGATTTTTCTCATTGGCTTTCTGCCTTTTGCTTAATGACAGTTAATAACCTCAAGCTGCCACTTAGCCAAACCTTTCCTTTTATTTTAACATTATATTGTTTTCTAAATCGTTATATTTGTTGAAATTTTAGCCTTTATATATCTTATTTCATGCCTCTGTTAAACTAAACAACATTTTTTGATACTTAAATATAAAACTTCATACATTAAGTAAGTATATCATTGGTCCAGTGCTGGTTTGATGACAGTGAATGCCTGGAAGTCCAGGCCACCATAGACCTCTTGAAGACGTTTGGGACCATTGGAATTTCATTTCCCACAACAATTGTGTGTTGAATATCATGTCATTTAATTCAATGCTGTCCCTACTCATCTGTGTATGTTCCCTTTGAAATTTGTGGGGCATTTTTTATTTGAATATAAAGAAATTGACAACCATGATTTTTGTTTTCTGTTGTTTGGGGATGAGTGTTCCTTGCAGGATGTCTTGCATACTTTAGAATTTTGTTTTAGAACCATACTTGTGTATTGAATATATTGTCATTAAAAATATTCATTGAGGTCCTTCTTCCCAGGTATTCTTCGATAAAAACAAAGAAAAAAACAACTTGTGTAGTTTCAATTAACATAGAAGCGAATGAGGAATGGTCCAAGGGCAAGCTCCCCAGCACAAGAATTGGAAGGCATATGCTAGTCCACCCTCAATGCCAGGGTACTGTCCATGCCCCCGTGGCCACAAGTGCTGCCTGTGTATAATGCCTCAAGTGCTACCATATTGGCTTCAGAAATAGGTAGTGGCTGGTGATTTGTACTCATGCCTCTATCCCGTGTCACCTAATGTATTTTATATTCAAAGAGATATCTAAATAACAGGAACACTTTTGTTTTGCTCAAAAACCTGAGGACCTTAATCATGGAGCAATACCTGATACTTTCTATGATGTAAAAGAGTTACTTGTGGCCTGGCATGGTGTCTCTAGTAATCCTAGAGCCCCTGTAATCCTAGCATTCTGAGAGGCTGAGGCAGGAGAATCCCTTGAGCTCAGGAGTTGGAGACCAGTCTGAGCAAGAGCGGGACCTCGTCTCTACTAAAAATAGAAAGAAGTTATCTGGACAACTAAAACCACACTTAGAAAAAATTAGTGGGGCATGGTGGCGCATGCCTGTAGTCCCAGCTACTCGGGAGGCTGAGGCAGAAGGATTGCTGAAGCTCAGGAGTTTGAGGTTGCTGTGAGCTAGGCTGACAAAACAGCACTCTAACCCTGGCAACAAAGTGAGTGAGACTCTGTCTCAAAAATAAATAAATAAACAATTTTTCAACATACTATATTCCTATTTATTGAGATAATATATCAAATTGCAGTTGTATACTGTGGATTTCATGTTCTGTTACTGTCAGCATTCAACGACATACTAAATGGGATCAAAACCCATTGGAAAGTCATGTTACCCATAATCTTGCATAATGTATTAGTGTCTTTAATAAGTAACAAAGTCAAGACAGAATACAAAACGCATCCAGGAGGTCAGTTACCAATAATTTTGGAAAATCCGTTGCCTTGTCTCTGAGGAATAGCAAGAAAGCAGGACTTCTCTGAGACTCCTGAGCGCTGCTGACTAACTGCGTGGTAGAGACTCGGTTTCTACAACCCGTTCTTTTCACTAGGCCTAGGTATCTTTTTTCAGTTTTGTCGTGTTCTTCAGTTCACTGTGGGTACTATTATTACAGACAAATTTATTTTATTTGAATGTTCTTATTTTTTTAAAACCTGATCTTTATATTTTAACCTGCACACTTTGATCTTTTGATCCAATTTGGAAACTTTTCTTTGCAGTAAGATGCATCAGCAAGGCTGGGTGTGGTGGCTCATGTCTGCAATCCTAGCACTCTGGGAGGCCGAGGCAGGAGGATCTCTCAAGCTCAGGAGTTGGAAACCTGCCTGAGCAAGAGCAAGACTGCATCTGTAGTAAAAATAGAAAGAAATTAATTGGCCAACTAAAATATACATAGAAATAATTAGCCGGGCATGGTGGCACATGCCTATAGTCCCAGCTGAAGCAGGGGGATCCTATGAGCCCAGGAGTTTGAGGTTCCTGTGAGCGAGACTGGTGCCACGGCACGCTAGCCCAGGCAACAGATGAAACTCTGTCTCAAAAAAACCAAAACAAAAACAAAAAAAGATGCATCAGCAAGATGGACTGAAATGGACTGTCAGAAATAAACTCCAGTAATGCTGGGACTCTGGATTATACTCAGGTGCCTTTTTTTCTGGTGTGAAAACATGGATTTGGCCAGGCGTGGTGGCTCATGCCTGTAATCCTGGCACTTTGGGAGGTTCAGGCAGAAGGATGGCTTGAGGCCAGAAGTCCAAGACCAGCCTCAGCAAAATAGTGGGACCCTGTATCAAAAAAAGAAAAAGAAAAGCATGGATGTGAAGGTAATTCAAAGCCAGGTGTATCTATGAAGAAGGGAAAGATGGAACCCGTGGACTAGGTTGCTGTTGGACAATAGAAGCCTGACTCCACCGTGGAGGGGAAGACATTTATTCCGTAGGAGTCCTGGAGACATAGGCTAACAAGGCACATGATGCATATAGGTCAATACTTCTTCAGATCTTTATCCCTTCATGCACTGTTGGCTTATTCTGTGCTTTGCAGACATTTCTGGGACCACACATCAAGTCTCATTCACACTCTCCAGTGTCTGAGTCCTGTGGCTCTTTCTCACTATCATCTTTGAACCTCAGATTCCTCACATGTGCAATGGAAATTACACCTGGGTATGGTGTATGTTTGATAATCAAGTGTGATCATCCTTGTTAAGGGCCCAGCACAGAAAAGGTGGTCAAGGAACTAGTATCCCATTTCCGGAATCCACATGTTGGAAGAGAACATTAGGGTGCTTGGTTTAACTCCCTTCCTACCCACCGCTTCCCTATCCCCCTGTGCAAGCTCTTTAGACTTTGCCACAATGTCATTTAAATGTCCGTTTTCTTTCCCAGGGCCAGCAAGCTTCCTCAGGGGTCACTGGGGCATCTGCTTGGAAACCAGAGCTCGTCAAACGTGCTGTGAAGCAAGAGGCAGCCCGGGACCACAGGCTTTTCCTTCTCCTCAGCAACTTTCTGTTATGGCCAACTCAGACACTGCACATGGAGGATGACAGGGCTGAGTCCCCAGTATCTATCAGGACTTTCTACTGTTTGCAACCTGCGCAGGCTGGAGGGGGCCTGTTAACTGGCAGTGCCAGAGTGTTCCCTGCTCTTTCTTTCACTATGTAAAGTCATTTATTTTCTGAGTGGTGATTAATTCATTGAAATTCAGGTAAAGACATTTGAAAATATGACAGCGGGAAGTAACATGCTAAGTGGAAATATGCACTTTTCTAAGATGTTCCAGAGATTTCTAACCATAATCTTAATGGGTACCTCTTAGTCCTGTACTTTCCTATTGGCACAAGTTTCATGGAGAAGGTGGCATCACAGGACCTGCAGTTCACTCACCTTAGGTCAAATTCCACATTTCTTTAGGATTAGACACTAAAGTATCTAGCCTTTATTCACCACATTGTCATTCACAGTCTTCTGATTTATTCCTATTACTGGTCAAACTACTTTAAATCCTTGGAAAATGAGGGTCTTTGTTATTTTCCACCCAATGAAAAATTTATGCCTAAGATACATAGAAAAATCTTTACCCAAACCCATGTTTCATAGCCAAATAAAGTATTAGTGAGCAAGGCTGACTCATTTCCTAGTCAAATGCAGTTGTGAAACTCAAGTTATCCGCAACACCTCCTTTCTGTTACATGCACTTGCTGTGCCCTCTCCCTCTGCCCCTGTAATGGCACACTCATCTTGGATCTCTTAGTTGTTAGGGGGGTAAGCTGTCGAGAACACCTAAATGAATGGTTTGATGGATCATTCTGCTGAGCGTTGTTGGCATTTAAGAAGCATTCACAAGGTGGAGGGTGCCAAAATGCTGTCTCTCTCATTGGTGACAGTCTCAAGGATATGGATCCTTGATGAAAGAGAAGGTGGACATTCTTTGAATTTAAGCTGGGACCTGGTTCCTTGGATCCTTGCAGGAGTTCCTTCCTAGACCAGCCTTGTCACTTAGTCTCTTCCAGTGTGTAGTCAATGAATGTGCACCCACTGGTGGGAATGGCAATGTGATGTAAATGCTTGGTGTGAGGTGTTCCAGGTCACACTCATGTTTACCTGGAAGCGTTTTTTATGTCTCTTATTTAAATAAATGATTGAAATAGAATGGGATATCACGTACACTTTCAGGCAAGGCCTTTGATTGAACCTCTATGGATTATAGATGTAGGAGGCAATTGACTCTACTAATATTTTCTGAAATACTACATCGTGTATAAAGACAGATGTGATCACTTTTGATCCTTATTTGAAACAACTTTTCAGATTCTAGGTGTACTGTGTTCATGTGTAAAGTGTAGATATTTCAGGAGAGTATAGTACAATTTAATTCACTGGAAATCTGCTTACAGAGAATTACACCTGCAGTGACCATTTTGGATCATGTCTAGTTAGGCTTTTCTATGACAATATGGATAGTTTTTATTAGGATCCTCCTCATTGATCCTTATCAAGTAACTTTGTGTTTTTTCACTAAGAAATTTGACTAAATTCCTTCATGCCTTACACAAGCATTCTATTCACTATTAGTGTTAGCAAAGGCAAAATAAGAACGTCTTCAATTAATATGTGTTAAAGGTGTCAATATTTGTTCATGTGACTATTACGAATGGAGTCGTATAGAGTGACATTTAAGGTATAACTTTAACAACTCAGTGCATATAGGAGTGGTGACAAGCCTATGATCCAGACAGTAACGTGAAGAGGTGTTTGCAGTGCACAAACGTATGTGTATAGCCTGCTGCTCAGAATGTGACTTCTCTTCCCCCCATGTGTTCTACACAAATTCCATTTATTGTTTTCAGTGTTTCCCCTTGGATACTAAGTGCCTGCTTTTTTCATGATCCTCTGGGAAGTGATTGTGTATGTGAGTCACAGAAGAGAAGCCTTATTTTCTTTATGGGTAGGGGAAAGGCACTCCCCCGCTTCCCAAAATGAAAGCCTTTGTCTGCCACCTCAAATGCCCCTCCAATCTTCCCAGTGGCTGATTTTCTGAGCATAAGAAGTAGTCACAGGTGGGAGATGCTGGACAGTGGCAAGACTGCAGATGAGTGCATTCCTTGTTTACTGGTTCACTGTCATGTGCACCCAGTAATGAAACTGGGACAGCAAGACTCATTTGGAGAGGCACATTAACCTGTTGGAAGTGATGATGATGATGGCTGTGGTAGAGAGGATGGCCTGAACAAAGGGAAAATGTTTTCTGTCTCTTTAAAACTTCCCCCACTCCTTTTGGAGAACTAAATCCTGCATCCCTGCCTCAGGCCAGTGGTAGAGAGGGGCAGAGGAGTGTCCTTTGTTCTTTGTGCTATAGGGCATGGTTCAGTGGACTGTCCCGGGTGCTGGGGTAGGTGTCAGCGGAGGTCCAGGGAGATCCCTGAGGATGTCATGGGATTGTCAGAGATGAAATGACCAGAATCATCCTGTATGGTTGATGAATAATAGCTCTGAGAATGAAAACCCTCCTTTAAAAACTGTGTATTTGGCTTATTATTGGGAAAGTGGTACTTTGAGGCAGGAGTCTGCCGTTTTCCCCATCTTGACCAAATGTATTTCATAGATTAGTCCCCAGCCACTTTCATTATGTGTCCTTTAGTGAGAAGAATCATGGAGGTTAGAGGCTCTACAGGGGGCAGAGGCTTCTGTGATCAGGAAAGGTGGAAGGACACATTGCATATGGTCGCTCCATGAGGGGCTTATTTCTTAGAGATGGGAAAGGGCTGGGAATGGCGGCACTGGGGAGACCTGCTCAGAGAGGCTGAGGCCAAGGGACTCTAGTGGGAAAATTGTGACAGGCCTTGTGTTTTCCAGCGAGGATGCCTTATTCTTTCTGCATCCCCAGCACTACGTGGGATTGGTATAAGTAGGGAACAGAAGACAATTTTGCTCATTATTGTCTATAACATAAGAAATTATGGCCCTGTGACAAAGATGAGACTTTTTGGATGGGAGCAGGTCTTTATTTCCCATTTCCCCTGTGAATTCACCTTCACTGCTGGTGGAGGCTTTGCAGGTTTTGCCTCTTTCTGTGTACACCCTCAGTGTGTGAAAAATTGCTTGGAGAAAAGTTGCCCTTCACCTTCTGATGTTGTAGCCTAGTAGACTAGTCTGAGGGAATCTTCAGAGAGGCAACTGTGGTTGTTTCTGGGAAATAATCCCTCTTGGTTGACCTGACCACTCAGACTTTCGTATTAGTCCTGCGCTGTGTTCACCTGTAGAGACTTACGAAAGTGAGCTGCTGTTACTGGCATGTTCTTGCAACTTATTCCCCAGACACTTCTTTCTTGCACACTCCAATGGCTCAAATGCCTTGTGGAAGGTCCTACAGGAGGCACAGAGCTGCACTGATGGCATCTGGGGCATGGGGAATTTTCTCTCCAGGGAAGAAACTGGTGATGGAGTAAAGCATGTAAGGCTCCCTGGAGGAGGCTGCAAGTGGGCTGGGCCTCTCTAAACTAGGTGAGCAAGATTTCAGAAATCAGAAATGACAGGAAACAAGAGTTTATCACTTTTGCAAAGGTCTTAGTGGCAAATCTGGACATTGAGGCATGTGCATAGGTATAATAAGGAATAACATTATGAGGAAGGACTTTAATTATATAACTGGGCCTTGAGGTATAGGCAGACTTTCCATTTGTAGAAGTGGAGAGATTGGATGAGCTTCCTGTCAATCTTTTCATATCCTCCAATGATGTTGTTGGAAGGCGGGGCCATAGACTGGCTGTCCAAGAAGGGCTACCACTTGAGGAGTCTTAGTCCAATCTGAGCTGTGGGATGCTGCTTCCATGGACTGTTGCCTGAGGGTATGTTGGAATGTGGCCCCACCCCCTTCGACTATCAAGAAAGTGTAAGTTTAATTCACTTTAATTCTTCATTGGTGGTTTGTGTGGTGATTCTGATCAAATTAAGTATACGGTGTATTCTAACATCTGTGTATCACAGATGTGTCCCAGCGGCTCAGGGATTGATGACAGGGAAGCCCATTAGCCACGTCAGGCACAGAGTGGTACTTTATGTAACAACACAACGAGTCTTTCACATCATTTTGTTTGTTCAAATGCTGGTCTTGGGCCCCCCTCTTAGTAATCTTAAGATTTCGTGGTGTTTTTAACTTAAAAATAGGAAATCTGCCAGGCGTGGTGGCTCACACCTGTAATCCTAGCACTCTGGGAGGCCGAGGTGGGAGAATTGCTTGAGGCAGGAGTTCAACACCAGCCTTAGCAAGAGTGAGACCCCGACTCTACTATAAATAGAAAAATTAGCCGGCAGTGGTGGCACATGCCTGTAGTCCCAGCTACTCAGGAGGCTGAGGCGGGAGAACTGCTTGAGCCCAGGAGTATCAGGTTGATGTGAGCTAGGCTGAGGACACCGCACTCTACTCAGGGTAATGGAGTGAGACTCTGTCTTAAAAAAACAAACAAACAAAAAAAAAAAAACAAAGGAATCAAGTGATGTTGGGTGAGCCAGTGTTGGTCCAGGACTGCACAGTGGCCACCAGGGGCCTGATTTTGCCTTTCTTTTACAAAGTCATTGGGTGGATATTGTAGAAGGGTACTTTTTAAAATCTTGGTCTTGGCTGTTTTCTGGAGATTCCTCTTCAGGACCATATGTCTATTGTTTTTGATCTGAAAAGGAGGAAAGTATTAAATCATGCACTGAGGGAATGTACTTGGGATTATGACAACTGACAATCGTTAGCTGCCTTTGAGTGGTATTTTGTGTTTCTTTAACATGACTGTGCATGTAATACATTTTTTGGTTAAATTTTGGAATTGGTCTTCTCTATATGTTGCCTTCAAAAGAAAAAAGAAATCTTGGTAATTTCAAATGAGGAGTTGGGTGGCCTGGTGGGCTCAGGGTTTGTTCACACACTACTGTGAATGGCCTTCAGCCGCTGTTGACACTTTTTGCATTTATATAGAATATGTATATTTAATAATCATTGTATCAACCAAGTATGATTCTGATGCCTTTAATGCATTTTTCAGAAGAAGTTTGGTGTTATTTGCATTTTAGAAACAATGAAAATAGCATTCGGGTTTCAAGAGCTTTTTCCTTTAAGTCTCTGAAAGTAACCAAGCACCCAGGTATCCTATTTCTTGTTTTATTTTACCATACATATAATTGCATGGGTTGTTTTCATGACATTGCACTTATTTCAATTTGTTTCATCTTGATTTTGTCCATGTTCCATAAATAGTCTTCAAGTGAAAGTATGTTCCTTGTATGTGTTTGAAAATGAATTGTCCTGCTGGGTGCTTGATACTTACAGCCACTGTGGCTGTCTGGTAGTCAGTCTTGGCAGCCAAGATTGGATATTGTTTGGCGTTTAATTTTATGTGTTCATCTTCATAGCATTCAATTAAACTTGACTCTTGGCACTGCTTATAATTTTCCTCGAAAAGTTTTGGTGTAAATTTCACTTTACAGAAAAAGAAATTAATACCTGATTGGGTGCCTTTAAGTTTATAATGTAATTGCATGTTTGACATAGCTTATATTGCTTAAACTCTGTTCTTATTTCCTAATCATAAATTTTCTTAAAATAAATGTTTTCTGATCATTTTGATTTATAAATGTATAAGTTAGTCAGTTTGCTGAATCCTTGATATGTTATGACAGTGAAGCTCTTACCTCTCTATCCTCGGCAGCCACAAAGCACAGTTTGGGATTTTATTTTACAGGAGATTTCTGTTTGTTACAAATTTTTATTTATTTATTTTCTTTGAGACAGAGTCTCGAGTTGTTCCCCGGCCCGACTGAGTGCCGTGGCGTCAGCCTAGCTCACAGCAACCTCAAACTCCTGGACTCAAGCGATCCTTCTTCCTCAGCCTCCTCAGTAGCTGGGAGTACAGCCGTGTGCCACCATGCTGGGATAATTTTTTCTATATATATTAGTTAGCCAATTTCTTTTGTTCTTTTTTTTTTTATATATAGTAGAGACAGAGTCACGCTGTTGTGCAGGCTGGTTTCGAACTCCTAACCTCGAGCAATCCTCCCGCCTGGGCCTCCTAGAGTGCTAAAATTAGAGGCATGAGCCACAGCGCCCAGCCTTGTTACAATTTTTTTTTTATTAAATGTAGGTCCTGACCCTCTTCATAAGTTCTGTGTTAAGAGGTTTTGCTTTATTTTCAATTCACAAATGAAGAAAATATTTTTCTATTAATAATTGTCTTTGTGCCTTTTGCTCTACAACAGTTACTGGTTACAAGTGGCAAACATGGCCGGTGGGGGGCATAGAGAAAAGGCCTGCCGCTCAACTACCCCCCCCCCATCTTGTCACCATGAGAGGACCAGCGGAGGCTGCAACTTGAACTGTTCAATCCCACGCCCACTTATTTACTACTCAGGGTTGAGAATGGTCTCAACTTCTAAGACAAAGCAGAAAACTCAGTTTGGGCAAAGCACACATCCCTAGCCAGAGGAGAACGATTAAACAGTATATAATGCCAGGAAAAAAACAAAAATCTGAAACCTATTAGGGTTCTATTATCGGTGCCAACCAAGGGTCCTCTAATGAGTGTGCTTATTGCAAAAACAATAGACATTAGACAAAACACTGCCAGGAATCCAGGTAGCAAGTAGTCCCCAGGAGAATAAATATTTTCTTTTAAAAGTGCAGGAGTCAGACGGCAAAGAAAGTAGGGGCCTCAGAGCCCCATGACTTCAAATATTCCCACAGGAGCCATGGGCAAAATTGACAGAGGGATTCAGTTAGTGCCAAGCCCACGGACAGAAGAGGTCTGGGAAGACCCCTTCCCGGCCACTGTCCCAGCCCCAGGCACCAGCTATGCCCAGCCAGGACACAGCTGTAGACAAGCAAACAGGGGCCGAGAAACTTGAATGGTACTCAGTTGCATTTACAGAACAGGATCTTGAGATGTCTTGTGTTGCCTCCTAGGCTCTCCTGCCCTGTTTGATAAAAGCTTAATGAGACTTGTGGAACCTGCAGTTGGAAAGAATTACAAACAACAGGCTACTTATCTAGGGTTCCTAGAAATGGCATATAGACCCCAGACTTCAGAATGATAGTAAAGGGTTTGTACAGGGGGCCCTTAAGGGGACAGCTAATGACTGCCCCTGCTGTGCATTTGCCTGACTCCTAAATGAGACAACAAACAAAGAATGAGCCTTAGATGCAGGGAGACATCCCAGGCCAGTGATATACTTCTGAAAGCCATTAAACAATATGGTGAGAGAATGGCCTCTTTGCCTCCAGGCAGTAACAGCTACTTCTAAGTTGTTATTCAAGACTGTGTCTCTTTTCAATCCTGCCACCTTTTTGCCAGCCAAGGAGAATGAGTCTTTACAATATGACCGTGTAGAGTTTCTAGAGACTGTGTGTTCTAGCAGGATAGATCCGTCAGATCAGCCAATGCCAGAGGAAGACTGGGATCTTTTCAATGACAGGGACAGCTTTATGGACAACGAAGGGCTAGTTATGTGATGACCATGACAGCGGCACTGCCACCTGGAACTTTGGCCGAGAAAGCTGAGCTAGTGGCTTTAACCAGAATAGTTATCCACAGGGAAAAAGACAAACATTTATATAGACTCTAAATATGTTTTTTGATAGTACATGCTCCTACAACCATTAAAGGCCCAGCGTGGTGGCTCTCGCCTGTAATCCTAGCAATCTGGGAGGCTGAGGCGGGAGGATCGCACAGGATCAGGAGTAGGAAACCAGCCTGAGGAAGAGCGAGACCCTGTCTCTACTAAAAATGGAAGGAATTTAATTGGCCAACTAAAAATATATAGAAAAAATTAGCCGGGCATGGTGGTGCATGCCTGTACTGTGTGCTACTTGGGAGGCTGAGGCAGAAGGATCACTTGAGTCCAGGAGTTTGAGGTTGCTGTGAGCTAGGCTGAAGCCACAGCACTGTAGCCAGGGCAACATAGTGACACTTTGTCTGGAAAAAAAAAAAGCATTAAAAAAGGAGGTAGTCTCCTGATGACAGAAAATAAAGATATTCAGTATGCCATTAACCACTTCGGTATGAGTGTTGACTATAGTCAGTAGCCACAAATGAACGCACACAGTGACTTTTGCCGACAGCCGGGATATGACTTTTCTAATTTTTCATTTATCAAAATAACATTGTGAACATTTAAAAATAATGTAATGAAAACATATATGTATATATTACCTATTCTGATTTACATTACAAGTAAAGCTGCCTGTAAAGTAAAATAAACTTTCAGTGCTTTCAAACTTTCCTCATCTCACAAGAGCAAAACGGATTTTTCGTCACTGCACAGCACACACTATCGTGCGGACCATGAGTGCCGGCTGTGGGGAAGTTTTCGCGGCTGGTGAGCGCCGTACTGAAGTGGTTAAAATAATGGCCTTGAAACAGGCCCTGGCTGAGTCCAAGCAGGCGGCCAACATGGCCAAAGAAAGGTGACTGGCAGAGCTGCTAAGGAGGCCACTGGAGATGATCTGTTCTCTGGGGCCTTGATACTCAGGCTAGGTTTAGATCTGCTTTGCAAGTAAAGACTGACTGTGACATTTGTGATGACACAGTTAGATGGAGGCAGAATTCTCATGGACTCGTTCTCAGGCCCGAAGCCTTGGTGTGGCCTCTTGAGAGGCAGCTACATGAATACACACATTATAGATGAGATGCCTTAGTGGATTTGGGAGCACCTCATTTGGGAGGACCCTGTGTACCTTGGACTGTATATGTGCTTGCTTTAATGGATTTGATGAATCCTCATTCGGAAAGACCCTACTTACAAGAAATTGTTTATGTGCTCGAGATGGTTCAAGAACAACAAAAACAAAAACGAACCAAAGAATCAAAAAGACCTACAGTGACTAGCAATTTCCTTCAGACGCCTGAACTTGTATTAATAGATACCTTTTCGGGCTGGGTAAAGGCTTGTCCTCTGCAGATGGAGAGAGTGCCTGAAGCTCCAAAATGGGCTCCTACCAGGAGCTGCTGGCACGAGGCACATACGTCAGTGCAGAACGGGAACAAGCTTCAGAGGATGATGAGATAATGGACATCCGCAGTCCAGGAAAAGAGTTGCCAAGCACATAGAAAATGACATGCTTGTGATGGACACCATAGACAGACAGCTAAGGTGACACTGGACAGCTCTAAGTATCACCGTGTTTGGCTACTCCATGATAGTGCCCCTCAGGGGAACTTTGCTTCCCGTCATCTGAACCTGGATCTGTTGCACAGTGTTCTGTGGTCGCCCACAAATGCTTAAAGTGGACCCCAGTGTGAACCGGGTACACCATTTCTCCAAGGCAGGACACAGTAGACTCAATGATCCCATAGGTCGTTATGATATTCATAGACTCCCCTCCTCTATGTAGAATAATAATAGACATTCTTTCATATTGGACGTAACCCAGCAAATAAACAACACCCCACATGTAGAATGAAAATTACATACATCCTGAAATTGATACAGGAAATTGAGATAAGATATTGCCACTTGTCCTCCAGATAAGGGTACTCCTAGAAACAGACTTAAGTTAAGCCGCAGAACATAGTGTATGAGAGACCCTTCCTGACACCCCAAGGTAAATATGATAATATAACCATGAGTAATAACAACAGAGTAAAACAACATATCAAATGAGTGGGTCAGGTGCTAACAACTATACATGAGTTTGCCTCTTTCAAGTCTCCCCTCCGGATGGAAACAAAAAAGTGAAAGAAACTCTATCAAATGTCTCTAACAGCTCATTAAAACTGTCAAAAATAAAAACCGTGGGTCCATCATACCAGAGTAAAGAGGTGTCCCCTGGAAGAAGAGGACTCAAGCACCAAGTACAGGGGCCAGGCTTTAGGCAATCTAAAGTATGTGTTTTTCAAAAAGGAAAAAAAATGAAAAAGTTGATATTTTTAATATCCTTCCTTTGATTATTTGTTTTGTCTCTAGGATAGAGGGACAACTCCTTAGTGAAGATTTCCCTAGGCTATTGTGTCTTCTGTTGATCTGCCTACTGCTGGCTTGTCTTCCTAAACCTGGTTCAGTGTAAGTATTTCTAAAGTTACAAAAGCTGGTCTGTCAGATCACCTACAGGGTGCAACCAATAGTTCTATACTCAGAGGTCCCATGTTTCTTTCTAACCCAGCCCTGTATCAGACATTGATTGTATACAATGCGACAGTCCATTTTGCCTTCTCAGTCCTCACTGTTGCAGTTATTGCTTATGACTGTTTTTCTCCTGGTATTCTATTGCCATGCATATATTGCCAAAGCTTTACAGTATAAACCTTCCATCTAAAATATCGCCCCAATTCAGCAGAAAATAGCTCAAAGATTACATTGTCCCCCCTCCTATAAATCTGGAAGGGTGAAATTGATGGGGCGGGGAGGAATATGTAACAGAGAATGGCCTGAAAAAACAGCAAAAATGTTATCTCACTCTTTAAAACCTCACTCACTCTTTGGGAACTAAAACCTACATCTCTGCCCCAAGCCAGTGGTCTGGAGGGGCAGTGTCCTTTGTTCTTTGTGCTACAGGAGATGGCTCAACACCACTGTCTGCATGGAGGTTCTGGGATTGTCTTCAGCAGAGATGAGACTGACATGACATGATGAGAAACAAGCATTTTGTTGAAATTATGGCAAAAGTCTAAAGAAATGGGATGGGGGTGGAGGCTGGACAGGTAGGAGAAGAGCTAAACCAAGCACCATAACGTGCTGCTCCAATGAACATATTCTGGAAATGAGGGACTAAATCCTTGAGTATCTCCTGTGTGCTGAGCACTTTACAAAGATTTTTGTGTTTGATTTTCATAACATCCCTGATAGCATGGTATGACTCTCATTTTGCAAATGAGGAAAAGGAGACTCAAAGATGAGAGTGAGAAAGAGCCAAAGGTCGTTCAGATTCAGATGCAACAGACTTAATGTGAATAAAATATATTGTGTGGTCTTAGCAGTCTGCAAAGCAAAGCGATGGCCAACAATGTATGGAGGGGTAGATATTTAAAGCAGTATTGAGCTACATAATATTTGAATTGTTCGCCTATTTGCCCAAAACCCCTATCGGATGAGTGCCCACCCAGCCACAGTGAGTAGACTGGCAGACTATCATTCTCCGGCACAAATTGGTCCACAGGTCTCATCTTTCTCATATAGGAAAGGCCCTATATATTGCTGGTTTTAGATCGTACTCAAAGCCGCATTTTCATACCTGTAAAAAGATCATATGTGCATTATTTCCATAATTCCTGGATTCCTGAATTTTGTTTTTGGAAATCTTATCCAGTCAATCCTGCTTCTGCCTGGTACTGCAAGGGTTTTCAAAACAAAATAAAAAGGCAGGTCAAACTTTGATGTGAAAATGTCAAGAACAGGTGTCCTTGAAATCTGACATTCTAATAAAGTCAACGTTTCTGTACAGCAGCACCTACAGTGTACAGAGGAACACAAATAAGGACTGGGGAAAATGTCACTATTTAGTTAAAAGAATTGATTGTAGAAAGAGGATCTCCACCATGGAGTTAATAAGCAGTGACCATGGACTGCCCCTGACATTGTTGGTACCTCTTAGCCTAGAGACTCAGGAAAAGGGTTTCCTGCAAGGGGTTTCAACACCATCCTAAATGATAGTACAGCTGACAGGAAAATGGGCACTGCCATCGACCCAACTCCTGTCATATCACAAAACATAAGCTTGCTCTTACTTGTCTGCCTGGTCTTGACAATTGGTTCCAGTTCAACCCTCTTCATGGTACAGGCCCATAGGCTGATGACTGTATTGGACTTTTCCATCACAAGTTCTGAAGCAGATGGTGACTGCACAAATCTGCCAGGAGACTTTCCTGTGGGCGGACAGCCTCCCATCACTACAGGAAAGTTATGTACCTTGGAAACTCATCTAGGTGGGTGGCTGGGGCACACCTACTTTTTCTCTTGTCCAGAGAGTAGTTTCTGAAAATGGTTGGTGGGGACCATGTACTCAATCATGCAGCCTGTGTGAAGTAGTCAAAAGAGTCAAAGATAATGTAAGATAGAAACTACATAAATCAAGCATGAAATCAGATAGGACCTCTGTTTTAGAGACCCCACTGCAGCTTCAAAAGGAACAATAATTAATCCTACTTTAATAAAAATTAGAGGAATAATTAAATATTAGACTGAAAGGCATTGTCTGTTATTTGCTACAAGAGGAGGTTCAGATGTTCATTATTTCTCTCCAATAATAAGGCTATTAATTCACACAAAACTATGGACTATCAACTTTTGTAATGGGTTTTGTATTCTCACTTTGTTACTAATTACTGACACTCATACACCATGCAAGATCATGGGTAACAAATCATTGAAATAGGTTTTCACAATATACAGCTCAGTTGTGTCTCAGTAATTGGTAAAATAGTAAATTTAAAATTGCTACTATTAGAAACCGGCTAATACTACTCAGAAAAACGTCATGAAGAATCCATTCACTAAGGAAAATTACTGCAATCTGACATTAAAGATAGGTCTTTGAGTACATGTAGGATTTGTCTTTCCATTCCTGAGATACTTGACTTAGGATAATGGTCTCCAGTTCCACCGAAGATGCTGCAAAAAAACATTATTTCATTCCCATAGAAGGTATCCATGTAACAAAAACATTCGTATTTCCTTAATATTTTGAAATACAAAAACACATAGGTCTTTGAGGGGAAAGCAGAAAAAATGGATAGCTGCTAAAAATGGGGGATTTGCTCTTAATTGGCAAGGATGATTCTAGGATATTATAGAGGATGAGCATGCAGTAAAAATGCCTTCATTCCACACTTAAATAATTATTTAAGGGATAGGGCTTTTCCTGAAAAGTTAGAATAAGTGAGGGAGTTAATATCCTAATTCATGAAGTCTCCATTCCTCAAAGTACCAACAACACAGATAAAGTAAAACCCAAACACTAGCAATGAATCGTTCACATTTCTAACGTCATCAGGTGGTTTCAGAAAATACCAATGCTCTGTCACTCACAGAGGAGTCATTGAACCATTTCAACATGATATAACATGTACAATTCAAGTCAATATCAAGAATCATCCCCCCTGGCCTGCAGCACACCAGGCAGAAATGAGCAGCCATGCAGCTGAACTCCTCACACGCTCCCTGGAGCTGGTAAGTGGGCTCCCTGCCAAGGCTCTGAGCATGGTGGCGTGGGGAATGTCCATGCTTCTGCCCCTCCCTGGGCCTCAGTTTCCCCATCTGTGGAAATGACAGGAGTACCTACCAGATGCACTGTACGGGTACCTCTGTTATTTACTGAGCACCTGCTTGGCCCCGGAACAAGACGGGAATCAGACACAGTCCTGCCCACAGAGAGGCCACATCCCATGGTGGGGGTGGAGCGAGCATTAAACACGTGAGCAAACAAGAAAACATCAGATGGTGGGAAGTGCCACGAGCATGGGCTGGCGAAGAGGGAAAGGGGGAGGTGTGGGGATGCCAGGGAAAGTACTCAACCAAGCAAAGTCTGTGCAAGGATACTGCAAACACAGAGAACAACAAGCACAAAGAAGGACATGGACTTGATACATGTCACAAACAGCAGGAGGCCACTGTGGCTGGTGCTGGGAGCAGTGGTAGGAGAGTGAGGTTGCAGAGGTCGGCAGAGGCCTGATCGTGGGAGGCTGCTGGGTTTAGCCCTAAGAGGGAACATAAATTTGTTTTAAAAAATCAACTATCAGGGTGGTGGAACAAGATGGCGGACGAATAACACCGTCAGACAGAGTGTCTTGCAGAAAAGACAGATTTTAGCAGAAATTAGAGGAAATAAGCAAGAAGATGAGCATACAGCGGACGAGGGCCAGAAGGAGGGGTACCTGAGACCCCGAGAGACTCCACGGGAGGAGGCTGCGGAGGAGAACTGGAGGCTGAGACCACCGGAGCAGCCCGGAGAACAGCGGCAAGGGTAGGTGGAATTGCTGTTTCCCCTCCCCTGCATTCGGGACTGCTGGTGGGCTCCCCAGCGGGTGGAGAGACTTGCGGACACCAGCCCAGAGACTGCCGTCGCCTGCCAACGGTGAGCCTGTAGCAGACGTGGCACCAGGTTCCCAACTTCCTCCGGGCACCTCCATGTGCACAGACCCGAGCCGCGCCGGCAGGCGCCATATTGCCTCCTCCTCCCCTCCGCCGACCCTACCCGCGGCTGCCCAGAGAGACAATACAGCCACCAGCCGGAGGCACCTCCAGGGAACGGGACCTTCCCGTTTGGGACCCTACACCTGACTCAGGGGAACTCAGACTGTGAGCTCCCTACCCACCCGCCCTCCCAGGTGCTGCTGGCACCGTGTTCCCAGGAGAACGGTGCCGACTCAGAGGCTGAGAGACATAGACCCAGCTTGGGCTCCCTGTGGGTGAATTGGGACCGGAAATCCTCTCCCTGGTGTGGATACAGTTTGAACTCTGGGATCCAGAGGTCGGACCTGCAGACCAGATCCCCTGCACCGAGGGCTAGCATTGCCCAGGGCACAGAAGGGTTATACGTGAACAGCCTACTGAGGTGTGTGTGCCTCCAGGGGCGGATCGGCTTCCTAGAGGGCAACCCTCCTCCCAGGAGGAGGCCGTGCGCCCAACCCAGGTGGCGTTCCTGTGCAGGGAGGCCTGGTGGCTTGTGGTCTGGCCTGCTGGCAGAGGCCCAAGAGTAGCTGTGGAGTTGGGGAGGGTGGAAAGAAGCGATGCCCGCTCCAGACTGCGGGTCTCAGACAGCCCCACCCCCACACACAGACTTTCTGGCTGAGGGAGACCATTGCAGCTACAGTAGTAGTGAGGGTTGTATGCGTATTGTGTAGTACTGGAGCCAGTGACGCTGTTAAGGAGTAAGGCGGAGTTGCAATGTGAGGAGGGGAAGGTTCAGCCGTTTCCCTGTTTCAGGTTGTCTAAGTGTTCAAGCGGGAATGTGAGGATACTCCAGATTATGATGTCAGAGGAAAAAATGCACATTGATGGATGGGACATGAGAAAATATGGCCTTCTTGCAAAGTTGGGACATTCACCATGAGGACACCTACTTATTTTCCACTTCTTCAGTGAATAGTGCCTTGTCTGCTGGTGAAGGCTTTGCTGTGTCAGCCTTGTGCTGCGTACTCTTTTATATTATTTCTAATGTTTCTATGGTTGCATAGTACAATAATGTGAGGGAGTTCTGGGCAAGCACTGCTGTTGCTTTTGCTGATACTGTTGTATCCTCCCTGATGCGCTATATGCTATATTCCCTCATCTCCTTCCTAGTCTAGGGTTTTCTCAGGTACCTTTATGAGCAGCCTTGGGCACTTCTTGGGGTGTATATTTCCCTGTATCTTTTTCAGGAGGGCTAATCTGAAGTTCTGATGTCGACTGATTAAGTTATCTTCTTTTTTTTTTTTTTTTAAGTTTTCTTTTTTTTTTTTTAATCTTTTTATTTTGGCATATTATGGGGGTACAGATTTTAAGGTTTCAATAAATGCCCATTTCCCCCCCTCCCCCCAAAAGTCTGAGTCTCCATCATGACCATCCCCCAGATGGTGCACATCTCACTCATTATGTATGTATATACCCGCCCCCTCCCCCCTCCCACCTGCCCAATACCCTATTACTGTAGTACCTAAGTGTCCACTTAGGTGCTACTCAGTTAATACCAGTTTGCTGGAGAATATATCTGGTGCTTGTTTTACCATTCTTGGGATACTTCACTTAGTAGTATGGGTTCCAGCTCTAACCAGGAAAATATAAGATGTGCTATATCACCATTGTTTCTTAGAGCTGAATAGTACTCCATGGTATACATATACCACATTTTATTAATCCATTCTTTGATTGATGGGCACTTGGGCTGTTTCCACAGCCTTGCAATTATGAATTGTGCTGCTATAAACATTGGAGTGCAGGTGTCTTTTTTGTAGAGTGTCACTGGATCATTTGGGTAGATGCCCAGCAATGGGATTGCTGGATCAAATGGTAGATTCACTTGTATCGCTTTAAGGTATCTCCATATTGCTTTCCACAGAGGTTGAACTAGTTTGCAGTCCCACCAGCAGTGTAGGAGTGTTCCTCTCTCTCCGCAACCACGCCAGCATTTATTGTTTGGAGATTTTTTGATAAAGGCCATTCTCACTGGGGTTAAGTGATATCTCATTGTGGTTTTGATTTGCATTTCCCTGATGATTAGAGATGTTGAGCATTTCTTCATATGTTTGTTGGCCATTTTTCTGTCTTCTTTAGAAAAATTTCTGTTCAAGTCCTTTGCCCACTTTTTAATGGGGTTATTTGATTTTTTCTTCCTAATTTTCGTGAGTTCTAAGTATATTCTAGTTATAAGTCCCTTATCGGATGCATAGGATGCAAAAATTTTCTCCTATTCTGTAGGTTGTCTGTTTACTTTCATGACTATTTCTTTGGCTGTGCAGAAGGTTTGTAGTTTGATCATGTCCCATTTATTTATTTTTGTTGCTGCTGTGATTGCTTTTGGGTCCTTCTTCATAAACTCTTTGCCCAGGCCGATGTCTAGGACAGTGTTTCCAACTTTTTCCTCTAGAGTTCTAATAGTTTCATATCTTAGGTTTAAGTCTGTTATCCAGCGTGAGTTGGTTTTTGTGAGAGGTGAAAGGTGTGGGTCCTGTTTTAGCCTTCTACAGGTGGCTATCCAGTTTTCCCAGCACCATTTATTGAAGAGAGATTCTTTTCCCCATCGTATGTTTTTGTCTGCTTTGTCAAAGATGAGATGGCTATATGAGGATGGTTTTATATCAGGATTCTCACATCTGTTCCACTGGTCAATATTCCTGTTTTTGTGCCAATACCATATTGTTTTAATTACTACAGCTTTGTAGTATAGTTTGATATCTGGCATATTAATGCCTCCCATTTTGTTTTTGTTGCCTATTATTGCTCTTGATATTCGGGGTCTTCTTTGGTTCCATACGAAGCGTAAAATTATTTTTTCTGTATCTGTGAAGAATGCTGATGGGATTTTAATAGGTATTGCATTGAATCTGTAGATCAGTTTGGGTAGTATAGACATTTTGATGATATTCAGTCTGCCAATCCACGACCATGGTATGGATTTCCATCTGTTTACATCCTCTGCTATTTCCTTCCTCAGTGTTTCATAGTTCTCCCTGTAGAGGTCTTTTACCTCTTTGGTTAAATATATTCCTAGGTACTTTAATTTCTTTGTTGCTATTGTGAAGGGAATTGAGTCTTTGATTTGGTTCTCAATGAGATTGTTGTTGGCGTATATGAATGCCTCTGATTTCTGTGTATTGATTTTGTATCCTGAGACTTTACTAAATTCATTGATCAGTTCCAGGAGTTTCTTGGTTGAATCCTTGGGGTTTTCTAGATACAATATCATATCATCAGCAAACAGTGAAAGTTTGATCTCTTCTGCCCCTATTTGGATACCTTTGATTCCATTTTCCTGTCTGATTGCTGTAGCCAAGACTTCCAGCACTATGTTGAACAGAAGTGGAGATAGTGGGCAGCCTTGTCTGGTTCCAGTTCTAAGTGGGAATGATTTCAATCTTTCCCCATTCAGTATGATGTTGGCTATGGGTCTGTCATATATGGCTTGTATCATTTTTAGGTATGTCCCTTCTATGCCTATTTTGTTAAGTGTTCGTATCATGAAAGGGTGTTGAATTTTGTCAAAAGCTTTTTCTGCATCTATTGAGAGAATCATGTGGTCTTTGTTTTTGCTTCTGTTTATGTGGTGAATTGCATTTATAGATTTACGTATGTTGAACCATCCCTGCATCCCTGGGATGAAGCCCACTTGGTCGTGGTGAATTATTTTTTTGATAAGTGTCTGGATTCGGTTAGCTAAGATTTTGTTGAAAATTTTTGCATCTATATTCATTAGGGATATTGGTCTGTAGTTTTCTTTTTTTGTTGCATCATTTCCTGGTTTTGGTATCAGAGTAATATTCGCTTCATAAAAGGTGTCGGGGAGATTTCCATTCTTGTCGATGTTGTGGAATAGTTTCTGCAAGATAGGTACTAGTTCTTCTTTGTAAGTATGGTAAAATTCAGGTGTGAAGCCATCTGGACCGGGACTTTTCTTTTTAGGGAGATTTTTAATTGCTGTTTCTATTTCAGCTGTTGAGATTGGTCTGTTCAGGGAATCTATTTCTTCCTGGTTGAGCCTAGGGAGGCTGTGTGTTTCTAGAAATTTGTCCATTTCCTCCACATTTTCCAGTTTGTGTGCATAAAGATTTTTGTAGTATTCATAAATTGTATCTTGTATCTCTTTGGGATCAGTTGTGATATCTCCTTTTTTATTCCTGATGGAGCTTATTAGAGATTTCTCCTTTCTGCTTTTCGTTAGCTTAGCCAATGGTGTGTCAATTTTGTTTATTTTTTCAAAGAACCAACTTTTTGTTTTATTAATCTCCTGAATAGCTTCCCTGTTTTCAATTTCGTTTAGTTCTGATTTGATCTTGTTGATTTCACTTCTTCTGCTGGGTTTGGGGTTGGTCTGTTCTTCTTTTTCCAGCTCTTTGAGTCGTTTCATTAGATTGTCTATTTGTGATCTTCTTGTCTTTTGGTTATAGGCATTTATGGAGATAAACTTTCCTCTCAGAACTGCTTTAGCTGTGTCCCAGAGGAGTTGATAACTTGTCTCTCCATTGTCGTTTTCTTCATAGAACTTTTTTATTTCCGTCTTGATTTCTTCATTTATGAAGTAATCATTTAGTAGGAGGTTGTTTAATTTCCACGTTTTTGTGTAGAAATGTGATTTTCTGTTAGGGTTGATTTCTAGTTTTATTCCACTGTGATCTGAGAAGGTACATGGTATGATTTCTATTTTTTTAAATTTCTTGAGATTTTCTTTGTGTCCTAGGATATGGTCAATCTTAGAGAATGTCCCGTGAGCTGATGAGAAGAACATATATTCAGTGGATTTTGGGTAGAATGTTCTGTAAATGTCAGTCAGACCCAATTGTTCTAGAGTTTTGTTTAAGTCCATTATTTCTTTATTAATTTTCTGTTTGGAGGATCTGTCTCGTGCCGTCAGTGGGGTGTTGAAATCTCCGGCGATTATGGAGTTGCTATTAATCCATTTGCTTAGCTCCAGTAAGGTTTGCTTTATGAATCTGGGTGCACCTAAGTTGGGTGCATATATATTTAAAATTGTTATCTCTTCTTGTTGGACTGTGCCCTTCACCATTATATAATGACCTTCTTTGTCTTTTACTACTTTTGTTGGTTTAAAAACTAAATCGTCTGAAATTAGAACTGCCACACCAGCCTTCTTTTGGCTTCTATTTGCTTGGAATATTGATCTCCACCCTTTTATTTTTAGTCTATATGCATCCTTGCAGGTTAGATGTGTTTCCTGAAGACAGCATATACTTGGCCTGTATTTTCTTATCCATTCAGCCAGCCTATGTCTCTTGAGTGGAGAGTTTAAGCCATTCACATTTATTGAGAGAACTGATAGGTAAGGTAGATTACTGATCATTCTGTTGGGTTAGATGTTGTTGCTATGATTTCTGTCTTGAGCCATTGTAATATCTGGCCTTTAATATCTTTGGGTTTTGGTTGTTTTTATATTCGTGGGTTATTATTATGATGTTCCGTGCATAACGCTGTTTTAAGTACTTCTTGTAGGGCTGGTCTTGTCTTGGTGAATTCTCTGAGCCTTTGCTTGTCTGAGAATGTTTTTATTTCTCCTTCATATACGAAGCTTAGTTTTGCAGGGAATAATATTCTAGGCTGGGCATTGTTTTGTTTCAAAAGGGTGAGAATGGGGCCCCAGTCTCTCCTTGCTTGTAAAGTCTCATTAGAGAAGTCTGATGTTATTCGAATTGGCTTTCCCTTGTATGTTACTTGCTTCTTTTGTCTTACAGATCTTAGAAGGGCCTCTTTAGTTGATACTTTGGTCAGTCTGATGACTGCATGTCGTGACGTCTTCCTGTTTGCGTTGAATCTCCCAGGGGTCCTCTGAGCTTCTTGAACTTGTATATCAAGATTTTGAGCAAGGCCTGGGAAATTTTCCTCTATTATATCTTCAAACAGCTTGTCCAACCCTTGAGTGTTGTCTTCTTCCCCTTCTTGTAACCCTCTGACCCTCACATTAGGTTTCTTCACATAATCCCACAGCTCTTGTAGGCTTTGCTCTTTTCTCTTGTTTCTCTGCTCTATTTCTGTGACTGATTTATTTAATTGGAGGGTGTTATCTTCAAGCTCTGAGATTCTTTCTTCTGTTTCATCTACCCTGTTCTTGAGACTTTCCACTGTATTTTGTAGTTCCTTGAATTGATTCTTCATTTCCAGGAGTTCGGTTACACTTTTCTTCAATGTGTCTATTTCTTTTCTCATATCCTGGAGACTTTTTGTGGTTTCTTGGTGTTGGTTATTGAGTTGTTGTTGCAGCTGGGTGAGTGTTCTTATGTTCCACATATGAAATTCCTCTTCTGTCATATTGGTTGCCTGATTTTGGTTGGTGTCCATTTCTAGGGGGCTGGTGCTCCTCTTTGGGGGTGTGTTTTCCGTTTGGTTCTTCATATTTCCTGAGTTCTTTCACTGATTTCTTCCCATGGCGATCAGTTGTTGTTTCTTTCCTTAGGTTATTGTTTGGGTATTCACACACCTTGTTTAGTTTCTGAGGCGTTAGGTGGTGCCTGTGGGTGAAATTGGACCACTCCCTGTATATTGAGTCAGTGGGTGCCGTGGAAAGGCTGTGCAAGATGCCGTCCCTGTCAGTAGGTGGTGTTTGGTTGGAGGAACAGGCTATGGTGTTGATTTTGAGTCCTGTTATCAGCTCTCGTTCTGGGTGGAGCTGGGTTGGGTAAGCCTGCCCTCAGGCCTTTAGCAGGGGTCAAAGTTCTGTTTTCTGCTTCCAGGGAAAGCTGTCAGGGCGGGGCTGGTGTGGGGGTGGGGCTGTCTGAGACCCGCAGTCTGCAGCAGGCCTCGCTTCTTTCCACCCTCCCCAACTCCGAAGCTACTCCTGGGCCTCTGCCAGCAGGCCAGACCACAAGCCACCAGGCCTCCCCGGACTGTGATGCCGGCGGGGAGGTTCCCTGCACAGGAACGCCACCTGGGTTGGGCGCACGGCCTCCTCCTGGGAGGAGGGTTGCCCTCTAGGACGCTGATCTGCCCTGGAGGCACACACACCTCAGTAGGCTGTTCACGTATAACCCTTCTGTGCCCTGGGCAATGCTAGCCCTCAGTGCAGTGGATCTGGTTTGCAGGTCCGACCTCTGGGTCCCAGAGTTCAAACTGTATTCCCACCAGGGAGAGGATTTCCGGTCCCAATTCACCCACAGGGAGCCCAAGCTGGGTCTATGTCTCTCAGCCTCTGAGTCCGCACCGTTTTCCTGGGAACACGGTGCCATCAGCACCTGGGAGGGCGGGTGGGGTCCCAAACGGGAAGGTCCCGTTCCCTGGAGGTGCCTCCGGCTGGTGGCTGTATTGTCTCTCTGGGCAGCCGTGGGTAGGGTCGGCGGAGGGGAGGAGGAGGCAATATGGCGCCTGCCGCGCGGCTCGGGTCCGTGCACACGGAGGTGCCCGGAGGAAGTTGGGAACCTGGTGCCACGTCTGCTACAGGCTCACCGTTGGCAGGCGGCGGCAGTCTATAGGCTGGTGTCCGCAGGTCTCTCCACCCGCTGGGGAGCCCACCAGCAGTCCCGAATGCAGGGGAGGGGAAACAGCAATTCCACCTACCCTTGCCGCTGTTCTCCGGGCTGCTCCGGTGGTCTCAGCCTCCAGTTCTCCTCCGCAGCCTCCTCCCGTGGTCTCAGGTACCCCTCCTTCCGGCCCTTGTCCGCTGTATGCTCGTCTTCTTGCTTCTTTCCTCTAGTTTCTGCTAGAATCTGTCTTTTCTGCAGAGACCCTCTGTCTGGCGGTGTTATTCGTCCGCCATCTTGCTCCGCCTTCTAAGTTATTTTCTTTATGCCTAGTTCTCATGCAGCCCAAACAGTTTACTGCCAGGTCCTTGTCCATTCCTGATTGTAAAATTGGCAATTGGCACATTTAGCTTTTAAAAAGGTTTGCGGGCTGGGTTTGGTGGCTGACACCTGTAATCCTAGCACTGTAGGGCGCCAAGGAAGGCAGGCGTATTGTTTGAGTTGAGGAGTTCAAGACCAGCCTGGGCAAGAGCGAGACCTGTCTCTACTAAAAAAATTGAAAGAAATTAGCTGGACCACTAAAAATATACAGAAAAATTAGCCAGGCATGGTGGCGCATGCCTGTAGTCCCAGCTACTTGGGAGGCTGAGGCAGGAGGATCGCTTGAGCCTAGGAGTTTGAGGTTGCTGTGAGGTAGGCAGACGCCATGGCACTCTACCCTGACAACAGAGCAAGACTCTTTCTTAAAAAAAACAGGACAAAAAAAATATTTGCATACTTTGTAAACAGGCAGAAGAACTTAACAATTACAGGTTTTCTAAAGTAAATGCTCTAGGGAAAGGGAAGGGCTAGGTCTCTTCCTTCTTTAAACAGGGACATTTAACCTTTTTTCTTACTTCACTTTGTATTTGCTTTTATGACATGCTACCCTGAGATAGGAGTTCCTCCAATCTACCCCTCCTCAAACTAGTGATTCTGAGTCCTGGCCAAAGTCAGGCATGTGCCAAGAACTTCCTCAAGTGCCCCTTGTTGAAAAGGACCTCAGGGACAAGTGACTAGTATGAGCACTGGCTCGTTCCTGTAGCCTGCACATGCTTTTACTCACACCAGTGTCCTCATGGGGAGTTCTATGTGATCAACTGGAGTGAGTAATCACATCATTAGATTGTTTACATTGATATGCTGATGTCAATGGTCAGTTGGCAGATAGGGCTGTACTGTTCCTCTCATATGCCTTCTGTCCTTGAGTGCCCTGGAGGAGCAGAGATCGATCTGCTCTCTATGACTTATGATACCTATGACCTGATAGAATTCTTGGCAGGAGATGAGAACTCAGATCCTCTGTAATGGATATTTAGTGTACAGGCCTCTCCAAATGGTGGAAAGAGTGTGCAAAATATGTGCACAATTCTGTACAATTTGAATCCATTCCTCCACATCCCTCTGGTTTGGGTTTGGCCTCTCAGCCCATTGCACTGACTCTAGTAATACAATGTATTAATTACTGACAGCTGTCAAGCTGGCCACCCAACAGTTAGATTTGGGTTGGTCTTCTGAGCTTCCCTTGCCTCTTCTTGATCATGTGCAGACCTACCATGGTGCTGCTTACCAACTTGTGGAAAGAACAGCAGTGGGCTGTGTTCAGTCAATCCTGGTAGATTCACTGACTTTCTCAGTGTCTCCGTTAGTCAGACACAAGGCCTACAGAATCCTGTAAAGGCCTGTTGTAGACTCCACCCTAGTGTCAGCTTGGACTGCTGGTTGCACAGTCAGCATGCTAATCTACAGGATGAGGAATACAATTTAAGCCAGGAACCAAGCACCTGTGCTTCTCCAAGGTCCAGAAGTTGTGAATCTGGGAGCCAGGGGTTAGAGGTAAGCATGGAAACTCACCTGATGACAGATGACTTCTCCCCACCAACTGTAGATCTCAAGAGAAGGAGGATGCTTCTGCATGGGGAAATGGGGGATACCATTACTGTTTCCATATTATCATATTATTTGGCCTTGATTCTTTAAATTCTCTGTGGTATTTTATATCAGCAATGTTTAAGATTAACTTTTAGTGTATAGGTTTTGTTTCTGTTTTTTTGTTTTTTGTTTTGACTTTTTAAAAAAAAAAAAAAAAACAAATTCTTGCTCTGTTGCCCAAGGTAAAGGGCAGTGGCATGATCACAGCTCACAGCAACCCCAAACTCCTGGCTCCAGTGATCCACCTGCCTCAGCCTCCCAAGTAGCTGTGACTACAGGGATCTGCCACGATGCCCTGCTAAGTTTTCTATGTTTGGTAGAGACAAGGTCTCACAGCTCAGGCTGGTCTTAAACTCTTGAGCTTAAGCGGTCCTCCTGCCTCAGCCTCCCAGAGTGGTAGGATTACAGGTGTGAGCCACTGTGCCCGCACCAGTCTATAGGTTTTTATTTATTTATTTATTTATTTTTTGAGACAGAGTCTCACTTTGTTACCCAGTCTAGAGTGGGTGCCGTGGCGTCATCCTACCTCATAGCAACCTTGAACTCCTGGACTCAAGCAATCATACTGCCTCAGCATCCTGAGTAGCTGGGACTACAGGCATGTGCCACCCTGCTTGGCTAATTTTTTTCTATACATATATATTAGTTGGCCAATTAATTTCTTTCTATTTATAGTAGAGTTGGGGTCTTGCTTTTGCTCCGGCTGGTTTTGAACTACTGACCTCGAGCAATCTGCCCAGCTCAGCCTCCCAGAGTGCTAGGATTACACCGTGAGCGACCGTGCCTGGCCCAGTCTATAGGTACTTGAATTTTATAGAATCACAGCAGTTCTACAGAATCCGTGAACTTCACCTTCGATTCAAGGAGTGGCCACATAACATCAGCTATTTATACATATGAACAGGAATTGACATTGGGGTACTGTGACTACGGGATTGGCTTGGACTCTCAGTGGTTTTCATTGTTTACAGTATGTGCTTTTGTGCGAACTCAAGAGATCCTTTTAAATAGGTTACCTATGGGGACATGTCAAAACATCTATGTACTGTATGTATGTCCGGTAGGTGGGAGGCAGGAGTCTCAGGATGATTGGTCTGTCCAGCAGGACCCATTTCTCTGAGACTTTCCCACAAACTTCTGTTTTTTCTGTGACCAAGTTCCCTGACCAGAGTTACTGGGTTTGGTGCTTTTCACCTCACCCTAGTTGAGCCAATCATACTCTTAGGGTCTAGACATTGGAACTAGATAGGAGAATGAGTGACATCCTACTAAGTCTCATTAATATCATTCATTGCAGACAAAATATTAATAATTTAGAAGACCTGCTATTGCATTCTCCTGAGTTAGCCTTATTTCTGTGTTTTTAAAATATATTTGTTGCTTTATTTACTTGCATTTTGTAAAGTTCTTGTTTTATTCCAGTAAAATGCTTGTTGGAGAAGATTCTTCTTGTAGATTTTTATTATTCACAGTGAATGCCAGTGTGATCGAGCAGGCTGTGGTTCAGCCATGTGCATCACTGCATGAACTAGGGAAGAGCTCTGAGCTATATAATCTGGGGCAAGGGTGTGAGTTCTAGCCACGATGGAAGCTCTTCCCTTTCTTTATGGAAGTACTCCCCTAAAGATGGTAGGTAATCTAATACCTCCATGAGGGAAGTGATCCTTTTGACATTTCATGAAGGCAACAAATACATATTCTACATGCTTGAGGATTGTGGGGACGGTGGGATAATATCCTGATACTTCCAAGGGTAAGGCAGAGGTAAGGTGACCAGCATTTCTGCCGAAGATCATCCCAGAAGTCATGAGGACCACAGCCAGAAACATCAAGCACCCAGTGCATTCCTGGTAAAGCCTGCATTAGTGATGAATCTTGGTCCCTCAAATCTGAGGCATCTCTCCTTACACCACACCACTAGGTCTTATAAAGGCCTTGTAATATCAGCATTCGATTAATTAAATGGGTAGAAGATTTTTTTCTCATTGTTTGTTCTTTAAACATATCAGTGCAATTTGTACTGCTTGTATAAAATTTACAATTAACTGAAATTATCTGTCCTCTGTGCTGCTTACCTTGGCTTAAATAGCTCATCAAATAGCCTCATCATCATGATCGTTAATGTCTTTCCCCACAGTAAAGGAGAATAAGACCATTGCAAGCAGTGTGCCCTGCCTGTAGACGTAACACATTGTGTGGTTGGGCTCAATGTCTCTCCCTGGATTTCACAGAGATCTTAAGCTGCAGGTGTCAGCAACTCTACCCTGGCCATTTAGTCAAGAGGGGCCTGAGCTGTAGTGCATCACTTCCTGCCTGAGCAGTTCACCAGTATGCAGAGTTCAAATCACTTCTCTTTTTCTCCAGTTGCAGCTGAAACTTTGTTTATATGCCTTTTCTTACTCTCTCTTGTGTTACAGAATCAGTCTTCACATTAGGCTGTGAGACACCCCCAACCAGCCACCTTCACCCATGCCACCAACCAGCATAGTGCCCTCCATATGGGCGCCCTTCTCCCCAGAGATTCTCTGAAACCTGCTATGGGCAGTGTGGAGTTTGAAAGGGAACGAGAAATTAGGGAGCAGATGGCCAGTGAGTGACATTTGAGTTATTACCATCAATCAGTCTCCCTTCTAGCACCATCTGAGCCAATGGTAGCCACACAGGGTCTTCATAAGCTTGTGTTGGGATTCTGGTCATGAATTTTTGTCATAGTCAGATGAGGCTTTCAATGACCTGTTGCACTGGCCCCCAGACAACGAAGGGTCATTGGCCAAGTGTATGGCCTCTTCCCTCATTCTGTCTACATAGGAGGAAATGTGTGAGTTATGGTGACCATGGTCTCAGCAAGCCAGCCACCCACTGAGACTGGAGTTGTGCTGCTGAAGGTTCTCTGAGCTGTCACCACCCATAGACCAGGGATTATATAGGGCTGGTTCACCCTGTCACCCCAACTTCCCAGGGAAACTTTAATAGACAATGAGAAGTCTGGATGGAGAGGGACATTACAGGAGGGGCAAGGTGTGTCACACACCCTCAAGGCAGAAGTAGGACCTACAGGGCAAGTACGTAAAACTTGGTGAGATTTGAGTGTGCTTCTCACATATATTTTTTAATCAAGATCAGTAATATAAACAAACAAATAGCTAGCAAAATCACAAAGTCATCACTCTTTCGGTTGTGATGGCTACAATAGCCCATTTACTACCTCTGACAGGCCCTGTGCTAAGCATTTGTCCGTGTCATCTTCCTTCATGCTCATGTGAATCTAGGCAGCTGGGTTCCATATGTACGTCTCAGAGAAGTCAAGTCATTTGGTCAAGGACATACTGTCACTAAGTTCCAGAGGCAAGAGTAGAATCCAGATATGTGTGATTCTATATCTTGTTTTCTCTTAACCCCACAGCACGCTAGAATGGCATGAAGTTTATTTGGATGTGGGGGCTGGGGAACACATATTCATCAAAGGTAATTAGAAAATAGAGATTAGGAATAATTAACATTATTGATTAATAAAATATTATTTGTATTTTGTTGTCATCTAGTCTTTCTTCTTCATATACATTCATAATTCTATTGTATTTCCAATTACTTTCTATTGCTTTCACTCAATTTGTAAGCATTACCTTATTTTATTACTTCATTTCTTGTAATCGCCGTGTTTTCCTTTGTTTTTAAAAACAACCTTGTTCTTTCTCATTGTAAAACCCTTCTGTTTCTTACTGCCAAGAAGTTGTCAATTCATGATGACACAACAGACAGGCTAACAAGGGAACTATATGGTAATGTCACTCATCCAGAGGGAACAACTTTAATTTTTCCTCATAGTTGCAAGGACACAATGAGCAGAGGAGGAGGCAGCACTTAGTCCCATTGGAGCTGGGAACATTTGTGGAAAGGTGTGTGAAATTGACCTGTGCCTCCCTCAGAGAACATTTTTTCCCCCTCCTGTTGTGTGCTCTTTCTGTGTCCTGGATTCTGCACAAGTCACTTGGGCTCATAATTGTCAACAGGTCTGGGGTAGAGAGGACTCTAGGCAGCAGGGGCAGCTTGAGAACATTGTCCCCTAGGGGCTGTGTCAGATGGTCGAGGCAAAGAAAAATGTTCCTTTGTCCCCATTTGGGCCCCCTATTTCAGGTCAGTGGGTATTATTTTCCCAGAGACATTTGCTTTTAGTCTTTTACCAACGTCACAAAACTATATTACCAGTCTGATCATTATACTCCCAGACCTCAGAAGTGTATGGCTGTGGAGATGTGTTCAGGGGGTGGGCTGTGGGCGTGGCCTGGGTGCCATTGCGGGCTCTTCCTCCCAGGCCAAGTGGTCACTAGTGGCAGGCTTGGAACAGGGGCATGGCCAGGTCTGGATAGTACTTGGGGGCAGGCCCAGTGAGCTGGAGGGGGCGGGGCCAGAATCAGAGGGGCGGGGCTGAGGATTCCCAGGGCGGGGTGAGGGGCAGGAAGCAGGAGAATACCAGGCAGTGAGTAGAGAGGTGGAGCCTACTGCTGGCTGTTCCTGTTCTGGAAGTGGAGGAGGCTTCCTGCTGCCCCTCTCCCTGCCCTTCACTCATCCCCCCTTGCATGTGTCAGAGCCATCCCTGGGTCTGGGGGTCACTTGAGTGAAGTTCTGTGAACACATTTTCCTCTTCTTCATGCAACTCTTAGCTAGATTATTGGCTTCCTGGCCCCAGATGTGATTGTTTTGCAACATTAACAGGAAAGCCCCATATATTAGCAAACATAATCCGAAGCAGCATATCCAAAGATAATGCACCATGAGGAGTTAATGTACAGAGAGTTAAATGTTAAGAAATGTCTTAACTTGCTATATTAAGACACCAAAAGAGGATAATGATACGTCATTCTTATTGAAAATATTTTAAAAAACAGAGGTTTTATTATTTTGCCAGAGACATCTGCTTTTAGTCTTTTACCACCACAACAATTTCAAATTGCAACTCTGATCATTACATTACTTTCTCCAACATTATAATCACATATGCATATATAATACACCACTTAATTAGGACAGTAAGTTTTAGTAAGACTTTCTTCAGTTTCTTTCATAAATCTTATGTTTTTATGATATTATGCTATAGGTCAACCCAATAGATGCCCACAACAGCTCGGCATAAAGAGGATGTGGCTCCTGTTTTTCCATTTTAAAGTATATAATGGAGGCCGGGCGCGGTGGCTCATGCCTCTAATCTTAGCACTATGGGAGGAAGGCAGGAGGATCACTCAAGGTCAGGAGTTCAAAACTAGCCTGAGCAAGAGTGAGACCCCATCTCTACCATAAATAGAAAGAAATTAATTGGCCAACTTAAAATATACAGAAAAAATTAGCCAGGCATGGTGGGACATGACTGTATTCCCAGCCACTTGGGTGACTGAAGGAGGAGGATCACTTGAGCCCAGGAGTTTGACGTTGCTGTGACCTAGGCTGGCGCCACGGCACTCTAGGCCGGGCAAGAAGGTGACACTCTGACTCACAAAAGAAAAAAAGACTATATATATATATATATATATATATATATATATATATATATATATCTGTGTCTGCATATATATGTGTGTGTATATATATATAAAATTGAATAATGGGTTTAGAGTTACGATTTTACGTAGAACTCTTACTATATTTTCTGTATCTATATATACACGCTATATACATCATCAACTGGAACATTTACAGGAAGCTTAGTTTCACTGTTTTTATTGGTTTGATTTTTTTTAAGAGACTGGGGTCTGGCTCTATGGCCCAGGCTGGAGTGCAATGGCACAGTCATAGCTCACTGCAGCCTCGAATTCCTGGGCTCAAGCGACCCTCCCACCTCATCCTCCTGAGTAGCTGGGACCTCAGGTGTTCACCACCTCACTCAGCTACTTTTCATATTTTGGTAATGACGGGATGTCACTATGTTCCCCAGGCTAATTTTGAACTGCCAGCCACAAGAGATCCTCCTGCCTTGGCCTCATAAAGTGGTGGGATTAGAGGCATGAGCCACTGAGCCCAGCCCTGCTTTATTAAATAAATAAAATGATTAAGTAATCGTGAAGGATTTATTTATTAAGACTTTTTATCTCCTAAATGTATTCTTCTGTCTCCCCCACCTTGGTACACAGAAACTCTTTCCATCCTTGCTATCATCCTTGAATCCTGTTTGTTTCATGACCCACATTAACTGCATCAGCAAGTATTCAGCTGTACCTTCAACACGCAGCCAGAATCAGACCACTTTCCTGCTCCTCCACTGTTATGACTCCTGTCCAGACCACCTTTACATTTCTCCTGGATTATTCCAATACCCGCCTAACTCGTCTGTCTCTTGCTTCCCTTGCTCCATGATGGTCAGTTCTTGTATATGTATATCTTTTCCTGAACATATTTCTGTTGGTAAAGAAATTGGAATTACAATTGTTGTATCACAGAGGATACTTACGTTTAGCTTTAGCAGATAGTGCCAAACAGGTCCCTCTTTGGTTGAACCAATTTACCGGCAGTGCAGCTTGATAGCAACAGCAATGAAAGTAGTTGTATGAGGAGAGAAAACACAGCCCCAGCGCATTCATTTGTCCTCACCTCTTTCATGTGGGACATGTCTTCTTCATGCCATCTGAATGACACCGTAACATGTAGAAATCTGTGTACCTGTAACCATTGGTAGCAGACCATCAAGCATGAGTTGGATGTGACACTGACGCCAGCCACAAGAAACAGCATATGGAGTCTCATGGGCCAAAATGGACAGGGCTGCCTCTGGTAGGATGTGAGTTCTATGGTGCTGTTCAGGGAGAGCAGGGCCTGGAGAAACCACCATGTGTATTCTTTCCTCCCTCTCAGCCCTGTCTACTCATGATGCCTTTATACAACAGAGTCATGGTGAGCGTGGACAGGCAAGACCGCTTTTACAGGGAGCAAGAATCCAGAAAATGGCAACAGGCAGCCTGGCAGATGTATTGTAGAGGGCACAGACCCACCCCCACGCACCGCTGCCCTGAGCGGGGCTTGTGGACTGCGTGTATGAACATGGGCTTTATCCAATCTAATGTCCACAGATGTGAATACCAATTGGTAGGGAGTTATTTTCTTCTTTTGGGGATGTCTTTCTACCATTATTTTTTATTTATCTGGGTATCTTTCAGTGATTCCTTCTCATCCAGAGCAATTTTTGCTTCTTATTTTTACATTTTCTTTTTATTAGATAATGGCACACCCAGTTTAATCCCTGAGACAGTGAGTGGTCCTTGTGGGTGAGAATCAACCACACTCTATGCTTTGGAATCAATAAATCCTGTAAAGGCCTGTGCAAATTGACCTCCCTGCCAGTAGGTGGCCCTTGACAGAAGGAACAAGCTGCAGTGTAGTGTTTAGAACCTGTGACCAGCTCTAGTCCCTCCAGAGAAGCACTTGATTACCCCAGGTGCTTCCAGGTGGGACCCTGGAATGGAACTTCAGCTGATTCCTTATTCTCTGCCACAGCAGAGGTGTGTAGGGGAGAGTGGCTGGGCATGCTGGGTTGGGAGAGCTTGCCCTCAGGCTCCACAAAAGCTGGCAAGTATCTGTTTCACCTGGGGTCAAAAGTCTGCTCCCAGCTTTCAGGCTAAGCCACAGGGAAGGGCTGTAGTGACCTCACCCAATCACAAATCTGTCTTCTTTGCCCCTGAGCAATGTGATTCAGACCTCGGTGTATGGGATCTGGTCTGTGGGCCTGTCCCCAGGTCCCCAAAGATCAATCCCTGACTATTCCAGGGAGGAGCGTGCTGGTCTCAAGCTGCCCACAGGGTCCCCAAGTAGGTTTGATGTCCCTCTGCCTCGGGTCATGCACCACAGTGATGCAATTGCTGGGCGACTGGCACCCAGGAGGGCCAGCGGGCAGGGAGCTCACAGTCTGAGCACCCCTCAGTCTGCTGCAGGACCTCTACAGGGAAGGTCTGAGCCCCATTCCCTGGGGAAGCCTCGGCGTAGTGACTGTTGTCTCTCTCAGTAGCTGCAGGTAGTGAAACCGCATGTCAATATGGGGTACAAACCAAGAAATGTGGTAAGTGTCTCTCCAAAAATAATGATAAAAATTAGTTGCTGCCTCTCTGTTCGCACCTCTATAATTGCCAGTCTGGAGCCAGGCAGCTGGTGGTCATAAAGATTCTTAACTTTCTCCATAGATAACATCACCTTTTCGAAACCTAAAGGTCATTATTAAGATATCTTCCAGGCCCCGCATTCCAGTTGACTTACTGACCCACCAGGACTGCCAGCCCATACCAAGAAACTGACTCAACTGGAACTGTGACTCCAGGGACTGAAACAACACAAGAGGATGATTTCTACATCCCTATGATTTTGCCTCAATTAACGCACCTATTTGCCTAATCCCTTGCCTGCCAAACTTTTGTAAAAAACCGTGTCTCCCAAAATCTTGGGGAGGCGGATTTGAGATTTCTCCCATGTCCCCACTTAGTGCTATCTAGAATAAAGACTCTTTCTCTGCCATAAAACCTATTCACTTAGTATACTGGCTTTTTCTTGGGCAGCAGGCAATGAACCTGGTTGGGCCGCAACAGTAGGGGATGGGAAGGGGATTCTGGGAAGGTTTGAGCCCCACTCTCTGTGGAAGGCCTGGTGTGGTGGTTGCACCAACAGAGAGGAGGAAGAGTTCCAGCGAGCCCTGCTTCACTTGTCTCTCAGCAGCCTCCACTGGGGCAGCAGGAAGGCAGGAAAAGGGTCTGAGTAGAAGAAAGCTAGCACTTTGGTCATTTCTGTCCCTCTCTCCTGAAGGCAGCCCACCCAGAATGTCCAGATTATGGAGTCATGTAGATATCCTTTGGTTTGTGCAAGCTGGGCTGGAGTTGGGAAATTTTTATGTGAGAACCAGTGAGATAAAAACTGAGGGGCTGAGGCCCCCTGGGAAGAATTAAGGTGTATGGTGAGTGGAAAAGCAATATGGCACCTGCTGTCTCGGCTCATGCCTGTGTTGAGGGGAAGTGACCTGAAGGCACCAGACGCTTGGTCCTTCACCCTCGTGAAGCACCAGTTCACCGGTGGCAGCAGCTTTTGGGCTTGTGAGCGTAGAAAAACTCTCCAGCAACTTGGGAGCTCACTGACTGCAAGAAAAATGGGGGAGGGAGACATAAGCCACTCCACACATCCTATTCGCTTGGGCACAGGAGGACTAACTGTGCTACAAGAGCCCACCCACATTCTGCATGATCTAGCAAAACCAATGAGTGAACAGGTTCCTTGTGAATTCCTCAGGGGAAGATATTTCTTGTGATGGCCCAATGAAAGCTTCTATTTCAGTGCCTGCTTATGTACGTATGGAATCGCCTGAGGAAACCTGCTCTGCATTGAGCTAAATTATATCAGAAAGGAATAAGCTGGTCAGGTGCCAGTATGAGTCTCTTTTCTGTTGCTCATAACAGAGCCCCTGAAACTGGGTAATGTAGAAAGAAAAGAAATTTCTTTCTTGAAGTTGTGGAGACTGGGAAGTCTAAGGTTAAGGGGCTGCATCTGCTGAGAGTTCTTTCCTGTTGAGTACTCTCAGCAGATTCCGAAGGAGGCGCAGAGTACAACACATGCAGGGGGCTGAGCATGCCATGTGCTAGTGCAGGCTCCCTTTTACTTTATATGAAGCCATCAGTTCCCCTTTCATGAGGGGATCGACCCACTTATGAGGGCTGGGCCTCATGATCCAACGGAACTTAAATATTCCCATAATACTCCACCTTTCGGGGCTAAATTCCAACATGAGTATTGGAGAAGACAAATATCCCAACCATAACAGGGTCCAGAGGGAAACTTGTAGTAAACTTAGGAGATGAGATGCATACATGAAGAATTAGGATCAGACTTAAAATGTTGATTAACACAGAGATATTAGCACAAATGAAAGTGACAAAGTTGACATGAAAACTATTGGCAAAGTGGACAATGTGTTGTAGGAGGTGGATTGTTTGTTATGAATGTTTCGGGTAAAAGGAATTAGAAAAGGGAGACTAATACAGACTGGACCAGCACAGAACACCTCAAGGAAAGAGATGATATTTGACCAGAGACATGCAGCAAAATGTTACAAAAACAATCATAGCTAACTTTACAGGAAAGTTTACTATCTTCCAGGATTTATTCCGGTTGCTGAATATCATGGCAGTCCAAAAACATAATCCTTACTGGTCTCTACAGTGATTTCAATGTTGGTGTACCCCCACAAGTTTTATGATGCAAGTTAGTCCCCACTGTGAAGGTATTATAGGTAGGGCCTTTGGGAGGGGTTAGATGATGCGGCTCTGCCCTCATGAACGGGACTAGTGGCCTGCCTTATAAAAGAGGCTAGTGGGAGCCTTCTTTCCCCTTACAATATGTGAGGACACACAAAGGCTGACATGAAGAAGGAAGAGGCCCTCGTGAGACAGCAAACCTGCTGGTGCCTTGCTCTTGGACTTCCCAGCGTCCAGAACAGTGAGCAATATACTCCTGTCTTTTCTGAATTACCCAGTGGAAGGTATTTTTGTAAAACACCGTGAACAGACTGAGAGACTGTACCATCATTTTACTGACAAGGAAACAGAGAAGCAAAACAACCCTGAAAAATACACAAGTGGTAGGAGGAAGAGCTGTGACATGAATGCAAGCAGCCTACGTGGAACCCATACACTTAACCCCTCTCTGTGATGCAAGGTGGATAAGAAGTCATAGATGATTTTTTCAGGACAGCCTATGGACATGAGATGAAGTATAGATGGGAGCAGAGTGACTGTGAGCATACACTGTGGAGACACAAGTGCACTGAGAAATAGGACCTGGGCCGTGTCTTGGCATCAAGAGAGGCCAGCCATGTATTCAGCTGCAGAGTGCAGCCAGAGGGAAAAGCCTCAGCAACAGGTGAGCAATGAGGTGGGAATTCCTGGGCATGGGATTCATTCACATCAACGGCCTGGTTCTTCCTTCACTTCGCATCCCATGCTGCTTAAGTTCCCAGATTCATCCCTTGACTGATTGCTGGACAAAGTGTAGAACCACTCCCTGCCCCTCTGGATCTTTGCCAAGTCTTATCCCCCACCCCGATATCTGGAAAAGCTCACTAATAAACATTCTCTGAGCTTCTAAATGAGCTGTAAGACTGTAGAGGGTAAGTTATCTCTAGGGGAAAATGGTTCTCTCCTTTTTATAAAAAAGTCAGATATAATAATTGTATATATTTATGGGGCAAAATGTGATGATTTGATGTATTACATGTTGTAGAATGATTAAATTAAATAAATATAAATATCCTTTACTTCACATACTACTTTTTTGTGGGGAAGATCTCAAAAACCAATTCTCTCTGTCACACTGGAATTTTCTAGCCTTTGAACAACATCTCTCCTTATTCCTCCCACTACACCAGCCTCTAGTCACTTCCAAACAATGGTTTAGTAAGCTAAGATACCAGAAACAGACAGCTGAATCATTACCCCCATGTATGTGGCAATACACAAAAATCGAGTATCTGTATGTATTGTCTCAGCTTCCTAAAGCATAGTTTGGAAGTGATTTTAACCAATCTGATTCTGCTGTTTCTTCAGACTTGTACTTGGAGGACAGTGAGTCCATCTTTCCCAGCTAGTGTTTCTTGTGAGAGTCCAGGCTGGGTATGGCAACATCATGAACTATTGCATATGCACATGGTGCAGCTTCACCTTTCCCACTCAAAATAATCTTTTCTACAGATGGGACGGTTATGTCATTAGAGTGCCATTCCTGGGGGTGCTGCCCAAGCAACTCAAGGTCCAACTACCATGACCCAGTGACTTTTGGTTTCACCTTCCACCTTGGGCACAGATGAATTCAAAATAGAAATTTAGTCAACTCTTGGTGAGAGTTGGACTTTCCTGTTTATACTGAGTCGCATATTGAGAGCAGCTCAGCAGATGGCCTCTTCAAAAGGGGCAGGGTCCAGTCCTGCCTCCAGTACTCATGAAGCCAGTGACCTTCGCAAATGAGATCTGGAACCACTTATTCATTCATCCTACAACAGAAGAAATCAGTCTTCTAGTGTTTGTGCATGGAAACATGAAGTCAGTCATGTCAGAGGAGAGACAGCTTATGCCTGAAGCTGGAAGGGTGGGACAAAATATTGAGAGAGAGAAAGACAGGGAAAAGCATCAAATCCAGAAGAGTTGTTTGTGTTGAGTGTTGTGATTAATCCTGGAAGGCTGCTCTCATTTACCTGTGGATGGCTTCCCCTGGCCCTAGCACAATTATGGAAACCTCAACTGCATTGATAAAATCGCAAAGACAAAACTTGGGTCCCTGACATCTTGCTCAGCCCACTGCTTTCAGATCCCAAGGACTATATAATTCTTCTTCCTCCCACCCTCTATATCTCTCCATGTGCCCACTTAAAAGCAAAGAACAACTCCCTTCTACCTGGCAGGGGAAGGAGTAAAAGCATGGAAGGCTTCCTGGAGGAGAGGGCAATTGAGGTGGGCCTAGACAAACTGGGTAAACCAGGTTTTCAAAATCAGAAATGCCACGAAACAGGGGATATGGCATGTACAGAAGCCAGGGTAGTAGAACTCAATGTGGAGAGATGAGCACAGTTATATAAGCTACAGTATCAGAAAGGCCTGAGTTATTTAGCTGGGTTTTTAGGTATTGGTTGAGTTTTCCCTTGTAAACCTGGAGCTGAAGTTCGGGTTACTTGTCAATCACTTCAGACCCTCCAATCACGTTGTCTGTAGGCGGGGCCTTAGACTGGGTGTCCAGGCATCCGTACCACGTGACCAGGTAGATACCGTTAAAGTCTGGATTGTCCTGTGGGGCTTCCGTGGACAGTTTCCCGAGGATATGTGGGAATATGGCGGCACCCGCCTTCCGGGATCAGAAAATGTAAGTTTACTTGGTTTTAATTCTTAATTACTGAGTTTTGTGGTGATCCTGATCGAATCGGGTTTATGATGTGTTGTGACATCTGTAAGGGATGTGTGTGATGGGCCAATGGATTGTTGACAGGGAAGCTCCCTAGTCACGTCCGGCCCAGTGTTGTGCTTGATGGAACAACGTGATGAGTCTTTCTGATCATTTTGTTTGTTTAAATGTTGGTCATGGGCACCCCTCCTCCTTCCCGATCCTAAGGTTTTGTGGCGTTTTCAAGTTAAAAATGGGGAAACGCTGATGTTATCGACCAGCCGCTGTCGGCCCGTCGCAAAAGGTGGCTGTTGGTCCCTGGCCCCTGAGTTTGCCTTTATTTTATACTGTTCTTGGGTAGATACTATCAACACTTATTTCTTTAAAGTTTATCCTTTGCCCACTTTCTCCATTCGGTTTTCATATTTCTGTTCCTTTAGAGGTGACAAGGAGTGAAGTTACCTCCTGAGGTGGGGTAATGACGGCCGACCTCAGTTAACTGTGTTTGTGGCCAGTTTAGTCTCTCATTTAACATGATTATATGTTTAATGTAGTCTGTTATGGTTGAAGTTCAGAATCGGTCTCCTTCATATGTTGTGTTCACAAGAAAAAAAAAAGCGTTTTGAATATTTCTACGTGAAATGAGGCAACGGACTCCCAGCTTGTTCACTAACCCCAGGGAATCACCTGGCCGTGGTCCTTGAACTCTCTTTTGCACTTTTGTATAATGCACTTGTGTATTTAATATCACTGTATTTAGCCAAAAGCACCCCTTAAAATGCTTGGCGGTATTGACACTTTAAGGATATGGAAAAGAGCACTCGAGTTGGCAGGAGCTTATACCTTTAAGTCCCTGAACGGAATGAAGTCCCCAGGATCCTATTTATTGTTTTACTTTCTGGTATACTGACTTGGGTATTTTTCATGACATGGCAATTATTTGGATTTGCTTAAATTTGATTTGGCTTTGTTTCATAAATATTTCTCAAACGAAGATATTTTCAGTGTGCATATTGTGAAGTGATTCATCTGGCTTAGCAGGTGACGTTTTAAATCACGTGACATGGCTGCCCATCAGCCGCTTTTTTTCAGACAAATTGGACCTGGTGTGGCATTTAATTTTACCTGTTCCTCTTCCCGTCGCATTCAGTTAACTTTTGGTCCCATGGCTCTACATAGGGGCCTTTAAAATGTTTTGCGTTGATAGAGAGTAAATTAATGTCTGATTGATTGATATCTTTTTCTTTTCTATAGTAATTTCTTCCGTAATATAATTAAAAATATTCTAGTGTTGTTCTTGCTCCATAAATGTAGTTTATGTTTCTTTTCTTGTACCCTTCTCAGCGGATCCATAAATGTATTTTAAGGAAAATGCTGTGGGACAGGGTGGATTGGTAAATGCAGAACGTCATTAATGGGCCGCGTGCTTGATATTTTACAACAGTGAATGCTTGTAACCATCGTGTTCGCGGCTGTTTCATAGGATTGGGTTTTACTTTGGAAAAGTGTATGTTTTTTAGCATTGTATTAAATTAACTGCGGTCCTGCCGCTCATCCTAAGCTTGGGTAAACACGTTATCGTTCTTTTAAATACACAAATCAGAAAAATAATGTTTTCATTGGTTTTGTGCATCTTGCTTTAGGACAGTTCCGGCCTCACATTGCCGGCTACCTGAAGTTTGACTTGATTTCACCATCAAATTGTTTTAATGTCACTGGATTGGTTGAGGTTTTAGTCTTTGTGTTATCTTATTTCATCAATGTACCCAAATGAAGCAAGCTTTGTGGCATCTTCTAGATCAACCCGCACAAATGGACTAAGCTGCCACTTGTTTTACGGCAGTGAATGTCCGGAAGTACTGGTCGCCTGTCACCTGTGCACACTGTTGGGAATTTCATTTCCCACATGAATTGCCTGCTCAATATCATGTTATTTAATCCAATTCTGTCCTGAGGCTTTTGCATAAGTTTCCTTTGAAAAAAATGGGGAATTTCCCATTTATTAATGAAGAAAATCACAGATTGAGTGCTTTCAGTAATCTGGGAGTAAATGCCAATTGCAGGTGACGTTGACAGTTTTGCTTTTGAAGCACAATGCTGTATTTAATATACTGTTTTTCTTTAAATGTAGCGTTGGTATCGTTTCCAGGTGTTCTTCCATAGAAAAAAAATGATTCATGTATTTTTTATATGCCCACAAGCTAAAGAGAAATGAGTGGCCAAGGCCTAGCCTGTGGAGGTCAAGAATTGGGTGGAATGGGCTACTGCTATTGACTGATTATCCCATGACCTGTGGTTCCCTTTGAAGGGAGCAGTGGAGCCTCTGAAAGGCACTCTTACCTGGAGTTGTGGCACAGTTCCTGCAATCTCTGTGTTACGTTGCCTTTTATGTATTTGGCCTACCTGGCATGGGGTGAATAACTGTGTACTCAGTCCCCACTAGGTATATTCAGCAGCTCTTCTTCATATGGGTAATAGGACACGTGCTCCAGGCCCCTACCTATGTTATGAGTTGCCATGTGTGTGTCCCCAGTGGTTCTAGTCTTGCAGATTTGTACAATTGCCATCTCCTTCAGGACCTGTGGTGGAAAAGTCTGGGACTGGTCAGCATGGGAGCCTGTACCATGACTAGTGTGGAACTGGAACTAACTGTCCAGAGCATCCAGCCAGGTAAGAACACCCGTCTCTAGTGTGAGGTGACAGGTGTTGGGCAGAGGGCATCACCCATCTGTTCTCACTTGTACCATCATTTAGGAAGGCGTTGAAACCAATGTCCTGGGTCTCCAGGCAAGGAACTGCCATTGGTGTTAAAGTCTGTCCATGGGTCCTGCTTATTAACTTCATGATTGAGACCTTCCTAGATATTGACATCTTTTTCCAGGAATTAGTGGTGTTCCTCTGCTCACTGTCAGTGTCCCATTACAGCAAGCTTGAATTTATTTGAATGTTATGGTTTCAAAAAATGAGATCTTGGCATTTTGTCGTCAAAGTTTTTTTTTTTTTTTTTTTTTTTTTGAGACAGAGTCTCGCTTTGTTGCCTAGGCTAGAATGAGTGCCGTGGCATCAGCCTAGCTCACAGCAACCTCAAACTCCTGGGCTCAAGCAATCCTTCTGCCTCAGCCTCCCAAGTGGCTGGGACTACAGGCATGCGCCACCATGCCCGGCTAATTTTTTCTATATATATTAGTTGGCCAATTAATTTCTTTCTATTTATAGTAGAGACGGGGTCTTGCTCTTGCTCAGGCTGGTTTCGAACTCCTGACCTCAAGCAATCCGCCCGCCTCGGCCTCCCAGAGAGCTAGGATTACAGGCGTGAGCCACCGCGCCCGGCCTGTCGTCAAAGTTTTGATGTTTTGATCCTATTTGTAATCTTTTGCACTAACAGGCAATAGCAGGATGAACTCGAGAGGATGGTCAAAAGTCAACTCCAGGAATGGAGGGAATGTGGGATGCTGCTCAGATGCCTTTTAACTTCTGGTTGAAAAATGGATCTGAAGGTAATAGAAAGTCATGTTTATCTATGCAGAAGAGGATGCTTGGGACCTGTGGGCCAAGTGGCTGGTGGAAAATGGTAGTCTGTTGGTCTGCCTCCACCATGGAGGGGAGGGCATTTATTTGGGAGTTGACTTGGAGACAGAAGGTAAAAATCAAAGTAATGCATAAGTTAGTATGCCTTGAAATCTTCACCCTTTCTTGCTTCCTGGCCATTTCTTTGCTTTGCAGACATCACTGGGAGCACACTTCATGTCTCATTCACAGTCTTCAGTACCTGAGTCCAAAAGAGTTGCCCAAGGAACTAATATCCCATTTCCTGACTCCACATGTTGGAGAAAAACATTAGGGTGCTTGGTTTAACCCCCTCCCTACCACTGCTACCCTACCCTTATACAAGCTCTTTAGAGTTTGCTACAATATCATTTAAATGTTTATGTTCTTTCCCAGGGCCAGCAAGCTTCCTCAGGGGTGTCTGCGGAATCTCTCTGGAAACCTGACCTCATCAACCGTGCTGTGAAGCAAGAGGCAACCCAGGACTTCAGGCTTTTCCTTCTCCTGAGCAACTTTCTGTTCTGGCCAACTCAGACACTGCACATGGAGGCTGCCAGGGCTCAGGCCTCACTACTCATCAGGACTCTTTACCATTTGTCAATGGTGCCGGCTGGAGGGGGCCTGCTAACTGGCAGTGCCAGAGAGGTCTCTCTCTTTCTTGGCCTATGTAAAGTCATTTCTTTTGTGTGTGGTGATTTATTCATTGAAATGCGGGTGAAGACATTTGACAATGTGACAGAGGGAATTAACGTGCTAATTGGAAGTATGCACTATCCTAAGATGTTCCTATGGTGACTTTGAACCTTTAGTCTCAATGGGTCCTTGTCGGTCCTGTAGTTTTCTATTGGCACACGTTTCGTGGAGAAGGTGGCATCACACAACCTGAAGTTCGCTCACCTTAGGTCAAATTCCTCATTTCTTTGGGAAGAGACCCTAAGGCGTCTGTCTTTTACTCATTACGTTGTAATTCATAACCTTTTGACTTGTCCCTGCCATTGGTTAACTTACTTTTAATCCTTAGAAGATGTGAGTCATTTTTATTTTCCACCCAATGTAAAATTGAGGCCTGAGATCCATGGAAAAACTTTACCCCAACCCATGTAAGGATGGCTTATTTCTTAGTCAAAAGCCCTTGAGAAACTTGAGGTAACTGTGATGCTTCCTCCTTGTTACACTTGAACATGTTGTGCCCTTTGCCTCTGCAATGTCACCGCCATCTTTGGTCTTCTTGTTTTTTTATGAGTGGGGAAGACTCTGGAGAAGACTGAAATGCGTGCCTTGGTGCATAGGTACACTAAGTAATAGCATGGAAGCAGCATACTCAAGGTAGGGAATGCCAAAAGGGTGTCTCCCTAATTACTGGCAGTCCCACAGTTCCAAGCCTTCAATGAAAGAGAAGGTGGACCTCCTCAGAATTTAAGTTGAGACTTGGTTCCTTGGACCTTTCCCAGGAGTTCATTCCTAGGCCAGCCTTGTGGCTTAGTTTTTTCTGGTTTGTAGTCATTGAGTTTCTACTCACTAGTCATAAGTGTAATGTGCTGTAAATTCTTGGTGTACAGTCTATCACATCACACCCCAATTTGCCTTGAAGTGCTTTCTCATGCCTGTTTCTTATATGAGTGCTAGGAAGAGAGTGGATTATATTGGCCACTACAAGGCCAGGCCTTTGACTGAAACTCTGTGGATTATTTAAGTAGAGGGAGACAATTGATTTTGCTATTATTTGATGAAATGGTACAAGATACATAAGGGCTGATGTGCTCACTTTTCATCTGTTTGTGAAATGAGTTTTGAGATTATATAGTTGCTATGTAGTCATGTATAAAGATGAGCGATTTCAAGAGAATATAATGAAATTTAATCCACTGAAATCCCTATTTGTTGACTTACACTCACTGTGACCATTTTGTATCACTTGCAGTGAGGCTTTTCCCTGACAGTGCCTGTTTTGTATGTTCTTACACTTGTCAGCGCTGTTTATGAAGTAAATGTCTGGTTTTGCACTGAGAAATTTGAAAAAAGCCTTTGATGCTGTTTGTTACTTTAGAGGCACAATGTTAGCCCTGAGAATTGAAGGCCTGGATCTCCAACCTTAAATACCAGCTCTTGTCTTCCTGGTGTCTAAGTGTCTATGCTTGAACATAAGGCACAGGTACAGGTGTAGGCATTAGGCATGGAGAACAATGCAACTGATTGTATTTCTTGTAAGACTGGTTCCCTGTTTGGCATGTCCAATCATGTAACTGGGACAGCACTGGTCGTTTTGAGAAGCACCTTGGGCTACTGGAAATGATGGTGATGGTTGTGACAATGATGTTGATGGTAGTGGTGATGATGCCAAAAGAAATAAGCCAGGGCTATCACTGATGGAAAGGCCACTAGAACCAAGCACTGTGCTCAGTTCATTGGGTTCTCACCTCATCCTCTAAAAACCATGAGTTAAATGTACTGTTATTCCCATTTTACAGAGTACATTAATGATTACAGAACCTTGCCATGGTAACAAAGGCAGGATCCTTTAGGAGGGGGAATAAGATCCAGCTTCAGATGGTTCTGAATCCCATGGTGTTAATCACAAGCTGTGAGAACTTTTAAGAATGTTTTTGGTGCTTAAAAAATTAATAATTACCCCAATCTCCGTCTCTTGTATATTCTGGTCCATGTGGATATCCAGAGGTCACATAGGGTGTTTTTGTAGCAGAAGAAAAACGTGCTGTTGACAATGGTCCTCAGAAGCCAGGGCAATACACCTTGAACTAATAGATTTCATGGCTGGATCCCCAGCCACTTTGATGATCTGTCCTTTGATGGGAATAATTATAGGGATTCAAGGGTGAGACAGGGGTAGAGACTTCTGTGATCAGGAAAGATGGAATGACACATTGCATATGGTTGCTCCATCGGGGGCCTATTGACTCTAGGTGGGAAAGGGCTGGGAACAGTGGCACTGGACAGAGCTGCTGGGAGAGGTGAAGGCTGAGGGACTCTGGCGGGGATGTTCTCAGAGGCTTTGTGTGTTCGAGGGAGTGTCTCTCGCCCCTTCCCCATGCCTAGCACTGCACCAGGGGTATTGTTGAGTGTGACTTGGAAATGTCTGGCTCTTGGGCAAAGATGAGACTTTATTAAGGGGGCAGAACTTGGCGGTCCATTATGAATGTGAATTCTGAACTTCCCTGTTAGTGAGGGCTTATCAATTTATGGCTCATTGGGTGCACTGCCTTAGCCTATTGCAAAGGGCTTGGAGGAACGTGTTATTATATGGTATCATCATAGATTAATCTGTGGGTGTCTTCTGAGAGGCACCTGTGGTTGTTTCTGGGGGACATTTCTCCCTTGGATGGCCTTACCACTGAGTCTTTCATGCTGATAGTGAGCTGTGTTCACCAGCAGAGACCGATGAATGTGGACCTTGCCACTGAGTCTTTCTTGCTAATTCTGGGTTGTGTTCACTAGCAGACACTTATGAAAGTGAACTGCTGTTGCTGGTAGTTCCTCGGAATTTACATGACCTCTCCTTCCTCCTTCCATCTTGATGGCTCCGAAGCCTTGTGTAAATTCCTACAGGAACGAGACAGCTTCACCTGCAGTATCTGTAGCAAGTAGAATTTTGAATCCAGTGGAGACACAGGTGAGGGCCAGTGGTCAGGCTGTGTCCTCCTACGCTAATGTGCTGAACAGAAGGGGTTACAGTATGCACAGCAAGGGTGCCCCAGGGATCGTGAGCATTCCTGTTTCAGAGAGTGGGAATGAAGTTGGCGTCTTGGCCAAGCATTTCTCTATTAGCTTCCTACACTCTTCCGTTGATCATACTCTGCACTTTGGTGGAAAGGAAAATTCACATGTGTTCCACCAGTGACCATAATATGAAGCTGGTGATGTTGGGATCCTCTTGCATGTCTCCCCTTGAGCCTGGTGTCCAGGCAAATTCCGAGTTATGTTAGGTGTCCAGAATGGCAGCTTAACCTGACTTGTTGGTCATGCTTAAAGGGGCACATCCCTGTCAGCTGAAGGTGTCACGTTTCCCGTCTACTTATGTAAACTGTCACCACTTTGTGGTCTAACCCATCAGTCACTTTGCTCTTCTCAGAGGGGTGTTTACAGAGGCACGAGAAGTTGCCTGAACCCTCAAGACTGTCCTAGACAGCTCAGTGAGGGATTTATGCATCTTGTGTAGTACCATAGCCACTGACGCTGTTAAAGGACAGGAGGGAGTTGCAATGTGAGGGGGGAAGGGCTCCGTGGTCTCCCTATTTCAGGGTATTCCAGGGTCCTAGAAGGAATGTCAACAGTGTCCTGGGCATGAGGAGAATATAGAGATTTTGGAGGACATGGGAGTTGGGGGTGAATATCGTGATGGGCAATAGCGTTCAAGGAGGCACCTGCCTCCTATGCCCCTTCCCCTCCCTTGCAGCATGTGTGGGTCGGCATAGCTGGGGAGCCAAATACAACAATGTACCTTCATGGAGGTGATAGGAGAAAATACGTGCCTCGGGAATTTGATACATTTATGATGGGGGCATGTCCTTATTTTCCCTTTCCCAGTCATTGGGGGTTTGGGTGTTGTTGACATCTTGGCTTTGTCACCTCCTCTGTGCACTGCCCTAGATGCATGAAAAATGGCCACAGATGTATGTGGGGCTTCACTCTCTTATATTGTTGCATAGTGCAATAGTGGGAGGGAATTATGGGCAGAATGTGCTGTTGCTTATGTTGGTACTTCTGTATCCTTCCTGGCGTACTGTATTCTCTCATCTCCTTTGTATTCCAGGGTTTTCTCCTGTAACTATAGGGAGCCTGGGTGTTGCCTGTACTGTGCATTTGCCTATTTTCCCGACTGGCCATGATGAGTTTCTGGATTCAGCTACTTAAGGTGTCCCCTGTGTACCTAGCACTCATGCAATCTAAATGTGTTACTGTCAGGTCCTTGTCCATTCCTGATTGTAAAAGTGGCATAGGCATATGTAGTTTTTTAAAATGATTATGACATTTTAGTGAGGTACATGGAGAACTTGACAGTTGCCAGTTTTCTAAGGGAAATGCTCTATGGAAAGTGAAAGGTTAGGTTTCTTTTCTCAACAGGCGGGATAAACTTTTATTTTCCTGTTTACTTTGTCACTCGGTGAGGCACCATGACTTATTGTCTGCTATGTCTCCTTAATGCCATCTTTCTTGGCAGAGAATGTATTTTACAGACCACCTGTTAAATTATGCTGACTAATACTCGTTTCTTTGCCTAAGAAATGTATTTGCTCATTTGGTCTTGGACTTTGTAAGATCCTTATGTTCTTACAATAAAATATGTTTCTTGGATAATCTCCCACATGTATATGTTATTATTCAAAAGAAAGAAATCCTCATCAATGAATCATGTCTCTTCCATGTGCATCCTACCACGTATAGGGTGAAATATATGAGCTCTATACTCTGGGACCTTGAGGTTAGGGGGTGTGTGGCACGCTTTAGGGTTTCCAAGCCAAACTTCAGTTCTCCCATTTTTAAGGTAAGAAAGGTAGTAAGTGACCTGATACCTCCTTATGCAAGGTTATCAGAAGAACACAAATCCGTATTTGGATATTGTGTGGGTGACACGGGCATCTCCTGATCACAGTAAGGGTAAGGCAGAAGTAGAGTGAGCAGTAAGGTTCTGCAGGACGCAGTTCAGAAGTCATGAGGACACAAACTGGAAGAGTGAGCAGGCAGTTCATTCCCGCTCCTGCCTGCCTAAAATCTTGGTCCTCCAGTCTTAGAAATGTGTCTTTGTATCACACAACCTGCCTTTGAATGGAGCCAGGTTAAAGGGGCAGATGCTTCTGAGCATCATCTGTTCCTTGAAATTATCAGTACTCTCCTGAATGTGTGCAAATTCCCACTTAATTACCATTATGTATCCTTTGTTGAGCTGAGCAGTGTCTCAGCATTTTATGAATTAGCAGTTCCAGTAAGTAGTGAGTATCAGGGTCTCCAGTCCCAGAGAATTTTCAGTTATGTTTTACTCTCCTTAGGCAGCTTAGGCCTTGTGGTTATTACCTGTCCCCTGCAGGGAAAGACAAGAAGACTATGGTAGCCTGTCCTGCCTGTGCATGTGCCACACTGAGTAGTTGAGCATGTGCCTCTCCCTGGGTTGTCATAGAGATGTTGGGCTACAACTGTCAACAACTCTAGTGTTGTCATTCAGTCTACAGAGCTGAAAAGTCTCATGTCCCGCCTCAGAATTCAAGGAAACTCCTCTCCAGATCCCATGGAGCAGCTGGAATTTTATTTTTATCCCCACTCTTATTGGCTTCTATTAAGTCATGAGTTGCCCAGTTAACTGTGAGCTACTTCCACTCAACTATTCATGTTTTCAGCAAGGTGGAAAATAGATATAAGTCCTGAGATTTGGGTTAAGACAGAGATGGGAGTGTTCACTTGTATTTTCACTCCAGATCAGCAAGTATGAATGGGTAGGTCGTGTGTTCTCCAGAAGAAGAAGGACTTTTGGAACTGGGAAGTCCCAAGGTGTATGGGTAATTGCCTCCATTTCTTGAGTGCTTCATACGTGCTAGGCTATATGTTCCCCCTACATATCTATTGCCCTGGGGGGTAAATAATGGAAATGAATGAGAACTTCCTTCAGACATTGGACACCCTGGCACTCAGCAGAGCATTCCTGGTGCCCATTCTGTGCGTGTATACACTTAGCTGCGATCAACATGATGTGTGTGTACGCACAGCGCACCCCCATTCCAGTGGAGGGTGAGGTTGTATGATTGCCCCCAGGCAATGGCCTCTCCAAACGTCTTAGGAGTTCTCTTCTCCCCTTCCACCTCTCCCTTTTTCTTATATGTGGTCCCAAGAGAGATGGGAGCTAGTGTGTGGGTCGCAGCCAGTGGCAAGGAAGGACTACTAAGTGTCCCACCCTTTCAGTGTTCCTTTCTTCACCCTTTTTATGGTTGTCATCCCCACCCCAGGAATGTCAGGGACTTCAATGCATTGAGTGCCCTCTCTGACAAGCATTTGTGTGGTAAAATCCCAGCACATTGATAGTTGACCCTCCAGGCACTGTGGGAGGGATTTTGGCCAGGGCCCAAGTTCAGAGTGAGGGCATGCTCAGGGCAGGGGAAAGCTGTGCGTGTCCAAGAAGTATCCAGGGCAGAAGTGTCCTCATGGCAGAGGGAGTGGAGACAGCTGATCCTGTGTAGCTGGTTCGGCCCTGCTGTCCTCCCTACCTTCCTGCCTTTCTACCCTTCTATCTGTGTCTCTCTCTGCAGATCTAGGTGTCTATCTGTCCATCTGTGTGTTTCCTGGGGACACAGGTGCTTGCCTGGCACAGTCTGGGCCAGGTCTCTGGCCACAGAGGTGGTCCAGGAGAGCTGTGGAGTCTGGTCTCTAGTGAGGGTTCTGAGTTTCCCTACAGATTCTAGCAGGCGATTTGGGTCAGCCCTGGACGACCATTGCTGTTACCAGTGAGAATCAACCATTGGTGCTTGTTCCATGTCCCAGAGGAGTGGACCTGGACTATTGAGCCCAGGTCTGAGAGGACAGGACCTGATCGGCCATATGCCCCATGCCAGCATTCTGGTTCTAGTTGGGTGGGCCCTTTTTCATGAGGGGAAGGAGTGGCATTTCAATTCTGACAGTACAACGAGTTAAGCAAACCTTACAGGCTAATGGCACAGTCCCCTAAATCAGACTGCCCACATTTCACACACTTTCCACAAATTACAGGGTCCCTGGACCCCATCATTGCTGCTGACCAACTGATACATGGGCCAGAGTCCTGATGAGGTAACATAATGAAAAGTCGCAGATTACCATTGAATATTTAATAGCATTTTCATTCAAACATTATTCAAACAGCTACAGGTGAAAGACATTAAAGCATTTTTCCTGAGGAGATTCACAGTGAATTGAAAAACCTGATACTAGAATGCAGAAAAACAGCCATACTATTCATGAGAGTTGAGGAGTGGGAAGAATCTTATAAAGGAAGATTTGTAAATATAAATGAAGAATGTGAATCTCAGTTGATGAAGTACTTCCATTCACAGCTTTGAGCAAATGAATTAGGCCATAAATGAATAAATGCCACTTCTGTATTTTTAGAGAACTATAAATTACAACATTCATGATTGTCTGGTAGATATTAAAATTTAAGTAAAGGTCTTAACTCCCCATTTTGAGAGGGTCATGAGGAAATGGACATAATCTCAGAAAGGCTATTTAAAGGCTATTTAAAAATGTTTCAGAGGTTTCTCATGCACAATTGGACTACAAGTGTTACAACCTTTTGAATGTGTAATATGTTAAGTCTGAGAAGATTCATTGCCAGCACATTGGACTCTAGATGGAAACCTTCGGGCCGCCTATGCCGAGCATCTTAGGCATTCATTCCACAGTGCAGGAAGGGTAAGGATGGGTTGATGTCCCCTCATGGATCTGTCTTCCCTAGGAACCCATCAGTCAGAGCAGCTGTCATGACAGACTAGACACGATGACAGGAGAGGAAGCCAGAGGGAGTTCTGAGGACCACAGTGAGGCAAGGAGGCCAAAAATGCTAAGGAGATCAGGGATGTAAGGAGGAAGAGGATGAAGCCACAGGGGTCAGAGGGAAGGCTCTGGATGAGGCCATGGAATCAGAGGTCTGTTAGTGTGGACCAACCCCATGGCACTTGATGAATCATCCAGCCAGGTCCTGAGTGCTAGACTATAGACTATCCCTATATTGGGGAATGTTCTTTTTCAGACCAATAGGTAGGACGGGCATCTCTGAGCTGACAGGTAAATGAAGCCCAGAGATGTCTTTAGGTTTAGGAGGGACAGATGTGAGAGCCAGAGAGATGATAGCACTAGCACCAGGATGCTGCAATAATTGTAGCATTTCTCACACACACATACACACAAACACCCACGGACACACACACACAGACACCCACATGCTGGGTCCTAGCTTATGTTTCCCTGGCTCCTTCTTTATGGCTACCTAATTTCTGTCACCTTGTGCCACACCCTCTGAATCTCATCCTTCCTTTGGGTTCTGGCTGGCACTCCTTGCAGCCCATTCTCTGCCCCAGGAGATCTCACCCACTGCAGTGACTCCCAAGTTGCATCTTGTGCAAGGACATCCAGGCCTTTAGGTCCTCCTTCTTCCCTCAAGTCCCAAGTGTATTTCAACTCAGCTGTCGCACATCTTCCCTTTGAAATCTTGTGGGATCCTCTAGTGTGTTGCAACATGAATCCATTACCGTTCCTCTCTTCTCCCTGAAACAGTTCATTCCCTCAGCCTTTTCTGTCAGTTGGTGAGACCAGGCTGTACATCCATCCAGGCAGCAGCACCAGCAAACATGTAGTCACCCATGACGTTTTATCCATCATCACGTCACGTAGGCGCCACTGTGCATTTGGTCTATCCCATGTCCCGATTGGTTCTCCATGGTTTTCGTTTAATCTTCACTGTGTTTAGGAGGTGGAGGGTTCATTACTTCACAGCTGAGCTCCAACAACCTCTTTGCACCTAATGGTCTCTCTTTTTCCCTTTTCATTTTGTTTCAATACGTTCTGCTCACTGACACTCAAGTGATAGGTTTCAAATGAAAATTGGATGGTTTTATTCATACTTGCAACTCTCAGAGATTCTTTAAGTCAACAGCAACTTTGCTCATCGTAGCCCAGTTACATCCCTCACTATCTTGTCCGGGCAGGCCAGCTTGTGCATTCCTCCCAGAGAGGCCGTGTTCTTTCCGTCTCTTGCTCCTGTGCACGTGCTCCCCTCTGATCCTATAAAGCATCTCCCTTTGTCCACATCTACCCCATGGACTTCCCTGTAAGGCACATGTCAGCCTCGCGCATCATTTCCTGACAGCCTGGGCAGAGGTAGTGAACCCAGGCTAAGGAGCTCTTGCCAATTCCTCCATCGGAGCTCCACTCACATTCTGCCTCATCTCCTGGAACTGGTCAGTGCACAAGAGGGTTTGTGAGTTTTTTATGGGGAAGTATGTCTGGTGATCGCCCAGTGAAAGGTTTTATTTCAGGGTCTCCATGTGTCAATTTTTTATCCTGATTACATGTCCTCCTGTATGCAGAGTGTGTTGCACCTGAGAGGAATAATCCACTATGCTGGCTGACTAAAAATGGGGGACAAATTTAACGCGTAGAGATGAAACATGGACATGAAGAGTTACAGCAAGAGTCGATGTATTAATTACAATAGTGAAACTAGCAGAGATGTAGAGAAACATTTCTGGAAACACAATTGGAGAACTGGAAAAGGTGTTATACGATTCAGACCATGTGAATGGTCAGTGGACAATGCATAAGAGACAGGAAATTAATTTGGCCTGAGATCTTAAAGGAGGCTTCAGCAAGGAGGCAGGTTTTAATGTTGACATTTAGGAAAATATAGTTATGTAAATAGCATAGGTCACTTCAACTCCGAGCTGTGTTTGAGCCAGGCACCAGTCTACTAAAGTCAATGATTGTCATGACAGCTGAATGACGTGGGTCTTATTGGGACACTCACTGTTCAGAAAAGGAACCTGAGAAACAAAAAATTCCCAAGATTACACAGCTGAATGCAAGAAGACCTGAGATATGATTCCAAGCAGCCTTGTCCCATCCTATATATTTAGTAGCACCCATGATGTATGGTAGATAAAAAGGCATTGCTGTTTTTTACTTGATAGGTATTGGGCCTGAGTTCATGGCCTTAGAATGAGGTGTGGATAGGAAATGTGTGACCAGTGACCCACAGATAATGAAAATAGGTAATGTGAGAGAAAGGAGCTGGTCAGTCTTTGTCAACCCAGGCCAGGCCTTGAGAGAGCCCAGCATTGTGTCCATCTGTAGAAGCCAGACGGAGGGACAAGCTTCGTACATGTGGGGAAAGTGCTGGCAGATCCTAGGATGGGATTCACAGCAACCACCACTGTTTCCCTTCTCTTCCCTCTGCATGCAGCTTAAGTTCCCAGATCCATCACTTCACTGATTGCTGGACAAAGCCTGCGACACTCTCCTGTTCCTCTGGATCTTTGTCAGAGTCTCCTCTTAATATGCCAATTCTGCAAGACTCACCTATGAGCTTTGTCTCAGCTTGCAAAGGAGCAGCAAGACATTAGCAGAAACGTCTCCCATCAAGGACAATGAGTGTGTTCTTAGCACTGAATGATAATCTGTCTGTCTCTCCTGTGTTTGTTTCCTAAGTCATATTTTAAAACTGAATTTAACCAGTTTCATTTTGCTGTTTCTTCCGACCTCTAATGGAGGTGTCTGAGGCCATCTCTTTCAACTGCTGTCGGTTCTGATGTTCTGCAGTGGGTCTGGTAGCATCATGACCTATTGCATAAACACTACCCAGTGACTGTGTGTTCCTCCTCGCCATAGATGGGGCAGATGAGTTCAATATTCAAGTTCAATCAATCCTAGGTAAGTTACACTTGTTTGATTGTACTGATCTAAAACGGTGAGCAGATGTTTAAATCAGTAGCAGATGACTTCCTGAGAAGAACAGATTCCCATCTCACCTTCAATAGTTGTGAAGCTTAGTGACCTTTGCCGCTGAGAGCTGTAGCCACCATTCTTCCATCCTCTAGCAATAGAAGAAAGCACTCCCCTGCAGATGGGGGTGGGAATAGGAAATCAAGACAGCATCAGCAAATGGGTAGCTTATGCCTGGGTCTTGTAGGGGAGAGAGCAGACTTCTCCAGACAAAGTGGGGAGAGGTTGTGAAAATCCTGAAAAGGGAAGTTGGAAGTTGTTTGAATTCATAGCTTGGCCCAATGCTGGGAGGCTGCTATGAGTGACCTTGTTGTTGGCTTCCCCTGACCTTCCCACAGGTCTCAACCTCACCTGGCTTCTCAAAATCCCAAGTGCAATCCTCGTGTCCATCACAGGTTGCCTAGCTCACTGCTATCTGATCACAGAGACTACATCAGTCTTTTGCATCCTAGCTCTGATGTGTCTCCATGTGCCCACCTAATACCAAAGAACAACTCCCATCCCTCTGTGGAGGTGAGGACTAAATCATGGCAGGCCTCCTGGAAGAGAGAGTAATGGAGGTGGACATGGGTCCAGTGGGTGAGCAGAAATGACAGAAAACTTTTGTTTTGGTTTTGCAACGTCATTGATGGATTGTCAGAGGTGTATAAGTAATAACAACATGAGCAAGACGAGTAATTTAACTATCATGTTTCCCTGAATCTAATACTTACCCATAAAATAAGCCCTAGCAGGATTTCTACGCATTTGTGCAATATAAGGCCACCCCAAAAATAAGACCTAGTGATGGGCGTGGCTACGCAGCGTATCTGCACATCCCATGCATTTCATCACGGATCAGTAAAGAAGACGAGCAGCCCTTCTCATCTTCCCACGAGAGCTCTATTGCTCGACATGAGAGATTAGAGTGATGGTTTCAAAGGAAATAGGGTCGCAAGAAATTGAGGATGGAATTCTGGGTTTGGAGGTACAAGATTGGTGGCAGGCCCCCTCCCTTCCCTAGATCAAAAAAGAAAAGACTCTGGAGACGAGACTCACCAAGGACAAAACTGCCAGGCCCCCTGAGAGGAACCACACCCAGATGTCCACCTGCATAAGAACGTCTCAGCTCTTGGGTTCCTCAAATACCGCCAGCCCCTCCTATTGCTCAATGACCACCCAAGGTCACAGTGGAAAATTCCCAGCTCTTCCCACCCAATGTCCCTAGGCAGGCCCAAAGGGTATAAAAGGCCTCATCCTCTTCAAACGGAGGTGAGTTCTGGGGACCTCTCTTGGGGCCCCAGAACCTCATCCAGGAGTGTATAATAAAGCCACGTGTTTTGGCCCCCACTTTCTCTCTCTCTGTCTGTCTTTTCTTTTAGCTGCCATGGGAAACTCTTACAGTAGAGTTATGATGATGTTTCAGAAGAAGAGGATTTAACTATATTTGAGTAAATGTAGATTGCTGTACCGTACTTAAAAAAATAACACATCTCATGAAAGTATGCACTACTGAGTCTTCTTGAAGAAAAATAAATATAAGACCCTGTCTTATTTTCGGGAAAACAAGGTGGGCCTAGATATGTGGGTGGAGTTTCCACTTATAGCTCTGGAGAAAGTGGATGAGGTCCCTGCCAATCATTTTATGACCTCCAATGACATTTGGAGGCGGGGCCATAGAATGAATGACAAGCCCTACCAGGTGACCAGCCTGTGTACTGATCAGGGAGCCTTTGGTGGAGGCTTCATCTCATGGATCTGGATCCTGGTGGTCTCCCTCAGGCGGTCCGGAAAGTGTATGTTTGTCATTCTATATTGGCGGTTTGAATTGCTATTTTGATTGATTTAAGTATATGAATTGAAACAGTATACTTTCTATTCCCCTTTGGAATTATGACAGGCAACGTCTGTTATCCAACTTTAGACAAAAGGTTGTCGTGTATGTTACAACATGATGGGTCTTCACTCTCATTTTCTTTTTTTTAAGACAGAGTCTCGCTTTGTTGCCCAGGCTAGAGTGAATGCCCTGGTGTCAGCTCAGCTCACAGCAACCTCAAACTCCTGGGTTCAAGCAATCCTCCTGCCTCAGCCTCCTGAATATCTGAGACTACAGGCATGCGCCGCCATGCCCGGCTGATTTTTTCTATATATATTAGTTGGCCAATTAATTTTTTCTATTTACAGTAGAGAGGGGGTCTCGCTCTTGCTCAGGCTGGTTTTCAACTTCTGACATTGCACAATCTGCCCGCTTTGGCCTCCCAGAGTGCTAGGATTACAGGCATGAGACACTGCATTTTCTTTGCTTAACTAGTGAGCTTCAGAGCTGTCCTTTGCAGTGTTAATGTTTTGTGTTGTTTGTTCTTGAAAGTGGGGAAAGGACAAGTGCTAATTGCTGAATAGGTGTTGATGCAGGAGGACACACTGGCCTTGGTCACAATGGGCCTGATTAGCCTTTTATTTTACAAAATTGCTAGGTAATTGTTGTTGATGGGTGTTGCCTTAAATTTTGTGCTGGGGCCCCATTCATCAGTGTTATTATCAGAGAAGGTAGGTATTTCTGTTATCTTCACCCTAATAAGGAGGAAGGTAACACCCTGAAGGAGCATATGTGCGAGTATGATGTAGCTGCATTTATGGCCAGTTTTGTTTCATTTAACAACATCAGTGCGTGTTTAACACCATTTGTCAGCTTACATTTAGTAGCCAGTCTTCTTCACGTCTTTTCTTAAAAAAAGACAAAAAAAAGAGAGTTTCCTGCTAATTTCAAGTGAAAATGAAGTGGCAATCCAGGGAAGGCCTAGAGCCTGTTCACATCCTGTATTGGCTTTGGTCACCAGGGAAGGCTGTTTTGCATTTTTATGTAAATTGGCTCCGTTTTAATATCCTCCCATTCAACCAAGTGTGTTCCTGATTCTTTTCATGTGTTTCTCAATAAAGGTTTATTTGCAATTTATGAATAATGAAAATAGAATCTGTTAGGCAAGAGCTTTTTTATTTAATACCTTGAAGGGAAGCAAGCCCACAGGGATCCTTTTTTTTGTTTTATTTTACAATATAATCATGTGGGTTGTTTTCATGACATTGCAATTTTTTGAATTTGTTTAATTTTGGTTTTGGCCTTGTTCCCTAAATATTTACCAAAGAAATGTATTTTCCTTGTGTGTATTGGAAATGGGCCGTCCTGCTGGGCTTTTGTCATTTACAATGGCTGGGGATGTCCCTTAGTTTCTCTTGTAGGACAACATTGGACTTGTTGGTATTTAAGATTTCATGTTCATCATTGTGGCATCAAAGTTTATTTTGATCCTGGTGCTTCCTTTAAAAGTTGCCTTTAAAAGTTTTGGTTTAAATTTCAATTTACAGAGGAGAAAATTAACATCTGATTGAGTGCCTTTAATTTTGTAATTGCATGTTGGATATGTATATATATACTATTTGGGTTTTTTTGCTTTAATTTTGGTGGTGTCCCTATTCAGAAATTTTCTAAATAAAAAGTTTGAGAGTAGTCTCAATTTACCTTACAGAGCTTAGGTTGCTGAGTCCTTGATACTTTCTAACAGTGAATCTTATAAACTGTCTGCTGCCACTAATAAGACGTGTGGAATTTTATTTTGCAGAAGATTACATGCTCGGGATCATTTCATTCTATTAAATGTGTGTCTTAGCCCTTTTCATAATGTTAGGGACCAACCTTCCACAGCCCAACCAGACAGAAAAGCAGAGACATCGAGGATGCAATCACACAAGAGGAGGTTTATTTTCTGGCTAGCCAGGGTCCAAGCCCCAGAGCACCAACGCAGTGGCCACTCTCACAGGCAAGGACCCCGACCGGAACAACGGCATGCCTTTTATCCCCATGGTGCACAAGCTGCGCACAAGCTGACTTCGCATGGATCATGAGTTGACCTTTAAAATGATTGGTTGCCCACAATTGCCTTTTGAAATAATTGGCGGGTTGGTTGCCCTCTATTGCCTGATGGGCCAGTTGCCCGTGCTTCAATGACCTCATCCCATAATTCCCCTTATAGCGGTGTAGCAAGCAAGCAATGACCAGAAGCAAAGGTTTGCGGTTAGCTCATTGCCCCACCCAAGTAAATTCTCGACAATTGGAAGAATTCCTCTGCCCTTCCTCTATCCTACAAATTCCTCTGCCCTACATTCCCCCCTTTCTCTAGGTAGCAGACGAGCACTCTTGCTCGTCCTCAAGGTCTCTTAGGTGCTCTAGTTCTATAGCACTTGACCATAGCTGCTGATATTGTTGTTGCAATACTAGTAGCTGGACAGTGTTTATCCGTTCTTTCACAAAAGCTACTAGTCTATTAATTACACATGGCGCGAAAGTAAGGACTAAGATTAGCATAATGAGTGGGCCTAGGAGGGTGGATAGTAGCGTTGTTAACCAGGGGGAACTGTTAAGCCAAGACTCAAACCAACCTGCTTGCTGTTCATATTCCCGTTTGCGGCAGGCAAGCCCTTCCCTGACCTTAGCTATAGATTCTCTAACAACTCCCGTATGGTCTGCATAGAAACGACATTCTTCTTTGAGGGCAGCACACAGTCCTCCTTGCTGGAGGAATACTAGATCTAACCCCCTCTGGTTCTGGAGCACTACCTCGGATAGGGAGGTTAGTGACTTTTCTAGGTGTGAAATTGAGTCTTCTATCCTTGCAATATCTTCATCAACAGCTGTCCTCAGAGTATTAAACCCTCTTTGCTGCATTGCCAGAGAAGAGATACTAGTTCCTGCTCCTATTGCCCCTAAGCCAAAAGAGTAGCCAGGGTTATGGCTGTGAAGGGCTCTCTTTCTCTTTTAAAAATTAGGTTGGTGACTCTTCGCCCTACTATGCCCTCATACATTGTCTCCTCAGTGTGGTATATTATTTTTGGGAACACTAACACCATTATACAGTAATTTTTAGACCCATGTAAGGTTATGGGGTTGATGGGGGTTCGGGGCGGTAAGTATAGCTGTAGGTCTCCATCCCAAAAATATTAGACCAAAAACACAACATCCCAAAAACACAACAACCAACCCCCACCGCGACCTGTCCATGTTGTCACCCAGTTCAATCTTTAGATGCCACAACCCCAGTCCAAGTCTGGGTCAGCAGTCCTGGGCTGTCGCCGCCACGCGGGTCAGGTCTGGTCTTCAGAGGATTCCTCGGGTCTGCAGTTGCTTTCCACTGGTCCTGGCACCGCTCCTGGTCTTTTTATTAGCTGGTCTCACGTGGGAGTGGTGTATCCAGGTCGCTACTATTCTATCGACCTCAAGAGCAGTGGGGGTAACAAGAATAATTTGATAGGGGCCCTTCCACCTCGGCTCGAGGGTTCTGTTGTTATGCCATTTCACCCACACCCAATCCCCTGCTGGTGTGGGTGAAACGGTGTCCGGCACCCTCCTCCTCAGGCCGGTAGATAGCACGGAGGCCCGGCCATACTTGACTATGGACACGTTGCAGAGCCTGCACCGCTTGCAACACTTCTTTGGGATGTCCCAGAAGAGCCTCAGGGCTCATCCTAGGAACTACAGGAGGGGGTGTGCCACACATGATTTCAAAAGGGGTTAAACCCAAGTGATAAGGGGTGTTCCGGGCTTGGAACAGGGCGAAGGGAAGGAGGGTCACCCAGTCTCCGCCAGTCTCCAGGGCCAATTTAGTCAGGGTCTCCTTTATTGTTCTATTCATTAGCTCTACCTGCCCAGAGCTCTCGGGATTATATGCACAATGTAATTTCCAATCTATCCCCATAGCCTGGGCCAGCCCTTGACTAACCTGACAGATAAACACAGGTCTATTATTTGATCTTATCCCTTCCGGCAGTCCATACCTGGGGACTATTTCTTCTAATATTTTCTTAGCTACTGTCAAAGCTGTTTCTCCTTTCGTAGGGAAGGCTTCTACCCATCTGGAAAACGTATCTACCATGACCAGTAAATATCGGTACCCGTATTTTCTAGGCTTGACCTCTGTGAAATCCACTTCCCAAAATAGTCCTGGCTGCCTCCCCCTTTCCCTCGTACCTGCGTGGGTCCCTCTGGTCCTCCCCAACTGCATGACCTGACAGGCTCGGCAACTTTTGACGATGTCATCTGGAACCCGTCCTTGTGACTTGAACCTTAGTTGAGCAGTGTCCAGCAGTTGCAGCGTCTTTCTCTTCCCTAGATGTGTGGTCTGATGCAGGTGCTTTAACAGGTGGCGTCTTAAGAGTTCTGGCACTATTAGGCGATGCCCTTCGTCCCGCAACCAGCCATCTTCATGTAGCTGCTCTGAGGCCCAGACCTCATCTACACTGGAATAGTCTGGCAGAGGAGGCAACTATCCCATGCCTGGGGGTGGCAGGCTAAGGTGCAGGATGTTTGGCTGCGGAGTGTCTTCTGCAGCCTTCTTAGCTTCAGCGTCTGCTCTCCGATTGCCCCGTGCTTCCAAGGAATCCCCGCTCTGGTGTCCCGGGGTATGGACTACCGCCACTGCCTTTGGCAGCAAAACAGCCTCTAGTAGGTGGAGTATTTCAGGCTTGTGCTTAATTTCCTTTCCCTCTGCCATGATGAAGCCCCTTTCCCTGTAGAGGGCCCTATGTATGTGCACGGTCCCAAAGGCAAAGCAGCTGTCAGTGTACACCGTCAGCCTTTTTCCTCAGCCCGGCTAAGAGCCTCCGTCAGTGTTATTAGTTCTGCCTTCTGAGCAGATGTCCCTTGCGGAAGGCGTGCCGCCCAGACAAGTTTACCTTGGTCATCTACTATGGCCGCCCCTGCATACCTGCGTCCGTCCCGGATGAAACTGCTTCCGTCCGTGAACCAGGTCAGGTCGCTACCTGGAAGGGGGCGATCCTTCAAGTCTCTACAGGTCGTCTGGGTCTCGGCTAGGATCTCAAGGCAATCACGTTCAGGTGCGGCTGCATCGGGGGTTGGCAGAAGCGTAGCCGGATTCAAGGCGGCAGGGGCCCGGAACTCGATGCGGGGTGCGTCCAGCAAAAGTCCTTGGTAATGAGTCAGCCTCGCATTTGTCATCCACCGTCCCGGTGGCTGCTTCAGAACCCCCTCTATGGCGTGCGGGGTGGTGATCTGCAGCCGCTGCCCTAGGGTGAGCTTATCAGCATCTTTGACCAACAGGGCCCTGGCCACGATAATTCGCAAACACGCTGGCCACCCCACCACCACCGGATCTAGTTTTTTTTTTGACAAGTACGCCACCGGTCTCTTCCAGGGTCCCAGGGCCTGCATGAGTACTCCCTTGACTATTTCCCCTCTTCTCGTCTATGAACAGGTGAAACTTTTTTGTAGGATCAGGGAGTGCTAGGGCCAGGGCTTCCAGCATGGCTGCCCTCAGGGCCTGAAAAGCGTCTTCCATTTGCACAGTCCACTCCCATGCTTGCCCCGCCCTACACCCTTCATACAGAGGTCGAGCCTTTTCCGAAAACCCAAGGTCATCATGGAGGGCCTCGTTGAACAGGATAGGCGAGTTTTTAAACCCCTGGGGCAGTCTCCTCTACATCAGCTGCCCATGAATTCCTCTCTGTCATCCTGCCACTCAAAGGCAAAAATCTCCTGGCTGCCTGTCGCCACCGCCAGGCTAAAGAAGGCATCCTTTAGGTCTAGGATGGTATACCAAGACAGCGTGGGAGCGAGAGAGCTCAACAGAGTATAGGGGTTAGGGACTGTAGGGTGGATATCCAGGGCCCTTGCATTGACTTCCCTGAGGTCTTGCACAGGCCTATAGTCCTTACCCCGCCGGTTTCTTCACCAGCAACAGGGGGGTGTTCCAGGCCGACTGACATTTCTGGAGAATCCCACTGTCCAGGAGTCTCTGAATGTGGGGCGTAATTCCCACTCTGCCTTCCTGGGACATGGGGTACTGTCTGACTTGGGCTGGCTCGGCTCTGGGTTTTAACTCAACTTAAAGAGGCGGCTGGTGTTTTGCCCATCCTGTGCCCCCTGTCTCGGCCCACACCATGGGAAATACACAGAGCCATTGCTCCATGCCTTCCTCTCTGCTTTTTGTGGGCCAGTACAGTCTATATTCATCTGCCTGTGTCAGGGTCAGGATCTGAGTGACCCGGGAGCTGTTGATGAGGTTGCCTTTATTATCAGTTATTATTACTCCCTCTTCTTCAAAATGATTTGATCCTTAAGCTTGGTAAGAATGTCTCTTCCCAGTAGCGGCGTGGAGCACTCAGGGATGACCATAAAGGCGTGACTCATTTGTCCTGAACCCAAATCCAATCTCTGCCACGTGGTCCACCGATATAGTTTGGCTCCTGTTGCCCCCTGCACCCAACTGGTCTTACTGGACAATTTTCCTGTGTCTTCCGTTAGTACCAAATGTTTTGCTCCTGTATCTATGAGGAAGCTGACTGGGTTCCCCTCTACTTGCAAAGTTACCCTAGGTTTGGGGAGGGGGACCGAACCCCATCTTCCCTATTCGTCTATCACCTGTCCTGCAACCATGACTTTTTCAGGATCTCCAAGTCTTCGCCCCCCTTTCTTTTGGGACACTCTCAGGCCCAATGTCCATGCTTCTTGCAATTGGCACATTGATCCTTGCCTAGCCTTTTCCGCCGGGGCCTTTCCCTATCCTCTGACCCTATCTGCCCCCCTCTTGTGGCGGCTAGCAAGATTTTAGCCATCTCTGTTTGCTTTCTGTGCTTCCCCAGCTTGGAATTTTCTATCTTCTATCCTGATCCTCTCTAACCTCTCTTCTAGCGTCTCTCTATTGTTATAGACCTTCTCCGCCACTTCTAACAGGTCCTGCAGAGTCTTCTCGCCCAATTTATCTATTCTCTGCACCTTACGCGTAATGTTGGGGGCTGCCTGATTGACAAACGCCATCATAACAGCTGCCTTACTCTCCTCCATTGTGGGATCTATGGGGGTGTACTGCCGGAAGGGCTCTATGATCCTCTCTAAGTATGCTGCCGGGCTCTCTTCCGGCCCCTGACGAACATCTCCTACCTTGGCCAAATTGGTCGGCTTTCGCACCGCCATACGGAGACCAGCCATCAGAGTCTGGCGGTAGACCCGGAGACGCTCCCTACCTTCAGCCTCATTGTAGTCCCAAAGCGACTGTTCAAGGGGAAAAGTTTGGTCGATGGTTGGCGGGTTTGTAGTAGGTCTGCCGTCCTCCCCGGGAACCAGCTTCTGCGCCTCCCCCTGAATCCTTTCTCTTTCCTCCGTTGTGAAAAGCACCTTAAGCAACTGCTGGCAGTCATCTCAGGTGGGCTGATGAGTAAAAAGAACAGAGTCTAAAAGATTAATTAGGTCTCTCAGATTCTCGGAGATTGGAGTCCGGCAACACTGGCGTCCCAACGGACCGCGTGCCCTCTCCTTTCTGGCCTCTTTAACTGCCAGAATTTCCGCCTTTCCCCTCGGGGCAGGTAGGAGGGTCTTCAGCCAGGGTGGCGGGTCTAGAACCAAGTCTTGCCAGACCACGATATAGGGGATCTGATCAGGGTGGCCATGTGGCCAAATACCACCCCTTTTACTTTTTCGATCAAGGAGGCATCAAACGAGACCTCCCTGGGCTACCCCACTCCAAACGTGGGCCACTCGGCCTCACAAAGGGTAACAAACTTTCCCTTCTTGACCTCCAGGGACAGGTTGTGTGCCCTTGCCCAGACATCCTTAAAATGGCTCACCAGGATGGACAACAGCGTTGTTAGAGCCTGTCCCATGGCTAGTCAATAATAGGCAGATGTGCAAACCGATATTCCACAGTTGGGGCACTGGGGACAAGGATCTGAATCCCTAGCCTTTCATTCCCTACGGAGGTAACGGCCGTGCCCTTCCCGCATAGCCACTCCTGGCTCGGGCGGCAGGAGATACACTGTGTGCTGCCAGCCCATGCAGGGGAATACTCACCTGGAGGTTCTAGTCGCCCCTGCGGATCTTTTCGTGGGTCCCCTGATTCCACGGCCCCAGCCTGAAAACCCATGCAACCCTGATGGGTTCTCGGGCTGAAACCATAGAACCCAGAGACTCCAACAAGCCAATGAGAGATGTCACACTCACTCACACACACACACACACAGAAAGCCGGCGACAAACAAAGCAGACAACAGACAAGTGGACAGTGAGGTAAACAGACAACCTAACCTAGTCCGGACCTACTCCCCGGTCTCCTCCTGACCGAGCCCTAGGCTACAAGGTCAGCTCTGGAGTCCAAACGGGGCCAGAGGACGTCTCCGCCTGGCTCCTACCGGCGACCCACCAGCGCGTCCGCCTAGGTCCTGTGCCGGCGTCCTGATTCGGGGTCCTGCAAGGGGATTCCGCGTCCCTTGCCCAACACCACACCCGGCTAGTCCGGGGTGGATTTTCACACTCCTCCCTCAGCCCTGAGTTCTATCCGGTAGTCTGTGGGGAAGGCAAATCCCGGACGAGCCCCCAAATGTTAGGGACCAACCTTCCACAGCCCCACTGGACAGAAAAGCAGAGACATCGAGGATGTAATCACACAAGAGGAGGTTTATTTTCTGGCTAGCCAGGGTCCAAGCCCCAGAGCACCAACGCAGTGGCCACTCTCACAGGCAAGGACCCCGACCGGAACAACGGCATGCCTTTTATCCCCATGGTGCACAAGCTGCGCACAAGCCGACTACGCATGGATCATGCGTTGACCTTTAAAATGATTGGTTGCCCACAATTGCCTTTTGAAATAATTGGCGGGTTGGTTGCCCTCTATTGCCTGATGAGCCAGTTGCCCGTGCTTCAATGACCTCATCCCATAATTCCCCTTATAGCGGTGTAGCAAGCAAGCAATGACCAGAAGCAAAGGTTTGTGGTTAGCTCATTGCCCCACCCAAGTAAATTCTCGACAATTGGAAGAATTCCTCTGCCCTTCCTCTATCCTACAAATTCCTCTGCCCTACAATAGGTATTGTGTTAGAATATTTATGGTAACTCAAATCTGCAAATAAGAAAAAGATTTTTCTCATTAGCTTTCTGCCTTTTGCTTAATACAGTTAATAACCTCAAGCTTCCACTTAGCCAAACCTTTCCTTTTAACATTATATTGTTTTCTAAATAGTTATATTTATTGAAATTTTAGCCATTGTATATCTTATTTCATGCCTCTGTTAAACTAAACAACATTTTGTGATACTTAAATATAAAACTTCATACATTAAGTAGGTATATCATTGGTCCAGTGCTTGTTTGATGACAGTGAATGCCTGGAAGTCCAGGCCACCATAGACCTCTTGAAGACGTTTGGGATCATTGGAATTTCATTTCCCCCAACAATTGCGTGTTGAATATCATGTCATTTAATTCAATTCTGTCCCTAGTGATCTATTTACGCTCCTTTTGAAATTTGTGGGGCATTTTTTATTTGAATATAAAGAAATTGACAACCATGATTTTTGTTTTCTGTTGTTTGGGGATGAGTGTTCCTTGCAAGATGTCTTGCATACTTTGGAATTTTGTTTTAGAACCATACTTGTGTATTGAATATATTGTCATTAAAAATATTCATTGAGGTCCTTCTTCCCAGGTGTTCCTTGATAAAAACAAAGAAAAAAACAGCTTTTGTAGTTTCAATTAACATAGAAGTTAAAGAGGAATGGTCCAAGGGTAAGCTGCCCAGTACAAGAATTGGAAGGCATATGCTAGTCCACCCTCATATGCCAGGGTACTGTCTATGCCCCCGTGGCCACAAGTGCTGCCTGTGCCTAATGCCTCAAGTGCTACCATATTGGCTTCAGAAATAGGTAGTGACTGCTGATTTGTACTCATGCCTCTATCCCGTGTCACCTAATGTATTTTATATTCAAAGACATATCTAAATAACAGGAACACTTTTGATTTGCTCCAAAATCTGAGGACCTTAATCATGGAGCAATACCTGATACTTTCTATGATGTAAAAGAGTTACTTGTGGCCGGGCATGGTGGCTCACCCCTGTAATCCTAGCACTCTGAGAGGCCGAGGCGGGAGGTTCCCTTGAGCTGAGGAGTTCGAGACTAGCCTGAGCAAGAGCGAGACCCTGTCTCTACTCAAAATAGAAAGAAATTATCTGGACAACTAAAAATATACAAAGAAAAAATTAGGGAGAGAGAGGAACACTCCTACACTGCTGGTGGGACTGCAAACTAGTTCAACCTCTGTGGAAAGCAATAGGGAGATACCTTAAAGCGATACAAGTGAATCTACCATTTGATCCAGCAATCCCATTGTTGGGCATCTACCCAAAAGATCCAATGACACTCTACAAAAAAGACACCTGCACCCGAATGTTTATAGCAGCACAATTCATAATTGCAAGGCTGTGGAAACAGCCCAAGTGCCCATCAATCCAAGAATGGATTAATAAAATGTGGTACATGTATACCATGGAGTACTATTCAGCTCTAAGAAACAACGGTGATATAGCACATCTTATATTTTCCTGGTTAGAGCTAGAACCCATACTATTAAGTGAAGTTTCCCAAGAATGGAAAAACAAGCACCATATATACTCACCAGCAAATTGGTATTAACTGAACAGCACCTAAGTGGTCAGGTAGGTACTACAATAATAGGGTATTGGGCAGGTGGGAGGGGGGAGGGGGGCGGGTATATACATACATAATGAGTGAGATGTGCACCATCTGGGGGATGGTCATGCTGGAGACTCAGACTTTTGGGGTGAGGGGGGAAATGGGCATTTATTGAAACCCTAAAGTCTGTACCCCCATAATATGCGGAAATAAAAAAAATAAAATAAATTAAAAAAAATTAATCAGGCATGGTGGCACATACCTGTAGTCCCAGCTACTCGGGAGGTTGAGGCAGAAGGATTGCTTAAGCCTAGGAGTATGAGTTTTCTATGAGCTAGGCTGACACCCTGGCACTCTAGCCCTGGCAACAGAGTGAGACTCTGTCTCAAAAATAAATAAACAATTTTTCAACATACTATATTACTATTTATTGATATAATATATCAAATTGCAGTTGTATAATGTAGATTTCATATTCTATTACTGTCAGTATTCAATGACATAGTAAATGAGATCCAAAACCCATTGGATAGTGATTTTACCCATAATCTCGCATAATGTATTAGTATCTTTAATAAGTAACAAAGCCAAGAGAGAACACAAAACAAATCCAAGAGGTCAGTTACCCATAATTTTGGATAATCAGTTGCCTTGTCTCTGAGTAATAGCAAGAAAGCAGGACTTCTCAGAGACTCCTAAGCACTGCTGACTTACTGCATGGTAGAGACTCGGTTTCTACAACCCATTTTTTTCGATAGGCATCCATATCTTTTTTCAGTCTTTGTTGTGTTCTTCAGTTCACTGTGGGTACTATTATTACAGACAAATTTATTTTATTTGAATGTTCTTATTTTTTAAAAAACGGATCTTTATATTTTAATCTGCACACTTTGATCTTTTGATCCCATTTGGAAACTTTTTTTTTTGCAGTAGATGCATCAGCAAGGCTGGGCGCGGTGTCTCACGTCTGTAATTCAGGCATTCTGGAAGGCCAAGGCAGAAGGATCGCTGAAGCTCAGGAGTTGGAAACCAACCTGAGCAAGAGCAAGACCCTGTCTCTACTAAAAATAGAAAGAAATCAATTGGCCAAGTAAATATACATAGAAATAATTAGCCAGGCATGATGGTGCATGTCTGTATTCCCAGCTATTCTGGAGGCTGAGGCAGGAGGATTGCTTGAGCCCGGCAGTTTGAGGTTCCTGTGAGCTAGACTGATGCTAGGGCATGGTAGCCTGGGTAACAGAGTGAAATTCGGTCACAAAAAAAAAAAAAAAAAAAAAAAAAAGAAAGAAAGATGCATCAGCAAAATGGGCTGGAATAGACTGTAAAAATAATCTCCAGTAATGCTGGGACTGTGGGATTATATTCAGATGCCATTTTTTCTGTAGTAAAAACCTGGATCTGGCCAGGCGAGGGGGCTAATGCCTGTAATCCTGGCACTTTGGGAGTTCGAGGCAGAAGGATGGCTTCAGGCCAGGAGTTCAAGACCAGCCTGAGCATTATAGTGAGACCCTGTATCAAAAAATGAAAAAAAAAGAAAAAGAAAGAGAAAAGAAAAAGAAAAGCATGGATATGAAGGTAATTCAAAGCCATGTGTATCTATGAAAAAGGGGAAAGATGAAACCCGTGGACCAGGTGGCTGTTGGAGAATAGAAGCCTGACTCCACCGTGGAGGGGAAGACATTTATTTCGTAGGAGTCCTGGAACAAGGGTCACAAGGCATGTAATGCATATATGTCAATACTTCTTCAGATCTTTACCCCTTCATGCACTGTTGGCTTATTCTGTGCTTTGCAGACATTTCTGGGACCACACATCATGTCTCATTCACACACTCCAGTGTCTGAGTCCCCTGTCTCTTTCTCACTATCATCTTTGAACCTCAGATTCCTCACTTGTGCAATGGAAATTACACCTTGGTATGGTGGATGTTGTGATAATCAAGTGTGATCATCCTTGTTAAGGGCCCAGCACACAAAAGGTGGTCAAGGAACTAGTATCCCATTTGCGGAATGCACATGTTGGAAGAGAACATTAGGCTGCTTGGTTTAACTCCCTTCCTACCCACTGCTTCCCTATCCCCCTGTGCAAGCTCTTTAGACTTTGCCACAATGTCATTTAAATGTCCGTTTCCTTTCCCAGGGCCAGCAAGCTTCCTCAGGGGTCACTGGGGCATCTGCTTGGAAACCAGAGCTCATTAACCGTGCTGTGAAGCAAGAGGCAGCCCGGGACCACAGGCTTTTCCTTCTCCTCAGCAACTTTCTATTCTGGCCAACTCAGACACTGCACATGGAGGATGACAGGGCTGTGTCCCCAGTATCTATCAGGACTCTCTACTGTTTGCAACCTGTGCAGGCTGGAGGGGGCCTGGTAACTGGCAGTGCCAGAGTGTTCCCCGCTGTTTCTTTCACTATGTAAAGTCATTTATTTTCTGTGTGGTGATTAATTCATTGAAATTCAGGTAAAGACATTTGAAAATATGACAGCGGGAAATAACATGCTAAGTGGAAATATGCACTTTTCTAAGATGTTCCACAGAGATTGCTAACCATAATCTTAATGGGTACCTCTTGGTCCTGTACTTTCCTATTGGCACAAGTTTGATGAGGAAGGTGGCATCACAGGACCTGCAGTTCACTCACCTTAGGTCAAATTCCACATTTCTTTGGGATTAGACACTAAAGTATCTAGCCTTTATCCAGCACATTGTCATTCACAGTCTTCTGATTTATCCCTGTTACTGCTCAAACTACTTTAAATGCTTGGAAAATGAGGGTCTTTGTTATTTTCCACCCAATGAAAAATTTATGCCTAAGATACATAGAAAAATCTTTACCCAAACCCATGTTTCATAGCCAAATAAAGTATTAGTGAGCAAGGCTGACTCATTTCCTAGTCAAATGCAGTTGTGAAACTCAAGTTATCCGCAACACCTCCTTTCTGTTACATGCACTTGCTGTGCCCTCTCCCTCTGCCCCTGTAATGGCAGAGTCATCTTGGATCTCTTAGTTGTGAGGGGGGTAAGCTGTCGAGAACACCTAAATGAATGGTTTGATGGATCATTCTGCTGAGCGTTGTTGGCATTTAAGAAGCATTCACAAGGTGGAGGGTGCCAAAATGCTGTCTCTCTCATTGGAGACAGTCTCAAGGATCTGGATCCTTGATGAAAGAGAAGGTGGACATTCTTGGAACTTAAGGTGGGACCTGGCTCCTTGGATCCTTCCAGGAGTTCATTCCTAGGCCAGCCTTGTCACTTAGTCTCTTCCAGTGTGTAGTCAATGAATGTGCACCCACTGGTGGGAATGGCAATGTGATGTAAATGCTTGGTGTGAGGTGTTCCAGGTCACACTCATGTTTACTTGAAGCGTTGTTTATGTCTCTTATTTATATAAGTGATGGAAATAGAATGGGATATCACGTACACTTTCAGGCAAGGCCTTTGATTGAACTTCTACAGATCATAGATGTTGGAGGCAATTGACTCTACTAATATTTTCTGAAATAGTACATCATATATAAGGACTGATGTGCTCACTTTTGATCTTTATTTGAAACAACTTTTCAGATTATAGGCATAATGTGTTCATGTGCAAGGTCTAGAGATTTCAGGAGAGTATAGTACAATGTAATTCACTGGAAATCTGTTTACACAGAATTAAACCTGCTGTGACCCTTTTGAATCATGTCTAGTTAGGCTTTTCTATGACAATATCGATAGGTTTTATTAGGACCTTCCTCATTGATCCCTATCAAGTAACTTTGTGCTTTTTCACTAAGAAATTTGATTAAATTTCTTCAAGCCTTACACCAGCATTCTATTTGTTATTAGTGTTAGCAAAGGCAAAATAAGAAACTCTTCAATTAATTTGTGTTCAAGGTGTCAATGTTTGTTCATGTGAATATTATGAATGGAGTCGTATAGAGTGCCATTTAAGGTATAACTTTAACAACTCAGTGCATGTAGGAGTGGTGAAAAGCCTATGATCCATACAGTAATGTGAAGAGGTGTTTACAGTGCACAAACATATGTGTATAGCCTGCTGCTCAGAATGTGACTTCTCTTCCCTCAATGTGTTCTACACAAATTCCATTTATTTTTTTTCAGTGTTTCCCCTTGGCTAGTAAGTGCCTGCCTTTGTCAGGATCCTCTGGGAAGTGAGTGTGTATGTGAGTCACAGAAGAGAAGGCTTATTTTCCTTATGGGTAGGGGAAAGGCACTCCCCCTCTTCCCACAATGAAAGCCTATATCTGCCACCTAAAATGCCCCTCTGATCTTCCCAGTGGCTGATTTTCTGAGCATAAGAAGTAGTCACAGGTGGGAGATGCTGGACAGTGGCAAGACTGCAGATGAGTGTATTCCTTGTTTACTGGTTCACTGTCATGTGCACCCAGTAATGAAACTGGGACAGCAAGAGTCATTTTGAGAGGCACGTTAACCTGTTGGAAATGATGATGATGAGATGGCTGTGGTAGACAGGATGGCCTGAACAAAGGGAAAATGTTTTCTGTCTCTTTAAAACTTCCCCTACTCCTTTTGGAAAACTAAATCCTGCATCCCTGGCTCAGGCCAGTGGTAGAGAGGGACAGAGGAGTGTCCTTTGTTCTTTGTGCTATAGGGCATGGTTCAGTGGACTGTCCCGGCTGCTGGGGGAGGTGTCAGCGGAGTCCAGGGAGATCCCTGAGGAGGTGATGGGATGTCAGAGATGAAATGACCAGAATCATCCTCTATGGTTGATGAATAATAGCTCTGAGAATGAAAACCCTCCTTTAAAAACGGTGTATTTTGGCTTATTGTTGGGAAAGTGGTACTTTGAGGCAAGAGTCTGCCATTTTCCCCATCTTGAGCAAATGGATTTCATGGCTGAGTCCCCAGCCACTTTCTTTATGTGTCCTTTAGTGAGAAGAATCATGGAGGTTAGAGGCTCTACAGGGGGCAGAGGCTTCTGTGATCAGGAAAGGTGGAATGACACATTGCATATGGTCGCTCCATGAGGGGCTTATTTCTTAGAGATGGGAAAAGGCTGGGAATGGCGGCACTGGGGAGACCTGCTCAGAGAGGCTGAGCCAAGGGACTCTGGTGGGAAAATTGTGAAAGGCCTTGTGTTTTCCAGCCAGGATCTCTTGTTCTTTCTGCATCCCCAGCACTACATGGGATTGGTATAAGTAGGGAACAGAAGACAATTTTGCTCATTATTTTCTATAACATAAGAAATTATGGTCCTGTGACAAAGATGAGACTTTTTGGATGGGAGCAGGTCTTTATTTCCCATTTCCCCTGTGAATTCACCTTCACTGCTGGTGGAGGCTTTGCAGGTTTTGCCTCTTTCTGTGTACACCCTCAGTGTGTGAAAAATTGCTTGGAGAAAAGTTGCCCTTCACCTTCTGATGTTGTAGCCTAGTAGACTAGTATGAGGGAGTCTTCAGAGAGGCAACTGTGGTTGTTTCTGGGAAATAATCCCTCTTGGTTGAGCTGACCACTCAGACTTTCGTATTAATCATGAGCTGTGTTCACCTGCAGAGACTTATGAAAGTGAGCTGCTGTTACTGGCATGTTCTTGCAACATATTCTCCAGACGCTTCTTTCTTGCACACTCCAATGGCTCAAATGCCTTGTGGAAGGTCCTACAGGAGGCACAGAGCTGCACTGATGGCATCTGAGACATGGGGAATTTTCTCTCCAGGGAAGAAACTGGTGATGGAGTAAAGCATGTAAGGCTCCCTGGAGGAGGCTGCAAGTGGGCTGGGCCTCCCTAAACTATGTGAGCAAGATTTCAGAAATCAGAAATGAGAGGAAACAGAGGTTATCACATGTGCAAAGGTCTTAGTGGCATTCTGGACATTGAGGGATGTGCATAGGTATAATAAGCAATAACAATATGAGGAAGGACTTGAATTATTTCAGTGGGCCTTGAGGTATAGGCAGACTTTCCATTTGTAGAACTGGAGAGATTGGATGAGCTCCTTGTCAATCATTTCATATCCTCCAATGATGTTGTTGGAAGGCGGGGCCATAGACTTGCTGTCCAAGAAGCGCTACCACGTGAGGACTCTTAGTCCAATCTGAACTGTGGGATGCTGCTTCCATGGACTGTTGCCTGAGGGGATGTGGGAATGTGCCCCCCCCTCGACTATCACGAAAGTGTAAGTTTAATTCACTTTAATTCTTCATTGGTGATTTGTGTGGTGATTCTGATCAAATTAAGCATAGGGGTATTGTAACATCTTTAACAGTTGTGTCCCAGCGGCTCAGGGATTGATGACAGGGAAGCCCATTAGCCACGTCAGGCACTGTGTGGTACTTTATGTAACAACACGACGAGTCTTTCACATCATTTTGTTTGTTCAAATGCTGGTCTTGGGCCCCCCTCTTAGTAATATTAAGGTTTTGTGGTGTTTTTAACCTAACAATAGGAAATCTGCCAGGCGTGGGGGCTCAAGCCTCTAATCCTAGCACACTAGGAGGCTGAGGTGGGAGGATTGCTCAAGGCAGGATTTAAACACCAGCCTTAGAAAGAGAGAGACCCCGACTCTACTAAAAATAGAAAATTAGCGGGGAGTGGTGGTGCATGCCTGTTGTCCCAACTACACAGGAGGCTGAGGGAGGAGGATTGCTTGAGCCCAGGAGTTTGAGGTGGCAGTGAGCTAGGCTGACGCCACTGCACTCTACTCAGGGCAATGGAGTGAAACTCTGTCTCAAAAAAAAGGAATCAACTGATGTTGTTGGGTGAGCCAATGTTGGTCCAGGACTGCACAGTGGCCACCAGGGCCTGAGTTTGCCTTTGTTTTACAAAGTAATTGGGTGTATATTGTGGAAGGGTACTTTTTAAAATATTAATCTTGGCTTTTTTCTTCAGATTTCTTTTCAGAGACCATATTTCTATTGTTTTTGATCTGAAAAGGAGGAAAGTATTAAATCACAGGCTGAGGGACTGTACTTGGGATTATGACTGACACTCGTTGTCAGCCTTTGAGTGGTATTTTGTGTTTCTTTAACATGACTGTGCATGTAATACATTTCTTGGTTAAATTTTGGAATTGGTCTTCTCTATCTGTTGTCTTCAAAAGAAAAAAGAAATCTTGATAATTTCAAATGAGGAATTGGGTGGCCTGGTAGGCTCAGGGTTTGTTCACGCACTACTGTGAATGGCCTTCAGCCGCTATTGACCCTGTTTTGCATTGGTATAGAATATGTTTATTTAATAATCATTGTATCAACCAAGTATGGTTCTGATGCTTTTAATGCATTTTTCAGAAGAAGTTTGGTGTTATTCGCATTTTAGAAATAATGAAAATAGCATTCCAGGTTTCAAGAGCTTTTTGCTTTAAGTCTCTGAAAGTAACCAGGAATCCTATTTCTTGTTTTATTTTACCATATAATGGCATGGGTTGTATCCATGACATTGCAGTAATTTGAATTTCTTTCATCTTGATTTTGTCCATGTTCCATAAATAGTCTTCAAGTGAAAGTATTTTCCTTGTATATATTTGAAAATGAATTGTCCTGCTGGATGCTTGATACTTTCAGCCACTGAGGCTGTCTGGTAGTCAGTCTTGGCAGGCAAGATTGGATACTGTTTGGCATTTAATTTTACGTGTTCATCTTCATAGCATGCAATTATTTTAGTCCTGGCATTCCTCATAATTTTCCTCAAAAAGGTTTGGTGTAAATTTCAATTTACAGAAAAAGAAATTAACATCTGATTGAGTGCCTTTAAGTTTATAATGTAATTGCATGTTTGACATAACTTACATTGCTTAAATTCTGTTCTTGTTTCCTAATCATAAATTTTCTCAAAATAAATGTTTTCTGATCATTTTGATTTATAAATGTATAAGTTAATCAGTTTACTGAATCCTTGATATTTTATGACAGTGAAGCTCTTACTTCTCTATCCTGGGCAGCCACTAAGCACAGTTAGGGATTTTATTTTACAGGAGATTTGTGTTAGTTACCAATTGTTTTTATTAAATATAGGTCCTGGCCATTTTCATAAGTTTTGTGTTAAGAGGTTTTGCTTTATTTTCAATTCACAAATGAAGAAAAGATTTTTTTCTATTAATATTGCCTCTGTGCCTTTTGCTCTACAACAGTTACTGGTTTAAAGTGGCTACACAGCCAAACTTTTCATTTTATTTTACCATGAAATTGTTTTAATATTATCATGTTTGCTGAAATTTTAGTCTTTGTGTATCTTATTTTATAAATCCATAAAAGAAGAAAGTTTTGTAGTATTTCAATGTTTTTTAAAAAAGCACATACTGACCATCTGACTGTTTATTGTTTTATGAAAGTGAATGTCCAGAAGTGCATGTAACCTGTCACCTCCAAACACCATTTGGGGTTTTATTCTTCCAGAACAATTGCATTTTGAATATCACATTATCAATTCAATTCTATCTTTAGTGTTTTCATGTGTTTCCTTTGAAAATCATGGGGAGTTTTCATTTTATGAATAAGGAAATTCACAATTGAGTGCTCTTCCATTCTCTGGGAGTGAATGGCTCTGGCAGGTCGTATTGCATAATTTTGAATTTTATTTTAGAAACATAATAATTCTGTGTTTAATATATTGTTTTTAAAATGTTGGCCTAGGTCATCCTTTCCAGGTATTTCTACATAGAAAAAGTTATGTGTGTAGTTTCTATTTACAAACAAGGATGAAAGGAGTGATCCAAGGCCAGACTGGTGAGGACATGACGTGGCAGGAACATGCTACTCCTCCACTATCAGGGAGAGGGTGTTGTCCCTGACCGTTTGGCCACAAGTGCTGACTGTGCCTAATGCCTCAAGTGCCACCACATTGGCTTCAGAAATAGGCAGTGTCTATGGATTTATACTCATGCTTCCATTGTGTGACAATTTGTATTCAAGGGGAGAATTAGATGAAAGAAAACTACTTGTTGTTTTGCTCAAAAACCTGAGGTCGCTAATCACTGGAGGTAACCTGATACTGTAACACAGAGAAGGGCCTGGAAAAATGACAAAAATATTTTATGTCTCTTTAAAATCTCACTCATTCAAGCAGAACCTTGGAGGTAAAAAAATAAATAAAATAAAATAAAATCTCACTCACTTTTTGCGAACTAAAACCTGCATTTCTGCCTCATGCCAGTGATCCAGAGGGGCAATGTCATTTGTTCTTTGTGCTACAGGAGATAACTCTAGGGACTCTCCAGGTAGAGGCCCTGGGCGGAGGTCACAGGATTGTCTTCAGCAGAGATGGGACAGGGTTGAGACGATCAGAATCATCCACTGTAGTTGAACAGCAATTGTCTGAAGCTGAAAACCTCCCTTTAACCACTTTGGGACCAGCGTCCACTGTAGTCGACGGCCTCAGATGAACACACACAGCGACTTTAGCCGATAGCTGTGATATGACTTTTCTGATTTTTCATTTATCAGAATAAAACTGCAAACATTTAAAAATAACGTAATAAAAACATATATGCATATGTTACCTATTTTGATTTACATTACAAGGAAAGCTGCCTGTAAAGTAAAACAAGCTTTCAGTGCTTTAAACCTTTCCTCATCACACAAGAGGAAAACGGATTCATTGTCAATGCACAAACTATTCTGCAGACTTAGTGCTGTCTGTGTCCAAGGTTTCCCAGCTGCTGAGCGCGGTCCCAAAGTGGTTAAAAGCTCTGTATTTCTGCCTATTAATAGGACACTGGCATTTTAGACAGGAATCTCCATCCTCCTCATTTGCCAGCAAACTGGTAAACTACTTTTTCCTCCTCTTCAAACCACTTGTTGTTCTTCTTCTGATGTGGCTCCAGGGAAACTTGCCAAGCTTTCGGTAACACATTTGGCATCGATGGGTGTGCCATTAGCTCCCCCAGGGGACCTGCACCCTGTGGCTGCTGTAAGAGGCAAGGAACAGCTCTGGGACAAGCCTTAGGTAGGAACTTCAGCTTTTGGGGCAAGAAAGTAAGGGACTACCCAGCAGCTGCCAGGGCTGGTTTAGCTCTGAAGAAGTCCCATTTCTTTCGCCCTAAATGCATACAACTCCGACCAAGCTGAATTCAGTTTGGGTGAAGGAAACAGATTTGTGAAGCGTAGCAACAGACACAGCCATTTGTAAATAAAGTTCCATGAGACACTGAGACCTGAGTCCAACTATTTGTCAGGGTGGTGTTAGGAACTCCCTGTTGCCTTTGTTTTAAGGCACCAGTTTGGGGATAGAAGTGAAGAGGTTGAGTGGACCTAGGGGACCTGATTTGGATTAATCTCATCTGTGGGTCTCAGGCAACCAGGACAGGATTGAAAAATGTTAAAATTGGTTCTAATTTTGTCCCCTTTGGATTAAGAAATGCTGATTCTGCTTTGAGAAAATTTGGTTCTCAATTTGTGGTTCTCATCTGGGAAGACCCGGGCATTCTGTCCTGACAATTCTCTAGTGTCTGTGTTTGTTATTTGTGATTTTTTGTTACAATGTAAATAAGTTCCATCTAAAATTTTGGCTAAATGATCAACTTATCATTGTAATCCCATGTATGTGATGGAGTATGAGAAGACTGTCTTGTAACTAAAAATATTTGTCAAAAGTCAGGTGGTTTGGATGACAGCCTACACTTATTGGGTATGAAATGTCCAATTTCCGTGTTCAATTTTGAGGTCGGACATTTCATTTGTAAGGATCTCAAAGGCCTAGATGTCGTAAATAGCACAAGATAGTCCTGGTGGTGGGTGAGGTGGTCATGATACTTAAACACTTGGATTCATGCCCACCCCTACCGGGGAGAGGGAAGACTGGCAAACATGGCCAGTGGGGGGCATAGAGAAAAGGCCTGCTGGTCAACTACTCCCCCCACCACCATCTTGTCACCATGGGAAGGCCAGGGGAGGGTTCAATTTGAACTGTTCAATCCCACAGCCACTAGTTTACTACTCCGGGTTGAGAATGGTCTCAACTTCTAAGATCTGGCAGAAAATTCAGTTTGGGCAAAGCACACATCCCAAGCCAGAACAAAACAATTAAAAAGTATATAACGCCAGGAAAACAACAAAAAACTCAAACCTATTAGTCTTCTGTTAGCGGTGCCAAACAAGGGTCCTCTAAACAGTGTGCTTTTTGTTGAAGAAAAGACATTCGAAAATACATTGCCAGGACCCCAGGTAGCAAGAAGCCCCCAAGAGAATAAATATTTTTTTAAAAGTACAGGACTCAGACGGCAAAGAAAGTAGAGCACTCGGAGCCCCATGACTTCAAATAATCCCACAGGAGCTATGGGCAAAATGGACAGTGGGGATTCAATTAGTACCAAGCCAATGGACAGAAGCGGTCTGGGAAGACCCCTTCCCGGCCACTGCCCCAGCCCCAGGTACCAGCTATACCCAGCCAGGACACAGCTGTAAATATTCAAACAGGGGCCGAGAAATTTGAATGGTACTCAGTTGCATTTACAGAACAAGATCTTTAGATGTCCTCTGTTACTTCATGGGCTCTCCTACCCTGTTTGATAAAAGCTTAATGAGACTTGTGGAACCTGCAATTGGAAAGTATTACAAACAACAGGCTACTTATCTAGGGTTCCTAGAGATGGCATCTAGATCCCAGACTTCAGAATGATAGTAAAGGCCTTTTACAGGGGACCCTTAAGGGGACAGCTTATGACTGCCCCTGCTGTGCGTTTCCCTGACTCCTAAATGAGACAACAAATAAAGGATGAGCCTTAGATGCAGGGAGACATCCCAGGCCAGTGACATACTTCTGAAAGCCATTAAACAATACGGTGAGAGAATGGCCTGTTTGCCTCCAGACAGCAACAGCTACTTCTGAGATGTTATTAAAGACTGTGTCTCTCTCAATCCTGCCACCTTTTTCCAGCCAAGGAGAATGAGTCTTTACAATATGACTGTGTAGAGGTTCTAGAGACTGTGTGTTCTAGCAGGATAGATCAGTCAGATCAACCAATGTCAGAGCAAGACTGGGATCTTTTCCCTGACAGGGACGGCTTTGTGGACAACGAAGGGCTGGTTATATGATGACCATGACAGTGGCACTGCCACCTGGGGCTTTGTCCCAGAAAACTGAGCTAGTGGCTTTAAGCCGAATAGTTATCCAGAGGGAAAAAAGATAAACATCTATATGGACTCTAAATATGTTTTTTCATAGTACATGCTTATGCAACCATTAAAGGCCAGGTACGGTGGCTCACGCCTGTAATCCCAGCACTCAGGGAGGCCGAGGCAGGAGGATCACACATAATCAGGAGTAGGAAATCAACCTGAGCAAGAGGGAGACACTGTCTCTACTAAAAATTGAAGGAATTTAACTGGCCAACTAAAAATATATAGAAAACATTAGCCGGGCATGGTGGTGCATGCTTGTAGTCCCAGCTACTTGGGAGGCTGAGGCAGGAGGATTGCTTGAGCCCAGGAGTTTGAGGTTCCTGTGAGCTAGGCTGATGCCATGGCACTGTAGCCAGGGAAACATAGTGAGACTCTGTCTGGGGAAAAAAAAAAGCATTAAAAATGGGGTAGTCTCCTGATGACATAAAATAAAGATATTCAATATGCTATTAACCACTTCGGTATGAGTGTTGACTATAGTCAGTAGCCACAGATGAACGCGCACAGCAACTTTAGCCAACAGCCGGGATATAACTTTTCTCATTTTTCATTTATCAAAATAAAATTGTGAAAATTTAAAAATAACATAATGAAAACATATATGTATATGTTACCTATTCTGATTTACATTACAAGTAAAGCTGCCTGTAAAGTAAAACAAGCTTTCAGTGCTTTCAAGCTTTCCTCATCACACAAGAGTAAAACGGATTTTTCGTCAATGCACAGCACACACTATCGTGCGGACTATGAGTGCCGGCTGTGGGGAAGGTTTCGCGGCTGGTGAGCGCTGTACTGAAGTGGTTAAAATAATGGCCTTGAAACATGCCGTGGCTAAGTCCAAGCAGGTGGCCAACATGGCCAGAGAAAGGTGACTTGCAGAGCTGCTAAGGAGGCCACTGGAGATGATCTGTTCTCTGGGGCCTTGATACTCAGTCTAGGTTTAGATCTGCTTTGAAAGTAAAGACTGTGACTGAGACATTTGGGATGACACAGTTAAATGGATTCAGAATTCTCATGGACTCATTCTCAGGCCCGAAGCCTTGGTTTGGCCTCTTGTGAGGCAGCTACATGAATACACACATTATAGATGCGATGCCTTAATGGATTTGGGGCACCTCATTTGGGAGGACCTTGTGTACCTTGCACTGTCTATGTGCTTGCTTTAATGGATTTGATGAATCCTCATTCGGAAAGACCCTGCTTACAACAAATTGTTTATGTGCTCGAGGTGATCCAAGAACAACAAAAACAAAAACTAAGCAAACAAACAAAAAGACCTACAGTGACTAGCAATTTTGTTCAGACGCCTGAACTTGTACTAATAGATACCTTTTCAGGCTGGGTAAAGACTGGTCCTCCACAGATGGAGAGAGTGCCTGAAGCTCCAAAATGGGCTCCTACCAGGAGCTGCTGGCACAAGGCACATACGTCAGTGCAGAACGGGAACAAGCTTCAGAGGATGATGGGATAATGGACATCCGCAGTCCAGGAAAAGAGGCCAAGTAGATAGAAAATGACATGCCGGTGATGGTCACCATAGACAGACAGCTAAGGTGACACTGGTCAGCTCTAAGTATCACCTTGTTTGGCTACTCCAGGATAGTGCCCCTCAGGGGAACATTGCTTCCCGTCATCTGAACCTGGATCTGTTGCACAGTGTTCTGTGGTCTCCCACAAATGTTTAAAATGGACCCCAGTGTGAACCTGGTACACCATTTCTCCAAGGCAGGACACGGTAGACTCAATGATCCCATAGGTCGTTATGATATTCATAGACTCTTCTCCTCTATGTAGAATAATAATAGACATTCTTTCATATTGGAGGTAACCCACCAAATAAACAACCCCCTACATATAAAATGAAAATTACATACATCCTGAAATTGATACAGGAAATTGAGATAAGATATTGCCACTTGTCCTCCACTCCTAGAAACAGGCTGAAGTTAAGCCCCAGAACATAGTTTATTAGAGATCCTTCCTGACACCCCAAGGTAAATATGATAATATAACCATGAGTAAAACAACATGTCAAATGAGTGGGTCAGGTGCTAACGACCATACATGAGTTTGCCTCTTTCAAGTCTCTGCCCCGGTTGGAAACAAAAAAGTGAAAGAGACTCTATCAAGTATCTTTAACAGCTCATTAAATCTGTCAAAAATAAAAACCGTGGGTCCATCATACCAGAGTACAGAGGTGTCCCATGGAAGTAGAGAACCCAAGCACCAAGTAGAGGGGCCAGCCTTTAGGCAATCTAAAGTATCTGTTTTTTAAAAAGGAAAAAAATAAAAAAGTTTATATTTTTACTAACCTTCTTTGATTATTTGTTTTGTCTCTAGGATAGAGGGACAACTCCTTAGTGAAGATTTCCCTAGGCTATTGTGTCTTCTGTTGATCTGCCTACTGCTGCCTTGTCTTCCTAAACCTGGTTCAGTATAAGTATTTCTGAAGTTACAAAAGCTGGTCTGTCAGATCACCTACAGGGTGCAACCAATAGTTCTGTACTCAGAGGTCCCATGTTTCTTTCTAACCCAGCCCTGTATCAGACATTGTGTACAAGCCAACAGTCCATTTTGGTTCGTCAGTCCTCACTGTTGTAGTTATTGCTGATGACTGTTTTTGTCTGGTAATCTGTTGCCATAAATATACTGCCAGAGCTTTACAGCATAAACTTTCCATCTAAAATATCGCCCCAATTCAACAGAAAAAATTTGAAAGATTACATTTCACCTCCTCCCATAAATATGGAAGGGTGAAATTGATGGGGGCGGGGAAGATTATGTAATAGAGAATGGCCTGAAAAAACAGCAAAAATGTATTCTCTCTCTTTAAAAGCTCACTCACTCTTTGGGAACTAAAACCTGCATCTCTACCCCAAGCCAGTGGTCTGGAGGGGCAGTGTCCTTTTTTCTTTGTGCTACAGGAGATGGCTCAACACCACTGTCTGCGTGGAGGTTCTGGGATTGTCTTCAGCAGAGATGGGACTGACAGGAGATGATCAGAATCATCGACTGTAGTTGAACAGAAATGGTCTGAAACTGAAAACCTCCCTGTGAAAGCTCTGCATTTCTGCATATTATTAGGATGATGGCATTTTAAACAGGAGTCTCCATCCTACTCATTTGCCAGCAAATTAATAATCTCCTCTTTCCTTCTCCTCAAATCACTTGTCTTCATTCTTTTGATGCAGCCTCAGGGACAAGTGCCGAGCTTCCAGTAGCAATACTTTCTGTGAGGGAAGAGTTATTTCTTTTGGATGATGGTGATGTTTGAGTTCCTTACTAGCCTTAGTGCTAGTTGATTTTTTAAAACACATTTATGTTCCCTCTTAGGGTTAAACCCAACTGCCTCCCACAATCTGGCCTCTGCCGACCTCTGCAACCTCACTCTCTAACCACTGCCCCCAGCACCAGCCACAGTGACCTCCTGCTGTTTGTCACATGCAGCAAGTCCATGTCCTTCTTTGTGCTTGTTGTTCTCTGTGTTTGCAGTATCCTTGCACAGACTTTGCTTGGCTGGACACTTTCCCTGGCATCCCCACACCTCCCCCTTTCCCTCCTCGCCAGCTCATGCTCGTGGCACTTCCCACCATCAGATGTTTTCTTGGATGTTCACGTGTTTAATGCCAGCCCCACCCCCACCATGGGCTGTGGCCTCTCTGTGGGCAGGACTGTGTCTGATTCCTGCCTGGGTCCAGGGCCCAGCTGGTGCTCAGTAAATACCAGAGGTACCCGTACTGTACATCTGGTATTACTCCTGTCATCTGCACAGATCGGGAAACTGAGGCCCAGGGAGGGGCAGAAACATGGACATTCCCCACGACACCATGCTCAGAGCCTTGGCAGGGAGCCCACTTACCAGCTCCAGGGAGCGTGTGAGGAGTTCAGCTGCATGCCCGCTCATTTCTGCCTGGTGTGCTCCAGGCCAGGGGGGATGATTCTTGATATTGACTTGAATTGTACAGGTTATATCATGTTGAAATGGTTCAATGACTCCTATGTGAGTGACAGAGCATTGATATTTTCTCAATCCACCTGATGACGTTAGAAATGTGAAAGATTCATTGCTAGTGTTTGGGTTTGCCTTATCTGTGTTGTTGGTACTTTGAGGAATGCAGACTTCATGAATTAGGATATTAACTACTTCACTAATTCTAACTTTTCAGGAAAAGCCCTATCCCTTAAATAATTATTTAAGTGTGGAATGAAGGCATTTTTACTGCATGTTCATTCCCTATAATATCCTAGAGTCATACTTGCCAATTAAGATCAAATCACCCATTTTTAGTAGCTATCCATTTTTTTTTATTTCCCCTCAAAGACCTCTGGGTTTTTGTATTTCAAAATATTAAGGGGATACCAATGTTTTTGTTACATGGATATCTCATATAGGAATGAAATAATGTTTTTTTACAGCATCTTCGTTGGAACTGGAAACCATTATCCTATGTGAAGTATCTGAAGAATGCAAAGACAAACCCTAAATGTACTCAAACACCTGTGTTTAATGTCAGATTGCAATAACTTTCTTTAGTGAATGGATTCTTAATGACATTTTTCTGAATATTATTAGCTGGTTTCTAATAGAAGCAATTTTAAACTTACTACGTTACCAATTACTGAGACAAAACTGAGCTGTATATAGTCAAAACCTATTTCAATGATTTGTTACCCATAATTTTGCATGATATATGAGTGTCAGTAATTAGTAACAAAGTGAGAATACAAAACCCATTACAAATGTTGATTATCCATAGTTTTGTGTGACTTAATAGCCTTATTATTGGAGAGAAAAAATGAACTTCTGAACCTCCTCTTCTAGCAAATAACAGACAATGCCTTTTAGTCTAATATTTAATTATTCCTCTATTTTTCATTAAAGTAGGATTAATTATTTTTCCTTTTGAAGCTTCAGTTGGGTCTCTAAAACAGCGGTCCTATCTGATTTCGTGCTTGATTTATGTAGTTTCTATCTTACATTATCTTTGACTCTTTTGACTACTTCACACAGGCTGCATGATTGAGCACATGGTCCCCACCAACCATTTTCAGAAACTACTCTGGATAAGAGAAAAAGTAGGTGTGCCCCAGCCACCCACCTAGATGAGCTTCCAAGGTACATAACTTTCCTGTAGTGGTGGGAGTCTGTCCGCCCACAGGAAAGTCTCCTGGCAAATTTGTGCAGTCACCATCTGCTTCAGAACCTGTGATAGAAAAGTCCAATATAGTCAGCCCATGGGCCTGTAACATGAAGAGGGTTGAACTGGAACCAATTGTCAAGACCAGGCAGACAAGTAAGAGCAAGCTTATGTATTGTGAGGTGATGGGAGTTGGGTGAAGGGCAGCACCCATTTTACTGTCAGCTGTACTATCATTTAGGATGGAGTCGAAACCCCTCTCAGGAAACCCCTTTCCTGAGTCTCTAGGCTAAGAGCTACCAACAATGTCAGGGGCACTCCATGGTCACTGCTTATTAACTCCATGGTGGAGATCCTCTTTCTACAATCAATTCCTCTAACTAAACAGTGACATTTTCCCCAGTCCTTATCTGTGTTCCTCTGTACACTGTAGGTGCACCTGTACAGACATGTTGACTTTATTAGAATGTCAGATTTCAACAAAACCTGATCTTGACATTTTCACATCAAAGTTTGACCTGCCTTTTTATTTTGCTTTGAAAACCCTTGCAGTACCAGGCAGAAGCAGGATTGACTGGATAAGATTTCCAAAAACAAAATTCAGGAATCCAGGAATTATGGAAATAATGCACATATGATCTTTTTACAGGTATGAAAATGGGGCCTTGACTAAGATCTAAAGCCAGCAATCTATAGGACCTTTCCTATATGACAAAGATGAGACTTGTAGACCAATTGAGTGCCAGAGAATGGTAGTCTGCCAGTCTACTCACTGTGGCTGGATGGGCACTCATCTGATAGGGGTTTTGGGCAAATAAGCTAACAATTCAAGTATTATGTAGCTCAATACTGCTTTAAATATCTACCCCTCCATACATTGTTGGCCATTGCTTTGCTTTGCAGACTGCTAAGACCACACAATACATTTTATTCACAGTAAGTCTGTTGTATCTGTATCTGAAAGACCTTTGGCTCTTTCTCACTCTCATCTTTGAGTCTCCTTTTCCTCATTTGCAAAATGAGAATCATACCATGCTATCAGCGATGTTGTGAAAATCAAACACAAAAATCTTTGTAAAGTGCTCAGCACACAGGAGATACTCAAGGATTTAGTCCCTCATTTCCAGAATATGTTCATTGGAGCAGCACGTTATGGTGCTTGGTTTAGCTCTTCTCCTACCTGTCCAGCCTCCACCCCCATCCCATTTCTTTAGACTTTTCCCATAATTTCAACAAAATGCTTGTTTCCTTTTGTAGGCTCAGCAAGTTTCCTCAGAGTTTACTTGGGCATCTCTTTCAAAACCAACCTTTATAATGGTTGCAAGGAAGTAGCATAGGAACCTGGACTTTTCCCAACTATGAGCTTTGTTCTTTTCTGGCTACCTAAGACACCTCTCATCAGAGCTGACCTGACTTATAGCCATCAGGACGTGCTGGGATTTTTCAAAAAGTGCCAGCTGGGAGTGTTTCTTAACTGGGAGTGCCAATAGGGTTTCCTTTCTGTCCTTGCTTATATAAAATCATTTCTTTTGTGGGCAGTAATTATTGAAAATTAAGTAAAGACTTATGACAATTTCAGATGGGGAGAAATGTACTAAATATAAATATAGACTTACTCTAAGAAGTGCTCAAAGAAACTTCTAACCCTTAGTCTCAGTAGATGTCTCTGAATCCTCTGGTGTTGTATTAGCATGGGTTTTATCTGGAAGCGAGCGTCTGTGAACCTGACGTTCACCCACGAAGGATCAAAAGAATCTACATTTTTTTTGTGTGTTGGGAAGCCAAAGTGTCTAGCCTTTATAACGTTTGTTTACATTTCAAAGACTTTTAATTTATCCCTGTAATTGGTTAAATTACTTTAAAGCTGTGAAAGATGAGAGCCCTGGTGCCCCAGCCAGTTAAAAACTGAGGCCTGAGATGTTTAGAAAAAGTTCTACCCACAGCCAGCCATGTTTGTTCACCCTGTCACATGATGGTGACAAAGGGCAGGTTATTTGCTAGTCAACGACAGTTGTGAACCAACTATAACAATGATGCCTCCTCCCTTTCTCACACCCACTTGTGTCCACTCCCTGTTGAAGTTATTTTGTGTCTCTTCCTTGAGGGAGGGGGAAGAAGACCTAAATGAATGGTTTAATGGGTAATTCTACGTTGGGGCACTTAAAAACCACCATCCAAAAAGATGACTCTAATTGGTGGCATCTCAAGATCACGACTCTCAATAAAGGAGAATGTGGACTTCCTCTGAATTTAAGGTAGGACCTGGCTCTTTGAATCTTTCTGAGGAGTTCATTCCTAGGCCAACCTTGTCACTTCATCTTGTCAGGCACATGGTCAATGAATGTCTACTCACTGATGAGAATGATAATGTGCTGTAAATTCTGGGTGTGAAGTATTTTGTTGAACTTTACATATGCCTTAAATTATTTCTTTTTTTATATAATAGCGTATTATGGGGGTACAAGTGTTAGGGTTACATATATTGCCCATGCCCCCTCCCCCCTCAAGTAAGAGCTTCAAGCGTGTCCATCCCTCAAATGTTGCACCTCTTACTCGTTGTGGTTGTATATACCCATCCCCTCCTACCTCCTCCACGCTCCTGGCACCCGATAGATGTTACTCCTATATGTTCACTTAGGTGTTGAACCGTTAATACCAATTTCCTGGTGAGTACATGTGGTGTTTTAAAGTATTTCTAATGCCTCTGATTTCTATGGATGATAAAAGGAGAATGGATTATAATGGACACTTTAGGGCAAGGCCTTTGACTGAAACTCTATGGATTATGTATGTAGGAGACATAAATTTAGCTGATATTTGTTGAAATGATACAACATACATAAGGGCTGATGTGCTCACTCTTCATCTTGTTTTGAAATGAGTTTTCAGATGATAGATATGTGTAATATGTGCTCAAATACAAATTCTAGAGATTTCTGGAGAATATAATGAAATTTAATTCTCTGAAAATCCATCTGTATAGAATCATACTCACTGTGACCACTTTGCTGTATTCCCAGTTAGGTTTTTCTGTGACAATATACATAGATTTATTGTATTATTTTAAAAAACGAATAACTTTATGCTGTGGATAGCAATGAGAGCACAGAATACAAAAGAACCTGTGTAGTCTCCTTCTCAGTAATTTCTTTTCTTCTCTAAATGTGATATCTACTCAACTGATCCAATTCATACTTTCTGCTGTTTTCCCCTGTGTGCAAAGTGCCTGCCTCTCTCAGGATCTTTGGGGAAGTGAAGATATGTGGGAGCAACAGAAGAGAAGCCCTATTGATTTTTAATTAATAGGCAGAAAAAGACACATCCCTCTCTCACCCCTCTTGTAACTGAAGGCCTGTGTCTTCCACCTTGAATGCCTACTCTAGTCTTCCTAGGGGCTACATTGTTCTTCTGGAACATAAGGACCAATCAAAAGTGGAAGATGTGAACCAGTGATAAGAATGCAGCTCAGCATCTCCCCTGTCATACTGACTCCCTGTTCATGCATCCAGTAGTGTCACAGGGACAGCAACAGTCATTTTTAGAGGCACAATAGCCTCCTGAAAATTATGATGATGATGGTGATGATAGGGTGGGGTGATGATGCTAATAAGAAAACTGCCACAGCTACCACTGATACAAAGCGTATTAGGATCTGGGTGCGGTGGCTCATGCCTGTAATCCTAGCAGTTTGGTAGGCTGAGGTGGGAGGATTGCTTGAGGTCATGAGTTGAAGACCAGCCTGAGCAGGAGAATACCCTGTCTCTAAAAAAGATAGAAAACTTACCCAGGTGTGGTGGCACATACCTGTAGATCCAGCTACTCAGGAAGCTAAGACAGGAGGATCATTTGAGCCTCGGAGTTTGAGGTTGCAGTGAGCTATGACGATGCTGTTGCACTCCAGCCTGGGCAGCACAGTGAGACTCTGTCTCAAACAAACAAACAAACAAACAAAGCTTACTAGGACCAAGAACTGTGCTTGGGCCTTTTTATGTTTTGTCTTACTTAATTATCTCAGAAGCCATTGAGATAAGTACTTCTAGTATCTCCATTTTACAGATGAAATTAATGATGGACAGATTAGGTCAATATATTGCCATGGGAACAAAGACAGAACAAATAGCAGAGAGAGGTCTCAATTCGGAGATTAGCTGACCCCAGATCCTGTGGTATTAATCACAAGCTATGAGAAGCCTTTTTAGTAGCATTTTGGTGCTTGAAAAATCAATGGTTACCATGACCTCTACCTTCTCCCAATTTTGCCCTCAGTAAGGTTATCCAGAGGTTACACAGGGTGCTTTTTTTGTAGCAGAAATAACTGATGATAAAAATGCTCCTAAAAAGATGTGACAGTACAACTTGAACTAAATGAATTGCATGTCTGGATCCTCAGCCACTTAGATTGTCTGTTCTTCAAAGAGAAGCTTTATAGAGGTTAGAGGTCAGTAATGGGGAGAGGCTTCTGAGATCAGGACAGATGGAATGACACATTGCATAGGGTGTCTCCATCAGGGGCTTACAGCCTAGATGATGGAAGGGGCTGGGGACAGTGGCACTGGGTAGAGCTGCTCAGAGAGGCTGAGGCCAAGGGCCTCTGGTGGGAAGGTTGTAGCAGGCATTGTGTATTCAATAGCGTGTCTCCTGCGGTTGTTTCTGGGGAAGGATCCCTTTTGGTTGAGCTGACCACTCAGTCTTTCCTATTACTAGTGAGCTGTGTTCACCAGCAGAGACATGGAAGTGAGCGGCTGTTGCTGGTACGTGCTTGCAACATTCTGCCCGGGTGCTTGTTTCTTCCACACCCCAATGGCCCAAATGCTTTGTGGAAGGTCCACACAGTGGCATTTGCAGATACTGGAGCATGGGGAATTTGGGGTCCAGGGATCCCAAATAGATGGTGGCCTGTTGTCAGGCTTCTGTGCTGAGACACTAATGTGCTGAACAGAATGGCTTGCACTATGCACAGCAGTGACACCCCAGGAATCGCAAGTACTCCTGGTTCAGTGAGCGGGAACGCAGGTGGACCTATTGGCCAAGCATTCCTCCATTAGCTTCCTACACCCTTCCCTTGACTGTACTCTGCACGTTGGTGGGAAGGAAAAAGTCATGTGGGTCCTACCACTGACAAGTAGGTGAAGCTAGTGACGTTCAGATCCTCCTGTGTATCTGCAGATGAGCCTGGGTGTCCAGGAACTCTCAGTTTGGGTATCTGGCTGGAGGGTTAACCCCTCCCTTTCCTCCCTGTTCCTCAGGCTGAAAAGAGCACAAACCTGCAGGCCATAGGTATCACTTTCCCTAGTCGTCTGCTGGAAGCTATTGCCCTTTAGTGGTCTGACCCATCTGCCATTTGGTCCCCTCAGAGGACCTCTACACTGTCTGAAGGAGATTTTGCCTGCATGCTCAAGGAGAGAGAGGTGTGGGCACAGTAGTGAGGGTTGTATGCGTGTTGTGTAGTACTGGAGCCACTGATGCTGTTAAGGAGTAGGGCGGAGTTGCAATGTGAGGAGGGGAAGGTTCAGCCGTTTCCCTGTTTCAGGTTACTTAATTGTTCAAGCGGGAATGTGAGGATACTCCAGATTATGATGTCAAAGGAAAAACAATGCACATTGATGGATGGGACATGAGAAAATATGGCCTTCTTGCAAAGTTGAGACATTCACCATGAGGACACCTACTTATTTTCCACTTCCTCAGTGAATAGTGCCTTGTCTGCTGGTGATGGCTTTGCTGTGTCAGCCTTGTGCTGCGTATTCTTTTATATTGTTTCTAATGTTTTCTATGGTTGCATAGTACAATAATGTGTGGGAGTTCTGGGCAGGCATTGCTGTTGCTTTTGCTGATACTGTTGTATCCTCCCTGATGTGCTGTATTCCCTCATTTCCTTCCTAGTCTAGGGTTTTCTCAGGTACCTTTATCAGCAGCCTTGGGCACTTCCTGTGATGTACACTTCCCTCTATCTTTTTCAGGAGGGCTAATCTGAAGTTCTGATGTGGACTGCTTAAGTTATCTTCTTTATGCCTAGTTCTTATGCAGCCCAAACAGTTTACTGCCAGGTCCTTGTCCATTCCTGATTGTAAAAGTGGCAAGTGGCTCATTTAGCTTTTAAAAAGATTTTCAGGCTGGGCGTGGTGGCTCACGCCTGTAATCCTAGCACTGTGGGTTGCCGAGTCAAGAAGGCGTATTGTTTGAGCTCAGGAGTTCAAGACCAGCCTGAGCAAGAGTGAGACTCCGCCTCTACTAAAAAAAATTGAAAGAAATTAGCTGGACCACTAAAAACATACAGACAAAATTAGGCGGACATGGTGGTACATGCATGTAGTCCCAGCTACTTAGGAGACTGAGGCAAGAGGATCGCTTGAGCCTGGGAGTTTGAGGTTGCTGTGAGGTAGGCAGATGTCATGGCACTCTACCCTGACAACAGAGGGAGACTCTATCTCAAAAAAACAAAAAACAAAACAAAACAAAAATTTGCATACTTTGCAAACAGGCAGAAGAAGAACTTAACAATTACAAGTTTTCTAAAGTAAATGCTATAGGGAAAGGGAGGGCTAGGTCTCTTCCTTCTTTAAACAGGGACATTTAACCTTTTTTCTTATTTTATTTTGTATTTGCTTTTATGACATGCTACCCTGAGGTACAGGTTCCTCCAATCTACCCCTCCTCAAACTGGTGATTCTGAGTCCTGGCCAAAGTCAGGCAAGTGCAAATAACTTCCTCAAGTGCCCCTTATGGAAATCGGACCGTAGGGACAAGTGACTAATATGAGCACTGGCTTGTTCCTGTAGCCTGCACATGCTTTTACTCACACCACTGTCCTCATGGGGAGTTCCGTGTGGTCAACTGGAGTGAGTAATCACATCATTAGATTGTTTACATTGATATGCTGTCGTCAATGGTCAGTTGGCTGGTGGGGCTGTACTGTTCCTCTCATATCCCTTCTGTCCTTGAGTGCCCTGGAGGAGCAGAGATCGATCTGCTCTCTATGACTTATGATCCCTATGACCTGATAGAATTCTTGGCAGGAGATGAGAACTCAGATCCTCTGTAATGGATATTTAGTGTACAGGCCTCTCCAAATGGTGGAAAGAGTGTGCAAAATATGTGCACAATTCTGTACAATTTGAATCCATTCCTCCACATCCCTCTGGTTTTGGTTTGGCCTCTCAGCCCATTGCACTGACTCTAGTAATACAATGTATTAATTACTGACAGCTGTCAAGCTGGCCACCCAACAGTTAGATTTGGGTTGGTCTCCTGAGCTTCCCTTGCCTCTTCTTGTTCATGTGCAGACCTACCATGGTGCTGCTTACCAACTTGTGGAAAGAACAGCAGTGGGCTGTGTTCAGTCAATCCTGGTGGATTCACTGACTTTCTCAGTGTCTCCGTTAGTCAGACACAAGGCCTACAGAATCCTGTAAAGGCCTGTTGTAGACTCCACCCTAGTGTCAGCTTGGACTGCTGGTTGTACAGTCAGCATGCTAATCTACAGGATGAGGAATACAATTGAAGCCAGGAACCAAGCACCTGTGCTTCTCCAAGGTCCAAAAGTTGTGAATCTGGGAGCCAGGGGTTAGAGGTAAGCGTGGAAACTCCCCTGATGACAGATGACTTCTCCCCACCAACTGTAGATCTCAAGAGAAGGAGAATGCTTCTGCATGGGGAAATGGGAGATACCATTACTGTTTCCATATTATCATATTATTTTGCCTTGATTCTTTAATTTCTATGTGATATTTTGTATCGGCAATGTTTAAGGTAAACCTTTAGTCTATATTTGGTTTTGGTTTTGGTTTGTTTTCTTTTTGTTTTGTTTTGTTTTGAGACAAAGTCTTGCTCTGATGCCCGAGCTATGATGCTGTGATTATAGCTCACAGCAACCTTAACTGATCTGCCTGCCTCAGCCTCCCAAGTAGCTGGGATTAGTGGCATCCGCCTCGATGCCCAGCTAATTTTTCTATCGTTGGTAGCAATGGGGTCTTGTACGTAGCTCAGGCTGGTTTCAAACTCCTAAGCTCAAGCCGTCTTCCCACCCCAGCCTCAGTGCTAGGATTAGAGGTGTGAGCCACTGTGCCCGGCTCCAGTCCAAAGGTTTTTGAATTTTATACAGTCACAGCAGGTCTACAGAAGCCATGAACTTCACTATTGATTCAAGGAGTGGCCACATACATCAGCTATTTATACATATGAACAGGAATTCCCTTGGGGGTACTGTGACTATGGGATTGGCTTTGACTTTCAGTTGTTTTCATTGTTTACAGTAGGTGCTTTTGTGCCTACTAAGGGATGCTTGTAAATATTTTACCTATGGGGACATGTCAAAACGTCTATGTACTGTATGTATGTCTGGTAGGTGGGAGGCAGGAGTCTCAGGCTGATTGGTCTGTCCAGCAGGCCCCATTTCTCTGACACTTTCCCACACCATTCTGTTTTTTCTGTGACCAAGTTCCCTGGCCATAGTTACTTGGTTTGGTGCTTTTCACCTCACCCTAGTTGAGCCAATCATACTCTTGGGTCTAGACTTTGGAACTAGACAGGAGAATGAGTGACAGCCTGCTAAGTCTCATTAATATCATTCATTGCAGACAAAATATTAATAATTAGGAGACCTGCTATTGCATTCTCCTGAGCTAGCCTTATTTCTGTGTTTTTAAAATATATTTGTTGCTTTATTTTCTTGCATTTTGTAAAGTTCTTGTTTTATTCCAATAAAATGCTTGTTGAAGAAGACTCTTCTTGTAGATTTTTATTATTCAAAGTGAATGCCAGTGTGATCGAGCAGGCTGTGGTTCAGCCATGTGCATCACTGCATGAACTAGTCAAGAGCTCTGAGCTATATAATTTGGGGCAGGGGTGTGAGATCTAGCCACGATGGAAGCTCTTCCCTTTCTTTATGGAAGTACTCCCCTAAAGGTGGTAGGTAATCTAACACCTCCTTGTGAGTAGTGATCCTTTTGACATTTCATGAAGGCAACAAATACATATTCTACATGTTTGGGGATTGGGGGGCGGTGGGGGAATATCCTGATACTTCCAAGGGTAAGGCAGAGGTGAGGTGACCAGCATTTCTGCCGAAGATCATCCCAGAAGTCATGAGGACCACAGCCAGAAACATCAAGCACGCAGTGGATTCCTGGTAAAGCCTGCATTAGTGATGAATCTTGGTCCCTCATGTCTGAGGCATCTCTCCTTACACCACACCATTAGCTTTTATAAAGGCCTTGTAATATCAGGATTCAATTAATTAAATGGGTAGAAGAATTATTTTCACTGTTTGTTCTTTAAACATATCAGTACTATTTGCAGTGCTTGTATAAAATTTGCAATTAACTGAAATTATCTGTCCTCTGTGCTGCTTACTTTGGCTAAAATAGCTCATCAAATAGCCTCATCATCATGATCGTTAATGTCTTTCTCCACAGTAAAGGAGAATAAGACCATTGCAAGCAGTGTGTCCTGCCTATAGACGTACCACACTGGGTTGTTGGGCTCAATGTCTCTCCCTGGATTTCACAGAGTTCTTAAGCTGCAGGTGTCAGCAACTCTACCCTGGCCATTGAGTCAAGAGCGGCCTGAGCTGCAGTGCATCACTTCTTGCCTGAGCGGTTCACCAGTATGCAGAGTTCAAATCACTTCTCTTTTTCTCCAGTTGCAGCTGAAACTTTGTTTATATGCCTTTTCTTACCCTCTCTTGTGTTACAGAATCAGTCTTCACATTAGGCTGTGAGACACTCCCAACCAGCCACCTTCACCCATGCCACCAACCAGCATAGTACCCTCCATATGTGCGACCCCTCCCCAGAGATTCTCTGAAACCTGCTATGGGCTGTGCGGTGTTTGAAAGGGAAGGAGAAATTAGGGAGCAGATGGCCAGTGAGTCACATTTGAGCTATTACCATCAATCAGTCTCCCTTCTAGCACCATCTCAGCCAATGGTAGCCACACAGGGTCTTCATAAGCTTGTGTTGGGAATTAGGTCATGAATTTTTGTCATAGTCAGATGAGGCTTTCAATGACCTGTTGCACTGGCCCCAGACAACGAAGGGTCATTGGCCAAGTGTATGGCCTCTTCCCTCATTCTGTCTACACAGGAGGAAATGTGTGAGTTATGGTGACCATGGTCTAAGCAAGCCAGCCACCCACTGAGACTGGAATTGCTGCTGCTGAAGGTTCTCTGAGCTTTCACCACCCATATACCAGGGATTATATAGGGCTGGTTCACCCTGTCACCCCAACTTCCCAGAGAGACTTTAATAGACAATGAGAAGCCTGGATGGAGAGGGATATTACAGGAGGGGCAAGGTACGTCACACACCCTCAAGGCAGACGTAGGACCTACAGGGCAAGAAGTTAAAACTTGGAGAGATTTGAGGGTGCTTCTCACATATATTTTTAACTCAAGATCAGTAATATAAACAAACAAATAACTACCAAAATCACAAAGTCATCAATCTCTCTGTTTTGATGGCTACAATAGCCCATTTACTACCTCTGACAGGCCCTGTGCTAAGCATTCGTCTGTGTCATCTTCCTTCATGCTCGTGTGAATCTAGGCAGCTGGGTTCCATATGTATGTCTCAGAGAAGTCAAGTCATTTGGTCAAGGACATACTGTCACTAAGTTCCAGAGGCAAGAGTAGAACCCAGATATGTGTCACTCTATATCTTGTTTGCTCTTAACCCCACAGCACCCTAGAATGGCATGAAGTTTATTTGGATGTGGGGGCTGGGGAACAGATATTCATCAAAGGGAATTTGAAAATAGAGATTAGGAAAAATTAACATTATTCATTAATGAAATATTATTCATATTTTGTTGTCATCTAGTCTTTCTTTTTCATATACATTCATAATTCTATTGTATTTCCAATTACTTTCTGTTGCTTTCACTCAATTTGTAAGCATTACCTTATTTTATTGCTTCAGTTCTTGTAATCGCCATGTTTTCCTTTGTTTTTAAAAACAACCGTATTCTTTCTGATTGTAAAACCCTTCTCTTTCTTACTGCCAAGAAGTTGTCAATTCATGATGACACAAGGGAGTGGATAACAAGGGAACTATATGGTAATGTCACTCATCTAGAAGGAACAACTTTAATTTTTCCTCATAGTTGCAAGGACACAATGAGCAGAGGAGGAGGCAGCACTTAGTCCCATTGGAGCTGGGAACATTTGTGGAAAGGTGTGTGAAATTGACCTGTGCCTCCCTCAGAGAACATTCTTTCCCCCTCCTGTTGTGTGCTCTTTCTGTGTCCCGGTTTCTGCACAAGTCACTTGGGCTCATAGTTGTCACCCAGGTCTGGGGTAAAGAGGGCTCTAGGCAGCAGGGGCAGCTTGAGAACATTGTCCCCCTAGTGGCTGTGTCAGATGGTGGAGGCAAAGAAAAATGTTCCTTTTTCCCCATTTGGGCCCCCTATTTCAGGTCAGTGGGTATTATTTTCCCAGAGACATTTGCTTTTAGTCTTTTACCAACGTCACAAAATTATATTACCAGTCTGATCATTATACACCCAGACCTGAGAAGTGTATGGCTGCGGAGATGTGTTCAGGGGGTGGGCTGTGGGCGTGGCCTGGGTGCCATTGCGGGCTCCTCTTCCCAGGCCAAGTGGTCACTAGTGTGCAGGCTTTGAACAGGGGTGTGGCCAGGTCTGGAGAGAACTTGGGGGCAGGCCCAATGTCCTGGAGGGGGCATGGCCAGAGTCACAGGGGCGGGGCTGAGGATTCCCAGGGCGGGGCGAGGGGCAGGAAGCAGGAGAATACCAGGCAGTGAGTAGGGAGGTGGAGCCTACTGCTGGCTGTCCCTGTTCTGGAAGTGGGGGGGGGGGGCTTCCTGCTGCCCTTCTCCCTGCCTTTCACTCATCCCCCCCTTGCATGTGTCAGAGCCATCCCTGGGTCTGGGGTCCACTTGAGTGAGGTTCTGTGAACACATTTTCCTCTTCTTCATGCAACTCTTAGCTAGATTATTGGCTTCCTGGCCCCAGATGTGATTGTTTGGCAACATTAACAGGAAAGCCTCATATATTAGCAAACATAATCCGAAGCCGCATATCCAAAGGTAATGCACTGTGAGCAGTTAATGTAAAGAGAGTTAAATGTTAAGAAATGTCTTAACTTCCTATATTAAGATACCAAAAGACGATAGTCATAGGTCATAGTTATTGAAAATATTTTGAAAAACAGGGGTTTTATTATTTTGCTAGAGGCATCTGCTTTTAGTCTTTTACCACCACAACAATATGAAATTGCAACTCTGATTATTAAATTACTTTCTCCAACATTATAATCACATATGCACACATAATACACCATTTAATTAGGACAGTAAGTTTTAGTAAGACTTTCTTCAGTTTCTTTCATAAATCTTATGTTTTTATGATATCATGATATAGGTCAACCCAATAGATGCCCACAACAGCTCGGCATAAAGAGGATGTGGCTCCTGTTTTTCCATTTTAAAATATATAATCGAGGCCAGGCGCCATGGCTCACGCCTGTAACATTAACACTCTGGGAGGCCCAGGGGGGAGGATCACTCAAGGTCAGAAGTTCAAAACCAGCCTGAGCAAGAGTGAGACCCCGTCTCTACCAAAAATAGAAAGAAATTAATTGGCCAAGTTAAAATATACAGAAAAAATTAGTCAGGCATAGTGGTACATGCCTGTATTCCCAGTCACTGGGAGGCTGAAGCAGGAGGATCACTTGAGCCCAGGAGTTTGACGTTGCTGTGAGCTAGGCTGGTGCCACGGCACTCTAGGCCGGGCAAGAAGGTGACACTCTGTCTCAAAAAAGAAAAGAAAATTACATACATATATATATATATATATATAAAATTGAATAATGGGTTTAGAGTTACGATTTTACGTACAACTCCTACTGTATTTTCTATATCTCTATATACATGCTATATACATCATCAACTGGAACATTTACAGGAAGCTTAGTTTCACTGTTTTTATTGGTTTGATTTTTTTTAAGAGACTGGGGTCTTGCTCTATGGCCCAGGCTGGGGTGCAGTGGCACAGTCATAGCTCACTGCAGCCTCGAATTCCTGGGCTCAAGTGACCCTCCCACCTCATCCTCCTGAGTAGCTGGGACTACAGGAGTTCACCACCTCACTCAGCTACTTTTCACATTTTGGTAGAGACGGGGTGTTGCTACGTTGCCCAGGCTAAATTTGAACTGCCAGCCTCAAGAGATCCTCCCGCCTTGGCCTCCTAAAGTGCTGGGATTAGAGGTATGAGCCACTGAGCCCAGCCCTGCTTTATTAAATTAATAAAATGATTAAGTAATCATGAAGGATTTATTTATTAAGACTTTTTATCTCCTAAATCTGCTCTTCTTCTGTCTCCCCCATCTTGGAACACAGAAACTCTTTCCTTCCCTTGGTGTCATCCTTGAATCCTGTTTGTTTCATGCCCCACATTAACTGCATCAGCAAGTATTCAGCTGTACCTTCAACACGCAACCAGAATCAGACCACTTTCCTGCTCCTCCACTGTTATGACTCCTGTCCAAACCACCTTTACAGTTCTCCTGGATTATTCCAATAGCCGCCTAACTCGTCTGTCTCTTTCTTCCCTTGCTCCATGATGGTCACTTCTTGCATATGTATATCTTTTGCTGAATATATTTCTGTTGGTAAAGATATTGGAATTACAATTGTTGTGTCACAGAGGATGCTTACGTTTAGCTTTATTAGATAGTGCCAAACAGGACCCTATTTGGTTGAATCATTTACCGGCAGTGCAGATTGATAGCAACAGCAATGAAAGTAGTTGTATGAGGAGAGAAAACACAGCCGCAGTGGATTCATTTGTCCTCACCTCTTTCATGTGAGACATGTCTTCTTCATGACATCTGAATGACACCGTAACATGTAGAAATCTGTGTACCTGTAACCATTGGTAGCAGACCGTGAAGCATGAGTGGGATGTGACACTGACGCCAGCCACAAGAAGAGCAGATGGGGTCTCATGGGCCAAAATGGACAGGGCTGCCTCTGGTAGGATGTGAGTTCCATGGCGCAGTTCAGGGAGAGCAGGGCCTGGGGAAACCACCATGTGTATCCTTTCCTCCCTCTCAGCCCTGTCTACTCATGATGCCTTTATACAACAGAGTCATGGTGAGCGTGGACAGGCAAGACAGCTTTTCCAGGGAGCAAGAATCCAGAAAATGGCAACAGGCAGCCTGGCAGATGTGTTGGAGAGGGCACAGACCCACCCCCACGCCCTGCTGCCCCGAGAGGGGCTTGTGGACCGCGTGTATGAACATGGGCTTCAGGAGCTTTTCTCTGCCCTCCTGGAAAACTCTGAGTCACTGCCCAGCTGCCAGCAATGCAGGACCCTAAAGTGCCAGGGTCCGGAGCCATTGGGCAAGTGTGTGAGAGTCACGTACAAGTCAGTGTTTGCCAGGCAGGGTAGCTTTGGAAAAAACAAAAAGAAAAAAGAAAAAAAAAAAAAACCTGTCAAGCCTCACCTTGAACTCTAGCTGATATATGGCGCAGTGGCCTCTATGATTTTCTGGCTCCCAGGAAATGTAGGCTCCCAGCCTTCTTGACATGGGTTTAAAGAGAACAAGAGTGAAAGCCTCAGAGAATTCTTGAATAGGCTCAGTTCTCCCATGGTGTCTCCTGTATCATAGGTCAAAACAAATCAAAGGCCAGCCCAGATTTATGGGGATGGGAAATAGACTTCACCTCTTGAAGGAAGGAGTGCCAAGGTCACAGTGCAAAGGACCTGGCCTCCAGGGATGGGAGGAATTGCTGTGGCCTTTGTTGTCAATCTACCACCGTCTGCTGTCTGTATATGAAATATGAGCCAATACTTAGAGCAGGAACTCATAAAGGGGCAGGAGTCAATATCTAGGAATAAAGTCTGTACTTGAGATAGGAGCTTTATCCAATCTAATGTCCACTGATGTGAACATCAATTGGTATGGAGTTATTCTCTTCTTTGGGGGATGACTTTCTACCATGATGTTTTATTTATCTAGATATCTTTCAGTGATTCCTTCTCATCCAGAGCAGTTTTTGCTTCTTATTTTTACATTTTCTTTTTATTAGACAATGGCACACCCAGTTTAATCCCTGAGACAGTGGGTGGTCCTTGTGGGTGATAATCAACCACACTCTATGCTTTGTAATCAATAAATGCTGTAAAGACCTGTGCAAATTGACCTCCCTGCCAGTAGGTGGCGCTTGCGAGAAGGAACAAGCTGCAGTGTAGTGTTTAGAACCTGTGACCAGCTCTAGTCCCTCCGGAGAAGCACTTAATTGCCCCAGGTGCTTCCAGGTGGGGCCCTGGAACTTCTGCTGAGTCCTTATTCTCTGCCACAGCAGATGTATGTAGGGGATCATGGCTGGGCAGGATGGGTTGGGAGAGCTTGCCCTCAAGGCTCCACAAAAGCTGGCAAGTATCTGTTTCAGCTGGGGTCAAAGCTCTGCTCCCAGCTTTCAAGCTAAGCCACAGGTAAGGGCTGTAGTTCCCTCACCCAATCACAAATCTCTCCTCCTTGCCCCTGAGCAATGTGATTCACACCTGAGGGTGTGGGATCTGGTCTGTGGGCCTATCCCCAGGTCCCCAAAGATCAATCCCTGACCATTCCAGGGAGAAGTGTGCTGGTCTTAAGCTGTCCACAGGGTCCCCAAGTAGGTTTGATGTCCCTCTGCCCTGGGTCATGCACCATAGTGATGCAGTTGCTGGGCAACTGTCACCAAGGAGGGCCAGCGGGCAGGGAGCTCACAGTCTGAGCACCACTCAGTCTGCTGCAGGACCTCTACAGAGAAGGTCTGAGCCCCATTCGCTGCGGAAGCCCTGGCGTGGTGGCTCTGTTGTCTCTCTCAGTAGCTACAGCTAGTGAAACTGCACGACAATATGCGGTACAAGCTAAGAACTGTGGTAAGTGCCTCGCCAAACATAATGATAAAAATTAGAAGCTGCCCCTCTGTTTGCACCTCTATAATTGCCAATCTGGAGCCAGGCAGCTGGAGGTCATAAAGATTCTTAACTTTCTCTATAGATAACATCACCTTTTTGAAACCTAAACGTAGTTTTCTATATATCTTCCATGACCCACATTCCAGTTGATTGACTGACCAACCAGGACCATACCAAGAAACTGAATGAAGTGGAATTGTGACTCCAGGGGCTGAAACAACACAAGAGGATGATTTCTACATCCCTATGATTTTGCCCCAATTAACGAACCTAATTGCCTAATCCCTTGCCTGCCAAACTTTTGTTAAAAACCGTGTCTCCCAAAATCTTGGGGAGGCGGATTTGAGATTTTTCCCACCTCCCAACTTAGTGCTATCTAGAATAAAGACCCTTTCTCTGCCATGAAACCTGCCAACTCAGTATATTGGCTTTTTTTTGCACAGGAGGCAATGAACCTAGTTGGGCCACATCAGTAGGGGATGGGAAGGGGAGTCTGGGAAGGTTTGAGCCCCACTCTCTGTGGAAGGCCTGGTGTGGTGGTTGCACCAACAGAGAGGAGAAACAGTTCCAGTGAGCCCTGCTTCACTTGTCTCTCAGCAGCATCCACTGGGGCAGTGGAAGGGGAAGAAAAGGGTCTGAGTAGAATAAAGCTAGCACTTGTTCATCTCTGTCCCTCTCTCCTGAAGGCAGTCCACCCACAATGTCCAGATTATGGTGTCACGCAGGTATCCTGTGGTTTCCACAAGCTGGGCTGGAGTTGGGAAATTTTTATGTGAGAACAAGTGAGATAAAAACTGAGGGGCTGAGGCCCCCTGGGAAGGGTTGAGGTGTATGGTGAGTGGAAAAGCAATATGGCACCTGCTGTCTCGGCTCAGGTCTGTGTTGAGGGGAAATGACCTGAAGGCACCAGACGCTTGGTCCTTCACCCTCGTGAAGCTCCAGTTCACCGGTGGCAGCAGCTTTTGGGCTTGTGAGCGTTGAAAAACTCTCCAGCAACTTGGGAGCTCACTGACTGCAAGAAACATGGGGGAGGGAGACATAAGCCACTCCACACACCCTATTCGCTTGGGCACAGGAGGACTAACTGTGCTACAAGAGCCCACCCACATTCTGCATGATCTGGCAAAACCAATGAGTGAACAGGTTCCTTGTGAATTCCTCAGGGGAAGATATTTCTTGTGATGGCGCAATGAAAGCTTCTATTTCAGTACTTTCTTATGTATGTATGGAATCACCAGATGAAAACTGCTCTGCATTGAGCTAAATTATATCAAAAAGGAATAAGCTGGTTAGGTGCCAGTACGAGTCTCTTTTCTGTTGCTTATAACAGAGCCCCTGAAACTGGGTAATGTAGAAAGAAAAGAAATTTCTTTCTTGCAGTTGTGGAGAATGGGAAGTCCAAGGTTAAGGGGCTGCATCTGCTGATAGTTCTTTCTTGTTCAGTACTCTCAGCAGATTCCGAAGGCGGCTCAGAGTACAACACATCCAGGGGGCTGAGCATGCCATGTGCTAGTGCAGGCTCTCTTTTACTTTACATGAAGCCACCAGTTCCCCTTCCATGAGGGGATCGACCCACTCATGATGGTTGGGCCTCATGATCCAACAGAACTTAAATATTCCCCTAATACTGCACCTTTCAGGGCTAAATTCCAACATCAGTATTGGAGGAGACAAATATCCCAACCATAACAGTGGCCCAGAGGGAAACTTGTAGTAAACTTAGGAGATGAGATGCATACATGAAGAATTAGGATCAGACTTAACATGTTGATTAATACAGAGATATTAGCACAGATGAAAGTGACGAAGTTGAGATGAAAACTATTGGCAAAGTGGACAATGTGTTGTATGAGGTGGGTTGTGTGTTATGAATGTTTCGGCTAAAAGGAATTAGAAAAAGGAGAGTATTACAGAGTGGATCGGTACAGAACACCTCAAGGAAGGAGATGATATTTGACCAGAGACATGCAGCAAAATGTTACAAAAACAATCATAGCTAACTTTACAGGAAAGTTTAATATCTTCCAGGAGTTATTCCAGTTGCTGAATGCCAAGGCAGTCCAATAACATAATCCTTATTGGTCTCTACAGTGATTTCAATGTTGGTGTACCCCCACAATTTTTATGATGCAAGTTAGTCCCCACACTGAAGGTATTATAGGTAGGGCCTTTGGAAGGTGATTAGGTGATGAGGCTCTGCCCCCATGAACAGGACTAGTGGCCTGCCTTATAAAAGAGGCTTGTGGGAGCCTTCTTTCCCCTTACAATATGTGAGGACACACAAAGTCTTACATGAAGAAGGAAGACGCTCTCATAAGACAGCAAACCAGGTGGTGCCTTGCTCTTGGATTTCCCAGCCTCCAGAACTGTGAGCAATATACTCCTATCTTTTCTGAATTACCCAGTGGAAGATATTTTTTTAAAACAGCCTGAACAGACTGAGAGACTGTACCATGATTTTACTGACAAGGAAACAGAAAAGAAAAACAACCCTGAAAAATACACAAGTGGTAGGAGGAAGAGCTGTGACATGAATGCAAGCAGCCTACGTGGAACCCATACACTTAACCACTCTCTGTGGTGCAAGGTGGATAAGAAGTCATAGATAATTTTTTCGGGACAGCCTATGGGCATGAGATGAAGTATGCATGGGAACAGTGTGACCTGTCAGCATAGACTGTGGAGACACAAGTGCACTGAGAGACAGGGCCAGGGCAGTGTCCTGGCATCAAGAGAGGCCAGCCATGTTTCCAGCTGCAGAGTGCAGCCAGAGGGAAAAGCCTCAGCAACAGGTGAGCAATGAGGTGGGAATTCCTGGGTGTGGGATTCACACCAACGGCCTGGTTCTTCCTTCTCTTCACATCCCATGCTGCTTAAGTTCCCAGATTCATCCCTTCACTTTTTTCTGGACAAAGTGTAGAACCACTCCCTGCCCCTCTACATCTTTGCCAAAGTCTTATCCCCCACCTGCATATGTGGAAAAGCTCACTAATAAACATTCTCTGAGCTTCTAAATGAGCAGGAAGACTGTAGAGGATAAGTTACTTGTAAGAGAAACTGGTTCTCTCCTTTTATTTATTTATTTAATTTTTTTCCTTTTTTTTTTATTCTTCACTCCATGGAAGGTGAGAATCCTTTTATTAAAAAAGAAAAAAAAATCATATATAATAATTGTATATATTGATATGGGAAAATGTGATGATTTGATGTATTATATGTTGCAGAATGATTAAATCAAGTAAATTGAAATATCCTTTACTTCACATACTACTTTTTTGTGGGGAAGATCTCCAAAACCAATTCTCTCTGTCACACTGGAATTTTCTAGCCTTTGAACAACATCTCTCCTCATTCCTCCCACTACACCAGCCTCTAGTCACTTCCAAACAGTGGTTTAGGAAGCTAAGATACCAGAAACAGACAGCTGAATCATTACCCCCATGTACGTCGCAATGCACAACAATTGAGCTATCTGTGTGTATTGTCTCAGCTTCCAAAAGGATAGTTGGGAAGTGATTTTAACCAATCTGATTCTGCTGTTTCTTCAGACTTGTACTTGGAGGACAGTGAGTACTTCTTCCCGAGCTAGTGTTTCTTGTGAGAGTCCAGGCTGGGTAGGGCAACATCATGTACTATTGCATATGCACGCCGTGCAGCTTCACCTTTCCCACTCAAAATAATCTTTTCTGCAGATGGGACCGTTATATCGTTAGAGTGCCAATCCCGGTGGTGCTGCCCAAGCCACTCAAGGTCCAACTACATGACCCAGTGACTGTGTGTTTCACATTCCACCTTGGGAACAGATGAATTCAAAATTGAAATTTAGTTAACCCTTGGTGAGAGTTGGACTTTTCTGTTTATACTGACTCGCATATTGAGAGCAGCTCAGCAGATGGCCTCTTGAAAAGGGGCAGGGTCCAGTTCTACCTCCAGTACTCATTAAGCCAGTGACCTTGGCAAATGAGATCTGAAGCCGCTTTATCATTCATCCTACAAAAGAAGAAATCAGTCTTCTAGTGTCTGTGCATGGAAACATGAAGTCAGTCATGTCATCAGAGAAGAGAGAGCTTATGCCTGAAGCTGAAAGGGTGGGACAAAATATTGAGATAGAGAAAGACAGGGAAAGGCATCAAATCAAGGAGAGTTGTTCACGTTTAGTGTTGTGATTAATCCTGGGAGGCTGCTATGATTTACCTGTGGATGGCTTCCCCTGGCCATAGCACAATTATGGAAACCTCAACTGCATTGATAAAAGCCCAAAGCCAAACCTTGGGTCCCTGACATATTGCTCAGCCCACTGCTTTCAGATCCCAAGGACCATATAATTCTTCTTCCTCCCACCCTCTATATCTCTCCATATGCCCACTTAAAAGCAAAGAACAACTCCTTCTACCTGTCAGAGGAAGGAGTAAAAGCATGGAAGGCTTCCTGGAGGAGACGAAAATTGAGGTGGACCTAGACAAACTGGGTGAGCCAGATTTCCAAAATCAGAAATGCCAGGAAACAGGGGATATGGTATGTACAGAGGCCTGCATAGGAGAACTGGATGTGGAGAGATGAGCACAGTTATATAAGCTACAGTATGAGAAAGGCCTGAGTTATTTAGCTGGGCCTTTAGGTATTGGTTGAGTTTTCCCTTGTAAACCTGGAGCTCAATGTTGGGTTCCTTGTCAATCACTTCAGACCCTCCAATGACGTTGTTTGTAGGCGGTGCCTGAGACTGGGTGTCCAGGCATCCGTACCACGTGACCAGGTAGATACCGTTAAAGTCTGGATTGTCCTGTGGGGCTTCCGTGGACAGTTTCCCGAGGATATGTGGGAATATGGCGGCACCCGCCTTCCGGGATCAGAAAATGTAAGTTTACTTGGTTTTATTTCTTAATTACGGAGTTTTGTGGTGATCCTGATCGAATCGGGTTTATGATGTGTTGTGACATCTTTAAGGGATGTGTGCGATGGGCCAATGGATTGTTGACAGGGAAGCTCCCTAGTCACGTCCGGCCCAGTGTTGTGCTTGATGGAACAACGTGATGAGTGTTTGCGATCATTTTGTTTGTTTAAATGTTCGTCATGGGCACCCCTCCTCCCTCTGGATCCTAAGGTTTTGTGGTGTTTTCAAGTTAAAAATGGGGAATCGCTGATGTGATCGACCAGCTGCTGTCGGCCCCATCGCGAAAGGTGGCTGTTGGTCCCTGGCCCCTGAGTTTGCCTTTATTTTATACTGTTCTTGGGTAGATACTATCAACACTTATTTCTTTAAAGTTTATCCTTTGCCCCCTTTCTCCATTCGGTTTTCATATTTCTGTTCCTTTAGAGGTGACAAGGAGGGAAGTTACCTCCTGAGGTGGGGTAATGACAGCCGACCTCAGTTAACTGTGTTTGTGGCCAGTTTAGTCTCTCATTTAACATGATTATATGTTTAATGTAGTCTGTTATGGTTCAAGTTCAGAATCGGTCTCCTTCATATGTTGTGTTCACAAGAACAAAAAAGCGTTTTGAATATTTCTACGTGAAATGGGGCAGTGGACTTCCAGCTTGTTCACTAACCCCAGGGAATCGCCTGGCCGTGGTCCTTGAACTCTGTTTTGCACTTTTGTATAATGCACTTGTGTATTCAATATCACTGTATTCAGCCAAAAGCACCCCTTCAAGTACTTGGCGGTATTGACACTTTAAGGATATGGAAAATAGCACTCGGTTTGGCAAGAGCTTATACCTTTAAGTCCCTGAAGGGAATGAAGCCCCCAGGGATCCTATTTATTGTTTTACTTTCTGGTATACTGACTTGGGTTTTTTTCATGACATGGCAATCATTTGGTTTTGCTTGAATTTGATTTGGCTTTGTTTCATAGATATTTCTCAAACGAAGATATTTTCAGTGTGCATATTGTGAAGTGATTCATCTGGCTTAGCAGGTGACGTTTTAAATCACGTGACATGGCTGCCCATCAGCCGCTTTTTTTCAGACAAATTGGGCCCGGTTTGGCATTTAATTTTACCTGTTCCTCCTCACTTGGCATTCAGTTAACTTTTGGTCCAATGGGTATACATAGGGGCCTTTAAAAGGTTTTGCGTTGATAGAGAGTAAATTAATGTCTGATTGATTGATTTCCTTTTCTTTTCTATAGTAATTTCTTCCGTAATATAATTAAAAATATTGTAGTATTGTTCTCGCTCTATTAATGTAGTTTATGTTTCTTTTCTTGTACCCTTCTCAGCGGATCCATAAATGTACATTAAAGAAAATGTTGTGGGCCAGGGTGGATTGGTAAATGCAGAACTTCATTAATGGGCCGCGTGCTTGATATTTTACGACAGTGAATGCTCGTAACCGTCGTTCGCGGCTGTTTCATAGGATTGGGTTTTACTTTGGAAAAGTGTATGTTTTTTAGCATTGTATTAAATTAACTGCGGTCCTGCCCCTCATGCTAAGCTTGGGTAAACATGTTTTCGTTCTTTTAAATGCACAAAGAAGAAAACTAATGTTTTCATTGGTTTTGTGCGTCTTGCTTTACAACAGTTCCGGCCTCACGTTGCCGGCTACCTGAAATTTGACTTGATTTCACCATAAAATTGTTTTAATATCACTGAATTGGTTGAAGTTTTAGTCCTCTTGTGTTATCTTATTTCATAAATGTACCCAAATGAAGCAAGCTTTGTGGCATTTTCTAGATTAAACTGCACATATGGACTAAGGTGCCACTTGTTTTACAGCACTGAATGCCCTGCAGTACTGGTCGCCTGTCACCTCTGCACATTGTTGGGAATTTCATTTCCCACATGAATTGCCTGCTCAATATCATCTTATTGAATCCAATTCCGTCCTGAGGCTTTTGCATAAGTTTCCTTTAAACATAATGGAGAATTTCCCATTTATGAATGAAGAAAGTCACAGATTGAGTGCTTTCAGTAATCTGGGAGTAAATGCCAGTTGCAGGTCACGTTGACAGTTTTGCTTCTGAAGCACAGTGGTGTATTTAATATACTGTTTTTTTTTTTTTAAATGTAGCATTGGTATCGTTTCCAGGTGTTCTTCCATAGAAAAAAAAAATGACTCATGTATTTTTTTATATGCCCACAAGTTAAAAAAAAAATGAGTGATCAAGGCCTAGCCTGGGGAGGACAATAATTGGGTGGAATGGGCTACTCCTATTGACTGATTACCCCATGACCTGTGGTTCCCTTTGAAGGGAGCAGTGGAGCCTCTGAAAGGCACTCTTACCTGGTGTTGTGGCACAGTTCCTGCAATCTCTGTGTTACGTTGCCTTTCATGTATTTGGCCTACCTGGCATGGGCTGAATAATTGTGTACTCAGTCCCCACTAGGTATATTCAGCAGCTTTTCTTCATAAGGGTAATAGGACACGTGCTCCAGCCCCCTACCTACGTTATGAGTTGCCATGTGTTTGCCCCCAGTGGTTCTAGTCTTGCAGATCTGTGCAATTGCCATCTCCTTCAGGACCTGTGGTGGAAACGTCTGGGACTGGTCAGCATGGGAGCCTGTACCATGACTAGTGTGGAACTGGAACTAACTGTCCAGAGCATCCAGCCAGGTAATTACAACCGTCTCTAGTGTGAGGTGACAGGTGTTGGGTAGAGGGCATCACCAATCTGGTCTCACCTGTACCATCATTTAGGAAGGTGTTGAAGCCAATGTCCTGGGTCTCCAGGCAAGGAACTGCCATTGGTGTTAAGGTCTGTCCATGGGTGCTGCTTATTAACTTCATGATTGAGACCCTGCTAGATATTGACATCTTTTTCCAGGCATTAGTGGTGTTCCTCTGCTCACTGTCAGTGTCCCATTACAGCAAACTTGAATTTATTTGAATGTATGGTTTCCAAAAACCAGATCTTGGCATTTTATCTTCAACGTTTTGATGTTTTGATCCTATTTGGAATCTTTTGCACTAACAGGAAATAGCAGTATGAACTCGAGCGAATCCTCAAAAGTCAACTCTAGGAATGCAAGGAATGTGGGATGCTGCTCAGATGCCTTTTAACTTCTGGTTGAAAAATGGATCTGAAGGTAATAGAAAGCCATGTTTATCTATGCAAAAGGGGAGGCTTCTGACCTGTGGGCCAAGGGGCTGTTGGAGAATGGTAATGTGTTGGTCTGCCTCCACCATGGAGGGGAGGGCATTTATTTGGGAGGAGACTTGGAGACAGAAGGTAACAATCAAAGTAATGCATAAGTCAGTACACCTTCAAATCTTCACCCTTTCTTGCTTCCTGGCCATTTCTTTGCTTTGCAGACATTACTGGGAGCACACTTCATGTCTCATTCGCAGTCTTCAGTACCTGAGTCCAAAAGTGCTGCCCAAGGAAATAGTATCCCATTTCCTGAGTCCACATGTTGGAGAAGAACATCATGGTGCTCCGTTTAATCCCCTCCCTACCACTGCTCCTCTACCCCTGTACAAGCTCTTTAGAGTTTGCTATAATATCATTTAAATGTTTGTGTTCTTTCCTAGGGCCAGCAAGCTTCCTCAGGGGTATCTGTGGAATCTCTCTGGAAACCTGAGCCCATCAATTGAGCTGTGAAGCAAGAGGCAACCCAGGACTTCAGGCTTTTCCTTCTCCTGAGCAAGTTTCTGTTCTGGCCAACTCAGACACTGCGCATGGAGGCTGCCAGGGCTCAGGCCTCAGTACTCATCAGGACTCTTTACCATTTGTCAATGGTGCAGGCTGGAGGGGGCCTGCTAACTGGCAGTGCCAGACAGGTCTCTCTCTTTCTTGGCCTATGTAAAGTCATTTCTTTTCTGTGTGGTGATTTATTCATTGAAATGTGGGTGAAGACATTTGACAATGTGACAGGGGGAATTAACATGCTAATTGGAAGTATGCACTATCCTAAGATGTTCCTATGGTGACTTTGAACCTTCAGTCTGAATGAGTCCTTGTGGGTCCTGTAGTTTTCTATTGGCACGTGATTCGTGGAGAAGGTGGCATCACACAACCTGAAGTTCGCTCACCTTAGGTCAAATTCCACATTTCCTTGGGAAGAGACCCTAAAGTGTGTAACTTTTACTCAGTACGTTGTAATTCATAACCTTTTGACTTGTCCCTGTCATTGGTTAACTTAGTTTTAATCCCTGGAAGAAGAGAGTCATTTTTGTTTTCCACCCAATGTAAAATTGAGGCCTGAGATCCATGGAAAAGCGTTACTGCACCCATGTAAGGATGGCTTATTTCTCAGTCAAAAGCCCGTGTGAAACTTGAGGTAGCTGTGATGCTTCCTCCCTGTTACACTTGAACATGTTGTGCCCTCTGCCTCTACAATGTCACCGCCATCTTTGGTCCTCTTGTTTTTTGTGAATGGGGAAGACTTCGGGGAAGACTGAAATGCGTGCCTTGGGGCATAGGTACACTAAGTAATAGCATGGAACCAGCATACTCAAGGTAGAGGATGCCAAAAGGGTGTCTCTGTAATTGCTGGCAGTCCCAAGGTTCCAAGACTTCGATGAAAGAGAAGGTGGAACTCCTCAGAATTGAAGTTGAGACCTGGTTCCCTGGACCTTTCCCAGGAGGTCATTCCTTGGCCAGCCTTGTCACTTAGTTTTTTCTGGTATATAGTCATTGAGTATCTACTCACTAGTCATAATGGTAATGTGCTGTAAATTCTTGGTGTGCAGTATTTCACATCACACTCCAATTTGCCTTAAAGTGCTTTTTCATGCCTGTTTCTTATATGAGTGCTAGGAAGAGAGTGGATTATATTGGCCACTACAAGGCAAGGCCGTGGACAGAAATTCTGTGGATTATTTACGGAGAGGGAGAGAAATGATTTTGCTACTATTTGATGAAATGCTACAACATACATAAGGGCTTATGTGCTTACTGTTCATCTGGTTGTGAAATGACTTTTGAGATTATATAGTTACTATGTAGTCATGTACAAAGCTGAGTGATTTCAGGAGCGTATAATGAAATTTAATCCACTGAAATCCCTATTTGTCTACTTACATTCACTGTGACCATTTTGTTTGATTTTCAGTGAGGCTTTTCCCTGACAGTGCCTATTTTGTAGGTTCTGACCCTTGTCAGGGCTGTTTATGAAGTAAATTTCTGGTTTCGCATTGAGAAATTTGAAAATAGGCTTTGATACTCTTTGTTACTTTAGAGGCCCAATGTCAGCCCTGAGAATTGAATGCCTGGATCTCCCATCTTAAATACCAACTCTTGTCTTCCTGGTGCCTAAGTGTCTATGCTTGAACATAAGGCACTGGCACAGGTATAGGCATTAGGCATGGAGAACAATGCAACTGATTGTATTTCTTGTTAGACTAGCTCTCTGTTTGGCATGTCCAGTCATGTAACTGGGACAGCCATGGTCGTTTTGAGAAGCACCTTGGGCTACTGGAAATGATGCTGATGGTTGTGACAATGATGTTGATGGTAGTAGTGATGATGCCAAAAGAAATAATCCAGGCCTATCACTGATGGAAAGGTCACTTGAACCAAGCACTGTGCTCAGTTCATTGGGTTCTCACCTCATCTTCTAAAAACCATGAGTTAAATGTACTGTTATTCCCATTTTACAGAGTACATTAATGATTACAGAACCTCCCATGGTAACAAAGGCAGGATCCTTTAGGAGGGGGAATAAGATCCAGCTTCAGATGGTTCTGAATCCCGTGGTATTAATCACAAGCTGTGAGACCTTTTAATAGTGTTTTTGTTGCTTGAAAAAGTAATAATTACCCCAGTCTCTGTCTCCTGTCCATTCTGGTCCATGTGGATATCCTGAGGGCACACTGGGTGTTTTCGTAGTAGTAGAAATATGTGCTGATGACAGTGCTCCTCAAAAGCCAAGGCAATACACCTTCAACTAATAGATTTCATGGCTGGATCCCCAGCCACTTTGATTATCTGCTCTTGATGGGAAGAACTATAGGGATTCGAGGGTTAGACAGGGGTAGAGACTTCTGTGATCAGGAAAGATGGAATGACACATTGCATATGGTTGCTCCATCGGGGGCCTATTGACTCTAGGTGGGAAAGGGCTGGGAACAGTGGCACTGGGCAGAGCTGCTGGGAGAGGTAGAGGCTGAGGGACACTGGCAGGGATGTTCTCACAGGCTTTGTGTGTCAAGGGAATGTCTCCGGCCCCTTCCCCATGCCTGGCACTGCACCAGAGGGTATTGTCGAGTGTGACTTGGGAAAGTATGGCTCTTGGGCAAAGATGAGACTTTATTAAAGGGGCAGAACTTGGCTGTCCATTATGAATGAGAATTCTGAACTTCGCTGTTAGTGAGGGCTTAACAATTTCTGGCTCATTAGGTGCACTTCCTTAGCCTATGACAAATGACTTGGAGGACCATGTTATTATATGGTGTCCTCTTAGAGTAATCTTGGGCAGTCTTCTGAGAGACACCTGTGGTTGTTTCTGGGGGACATTTCTCCCTTGGATGGTCTCACCACTGAGTATTTCATGCTGATAGTGAGATATGTTCACCAGAAGAGACTGATGAAAGTGGACTGCTGTTCACTGCCTTAGCCTATGTTAAATGGCTGGAGGAAATGTGACCCTTCCCCTATTATATTGTAGCCTCTTAGGGTAATCTGGGGGAGTTTTCTTAGAGGAACCAGTGGTTGTTTCTGGGCGATCCTGTTCTTTTGGATGACCTCGCAACTTAGACTTTCTTGCTAATACTGGGCTGTGTTCACTTGCAGACACTTATGAAAGTGAACTGCTGTTGCTGGTAGGGCCTCCCAATTTACTTGACCTCTCCTTCCTCTTTCCCACTCCAGTGGCTCCAAAGCCTTGTGTAAATTCCTACAGGAATGAGACAGCTTCACCGGCAGTATCTGTAGCAAGTAGAATTTTGAATCCAGTGGAGACACAGGTGATGGCCAGTGGTCAGGCTGTGTCCTCCTACGCTAATGTGCTGAACACAAGGGGTAGCACTATGCACCCCAAGGGTGGCCCAGGGTCATGAGCACTCCTGTTTCAGAGAGTGGGAAAGAAGTTGGCGTTTTGGCCAAGCATTTCTCTATTAGCTTCCTACACTCTTCCGTTGATCATACTCTGCACGTTGGTGGGAAGGAAAATTCACATGTGTTCCGCCAGTGACCATAATATGAAGCTGGTGACATTGGGATCCTCTTGCATGTCTCCCCTTGAGCCTGGTGTCCAGGCAAATTCCGAGTTATGTTAGGTGTCCAGAATGGCACCTTAACCTGTCTTATTGGTCATGCTGAAAGGGGCACATCCCTGTCAGCTGAAGGTGTCACGTTTCCCGTCTACTGATGTAAACTGTCACCACTTTGTGGTCTAACCCATCAGTCACTTTGCTCTTCTCAGAAGGGTGTTTACATAGGCACGAGAAGTTGCCTGAACCCTCAAGACTGTCCTAGACAGCTCAGTGAGGGATTCATGCATCTTGTGTAGTACTACAGCCACTGACGCTGTTAAAGGACAGGAGAGAGTTGCAAAGTGAGGAGGGGAGAGCTCGATGGTATCCCTATTTCAGGGTATTCCAGGGTCCTAGAAGGAATGTCAAGAATGTCCTGTGCATGGGGAGAATATAGAGATTTTGGATACATGGGAGTTGGGGGTGAATATCGTGATGGGCAATAGCGTTCAAGGAGGCACCTGCCTCCTGTGCCCCTTCCCCTCCCTTGCAGCATGTGTGGGTTGGCATAGCTGGGGAACCAAAGACAACAATGTACCTTGATTGAGGTGATGGGTAAAATATTTGCCTTGGGAAGTTGATACATTTATGATGGGGGCATGTCCTTATTTTCCCTTTCCCAGTCATGGGGGGTTTGGGTGTTGTTGACATCTTGGCTATGTCACCTCTTGTGTGCATTGCCCAGGACCTCTAAAAACTGGCCACAGACGTTGCTGGGGCTTCACTCTCTTATATTGTTGCATAGTGAAACAGTGGGAGGGAATTATGGGCAAGATGGTCTGTTGCTTTTGTTGGTACTCATGTATCCTTCCTGGCACACTGTATTATCTCATCTCCTTTGTATTCCAGGGTTTTCTCCTGTAACTATAGGGAGCCTTGGGTGCTGCCTGTTCTGTGCATTTGCCTCTTTTGTAGTCGGACCCTGATCAGTTTCTGGGTTCAGGTCCTTAAGATGTCCCCTGTGTACCTAGCTCTCATGCAGTCAAATGTGTTACTGTCAGGTCTTGTCCATTCCTGATTGTAAATGTGGCAGAGGCCTATTTTATTTTTCAAAATGTTTATGACATTTTAGAGAGGTACATGGAGAACTTCACAGTTGCCAGTTTTCTAAGGGAAATGGTCTAAGAAAAGGGAAAGTTTAAGTTTCTTTTCTCAACAGGGAGGTGTAAACTTTCATTTCCCTTTTAACTTTCTCACTCAGTCAGGCACCATGACTTATTGTCTGCTATATCTTTTTAATGCCATCTTTCTTGACAGAGAATGTATTTTACAGACCACCTGTTAAATTATGCTGACTAATACTCATTTCTTTGCCTAAGAAATGTGTTTGCCTATTTGGTTTTGGACTTTGTAAGGTCCTTGTGTTCTTACAATAAAATGTGTTTCTTGGAGAAATTACCACGTGTATGTTTTATTATTAAAAGAAAGAAATCCTGATCAGTGAATCATGTCTCTTCCATGTGCATCCTACCATGTACAGGGTGAAATATATGAGGTCTATACTTTGGGACCTTGAGGTGAGGGGGTCTGTGGCAAGGTTTAGGGTTTCCAGGCCAAGACTTAAGTTCTCCCATTGTTAAACTAAGAATGGAATAAGTGATCTGATACCTCTTTATACAAGGTGATCTGTTGAAGATCACCTTATACAAGGTGATCTCAAGAAAACAAGTCTGTATTTGGATATTGTGTGGGGGCTAGAGCGTCTCCTGATCACAGGAAGGGTGAGGCAGAAGTAGAGTGAGCAGTAAGGTTCTGCAGGACGCAGTTCAGAAGTCATGAGGACAAAAACTGGAAGAGTGAGTAGGCAGTTCATTCCCACTCCTGCCTGCCTAAAATCTTGGTCCTCCAGTCTTAGAAATGTGTCTTTGTATCACACAACCTGCCTTTGAATGGAGACAGGTAAAAGGGGCAGATGCTTCTGAGCATCATCTGTTCCTTAAAAATATCAGTACTGTTCTGAATGTGTCAAATTTCTAATTAATTACCATTATGTATCCTTTGTTGACTTGAGCAATGTCTTAGCATTTTATGAATTATCAGTTCCACTAAGTAGTGAGGATCAGGGTCTCCAGTCCCAGAGAATTTTCAGATACATTTTATTTTCCTTAGGCAGCTTAGGCCTTGTGGTTCTTATGTGTCCCCTATAGGGAAGGACAAGAAGACTATGGTAGCCCATCCTGCCTGTGCATGTGCCACACTGAGTGGTTGGGCATGTGCCTCTCCCTGGGTTGTCATGGAGATCTTGGGCTATGGCTGTCAACAACTCTAGTGCTGTCATTCAGTCTACAGAGCTAAAAAGTCTCATGTCCCGCCTCAGAATTCAAGGAACCTCCAGATCCCATGGAGCAGCTGGAACTTTATTTTTATGCCCACTATCATTGGCTTCTATTAAGTCATGAGTTGCCCCTTAGACTGTGAGTTACTTCTACCCAACTATTCATGTTTTCAGCAAGGTGAAAAATAGAGACAACTGGTGAGATTTGAGTGAAGAGAGAGGTAGGAATGTTCACATGTATTTTCCACTCGAGACTGGGAAGTACCAATGGGTAGGTCGTATGTTCTTCAGAATAAGAAGGACTTTTGGAACTGGGAAGTCCTTAGGTGTGTGGGTAATTGCCTCCATTTCTTGAGTGCTTCATACGTGCCAGGCTATATGTTCCCCATACATATCTATTGCCCTGGCAGGTAAATAATGGAAATGAATGATAACCTGCTTCAGACACTGGACACCCTGGCACTCAGCACAGCATTCCTGGTGCCCATTCTGTGCGTGTATACACTTAGCCACGATCTACATGATGTGTGTGCACGCACAGCGCTCCCCCATTCCAGTGGAGTGTGAGGCTGTCTCATTGCCCCCAGGCACGGGCCTCTCCACATGCCTTAGGGGTTCCCTTCTCCCTTTCCACCTCTCCCTTTTTCTTAAATGTGGTCCCAAGATACATGGGAGCTGGTGTGTGGGTCGCAGCCAGTGGCAAGGAGGGACTGCTAAGTGTCCTACCCCTTCAGTGTTCCTTTCTTCACCCTTTTTATGGTTGTCATCCCCACCCAAGGAATGTCAGGGACTTCAATGCATTGAGTGCCCTCTCTGACAAGCATTTGCAGGGTAAAATCTCAGCACATTGATAGTTGACACTCCAGGCACTATGGGAGGGATTTCGGCCAGGGCCGGAGTTCAGAGTGAGGGCATGCTCAGGGCGGGGGAAAGCTGTGCGTGTCCAAGAAGTATCCAGGGCAGAAGTGTCCTCATGGCAGAGGGAGTGGAGACAGCTGATCCTGTGTAGCTGGTTGGTCCCTGCTGTCCTCCCTACCTTCCTGCCTCTCTACCCTTCTGTGTGTGTCTCTTTCTGCAGATCTAGTTGTCTACCTGTCCATCTGTCTATTTCCCAGGGACACAGGAGCTTGCCTGGCACAGTCCGGGCCAGGTATCTGGCCACAGAGGTGGTCCAGGAGAGCTATGGAGTCTGGTCTCTAGTGAGGCTTCTGAGTTTCCCTACAGATTCTAGCAGGCGATTTGGGTCAGCCCTGGCCAACCATTGCTGTTACCAGTGAGAATCAACCATTGGTGCCTGTTTCATGTCTCAGAGGAGTGGACCTGGACTATTGAGCCCGGGTCTGAGAGGACAGGACCTGGTAGGCCATATGCCCAAACCAGCCTTCTGGTTCTAGGAGGGTGGGCCCCTTGTCATGAATGGGAGGAGTGTGCAGTGCAATTCTGACAGTACCACGAGTTAAACAAACCTTACAGGCTAATGGCACAGTCCCCAAATGAGACTGCTCACATTTCACACACTTTCCATAATTCTCTGCTGACCAATTTATACATGGGCCAGAGTCCTGATGAGGTAATACAATGAAAAGTCGTAGATAACCATTGAATATTTAATAGCATTTTCATTCAAACATTATTCAAAGACCTACAGGTGAAAGACATTAAAGCATTATTTTTCCTGAGGAGATTCACAGTGAATTGAAAAACCTGATACTAGAATGCAGAAAATCAGCCATACTATTCATGAGAGTTGAGGAGTGGGCAGAATCTTATGAAGGAAGATAAGTAAATATAAATGAAGAATGTGAATATTAGTTGATGAAGTACTTCCATTCACAGCTTTGAGCATATGAATTAGGCTGTAAGTAAATAAATGCCTCTTCTCTATTTTTATAGAAATATAAATTACAATATTCATGATTGTCCGGTAGATATTAAAATTTAAAGAAAGGACTTAAGTCCCCATTTTGAGAAGGGCATCAGGAAATGGACATACTCTGATATTTTTAAAGGCTATTTAAAAATTTGTCAGAGGTTTCTCATGCACAATTGGACTACAACTGTCACAACCTTATAAATGTGTAATATGTTCTGTCTGAGAGGATCCTCTGCTGGGAATGCATCCAGTGGGTGAGCAAGATTTCCAAAACCAGAAATTACAGAAAACATTTTGTTGTGATTGTGCAAAGTCATGAGTAGTAGATGTGGACAATGAGGGATTGTCAGAGATATGTAGGTGATAACAACATGAGCAAAGACGAATTATTTAACTACCATGTGTCCCCAAAAATAAGACCTACCCATAAAATAAGCCCTAGCAGGATTTCTACCAATTTGTGCAATATAAGCCCTACCCCAAAATAAGACCTAGTGATGGCCGTGGCTAAGTAGTGTATCTGCACAACCCACGCATTTCGTCTTGGTGCAGTAAGAAGATAAGCAGCCTCTCTTCATCTGCCCCATGAGAGTTCTATTGCTCCACATTAGAGATTGGGGCCAGTGGTTCTAAAGGAAATAGAGTCGCAAGAAATTCTGGATGGAATTCGGGGTTTGGAGGTACAGGTTGGTGGCAGGCCCCCTCCGTTCCCTAGATCAAAAAAGAAAAGGCTCACGAGACCAGACTCACCAAGGACAAAACTGCCAGGCCCTGCTGAGAGGAACCACACCCAGATGTCCACCTGGATAAGAAGGTTTTGGCTTCTGGGTTCTGCAAATACCGCCAGCCCCTCCTGTTTCTCAATGACCACCCAAGGTCACAGTGGAAAATCTCCAGGTCTTCCTGCCTAAAGTCCCTAGCCAGGCCCAAAGGGTATGAAAGGCCTCAGGCTCTTCAAACAGAGGCTATACCTGATACTTTCTATGATGTAAGAGTTAGTTGTGGCCAGGCATGATTGGTCAACCCTGTAATCCTAGCACTCTGAGAGGCCGAGGCGGGAGGATCCCTTGAGCTCAAGAGTTCGAGACCAGACTGAGCAAGAGTGAGACCCTGTCTCAACTCAAAACAGAAATAAATTATCTATACAACTAAAAATATACATAGAAAAAATTAATCGGGCATGCTGGCGCATGCCTGTAGTCCAAGGTACTCAGGAGGCTGAGGGAGCAGGATTGCTTGAGCCCAGGAGTTTGAGGTTGCTGTGAGCTAGGCTGACACCATGGCACTCTCGCCCTGGCAACAGAGTGAGAGTCTGTCTCAAAAATAAATAAATAAATAAATAAACAAAAAATTTTTCAACATACTATATTACTATTTATTGAGATAATATATCAAATTGTAGTTGTATAATGTGGGTTTCATGTTCTATTACTGTCAGTATTCAACGACATACTAAATGGGATCCAAAACCCATTGGAAAGTCATGTTACCCATAATCTCGCATAATGTATTAGTGTCTTATTTAGTAACAAAGTCAAGAGAGATCACAAAACTCATTCAAGAGGTCCATTACCCATAATTTTGGATAAATCCGTTGCCTTGTCTCTGAGGAATAGCAAGAAAGCAGGACTTCTCTGAGACTCCTGAGCGCTGCTGACTAACTGCATGGTAGAGACTCGGTTTCTACAACCCGTTCTTTTCACTAGGGATAGCTATCTTTTTTCAGTCTTTGTTGTGTTCTTCAGTTCACTGTGGGTACTATTATTACAGACAAATTTATTTTATTTGAATGTTCTTATTTTTTAAAAAACGGATCTTTATATTTTAACCTGCACACTTTGATCTTTTGATCCAATTTGGAAACTCTTTTTGCAGTAAGATGTATTAGCAAGGCCGGGTGTGGTGGCTCACGTCTGTAATTCTAGCACTTTGGGAGGCCAAGGCAGGAGGATTGCTGAAGCTCAGGAGTTCCAAACCAACCTGAGCAAGAGCAAGACCCCGTCTCTACTAAAAATAGAAAGAAATTAATTGGCCAACTAAAATATACATAGAAATAATTAGCCAGGCATGGTGGTGCATGTCTGTATTCCCGGCTACTCTGGAGGCTGAGGCAGGAGGATTGCTTGAGCCCAGCAGTTTGAGGTTCCTGTGAGCTAGACTGATGCAAGGGCATGGTAGCCCGGGTAACAGAGTGAAATTCCGTCACAAAAAAAAAAAAAAAAAGGAAAGAAAGAAAGAAAAAAAAGAAAGATGCATCAGCAAAATGGACGGGAATGCACTGTCAAAAATAAACTCCAGTAATGCTGGGACTGTGGGATGATACTCAGATGCCATTTTTTTCTGGTGTAAAAACATGTATCTGGCCAGGTGTGGTAGCTCATGCCTGTAATCCTGGCACTTTGGGAGGTCGAGGTAAAAGGATGGCTTGAGGCCAGGAGTTCAAGACCAGCCTCAGCAACATAGTGAGACCCTGTATCAAAAAATGAAAAAAAAAAAAAAAAAGGAAAGATAAAAGAAAAAGAAAAGCATTAATGTGAAGGCAATTTAAAGCCACGTGTATCTATGAAAAAGGGGAAAGATAGAACCTGTGGACCAGGTGGGTGTTGGAGAATAGAAGCCTGACTCCACCGTGGAGGGGAAGACATTTATTCAGTAGGAGTCCTGGAGACATAGGCTCACAAGGCACGTAATGTATATATGTCAATACTTCTTCAGATTTTTACCCCATCATGCACTGTTGGCTTATTCTGTGCTTTGCAGACATTTCTGGGACCACACATCATGTCTCATTCACAAACTCCAGTGTCTGAGTCCCCTGTCTCTTTCTCACTATCATCTTTGAACCTCAGATTCCTCACTTGGGCAATGGAAATTACACCTTGGTATGGTGGATGTTGTGATAATCAAGTGTGATCATCCTTGTTAAGGGCCCAGCACACAAAAGGTGGTCAAGGAACTAGTATCCCATTTGTGGAATGCACATGTTGGAAGAGAACATTAGGGTGCTTGGTTTAACTCCCTTCCTACCCACTGCTTCCCTATCCCCCTGTGCAAGCTCTTTAGACTTTGCCACAATGTCATTTAAATGTCCGTTTCCTTTCCCAGGGCCAGCAAGCTTCCTCAGGGATCACTGGGGCATCTGCTTGGAAACCAGAGCTCATAACCGTGCTGTGAAGCAAGAGGCAGCCCGGGACCACAGGCTTTTCCTTCTCCTCTGCAACTTTCTGTTCTGGCCAACTCAGACACTGCACATGGAGGATGACAGGGCTGACTCCCCAGTATCTATCAGGACTTTCTACTGTTTGCAACCTGTGCAGGCTGGAGGGGGCCTGGTAACTGGCAGTGCCAGAGTGTTCCCCGCTGTTTCTTTCACTATGTAAAGTCATTTATTTTCTGTGTGGTGATTAATTCATTGAAATTCAGGTAAAGACATTTGAAAATATGACAGCGGGAAATAACATGCTAAGTGGAAATATGCACTTTTCTAAGATGTTCCACAGAGATTTCTAACCATAATCTTAATGGGTACCTCTTGGTCCTGTACTTTCCTATTGGCACAAGTTTCATGGGGAAGGTGGCATCACAGGACCTGCAGTTCACTCACCTTAGGTCAAATTCCACATTTCTTTGGGATTAGACACTAAAGTATCTAGCCTTTATCCAGCACATTGTCATTCACAGTCTTCTGACTTATCCCTGTTACTGGTCAAACTACTTTAAATGCTTGGAAAATGAGGGTCTTTGTTATTTTCCACCCAATGAAAAATTTATGCCTAAGATACATAGAAAAATCTTTACCCAAACCCATGTTTCATAGCCAAATAAAGTATTAGTGAGCAAGGCTGACTCATTTCCTAGTCAAATGCAGTTGTGAAACTCAAGTTATCCGCAACACCTCCTTTCTGTTACATGCACTTGCTGTGCCCTCTCCCTCTGCCCCTGTAATGGCACACTCATCTTGGATCTCTTAGATGTTAGGGGGGTAAGCTGTCGAGAACACCTAAATGAATGGTTTGATGGATCATTCTGCTGAGCGTTGTTGGCATTTAAGAAGCATTCACAAGGTGGAGGGTGCCAAAATGCTGTCTCTCTCATTGGTGACAGTCTCAAGGATATGGATCCTTGATGAAAGAGAAGGTGGACATTCTTTGAATTTAAGCTGGGACCTGGTTCCTTGGATCCTTGCAGGAGTTCCTTCCTAGGCCAGCCTTGTCACTTAGTCTCTTCAAGTGTGTAGTCAATGAATGTGCACCCACTGGTGGGAATGGCAATGTGATGTAAATGCTTGGTGTGAGGTGTTCCAGGTCACACTCATGTTTACCTGGAAGCGTTATTTATGCCTCTTATTTAAATAAGTGATGGAAATAGAATGGGATATCACGTACAATTTCAGGCAAGGCCTTTGATTGAACCTCTATGGATTATAGATGTAGGAGGCAATTGACTCTACTAATATTTTCTGAAATAGTAGATCGGATATAAGGACAGATGTGCTCACTTTTGATCTTTATTTGAAACAACTTTTCAGATTATAGGTGTAATATGTTCATGTGCAAGGTCTAGAGATTTCAGGAGAGTATAGTACAATGTAATTCACTGGACATCTGTTTACACAGAATTACACCTGCTGTGACCCTTTTGGATCATGTCTAGTTAGGCTTTTCTATGACAATATGGATAATTTTTATTAGGAACCTCCTCATTGATCCTTATCAAGTAACTTTGTGCTTTGTCACTAAGAAATTTGACTAAATTCCTTCATGCCTTACACCAGCATTCTATTCGCTATTAGTTTTAGCAAAGGCAAAATAAGAATGTATTCAACTAATATGTGTTAAAGGTGTCAATATTTGTTCATGTGAATATTATGAATACAGTCGAATAGAGTGGCATTTAAGTTATAACTTTAACAACTCAGTGCATATAGGAGTAGTGAAAAGCCTATAATCCATACAGTAACATAAAGAGGTGTTTTTTTGTTTGTTCGTTTGTTTGTTTTTTTTTTATTTTGATACGGAATCTCACTTTTTTTTCCAGGCTACAGTGAGTGCCATGGTCTCATCCTAGCTCACAGCAACCTCAATCTCCTGGGCTCAAGCCATCCTGCTGCCTCAGCCTCCCAAGTAGCTGGGACTACAGGCATGCACCAACGTGCCTGGCTAATTTTTTCTATATATATTGGCCATTTAATTTCTTTCTATTTTTATAGTACAGATGGGGTCTCGCTCTTGCTCAGGCTGCTTTCAAACTCCTGACCTCGAGCAATGGGCCCAACTCGGCCTCCCAGAGTGCTAGGATTACAGGCTTGAGCCACCGCGCCCGGCCATGAAGAGGTGTTTACAGTGCACAAATGTATGTGTATAGCCTGCTGCGCAGAATGTGACTTCTCTTCCCTCAATGTGTTCTACACAAATTCCATTTATTGTCTTCAGTGTTTCCCCTTGGCCAGTAAGTGCCTGCCTTTGTCAGGATCCTCTGGGACGTGAGTGTGTATGTGAGTCACAGAAGAGAAGCCTTATTTTCTTTATGGATAGGGGAAAGGCACTCCCCCCCTTCCCAAAATGAAAGCGTTTATCTGCCACTTTAAATGCCCCTCCAATCTTCCCAGTGGCTGATTTTCTGAGCATAAGAAGTAGTCACAGGTGGGAGATGCTGGACAGTGGCAAGACTGCAGATGAGTGTATTCCTTGTTTACTGGTTCACTGTCATGTGCACCCAGTAATGAAACTGGGACAGCAAGAGTCATTTTGAGAGGCACGTTAACCTGTTGGAAATGATGATGATGATGGCTGTGGTAGACAGGATGGCCTGAACAAAGGGAAAATGTTTTCTGTCTCTTTAAAACTTCTCCCACTCCTTTTGGAGAACTAAATCCTGCATCCCTGCCTCAGGCCAGTAGTAGAGAGGGACAGAGGAGTGTCCTTTGTTCTTTGTGCTATAGGGCATGGTTCAGTGGACTGTCCCGGCTGCTGGGGGAGGTCTCAGTGGAGGTCCAGTGAGATCCATGAGGAGGTCATGGGATTGTAAGAGATGAAGTGACCACAATTATCCTCTATGGTTGATGAATAATAGCTCTGAGAATGAAAACCCTCCTTTAAAACTGTGTATTTTGGCTTATTATTGGGAAATTGGTACTTTGAGGCAAGAGTCTGCCATTTTCCCCATCTTGAGCAATTGGATTTCATGGCTGAGTCCCCAGCCACTTTCTTTATGTGTCCTTTAGTGAGAAGAATCATGGAGGTTACAGACTCTACAGGGGGCAGAGGCTTCTGTGATCAGGAAAGGTGGAATGACACATTGCATATGGTCGCTCCATGAGGGGCTTATTTCTTAGAGATGGGAAAGGGCTGGGAATGGCGGCACTGGGGAGACCTGCTCAGAGAGGCTGAGGCCAAGGGACTCTAGTGGGAAAATTGTGACAGGCCTTGTGTTTTCCAGCGAAGATCTCTTATTCTTTCTGCATCCCCAGCACTACGTGGGATTGGTATAAGTAGGGAACAGAAGACAATTTTCTACAGTATTGCCTATAACATAAGAAATTATGAGGCCGGGCGCTGTGGCTCACGCCTGTAATCCTAGCTCTTGGGAGGCCGAGGCGGGCGGATTGCTCAAGGTCAGGAGTTCAAAACCAGCCTGAGCAAGAGCGAGACCCCGTCTCTACTATAAATAGAAAGAAATTAATTGGCCAACTGATATATATATAAAAAATTAGCCGGGCATGGTGGCGCATGCCTGTAGTCCCAGCTACTCGGGAGGCTGAGGCAGAAGGATCGCTTGAGCCCAGGAGTTTGAGGTTGCTGTGAGCTAGGCTGACGCCACGGCACTCACTCTAGCCTGGACAACAAAGCGAGACTCTGTCTCAAAAAAAAAAAAAAAAAAAAAAGAGAAATTATGGCCCTGTGACAAAGATGAGACTTTTTGGATGGGAGCAGGTCTTTATTTCCCATTTCCCCTCTGAATTCACCTTCACTGCTGGTGGAGGCTTTGCAGGTTTTGCCTCTTTCTGTGTACACCCTCAGTGTGTGAAAAATTGCTTGGAGAAAAGTTGCCCTTCACCTTCTGATGTTGTAGCCTAGTAGACTAGTCTGAGGGAGTCTTCAGAGAGGCAACTGTGGTTGTTTCTGGGAAATAATCCCTCTTGGTTGAGCTGACCACTCACTCTTTCGTATTAATCGTGAGCTGTGTTCACCTGCAGAGACTTACGAAAGTGAGCTGCTGTTACTGGCATGTTCTTGCAACTTGTTCCCCAGACACTTCTTTCTTGCACACTCCAATGGCTCAAATGCCTTGTGGAAGGTCCTACAGGAGGCACAGAGCTGCACTGATGGCATCTGGGGCATAGGGAATTTTCTCTCCAGGGAAGAAACTGGTGATGGAGTAAAGCATGTAAGGCTCCCTGGAGGAGGCTGCAAGTGGGCTGGGCCTCCCTAAACTATGTGAGCAAGATTTCAGAAATCAGAAATGACAGCTAACAGCGGTTATCACATTTGCAGAGGACTTAGTGGCATTCTGGACATTGAGGGATGTGCATAGGTATAATAAGCAATAACAATATGAGGAAGGACTTGAATTATTTAAGTGGGCCTTGTGGTATAGGCAGAATTTCCATTTGTAGAACTGGAGAGATTGGATGAGCTCCCTGTCAATCATTTCATATCCTCCAATGATGTTGTTGGAAGGCGGGGCCATAGACTTGCTGTCCAAGAAGCACTACCACTTGAGGACTCTTAGTCCAATCTGAACTGTGCCGTGCTGCTTCCATGGACTGGACTATTGCCTGAGAGGGTGTGAGAATATGGCCCCCCCCCCTACGATCACGAAAGTGTAAGTTTAATTCACTTTAATTCTTCATTGGTGGTTTGTGTGGTGATTGTGATCGAATTAAGTACACGGTGTATTCTAACATCTGTGTATCACAGATGTGTCCCAGCGGCTGAGGGATTGATGACAGGGAAGCCCATTAGCCACGTCAGGCACAGAGTGGGACTTTATGTAACAACACGACGAGTCTTTCACATCATTTTGTTTGTTCAAATGCTGGTCTTGGGCCCCCCTCTTAGTAATCTAATCTTAAGGTTTCGTGGTGTTTTTAACTTAAAAATAGGAAATCTGCCAGGCGTGGTGGCTCACGCCTGTAATCCTAGCACTCTGGGAGGCCGAGGTGGGAGGATTGCTTGAGGCAGGAGTTCAACACCAGCCTGAGGGAGAGGGAGACCCTGACTCTACTAAAAATAGAAAAATTAGCTGGGCATGGTGGCACATGCTTTTAGTCTCAGCTACTCAGGAGGCTGAGAAAGGAGGATTACTTGAGCCCAGGAGCTTCAGGTTGCTGTGAGCTAGGCTGACATCACTGCACTCTACTCATTGCAATGGAGTGAGACTCTGTCCCAAAAAAAAACAAAAAAACAAAAAAGGAATCAACTGATGCTGTTGGGTGAGCGAGTGTTGGTCCAGGACTGCACAGTGGCCACCAGGGGCCTGATTTTGCCTTTGTTTTACAAAGCCATTGGGTGGATATTGTGGAAGGGTACTTTCTAAAATCTTGGTCTTGGCTGTTTTCTGGAGATTCCTTTTCAGAGACCACATTTCTATTGTTTTTGACCTGAAAAGGAGGAAAGTATTAAATCACACGCTGAGGGAATGTACTTGGGATTATGACAGCTGACAATCCTTAGCTGCCTTTGAGTGGTATTTTGTGTTTCTTTAACATGAGTGTGCATGTAATACATTTTTTTGGTTAAATTTTGGAATTGGTCTTCTCTATATGTTGCCTTCAAAAGAAAAAAGAAATCTTGGTAATTTCAAATGAGCAGTTGGGTGGCCTGATCAGCTCAGGGTTTGTTCAAGCACTACTGTGAATGGCCTTCAGCCACTATTGACCCTGTTTTGCATTGCTTTAGAATATGTTTATTTAATAATCATTGTATCAACCAAGTATGGTTCTGATGCTTTTAATGCATTTTTCAGAAGAAGTTTGGTGTTATTCGCATTTTAGAAATAATGAAAATAGCATTCTGGGTTTCAAGAGCTTTTTGCTTTAATCTCTGAAAGTAACCAAGCACCCAGGAATCCTATTTCTTGTTTTATTTTACCATATAATGGCATGGGTTGTTTTCATGACATTGCAGTCATTTGAATTTGTTTCATCTTGATTTTGTCCATTTTCCATAAATAGTCTTCAATTGAAAGTATGTTCCTTGTATGTGTTTGAAAATGAATTGTCCTGCTGGGTGTTTGATACTTACAGCCACTGTGGCTGTCTGGTAGTCAGTCTTGGCAGCCAAGATTCGATACTGTTTGGCGTTTAATTTTATGTGTTTATCTTCATAGCATTCAATTAAATTTTAGTCCTGGCACTCTTCATAATTTTCCTCAAAAATGTTTGGTGTAAATTTCACTTTACAGAAAAAGAAATTAATACCTGATTGAGTGCCTTTAAGTTTCTCATGTAATTGCATGTTTGACATAACTTATACTGCTTAAATTCTGTTCTTGTTTCCTAATCCTAAATTTTCTTAAAATAAATGTTTTCTGATCATTTTGATTTGTAAATGCATAAGTTAATCAGTTTGCTGAGTCCTTGATATTTTATGACAGTGAAGCTCTTACCTCTCTATCCTCGGCAGCCACAAAGCACAGTTTGGGATTTTATTTTACAGGAGATTTGTGTTTGTTACCAATTGTTTTTATTAAATGTAGGTCCTGGCCATTTTCATAAGTTTTGTGTTAAGAGGTTTTGCTTCATTTTCAAGTCACAAATGAAGAAAAGATTTTTCTATTAATAATTGCCTCTGTGCCTTTTTTTTAAAAACAATCAGATTTATTTGGAGAAAACAAAAAACCCACAACCCAAAGGATAGGATTTTACATCTCAAGACATCTCCCAGGTATTAAGTCTACAGATTACAAATCATTTTCATAGAAGATATTGTTGTACAATTTTTACATGTATTCAGGAGCGGGACATAAATCAATCCCTGTTTCTGTTTTAATGAGGGTCGGGGGAGGCAATGTTGGGGATTGGGAACACCAGCTTTTTTGGATACAACTATTTGGAAGGAGAGTAGACATGAAGAGGGCAAACCCTAGCTTTTCATTATCTACAACCAATGGTTTCTTTAAAAACTAACAAACAAACAAAAAAACCCTTTCAACCTTGGGTATCTCTCTTTTAAAAAGCCCACTTCCTAGCTACTAGCCAATTCATGTCAATTATGTAAAGCTAATTCACTTGGTATACCTTTTGTCCACTTGGTAAATTACTCCTTATGCCCACTGCTGCAGCACAAATAAACCCACACCTCTGCATGGCTGGACACAGTCTAACCTAGGACTGATGGGAAAGTAGCTTGCAAACAAGAGACCAAGGTGTCATTTCTGCAGGTAGTAATATTATATTGCCCATGATGGGGAAGGATACCATCTGCCCAGCTGACCCCTACAAAGTTGCACATCGAAGCAGGCAAGTTTAGCTACTGTGCTGAAAGAGAAACCAGGACCTTGACCTTGTTAAACAGCGCTCTCCATTACCATTTACCATTTATTCTCTTAAGGGAAGTTTAGAAACAAAACAAAACAAAAAAATCACACACACACACACACACACACACACACACACACACACACACACACACTAGGCCACATTATAAATCTAAGCACTGGTGTGGGATTTCAGTGGAGAGATAGAAATTTGGGAGTGGAAAACAAAACCCAATCGTGGTTATAAGAAAAGCCTCCCAATTTAACAGTCCCTATTTACCCACCTTTATTTACCAGCCAAGATCATCAATTCTAGAGTATTCTAATCTGTAAAAGGGGTTAAAGCAGCAGGAGCAGGCATGGATGGAGGGAAGGAGAGTCAAAATAAATCAAGGAAGCCATTTGCTTGAGAAAAGCATTGATTCTTCCTTTCACAGCCCCCAGTGGCTGAGATATAAAATGCCCTAGATAATAGGTATGTGACTTAGAGACTGCTTTTAGGGAGGTAAGAGTACCATGAACTTAACACAATGACAAGAATCTAAATTTTTAAAGCTTCAAGGTTTCAACAGAATGTGGATATATTTGAACTTTCAAAAAGGACAGTGTTTAGAAAGGGCAAAACCAGGACACATAAGACTGGGAATTCCCAAGATCCCAAAGTGCTTCCTGTTCCAGGAAATAACCATTCATGTGTTTATTGGAGTTAACATTATTTTCCCCTATAAGCTGGTGCAAAATGATTCATCGCCTCCCAAAAGCTTGTTTTCAAACTACAATTTTCCCATTTATTTTGGTCCCAAGCAGTCCTATTCTTTAGCAGCCTGTAACTCACTCCCAACTACCCCCCTGGGGGGTAAAAAATGAAGGAACTCCCCCTAGGCTGGCCTCAATATCTCAGAATTAAATAAGAGGAGGGGCTAGCAGCCTCCTGGAGACTAAAACAATTTGACAGGCTAAATCTACCTTTCCAAGGATGGAAAATTTATTCAGATAATGTTTGAAAATTCATATATGCCACAATAGGATAAGAATTAAAAGGTGGAAATCTCACACTCTTCCTTATACCTCCCCTACTGCCCAGATTCCAGACATCATATCACTGTCATTACATTTCTGCTAAATGGAGTCCTCTAGGCACTAATCACACAGGCAACTGCATAGTGTCATAAAAATCGCACCACAACTTTTCCATTAAAAAAGCTGTAGTGTCTTTCTCTCTGGATACATTGGCGATTCTCCAGTTACTTCAATACTTTAAAGGCTGCAGCAGCATGCAAAAGAATTTCATTTCATTTTTTTAAAAAAAAAAAAAGTTAAGAAAAGTTTCCAGGAGATGATGAGTTTTATTTTTCTTGTTTGAATAGAGGTTTGATTTGCTCTCGAATGTTCCAGGGTGGAGAGAGACTAGGCGAAAGCACAAGATGTCGAAGTCTATTCGGTGTAATCCTCTCCCTCATTTTCATCTTCACCATCAACAGAGAGAGCAGCATACTTGCTCACAGAACTGAACTTGGAGGCTGGATTTTCCTCAGGTTTCTTTGGCTCAGGTGCAGATCTGGAGTCTTGATCCTTTTTGCTGTCTTTCCTATCTGATTCTTTCCAGTGGTCTTTGTTCCCTCCATCTCCTGGACCACGGCTAGGGGTCCCAGTTTGGCCCTTTGAGACACTCATCGCATCTACTTTATTTTCATCTTTCCTTGCTGGTCCTTCCTCAGACGGCTGAGCTGGAGCTGGTTTCCCCCCGCCACTTGTAGGGGATTGCTGCTCTGTGTCTGAGCTCTGAGATCGAGCAGGAGGGTTAGAACTTCGCTTCACCTAAGCATTCCCCTTTGGTGGAGGGGCTGGCATTACCTTTAGGGGCTGATCAGGTTTGGAGGGCTAGAAGTTGGAGAGTGACAGTCTGCCTCCTTATTAAGTGTTTCATTTTCTAGAGACTTCTCACTCTCTCTCCTTCGTACATTTCTGCCAGATGTGGCTGAGGTCCCAGGCTGTGATGATTCACTTCCTGTCCTCAACCGTTCCCATTCCTGAGTTTCTTCACTTCGCCAGCTTGGGTGTCTCTCCCTCGGCCGTCGTTCTAGTTTTGGCTCATCCAGCTGACGTTGCAATTTCTCCTGTTCCTTTTGTAGTTGTTCTTCTACTTCTCTTTCTCTAGCCGCTGTGTCAACAGGCTTTGCCCCTCCAAAGATAGAAGCTGCTCGACTGGACTGGGAGGTGCTAGCAGAGGAATCATCCTCCTTAGGAGTACTCCGAGGCTTTAGATTCAGTTTGGGTCTTTGGGGGGGGGGACCTCTCTCATCAAGCCTATAATCATCCCGAGAGTGAGAGTAATCATCTCTGGAGCTCCATGATCTGTCATCCCGTCTGTCGTATTGGTCTTCATATCGGTCCCCGCCTCCTCTGTAGTCATCATCTCTGCGGTACCCACTACCAAATGCTCTTCTGCCACTGCCTATCCTGGAATCATAGCCTCTATCGTAGTCTCTGCTACCTCGGTCATCATAGTGATCCCGGCTCCCATATTGATCCACGTCCCGGTGTGGACCATCCCGATACCCATCCCAATACTGATCTGAATCATAACGATCTCGATACTTGTCTCCAAAGCTATCATCACCTCTTCTAGGCGGGTAGTCATCAAAGGTATCTGTGGTAGGATGGGCTCTCCAGTCTGTATCTGTTTTGTCAGACTCCCGGTTTCTATCCCGGCCAAAAGAACAATCATCCCTGTCTTTATCCTGAGCTTGATCAGCAACATCAACTCGAATTCTCCTGTTACCTAGAGACTCTTCATTGAGACTCATGGCACTGAGCAGGGAATCCAGGTCCTCAAACCCAGCAAAACCAAAACCTTTCAACCTCTGGATTGCTGGATTCATGGGGTAACCGCACTGCACTGATATTTAATCCTCTAAAGAATTCCTTAATCGATTCTTCTGTCACATCACAGGGCAGGTTCCCTAGAAAAGCAGTATAGGGGGGCGATTTGGGAAGATGGCTCTGATCTCTATTGGGTTCCCGAGCAGCCTGTGGAGCAGTGGGAAGGATGGAATGGTCAATGGGAGGTGCCCTATACACATCATCATCATTACTGTGCCGAGTGGTTGAAACATCTCCTTCCAGGTCATCTGTTTCATCAGCCCAGCTGACTGGTTTGGGGACATAGGTGCTTCCTGCACCAGTACCCCCACCCTCAGCCAGAAAGTCTGTCAGGGAGATATTCTTCCCCTTCTTATTCTTTGTTTTTGCTGAAGCCGCCATGTTGGGAGACGGAGAGAGAAGGCAAAAGCGCCTCTGTGCCTTTTGCTCTACAACAGTTACTGGTTTCAAGTGGCTACACAGCCAAACTTTTCATTTTATTTTACCATGAAATTCTTTTAATATCATTATATTTGTTGAAATCTTAGTCTTTGTGTATCTTATTTCATAAATATAAAAATGAAGAAAGTTTTATAGTATTTCAATGTTTTTTAAAAAAGCACACATTGACCATCTGACTGTTTATTGTTTTATGGAAGTGAATGTCCAGAAGTGCAGGTAACCTGTCACCTCCAAACACCATTTGGGTTTCCTTCTCCCAGAACAATGGCATGTTGAATATCACATTATCAATTCAATTCCATCTTTAATATTTTCATGTATTTCCTTTGAAAATCATGGGGAGTTTTCATTTTATAAATAAGGAAACTCACAAAGGAGTGTTCTTCCACTCTCTGGGAGTGAATGGCTCTGGCAGGTCGTATTGCATAGTTTTGAATTTTATTTTAGAAAAATAATAATTCCGTGTTTAATGTGTTGTTTTTAGAATGTTGGACTAGGTCATCCTTTCTAGGTATTTCTATATACAAAAAGTTATTTGTGTAGTTTCTATTTATGAACAAGGAGTAAAGGAGTGATCCAAGGCCCGACGGGTCAGGACATGACGTGGGAGGAACATGCTACTCCTCCACTATCAGGGAGAGGGTGTTGTCCCTGACCATTTGGCCACAAGTGCTGACTGTGCCTAATGCCTCAAGTGCCACCACATTGGCTTCAGAAATAGGCAGTGTCTACGGATTTATACTCATGCTTCCATTGTGTGACATTTAATTTATATTCAAGGGGAGAATTAGATGAAAGAAAACTACTTGTTGTAGTAGTCAGGTTTTTGCTCAAAAACCTGAGGTCGCTAATCACTGGAGGTAACCTGATACTGTAACACAGAGAAGGGCCTGGAAAAATGACAAAAATATTTTATGTCTCTTTAAAATCTCATTCACTTTTTGTGAACTAAAACCAGCATCTCTGCCTCATGCCGGTGATCCAGAGGGGCAATGTCATTTGTTCTTTGTGCTACAGGAGATGACTCAAGGGACTGTCCAGGTAGAGGTCCTGGCCAGAGGTAACAGTATTGTCTTCAGCAGAGATGGGACAGGGTTGAGACGATCAGAATCATCCACTGTAGTTGAACAGCAATTGTCTGAAGCTGAAAACCTCTCTTTAACCACTTTGGGACCAGCGTCCACTGTAGTCAACAGCCTCAGATGAACGCACACAGTGACTTTAGCCGATAGCCAGGATATGACTTTTCTAATTTTTCATTTATCAAAATAAAATTGTAAACATTTAAAAATAATGTAATGAAAACTTATATGTATATGTTACCTATTCTGATTTACATTACAAGTAAAGCTGCCTGTAAAGTAAAACAAGCTTTCAGTGTTTACAAGCTTTCCTCATCTCACAAGAGCAAAACGGATTTTTCGTCAATGCACAGCACAAACTATGGTGGGGACTATGAGTGCGGCTGTGGGCAAGGTTTCCCGGCTGGTGAGCGCGGTCCCAAAGTGGTTAAAAGCTCTGTATTTCTGCCTATTAATAGGACACTGGCATTTTAGACAGGAGTCTCCATCCTCCTCATTTGCCAGGAAACTAGTAAACTCCTCTTTCCTCCTCCTCTTCAAACCACTTGTTGTCCTTCTTCTGATGTGGCTCCAGGGAAACGTGCCAAGCTTTCGGTAACACATTTGGCATCGATGGGTGTGGCATTAGCTCCCCCAGGGGACCCGCATCCTGTGGCTGCTGTAAGAGGCAGGGAACAGCTCTGGGACAAGCCTTAGGTAGGAACTTCAGCTTTTTGGGCAAGAAAGTAAGGGACTACCCAGCAGCTCCAGGGGCTGTTTAGCTCTGAAGAAGTCCCATTTCTTTTGCTCTAAATGCATACAACTCCAACCAAACTGAATTGAGTTTGGTGGAAAGAAACAGATTTGGGAAGGGTAGCAACATCCACAGCCATTTGTAAATAATGTTCCATGAGACACTGAGACCTGAGTCCAACTATTTGTCAGGGTGGTGTTAGGAACTCCCTGTTGCCTTTGTTTTAAGGCACCAGTTTGGGGATAGAAGTGAAGAGGTTGAGTGGACCTAGGGGACCTGATTTGGATTAATCTCATCTGTGCGTCTCAGGCAACCAGGTGGGATTGAAAAATGTTAAAATTGGTTCTAATTTTGTCTCCTTTGGATTAAGAAATGCTGATTCTGCTTTGAGAAAATTTGGTTCTCAATTTGTGATTTCCATCTGGTAAGGGCCTGGCATTCTGTCTTGAAAATTCTCTAGTGTCTGTGTTTGTTATTTGTGATTTTTTGTTACAAAGTAAAGAAGTTCCATCTAAAATTCTCTTGGGAAAAAGTTTGGCTAACTGGTCAACTTATAGCTAGAAACCTATGTGTAAGCAAAAGGTATCGTTGTAATCCCATGTACGTGATGGAGTGTGAGGAGTTGCTGTTAAATAAAACCTTAGACTGGCCGGGCGCTGTGGCTCACGCCTGTAATCCTGGCTCTTGGGAGGCCAAGGCGGGCGGATTGCTCAAGGTCAGGAGTTCAAAACTAGCCTGAGCAAGAGCGAGACCCCGTCTCTACTATAAAATAGAAAGAAATTAATTGGCCAACTGATATATATATATAAAAAATTAGCCGGGCATGGTGGCGCATGCCTGTAGTCCCAGCTACTCGGGAGGCTGAGGCAGAAGGATCACTCAAGCCCAGGAGTTTGAGGTTGCTGTGAGCTAGGCTGACGCCACGGCACTCACTCTAGCCTGGACAACAAAGCGAGACTCTGTCTCAAAAAAAAAATAAAATAAAATAAAAAAAAAATAAAACCTTAGACTGTCTTGTAACTAAAAATATATTGTCAAAGGTGAGGTGGTTGGGATGACAGCCTATATTGGGTATGAAATGTCTGATTTCCTTGTTTAATTTTGAGGTCGGACATTTCATTTGTAAGGATCTCAAAGGTCGGGATGTCATTAATAGTACAAGAGAGTCCTCTACTGGCAGTGCATGAGGTAGTCATGATACTTTTACTTAAATAGTTGGATTCCTGCCCACCCCCTACCAGGGAGAGGGAAGACTGGTAAACATGACCAGTGAGGGGCATAGAGAAAAGGCCTGCTCCTCAACTTCCCCCTCCCCACCACCATCTTGTCACCATGAGAAAGCCAGGGGAGGGTGCAACTTGAACTGTTCAATCCCACGCCCCCTGGCTTACGACTCGGGATTGAGAATGGTCTCAAATTCTAAGACCTGGCAGAAAACTCAGTTTGGGCAAAGCACACATCCCTAGCCAGACAGGAAAATTAAAAAGTATATAAACGCCAGGAAAAAAACAAAAAACTCAAACCTATTAGTCTTCTGTTAGGGGTGCCAAACAAGAGTCCTCTAAACAGTGTGCTTTTTGTAAAAAGAAAAGACATTCGACAAAACACTGCCAGGACTCCAGGTAGCAAGAAGCCCCAGGAGAATAAATATTGTTTTTAAAAGTGCAGGACCCAGACGGCAAAGAAAGTAGGGCACTCGGAGCCCCATGACTTCAAATATTCCCACAGGAGCCATGGGCAAAATTGACAGAGGGATTCAATTAGTGCCAAGGCCACGGACAGAAGTGGTCTGGGAAGACCCCTTCCTGGCCACTGCCCCAGCCCCAGTCACCAGCTATACCCATCCAGGAGACAGCTGTAGATATGCAAACGGGCCGAGAAACTTGAATGGTACTCAGTTGCATTTACAGAACAGGATCTTGAGATGTCCTCTGTTGCTTCATGGGCTCTCCTGCCCTGTTTGATAAAAGCTTAATGAAACTTGTGGAACTTGCACTTGGAAAGTTGTACAAACAACAGGCTATTATCTAGGGTTCCTAGAAATGGCATCTAGATCCCAGACTTCAGAATGATAGTAAGACCTTTTACAGGGGGCCCTTAAGGGGACAGCTTATGACTGCCCCTGCTGTGCGTTTCCCTGACTCCTAAATGAGACAACAAATAAAGAATGAGCCTTAGATGCAGGGAGACATCCCAGGCCAGTGACATAATTCTGAAAGCCATTAAACAATACGGTGAGAGAATGGCCTCTTTGCCTCCAGACAGTAACAGCTACTTCTGAGTTGTTATTAAAGACTGTGTCTCTCTCAATCCTGCCACCTTTTTCCAGCCAACGAGAATGAGTCTTTACAATATGACTGTGTAGAGGTTCTAGAGACTGTGTGTTCTAGCAGGATAGATCCGTCAGATCAGCCAATGCCAGAGCAAGACGGGGATCTTTTCAATGACAGGGACAGCTTCATGGACAACGAAGGGCTGGTTATGTGATGACCATGACAGTGGCACTGCCACCTGGGACTTTGGCCGAGAAAGCTGAGCTAGTGGCTTTAACCAGAATAGTTATCCACAGGGAAAAAGAAAAACATTTATATGGACTCTAAATAAGTTTTTTTTTTCTTTTTTACTTTTTTTTTTATTTCGGCATATTATGGGGGTACAGATTTTAAGGTTTCAATAAATGCCCATTTCCCCCCCTTTAAATAAGTTTTTTGATAGTATATGCTCATACAACCATTAAAGGCCTGGCGTGGAGGCTCTCGCCTGCAATCCTAGCACTCTTGGAGGCTGAGGCAGGAGGATCGCACAGGATCAGGAGTAGGAAACCAGCCTGAGCAAGAGCGAGACCCTGTCTCTACTAAAAATGGAAGGAATTTAATTGGCCAACTAAAAATATATAGAAAAAATTAGCCGGGCATGGTGGTGCATGCCTGTACTCCCAGCTACTTGGGGGGCTGAGGCAGAAGGAACACTTGAGCCCAGGAGTTTGAGGTTGCTGTGAGCTAGGCTGACGCCACGGCACTGTAGCCAGGGCAACATAGTGAGACTCTGTCTGGAAAAAAAAAAAAAGCATTAAAAAAGGGATAGTCTCCTGATGACAGAAAATAAAGATATTCAGTATGCCATTAACCACTTCGGTGTGAGTGTTGACTGTAGTCAATAGCCACAAATAAACGCACACAGCGACTTTCGCCGACAGCCGGGATATAACTTTTCTAATTTTTCATTTATCAAAATAACATTGTGAACATTTAAAAATAACGTAATGAAAGCATATATGTATATGTTACCTATTCTAATTTACATTACAAGTAAAGCTGCCTGTAAAGTAAAATAAACTTCCAGTGCTTTCAAGCTTTCCTCATCTCACAAGAGCAAAACGGATTTTTCATCAATGCACAGCACACACTATCGTGCGGACTATGAGTGCCGGCTGTGGGCAAGGTTTCTCGGCTGGTAAGTGCCGTACTGAAGTGGTTAAAATAATGGCCTTGAAACAGGCCATGGCTGAGCCCAAGCAGGTGGCCAACATGGCCAAAGAAAGGTGACTGGCAGAGCTGCTAAGGAGGCCACTGGAGATGATCTGTTCTCTGGGGCCTTGATACTCAGGCTAGGTTTAGATCTGCTTTGGAAGCAAAGACTGTGACTGTGACATTTGGGATGACACAGTTAAATGGATTCAGAATTCTCATGGACTCATTCTCAGGCCCGAAGCCTTGGTGTGGCCTCGTGAGAGGCAGCTACATGAATACACACATTATAGATGCGATGCCTTAGTGGATTTGGGAGCACCTCATTTGGGAGGACCCTGTGTACCTTGGACTGTCTATGTGCTTGCTTTAATGGATTTGATGAATCCTCATTCGAAAAGACCCTGCTTACAACAAACTGTTTATGTGCTAGAGGTTGTTCAAGAACAAAACAAACAAACAAACAAACAAAAAGACGTACAGTGACTAGCAATTTTGTTCAGACGCCTGAACTTGTACTAATAAATACCTTTTCAGGCTGGGTAAAGGCTTGTCCTCCACAGATGGAGAGAGTGCCTGAAGCTCCAAAATGGGCTCCTACCTGGAGTGCTGACACCAGGTACATACGTCAGTGCAGAACGGGAACAAGCTGCAGAGGATGATGGGATAATGCACATCCGCAGTCCAGAAAAAGAGGCCAAGCACATAGAAAATGACATGCTTGTGATGGACACCATAGACAGACAGCTAAGGTGACACGGGGCAGCTCAAAGTATCACCGTGTTTGGCTACTCCATGATAGTGCCCATCAGGGGAACGTTGCTTCCCGTCCTCTGAACCTGGATCTGTTGCACACTGTTCTGGGGTCTCCCACAAATGTTTAATGTGGACCCCCAGTGTGAACCTGGTACACCATTTCTCCAAGGCAGGACATGGTAGACTCAATGATCCCATAGGTCGTTATGATATTCATAGACTTCCCTCCTCTATGTAGAATAATAATAGACATTCTTTCATATTGGAGGTAACCCACCAAATAAACAACACCCTACATGTGGAATGAAAATTACATACATCCTGAAATTGATACAGGAAATTGAGATAAGATATTGCCACTTGTCCGCCAGATAAGGGTACCCCTATAAACAGACTTAAGTTAAGCCCCAGAACATAGTTTATAAGAGACCCTTCCTGACACCCCAAGGTAAATATGATAATATAACCATGAGGGTGCTAACGACCATACATGAGTTTGCCTCTTTCAAGTCTCCGCCCCAGTTGGAAACAAAAAAGTGAAAGAGACTCTATCAAGTGTCTCTAACAGCTCATTAATACTGTCAAAAATAAAAACCGTGGGTCCATCATACCAGAGTAAAGAGGTGTCCCATGGAAGAAGAGGACCCAAGCATCAAGTAGAGGGGCCAGCCTTCAGGCAATCTAAAGTATATGTTTTTAAAAAGGAAACAAATAAAAAAGTTTATATTTTTACTAACCTTCCTTTGATTATTTGTTTTGTCTCTAGGAAAGAGGGACAACTCCTTAGTGCAGCTTTCCCTAGGCTATTGTGTCTTCTGTTGATCTGCCTACTGCTGGCTTGTCATCCTAAACCTGGTTCAGTGCAAGTATTTCTGAAGTTACAAAAACTGGTCTGTCAGATCACCTACAGGGTGCAACCAATAGTTCTGTACTCAGAGGTCCCATGTTTCTTTCTAACCCAGCCCTGTATCAGACATTGTGTACAAGGCGACAGTCCATGTTGCCTTCTCAGTCCTCACTATTGTTGTTATTGCTTATGACTGTTTTTGCCTGGTATTCTATTGCCAAAAAATATCCTGCCAGAGCTTTACAGTATAAACCTTCCATCTAAAATATCGCCCCAATTCAACAGAAAATAACTCAAAGATTACATTGTCCCCCCTCCTATAAATATGGAAGGGTGAAATTGATGGGGCGGGGAGGAATATGTAACAGAGAATGGCCTGAAAAAACAGCAAAAATGTATTCTCTCTCTTTAAAACCTCACTCACTCTTTGGGAACTAAGACCTGCATCTCTGCCCCAAGCCAGTGGTCTGGAGGGGCAGTGTCCTTTGTTCTTTGTGCTACAGGACATGGCTCAACACCACTGTCTGCGTGGAGGTTGTGGGATTGTCTTCAGCAGAGATGGGACTGACACGAGATGATCAGAATCATCGACTGTAGTTGAACAGAAATGGTCTGAAACTGAAAACCTCCCTGTGAAAGCTCTGCATTTCTGCCTATTATTAGGATGATGGCATTTTAAACAGGAGTCTCCATCCTCCTCATTTGCCAGCAAATTAATAAACTCCTCTTTCCTTCTCCTCAAATCACTTGTCTTCATTCTTTTGATGCAGCATCAGGAACAAGTGCCCAGCTTCCAGTAGCAATACTCTCTGTGAGGGAAGAGTTATTTCTCTTCAATAATGGTGATGTTTGAGTTTCCTTACTAGCCTTAGTGCTAGTTGATTTTTTAAAACACATTTATGTTCCCTCTTAGGGTTAAACCCAACTGCCTCCCACGATCTGGCCTCTGCCGACCTCTGCAACCTCACTCTCCAACCACTGCCCCCAGCACCAGCCACAGTGGCCTCCTGCTGTTTGTCACATGCATCAAGTCCATGTCCTTCTTTGTGCTTGTTGCTCTCTGTGTTTGCAGTATCCTTGCACAGACTTTGCTTGGCTGAATACGTTCCCCGGCATCCCCACACCTCCCCTTTTCCCTCCTTTCCAGCCCATGCTCGTGGCACTTCCCACCATCTGATGTTTTCTTGTTTGTTCATGTGTTTAATGCCAGCCCCACCCCCACCATGGGATGTGGCTTCTCTGTGGGCAGGACTGTGTCTGATTCCCACCTGGGTCCAGGGCCCAGCAGGTGCTCAGTAAGTAACAGAGGTACCTGTACAGTACATCTGGTATGTACTCCTGTCGTCTCCACAGATGGGGAAACTGAGGCCCAGAGAGGGGCAGAAGCATGGACATTCCCCACGCCACCATGCTCAGAGCCTTGGCAGGGAGCCCACTTACCAGCTCCAGGGAGCGTGTGAGGAGTTCAGCTGCATGCCCGCTCATTTCTACCTGGTGTGCTCCAGGCCAGGGGGGATGATTCTTGATATTGACTTGAATTGTACATGTTATGTCATGTTGAAATGGTTCAATGACACCTATGTGAGTGACAGAGCATTGATATTTTCTCAATCCACCTGATGATGTTAGAAATGTGAAAGATTCATTGCTAGTGTTTGGGTTTTACTTTATCTGTGTTGTTGGTACTTTGAGGAATGCAGACCTCATGAATTAGGATATTAACTGCCTCACTAATTCTAACTTTTCAGGAAAAGCCCTATCCCTTAAATAATTATTTAAGTGTGGAATGAAGGCATTTTTATTGCATGCTCATTCCCTATAATATCCTAGAGTCATCCTTGCCAATTAAGAGCAAATCCCCCACATTTTAGCAGCTATCCATTTTTTCTGTTTTATCCTCAAAACCCTCTGGGTTTTTTTAATTTCAAAATATTAAGGGGATACCAATGTTTTTGTTACATGGATATCTCGTATAGGAATGAAATAATGTTTTTTTTTTTTTTTGCAGCATCTTCGGTGGAACTGGAGACCATTATCCTAAGTCAAGTGTCTCAGGTCTGGAAAGACAAACCCTACATGTACTCAAACACCTGTGTTTAATGTCAGATTGCAGTAACTTTCCTTAGTGAATGGATTCTTCATGACGTTTTTCTGAGTGGTATTAGCTGGTTTCTAATAGTAGCAATTTTAAACTTACTACGTTACCAAATACTGAGAGAAAAACTGAGCTGTATATTGTCAAAACCTATTTCTTTTTTTTTTTTTTTGAGACAGAGTCTCTCTTTGTTACCCCAGGCTAGAGTGAGTGCCATGGCATCAGCCTAGCTCACAGCAACCTCAAACTCCTGGGCTCAAGCAATCCTCCTGCCTCAGCCTCCCGAGTAGCTGGGAGTACAGGCATGCGCCACCATGCCCGGCTAATTTTTTCTATATATATTAGTTGGCTAATTAATTTCTTTCTATTTATAGTAGAGACGGGGTCTCGCTCTTGCTCAGGCTGGTTTTGAACTCCTAATCTTAAGCAATCCGCCCGCCTCAGCCTCCAAAATTGCTAGGATTACAGACGTGAGCCACTGCGCCCGGCCTGTCAAAACCTATTTCAATGATTTGTTACCCATAATCTTGCATGGTGTATGAGTGTCAGTAATTAGTAACAAAGTGAGAATACAAAACTCATTACAAAAGTTGATAGTCCATAGTTTTTTATGATTTAATGGCCTTATTATTGAAGACAAAAAATGAACTTCTGAACCTCCTCTTGTAGCAAATAACAGGCAATGCCTTTCAATCTAATAATTCTTCCATTTTTCATTAAAGTAGGATGAACTATTGTTGCTTTTGAAGCTGCAGTCGTGTCTCTAAAATATTGGTCCTATCTGATTTCGTGCTTCATTTATGTAGTTTCTATCTTACATTATCTTTGACTCTTTTGACTTCTTCACACACGCTTCATGATTGAGTACATGGTCCCCACCAACCATTTTTAGAAACTACTCTGGATAAGAGAAAAAGTAGGTGTGCCCCAGCCACCCACCTAGATGAGCTTCCAAGGTACATAACTTTCCTGTAGTTGTGGGAGTCTGTCCGCCCACAGGAAAGTCTCCTGGCAGATTTGTGCAGTCACCATCTGCTTCAGAACTTGTGATGGAAAAGTTCAATACAAGGAAAAGTTCCTACAGTCAGCCCATGGGCCTGTAACATGAAGAGGGTTGAACTGGAACCAATTGTCAAGACCAGGCAGACAAGTAAGAGCAAGCTTATGTTGTGTGAGGTGACGGGAGTTGGCTGGAGGGAGCACCCATTTTCCTGTCAGCCGTACTATCATTTAGGATGGTGTTGAAATCCTTTGCAGGAAACCCCTTTCCTGAGTCTCTAGGCTAAGAGGTACCAACAATGTCAGGGGCAGTCCATGGTCACTGCTTATTAACTCCATGGTGGAGATCCTCTTTCTACAATCAATTCTTTTAACTAAACAGTGACATTTTCCCCAGTCCTTATTTGTGTTCCTCTGTACACTGTAGGTGCTGCTGTACAGACACGTTGACTTTATTAGAATGTCAGATTTCAACAAAACCTGATCTTGACATTTTCACATTAAAGTTTTTTTTTTTACAAGTAAAAACTTTATTTGTCCACACCAGGATTAAATTACTGAACATAAGACAAAGGTGGTAGGGAGTTGGTATACACAGCACCACATTTACATCATGGTCTTGAGGAGTCAGAGTTAATCCTACCACTGCATCACAATCGGTATCAGCAATGCCATTTTCTCTTTGTCCCCCTTCTTAGGCATCCCTTACAGTCAGCTGCACTCATGTGCTCTCGGGTCTCTTTCCTTATGGTTACATGACAGCACCTTACACGTCTAAAAGAACCCTCACAACACCCCTGTGAGGTAGGTAATTATGAGTTTTCTACATTGTAGACAAGGAATCTGAGTTATAGAATGGTGGAAAGGCTGTCCAAAGAGGTACAGGTGTAATGGCTGGGCCTAGCGCATCAGCAGATTCCTGGCTTGCTTTGTTGCACGCTGTCTCCCAGTATTGCAACTTCCCTCCTCTTAATATTTCTAGTGTATTTTTCTGTCTACTTCTGCAGGCCCTTTCCCTTGAGTTTTATTCCCATGTTCAGGTCACTTTACCCATTAGATTTTCACAATACTACCTCTGAATTTGAACTCCAGTTCTGCTCCTCAGCACTTCACTCATCTCTAAGAGATTCCTGCCTAAGTCCTTTGTTACCATTATTAGGTTTATATAGTACAGTTTTTTGTTTTGTTTTGTTTTGAGACGGAGTCTCGCTTTGTTGTCCAGGCTAGAGTGAGTGCCATGGCATCAGCCTAGCTCACAGCAACCTCAAACTCCTGGGCTCAAGCGATCCTCCTGCCTCAGCCTCCCGAGTAGCTGGGACCACAGGCATGTGCCACCATGCCCAGCTAATTTTTTGTATATATATTTTTAGTTGTCCAATTAATTTCTTTCTATATTTAGTAGAGACGGGGCTCTCATTCAGGCTGGTTTTGAACTCCTGACCTCGAGCAATCTGCCCGCCTCGGCCTCCCAGAATGCTAGGATTACAGGCGTGAGCCACCGTGCCTGGCCTATAGTACAGTTCTAACTCTCCTTCAAGTACTTCCCTGTTTTTCCAGAAAAATCTACCTATCTATAATAGCATTATCCAGTTATAACTGACATATACCTTTCCATATAGTGACCTAAGACAATTGAGAAAACGTATATATCTGGATCCATTTCAAGGCCATAATATATGCCCTTTTAAAAGCAAGGAATCTGTGTGTCTGGTGTGGTGCTTAGAAGCTCATCAGTATATTAATAAACACTAGTACCATAGAATGCTACCTTACAATCATTACCGGTATTTCAAACATACATTAATATGCTTCTATGACTGAAAGTATTACAATTAAATTCACTTCCACTTTGCCTTTTTAAAATTATGCTATTTAAAAGATTTTTAGAACTGGAAGGTACTAGAAAAAAGTCAACTAGTATAAGTCCCTCAATTTAGAGACGAAGAAACCGAGGCATGCAAAGGGCAAGGGATTTGGTTGATGAAACGAACTACAGAAGGTTTGGGATCCAGGCGTTCTAACTAGATTCCAGCGTACTCTACCACTCCAGCTGCCTCCCTCCTCCACCACACATTCACTGAGCAGCATGCCTGCCTGCTATCTATTCATGGTTCTGGGTATGGTCCCACTGTTGTTTTGACCATTTCTCCATCCACATGCATTTCCAGTATTTAGCTAACCACCCACGCCTGCAAAATATAAAACCTCACTTCTCCCAACATGCCTACTTTTTTCCCCCAGCTTCTAGACTATAGGGAAGCTTTATAAATCACAAAGATTTCTATTTGTATGTCCTGAAAGTACTAAGCAAACCACTAAAAGCTTTAAGTTAGTTTAATGATGGCTAGTACTGGCTTCCCTTCTAAAGTAAAGTGGAAGTTTGGCGTATTACCTTCATCTCTTCCAAAGAAGTGGGGAGAGGGATAGGAGTGGTGCATTTGTTGAGGGCTTGTGCTTAAAAGGAGTCCTCCATTCCAGGCAGTCTTTACCCACACCACCCTCTGGTGTTTCCAAAGCTAAAGGGGAAATAAAGCTGTTCTCTTCCACCGTACCATTAACTACATCAACTTTTGTCTGCAACGCTTGAGAAAAAGTAACCTTGGAAAGTTCCTTAGAAGGAAAGTTTTCTAGGGTTTTCCCTCTGTAACATACTAGACAAAAAACAGCTAGCAGAAAAGAATGAAATTAGCTAAAAGAAGATTGGAAACTGATGTAATAATCTGAATGGTTTCCACAATGCTCAAATGGCAACCAAAATTTAAAGCTACAATTTAGGCATATAGAGGGACCCAAATACTATGGAATGCAAAGAATTTACTTACATTTTCAATAAAACAGCCAATATTTAATTATATCAAAGATTATCTATATGAACCATAACATACTACTGTGACTCCCTGTTGGTTCTTAATTATATCCTTATGTTGACAGGAGACTGAGAACTAGTAAAATGAAGTGGGGAAAGATGGTCTGACTGCTTAGTAGTAGGTTATGTCAAAGACATAGCAGTGAAAATGTAAGAAAATGCAGCACTAACACTAGCCTAAAGAGCCACAGAGGGATTTATAAAATTAAGATCCCAATTCCATGAAAGCAGTCAAGTTAAACGAGTGAAAAAAGATTCAAGCAATGAGGTCATGGTATACGGCCACACTTCTGTGTCTTGTAAACTAATGTGCCTCACCGTGGCCTTACTGCAGCCAAGGTCAGATGTGTTAATAACTTAAATGTCTCTAGTGCTTTTAAACTCTTTCACATCTATTAGCCATTTGACCCTCACAACAACCCTGTGAGGTAGGCAGGGCAGGAGTTAATACCATCCCCATTTTACAGATGAGGAAAACTGTTGTAGAGAGGTAAACTAAATTGCCTTACATCAGAGACAAAGCCCAGGTCGAACTAGCTCTGTTGGACTCGGCTCCATCCATTTTCTATTAGGCCACCCCTCACATTTCTGAAAGGTCTTACAATTAATGGAGAATCTTGGGGAAAGGTACTAGCAAGTATATTCCTACCACTCTGCACATTAATGGTTCATCCACTCTTTTTCTCTGAGGACACAGAAAAGGAGCCAGAATCCTAGAAAGCAAGTATTGAAACTAGACTTCTACCAGTTTAGGAAATAAACTTTTGTTATCAGTTCCTAGCTTTTGGTGTTCGAAATCAACTTCTGAAGCAATTTTTCAAGGCCTAGCTGAAAAGCACCAGTTGCTTCTTCCACTGCTGTTGCCAAACATCTGACCGCGATGACAGCGTCCCTGCGGAGCTCATTGGTAGTGTCTTGCTGAGCACTGGCCTCCTCACCAATAGCAATCAGCCTGTCCAGTTTTTCTTCCTCACGCTTTGAAAGTTCTCGTGCCAATCTCCTGTTTTCTGCCAACTCGGCTGCAATGGTTCTGGCCACTGACCGCCTTCTTCGTCTTGCCCACCTTGGAGGGGGTTCACTGGTCAAAGGCCTATCCCCACCAGAAACAAAACCAACTCTGGGAGAGGAGACCGGAGGCCGTGGTGCGGAGGCTGCACCAGGAGTGTTGCAGCTGGTGCTGGTGCAGGGACCGGGCTCCCCGGACACACCCAGTCTGGTCATGGGGCTGCTCTGACAGGGAGCAACTGCACCTCTGAAAAGGTTGTGGGAGTTGCTGTAGGTGGGGGTCCCTTGAGAGCACCCTGCACCCGGGGATTCATCCCAGGAGTCCTCGAGGTCACTGGTTTCTCGTATCCGGTTACTGATTCTCAGCTGACAATCAATCTTCATCTGATTCCTTAACTGTTTTCAAGATAGGCCGAAGATCAGCTGCCTGAGTCCTTTTTGCTTTCAGAATGCTGGTTCCCTCTTCCCCTGGGGTGTCAGAGGCCACTAAGGTCTGATCACAGTGCTTGGCCCAAGCAGCATCCTCCATTAAGTTGTCTGGGTCAGTCACTATCTGATTTCGAAGAAGCTGATCCAATGTATCATAAAAAGCACAGTGTGGTGGGTCACCCATACTTGTGGCATGGGCCACGTAGGCCTTTAAATATAACGCCTTCAGAACTTTAAACTTGGAGCGGCACTGACGTTCAGTGCGGCGGAAGCCTTTCTGCTGCATTCGCTTAGACACAGCCTGATAGACATCAGCATTATGATGCACAGTCTGGAGGTGCTGAATATACTCTGCCTCACCTAGTATGGAAAGGAGAGTTCGTGTCTCCTGTCTGGACCACTGGATGCCTGCACTGCTATTGGTACTGGCCATGGTACGTTGGGAAGGAAGGCTAGAAAGCTCCTGTGCAGCAAGGTGCAAATCTGAAGGTGTGTGGAAGCTCTGTGTGTTCTCAGTGTATTTCCAGGAGCCAGCCGATTCTTCACTCTCAGGGACAACTGCTGAGAAGCCAGGTCCAAGGACTGAATTTCTGGCTTCTGCCAAGGATCTGCTTTACTTTCATTACTGTATTTGAAATATTTCGTATTCTGCTTTGTTCTGCTGCCAGTCCAACAATCTCTTCATTTTCTGAGTAAGCTACAACGGCTGGAGTAACTCTGTCACCTGCATCATTTGCAACTACATCAGCACGGCCATCCTTGTAGACAGCCACACAGGCTGATGTGCAGCCCAGGAGAACCCCGATGGCCGCCATGAGGCGGCAGCGCCGGCGGTGGCAGCAAAGACGAGTCCGGCAGCCGCAACCTCACATCAAAGTTTGACCTGCCTTTTTAGTTTGTTTTGAAAACCTTTGCAGTACCAGGAAGAAGCAGGATTGACTGGATAAGATGTCCAAAAACAAAATTCAGGAATCCAGGAATTATGGAAATAATGCACACATGATCTTTTTACAGGTATGAAAATGGGGCCTTGACTATGATCTAAAGCCAGCAATCTATAGGACCTTTCCTATATGAGAAAGATGAGACCTGTAGACCAATTGAGTGCCAGAGAATGATAGTCTGCCAGTCTACTCACTGTGCCTGGATGAGCACTCATCAATAGGGGTTTTGGGCAAATAGGCCAACAATTCAAATATTATGTAGCTCAACACTGCTTTAAATATCTACCCCTCCATACATTGTTGGCCATCGCTTTGCTTTGCAGACTGCTAAGACCACACAATATATTTTATTCACAGTAAGTCTGTTGTATCTGAATCTGAAAGACCTTTGACTCTTTCTCACTCTCATCTTTGAGTCTCATTTACTCATTTGCAAAATGAGAATCATACCATGCTATCAGGGATGTTGTGAAAATCAAACACAAAAATCTTTGTAAAGTGCTCAGCACACAGGAGATACTCAAGGATTTAGTCCCTCATTTCCAGAATATGTTCATTGGAGCAGCACGTTATGATGCTTGGTTTAGCTCTTCTCCTACCTGTCCAGCCTCCACCCCCAACCCATTTCTTTAGACTTTTCCCATAATTTCAACAAAATGCTTGTTTCCTTTTGTAGGCTCAGCAAGTTTCCTCAGAGATTACTTGGGCATCTCTTTCAAAACCAACCTTTATAATGGTTGCAAGGAGGTAGCATAGGAACCTGGACTTTTCCTTACTATGAGCTTTGTTCTTTTCTGGCTACCTCAGACACCTCACATCAGAGCTGACCTGACGTATAGCCATCAGGAGTGGTGGGATTTGTCAAAAAGTGCCAACCTGGAGTGTTTCTTAACTGGTAGTGCCAATAGGGTTTCCTTTCTGTCCTTGCTTATATAAAATCATTTCTTTGGTGGGCAGTAATTCTTGAAAAGTAAGTAAAGGCTCATGACAATTTCAGATGGGGAGAAATGTACTAAATATAAATATAGACTTACTCTAAGAAGTGTTCAAAGAAACTTCTAACCCATTGTCTCAGTAGAGGTCTCTGAATCCTCCACTGTTATATCAGCATGGGTTTTATCTGGAAGCGAGCGTCTGTGAACCTGACGTTCTCACAACCAGGATCAAAAGAATCTACATTTTTTTGTGTGTTGAGAAGCCAAAGTGTCTAGCCTTTATAACATATGTGTACATTTCAAAGACTTTTCATTTATCCCTGTAATTGGTTAGATTACTTTAAAGCTGTGAAAGATGAGAGCCCTGGTTTCCCACCCAGTGAAAAACTGAGGCCTGAGATGTTTAGAAAAAGTCCTACCCACAGCCATCCATATTTGTTCACCGTGTGACACGATGGTGACCAAGGGCAGGTTATTTGCAAGTCAACGACTGTTGTGAACCAACTATGACAATGATGCCTCCTCCATTTTTCACACCCACTTGTGTCCACTCCCTGTTGAAGTTATTTTGTGTCTCTTCCTTGAGGGAGGGTCAAGAAGACCTAAATGGATGGTTCAATGGATAATTCCATGTTGGGGCACTTAAAAATCACCATCCAGGGGGAGGATCAAGATGGCGGATGAGAAACACTGCCAGACAGAGTGTCTCTGCAGAAAAGACAGATTCTAGCAGAAATTAGAAAAAAGAGGCAAGAAAATGAGCATACAGTGGATGAGGGCCGGAAGGAGGGGTACCTGAGACCCCGGGAGACTCCACGGGAGGAGGCTGCGGAAGAGAACTGGAAGCTGAGACCGCCGGAGCAGCCCGGAGACCAGCGGCAAGGGTAGGTGGATAAGTCACCTTTCCCCTCCTCTGCATTTGGGACTGCTGGTGGGCTCCCCAGTGGGTGAAGAGACCTGCAGACACCAGCCCAGAGACGGCCGCCGCCAGCTAGTGGTGAGCCTGTAGCAGACTCGGCACCAGGCTCCCAACTCCCTCGGGGTACCTCCGTGTGCACAGACCCCAGCCGCGCGACAGGCACCATATTGCCTCCTTCTCCCCTCCACCAACCCTACCCGCGGCTGCCCAGAGAGACAGTATAGCCACCAGCCGGAGGCACCTCCAGGGAACATGACCTTCCCTTTTGGGACCCTACAGCTGACTAAGGAGAACTCAGACTGTGAGCTCCCTACCCGCCAGCCCTCCCAGGTGCTGCTGGCACGGTGTTCCCAGGAGAACGGGGCAGACTAAGAGGCTGAGAGACATAGACCCAGCTTGGGCTCCCTGTGGGTGAATTGGGATCGGAACTCCTCTCCCTGATGGGGATACAGTTTGAACTCTGGGAACCAGAGGTCGGACCTGCAGACCAGATCCCGTGCACCGAGGTCTAGCATTGCCCGGGGCACAGAAGGGATATATGTGAACAGCCTACTGAGGTGTGTGTGCCTTCAGGGGCAGATCAGCGTCCTAGAGGGCAACCCTCCTCCCAAAAGGAGGCCATACACCCAGCCCAGGTGGCGTTTCTGCACAGGAAACCTCCACGCCGGCATCACAATCGAGGGAGTCCTGGTGGCGTGTGGTCTGGCCTGCTGGCAGAGTCCCAGGAGTAGCTGCGGAGTTGGGGAGGGTGGAAAGAAGCGAAGCCCTCTCCAGACTGTGGGTCTCAGACAGCCCCACCCCCACAACCAGACTTTCTGGCTGAGCGGGGCCATTGCAGCCCCACCCTGACAGCTTTTCCTGGAAGCAGAAAACAGAACTTTGACCCCTGCTAACAGCATTGGTGGTGCCTGAGGGCAGGCTTACCCAACCCAGCTCTGCCCAGAACAAGAGCTGATAACAGGACACAAAAACAACATCATAGCCTGTTCCTCCAAGCAAGCGCCACCTACTGACAGGGACGGCATCCTGCACAGCCTTTTCATGGCACACACTGACTCATTATACAGGGAGTGGTCGAATCTCACCCACAGACACCACCTAACGCCTCAGAAACTAAACAAGGCGTGTGAATACCCAAACAAATACTTAAAGGAAAGAAACAAAAACTAATCGACATGGGAAGAAATCAGCGAAGGAACTCAGGAAATATGAAGAACCAAATGGAGAACACACCCCCAAAGAGGAGTACCAGCCCCCTAGAAACGGACACCAACCCAAATCAGGCAACCAAAATGACAGAAGAGGTATTTCTTATGTGGATCATAAGAACACTCACTGACCTACAAAAACAACTCAATAACCAACACAAAGAAACCACAAAAAGCCTCCAGGACCTAGAACAAAAGTTCACTAAAGAAATAGAAATATTGAAGAAAAGTTTAACCGAACTCCTGGAAATGAAGAATCAATTCAGGGAAACACAAAGTACAGTGGAAAGTCTCAAGAACAGGGTAGATCAAACAGAAGAAAGAATCTCAGAGCTTGAACATAACACCCTCCAACTAAGTAAAACCGTCACAGAGATAGAGCAGAGAAACAAGAGAAAAGAGCAAAGCCTACAAGAGATGTTGGATTATGTGAAGAAACCTAATGTGAGGGTCACAGGGTTACCAGAAGAGGAAGAAGACAACACTAACGGGTTGGACAAGCTATTTGAAGATATAATAGAGGAAAATTTCCCAGGCCTTGCTCAAAATCTCGATATACAAGTTCAAGAATCCCAGAGGACCCCTGGGAGATTCAATGCAAACAGGAAGACGTCACGACATGCAGTCATCAGACTGACCAAAATATCAACTAAAGAGGCCCTTCTGAGAGCTGTAAGACGAAAGAAGCAAGTGACATACAAGGGAAAGCCAATTCGAATAACACCAGACTTCTCTAATGAGACTTTACGAGCAAGGAGAGACTGGGGCCCCATTCTCACTCTTCTGAAACAAAACAATGCCCAGCCTAGAATCTTATTCCCTGTAAAACTAAGCTTCATGTATGAAGGAGAAATTAAGACACTCTCAGACAAGCAAATTCTCAGAGAATTCACCAAGACAAGACCAGCCCTACAAGAAATACTCAAAACAGTGTTACGCACGGAACACCATAATAAAAACTCACGAATATAAAAACAACCAAAACCCAAAGATTAAAGGCCAGATAATACAATGGCTCAAGACAGAAATCAAAGCAACAACATCCAACCCAACAGAATGAACAGTAATCTACCTTACCTATCAGTTCTCTCAATAAATGTGAATGGCTTAAACTCTCCACTCAAGAGACATAGGCTGGCTGAATGGATAAGAAAATACAGGCCAAGTATATGCTGTCTTCAGGAAACACATCTAACCTGCAAGGATGCATATAGACTAAAAGTAAAAGGGTGGAGATCAGTATTCCAGGCAAGTGGAAGCCAAAAGAAGGCTGGCATGGCAGTTCTAATTTCAGACGACTTAGTTTTTAAACCAACAAAAGTAGTGAAAGACAAAGAGGGTCATTATATAATAGTGAAGGGCACAGTCCAACAAGAAGAGATAACAATTTTAAATATATATGCACCCAACTTAGGTGCACCCAGTTTCATAAAGCAAACCTTACTGGATCTAAGCAAATGGATTAATAGCAACTCCATAATCACTGGAGATTTCAACACCCCACTGACGGCACAAGACAGATCTTCTAAATAAAAAATTAATAAACAAATAATGGACTTAAACAAAACCCTGGAACAATTGGGTCTGACTGACATCTACAGGACATTCTACCCAAAATCCACTGAATATACGTTCTTCTCATCAGCTCACGGGACATTCTCTAAGATTGACCATATCCTAGGACACAAAGTAAATCTCAAGAAGTTAAAAAAAATAGAAATCATACCATGTACCTTCTCAGATCACAGCGGAATAAAAGTAGAAATCAACCGTAACAGAAACTCACATTTCTACACAAAAACGTGGAAATTAAACAACCTCCTACTAAATGATTACTTCATAAATGAAGAAATCAAGACGGAAATAAAAAAATTCTATGAAGAAAACGACAATGGAGAGACAAGTTATCAACTCCTCTGGGACACAGATAAAGCAGTTCTGAGAGGAAAGTTTCTCTCCACAAATGCCTATAACCAAAAGACAAGAAGATCACGAATAGACAATCTAATGAAACGACTCAAAGAGCTGGAAAAAGAAGAACAGACCAACCCCAAACCCAGCAGAAGAAGTGAAATTAACAAGATGAAATCAGAACTAAACGAAATTGAAAACAGGGAAGCTATTCAGGAGATTAATAAAACAAAAAGTTGGTTCTTTGAAAAAATAAACAAAATTGACACACCATTGGCTAAGCTAACGAAAAGCAGAAAAGAGAAATATCTAATAAGCTCCATCAGGAACAAAAAAGGAGATATCACAACTGATCCCAAAAAGACACAAGATATAATTTATGAATACTACAAAAATCTTTATGCACACAAACTGGAAAATGTGGAGGAAATGGACAAATTTCTAGAAACACACAGCCTCCCTAGGCTCAACAAGGAAGAAATAGATTCCCTGAACAGACCAATCTCAACAGCTGAAATAGAAACAGCAATTAAAAACTCCCTAAAAAGAAAAGTCCCGGTCCAGATGGTTTCACACCCGAATTTTATCACACATACAAAGAAGAACTAGTACCTATCTTGCAGAAACTATTCCACAACATCGAGAAGAACGGAAACCTACCCAAAACCTTTATGAAGTGAATATTACTCTGATACCAAAACCAGGAAAGGATGCAACAAAAAAAGAAAACTACAGACCAATATCCCTAATGAATATAGATGCAAAAATTTTCAACAAAATCTTAGCTAACCGAATCCAGACACTTATCAAAAAAATGATCCATCACGACCAAGTGGGCTTCATCCCAGGGATGCAGGGATGGTTCAACATATGTAAATCTATAAATGCAATTCACCACATAAACAGAAGCAAAACCAAACACCACATGATTCTTTCAATAGATGCAGAAAAATCTTTTGACAAAATTCAACACCCTTTCATGATACGAACACTTAAGAAAATAGGCATAGAAGGGACATACCTAAAAATGATACAAGCCATATATGACAGACCCATAGCCAACATCATACTGAATGGGGAAAAATTGAAAGCATTCCCACTTAGAACTGGAACCAGACAAGGCTGCCCACTATCTCCACTTCTGTTCAATATAGTGCTGGAAGTTTTGGCTATAGCAATCAGACAGGAATATGGAATTAAAGGTATCCAAATAGGGGCAGAAGAGATCAAACTTTCACTGTTTGCTGATGATATGATATTATATCTAGAAAACCTCAAAGATTCAACCAAGAAACTCCTGGAACTGATCAATGAATTTAGTAATGTCTCAGGATATAAAATCAATACACAGAAATCAGAGGCAATCGTATACGTCAACAACAATCAAATTGAGGACCAAATCAAAGACTCAATTCCCTTCACAATAGCAACAAAGAAATTAAAGTACCTAGGAATATACTTAACCAAGGATGTAAAAGACCTCTACAGGGAGAACTATGAAACACTGAGGAAGGAAATAGCAGAGGATGTAAACAGATGGAAATCCATTCCATGCTCGTGGATCGGCAGGCTCAACATCATCAAAATGTCTATACTACCCAAACTGATCTACAGATTCAATGCAATACCTATTAAAATCCCATCAGCATTCTTCACAGATATAGAAAAAATAATTTTACACTTCGTATGGAACCAAAGAAGACCCCGAATATCAAGAGCAATTCTAGGCAACAAAAACAAAATGGGAGGCATTAATATGCCAGATATCAGACTATACTACAAAGCTGTAGTAATTAAATCAATATGGTATTGGCATAAAAACAGGAATATTGACCAGTGGAACAGATGTGAGAATCCTGATATAAAACCTCATATAGCCATCTCATCTTTGACAAAGCAGACAAAAACATACCCTGGGGAAAAGAATCCCTTTTCAATAAATGGTGCTGGGAAAACTGGATAGCCACCTGTAGAAGGCTAAAACAGGACCCACACCTTTCACCTCTCACAAAAATCAACTCACACTGGATAACAGACTTAAACCTAAGGTATGAAACTATTAGAATTCTAGAAGAAAAAGTTGGAAACACTCTCCTAGACATCGGCCTGGGCAAAGAGTTTATGAAGAAGTCCCCAAAGGCAATCACAGCAGTAAGAAAAATAAATAAACGGGACATGATCAAACTACAAAGCTTCTGCAAAGCCAAAGAAATAGTCATGAAAGTAAACAGACAACCTACAGAATGGGAGAAAATTTTTGCATCCTATGCATCCGATAAGGGACTGATAACTAGAATATACTTAAAACTCATGAAAATCAGGAAGAAAAAATCAAATAACCCTATTAAAAAGTGGGCAAAGGACTTGAACAGAAACTTTTCTAAAGAAGACAGAAGAATGGCCAAGAAACATATGAAAAAATGCTCAACATCTCTAACCATCAGGGAAATGCAAATCAAAACCACAATGAGATATCACTTAACTCCAGTGAGAATGGCCTTTATCAAAAAGTCTCGAACAATAAATGCTGGCGTGGATGCGGAGAGAGAGGAACACTCCTACACTGCTGGTGGGACTGCAAATTAGTTCAACCTCTGTGGAAAGCAATATGGAGATACCTTAAAGCGATACAAGTGAATCTACCATTTGATCCAGCAATCCCATTGCTGGGCATCTACGCAAAAGTTCCATTGACACTCTACAAAATAGACACCTGCACTCGAATGTTTATAGCAGCACAATTCATAATTGCAAGGCTGTGGAAACAGCCCAAGTGCCCATCAATCCCAGAATGGATTAATAAAATGTGGTGTATGTATACCATGGAGTACTATTCAGCTCTAAGAAACAATTGTGATATAGCACATCTTATATTTTCCTGGTTAGAGTTGGAACCCATATTATTAAGTGAAGTTTCCAAAGAATGGAAAAACAAGCACCACATATACTCACCAGCAAATTGGTATTAACTGAATAGCACCTAAGTGGTCACATATGTACTACAGTAATAAGGTATTGGGCAGGTGGGAGTGGGGCAGGTATATTCATATATAATGAGATGTGCACCAACTGGGGGATGGTCATGCTGCAGACTCAGACTAATGGGGGGTGGGGGGAATTGGGCATTTATTGAAACCTTAAAATCTGTACCCCCATAATATGCTGAAATAAAAAAAAAACTGGAAAAAAATTCACCATCCAAAAAGATGACTCTAATTGGTGGCATCTCAAGATCATGACTCTCAATAAAAGAGAAGGTGGACTTCCTCTGAATTTAAGGTAGGACCTGGCTCTTTGAATGTTTCCGAGGAGTTCATTCCTAGGCCAACCTTGTCACTTCGTCTTGTCAGGCACATGGTCAATGAATGTCTACTCACTAGTGAGAATGACAATGTGCCATAAATTCTGTGTGTGAAGTATTTTATGTTGAACTTACATATGCCTTAAAGTATTTCTTTTTTTATATATTAGCGTATTATGGGGGTACAAGTGTTAAGGTTACATATATTGCCCATGACCCTCCCCCCTCAAGTAAGAGCTTCAAGCGTGTCCATCCCTCAAATGTTGCACATCTTACTAGTTGTGGTTGTATATACCCATCCCCTCCTACCCCTTCCCTCCCTTCCGACACCTGATAGATGTTACTCCATTATGTTCACTTAGGTGTTGATCCGTTAATACCAATTTGCTGGTGAGTACATGTGGTGCCTTACAGTATTTTTAATGCCTCTGATTTATATGGGTGATAGAAGGAGAATGGATTATAATGGACCCTTTAGGGCAAGGCCTTTGACTGAAACTCTATGGATTATGTCTGTAGGAGATAATTTAATTTAGCTAATATTTGATGAAATAATACAACATAGATAAGGACAGATGTGCTCACTCTTCATCTTGTTTTGAAATGAGTTTTCAGATGATAGATATGTGTAATATGTGCTCAAATACAAATTCTAGAGATTTCTGGAGACTATAATGAAATTTAATTCTCTGAAAATCCATCTGTATAGAATCATACTCACTGTGATCATTTTGGTGTATTCCCAGTTAGGTTTTTCAGTGACAATATACACTGTTTTATTGTATTGTTTTATAAACCAAATAACTTTATGCTGTGGATAGCAATGAGAGCACAGAATACAAAAGAACCTGTGTAGTCTCCTTCTCAGTAATTTCTTTTCTTCTCTAAATGTGATATCTACTCAACTTACCCAATTCATACTTTCTGCTGTTTTCCCTGTGTGCAACGTGCCTGCCTCTCTCAGGATCTTTGGGGAACTGAAGATATGTGGGAGCAACAGAAGAGAAGCCCTATTTATTTTTAATTAATAGGCAGAAAAAGACACGTCCCTCTCCCACCCCTCTTATAACTGAAGGTCTGTGTCTTCCACCTTGAATGCCTACTCTAGCCTTCCTAGGGGCTACGTTGTTCTTCTGGAACATATGGACCAATCAAAAGTGGAAGATGTGAACCAGTGATAAGAATGCAGCTCAGCATCTCCCCTGTCATACTGACTCCATGTTCATGCATCCAGTAGTGTCACAGGGACAGCAACAGTCATTTTTAGAGGCACAATAGCCTCCTGAAAATGATGATGATGATGGTGATGATGGGGTGGGGGTGATTATGTTAATAAGAAAACAGCCACAGCTACCACTGATATAAAGCGTATTAGGATCTGGGTGCAATGGCTCATGCCTGTAATCCTAGCAGTTTGGTAGGCTGAGGTGGGAGGATTGCTTGAGGTCATGAGTTGAAGACCAGCCTGAGCAGGAGCGATACCCTGTCTCTAAAAAAGATAGAAAACTTACCCAGGTGTGGTGGCACATACCTGTAGATCCAGCTACTCAGGAAGCTAAGACAGGAGGATCACTTGAGCCTCGGAGTTCGACATTGCAGTGAGCTATGATGATGCTGTTGCACTCCAGCCTGGGCAACACAGTGAGACTCTGTCTCAAACAAACAAACAAAAAAAAGCTTACTAGGACCAAGAACTGTGCTTGGTTGTTTTTTTTATGTTTTGTCTTACTTAATTATCTCAGAAGCCATTGAGATAAGTACTTCTAGTATCTCCATTTTACAGATGAAATTAATGATGGACAGATTAGGTCAATATATTGCCATGGGAACAAAGACAGAACAAATAGCAGAGAGAGGTCTCAATTCGGAGATTAGCTGACCCCAGATCCTGTGGTATTAGTCACAAGCTATGAGAAGCCTTTTTAGTAGCATTTTGGTGCTTGAAAAATCAATGGTTACCGTGACCTCTACCTTCTCTCGATTTTCCCCTCAGTAAGGTTATCCAGAGGTTACACAGGGTGCTTTTTTTGTAGCAGAAATAACTGGTGATAAAAATGCTCCTAAAAAGATGTGACAGTACAACTTGAACTAAATGAATTGCATGTCTGGATCCTCAGCCACTTAGATTGTCTGTTCTTCAAAGAGAAGATTCATAGAGGTTAGAGCTCAGTAAGGGGAGAGGCTTCTGAGATCAGGACAGATGGAATGACACATTGCATACGGTGCCTCTATCAGGGGCTTACAGCCTAGAGGTGGGAAGGGGCTGGGGACAGTGGCACTGGGTAGAGCTGCTCAGAGAGGCTGAGGGGAAAGGATTCTGGTGGGAAGGTTGTAACAGGCATTGTGTATTCAATAGCGTGTCTCCTGCGGTTGTTTCTGGGGAAGGATCCCTTTTGGTTGAGCTGACCACTCAGTCTTTCCCTTTACTAGTGAGCTGTGTTCACCAGCAGAGACATGGAAGTGAGCTGCTGTTGCTGGTACGTGCTTGCAACATTCTGCCCGGGTGCTTGTTTCCTCCACACTCCAATGGCCCAAATGCTTTGTGGAAGGTCCACACAGTGGCATTGGCAGATACTGGAGCATGGGGAATTTGGGGTCCAGGGATCCCAAATAGGTGATGTCCGGTTGTCAGGCTTCTGTGCTGAGACCCTAATGTGCTGAACAGAATGGCTTGCACTATGCACAGCAGTGACACCCCAGGAATCGCAAGTACTCCTGGTTCAGTGAGCGGGAACGCAGGTGGACCTATTGGCCAAGCATTCCTCCATTAGCTTCCTACACCCTTCCCTTGACTGTACTCTGCACATTGGTGGGAAAGAAAAAGTCATGTGGGTCCTACCACTGACCACTAGGTGAAGCTAGTGATGTTCAGATCCTCCTGTGTATCTGCAGATGAGCCTGGGTGTCCAGGAACTCCGAAGTTGGGTATCTGGCAGGAGGGTTAACTCCTCCCTTTCCTCCCTGTTCCTCATGCTGAAAAGAGCAAATACCTTCAGGCTGTAGGTATCATTTTCCCTAGTCGTCTGCTGGAAGCTATTGCCCTTTAGTGGTCTGACCCATCTGCCATTTGGTCCCCTCAGAGGACCTCTACACTGTCTGAAGGAGACCTTGCCTGCATGCTCAAGGAGAGAGAGGTGTGGACACAGTAGTGAGGGTTGTATGCATGTTGTGTAGTACTGGAGCCACTGACGCTGTTAAGGGGTAAGGCGGAGTTGCAATGTGAGGAAAAAAATGCACATTGATGCAAGGGACATGAGAAAATATGGCCTTCTTTCAAAGTTGAGACATTCACCGTGAGGACACCTACTTATTTTCCACTTCCTCAGTGAATAGTGCCTTGTCTGTTGGTGAAGGCTTTGCTGTGTCAGCCTTGTGCTGCATACTCTTTTATATAGTTTCTAATGTTTTCTATGGTTGCATAGTACAATAATGTGAGGGAGTTCTGGGCAGGCACTGCTGTTGCTTTTGCTGATACTGTTGTATCCTCCCTGATGCGCTGTATTCCCTCATCTCCTTCCTAGTCTAGGCTTTTCTCAGGTACCTTTATCAGCAGCCTTGGGCGCTTCCAGTGATGTACACTTCCCTCTATCTTTTTCAGGAGGGCTAATCTGAAGTTCTGATGTGGACTGCTTAAGTTATCTTCTTCATGCCTAGTTCTCATGCAGCCCAAACAGCTTACTGCCAGGTCCTTGTACATTCCTGATTGTAAAATTGGCAAGTGGCTCATTTAGCTTTTAAAAAGATTTGCAGGCTGAGCGTGGTCGCTGACACCTGTAATCCTAGCACTGTGGGATGCAAAGGCAGGCAGGCGTATAGTTTCAGCTCAGGAGTTCAAGACCAGCCTGGGCAAGAGCGAGACCCATCTCTACTAGAAAAAAAAATTGAAAGAAATTAGCTGGATCACTAAAAATATACAGAAAAATTAGCCGGGCATGGTGTCACATGCATGTAGTCCCAGCTACTTGGGAGACTGAGGCAGGAGGATCGCTTGATCCCTGGAGTTTGAGATTGCTGTGAGCTAGGCAGACGCCATGGCACTCTACCCTGACAACAGAGGGTGACTCTGTCTCAAAAAAACAAAACAAAGAAAGTATTTGCATACTTTGCAAACAGGCAGAAGAAGAACTTACAAGTACATTTTCTAAAGTAAACGCTGTAGGGAAAGGGAAGGGCTAGGTCTTTTCCTTCTTTCAACAGGGAGATTTAACCTTTTTTTCTTATTTTACTTTGTATTTGCTTTTATGACATGCTACCCTGAGATAGGAGTTCCTCCAATCTACCCCTCCCCAAAGTGGTGATTCCTGAGTCCTGGCCAAAATCAGGCATGTGCAAACAACTTCCTCAAGTGCCCCTTATGGAAATCAGACCGCAGGGACAAGTGACTAATATGAGCACTTGCTTGTTCCTGTAGCCTGCACATGCTTTTACTCACACCAGTGTCCTCATGGGGAGTTCTGTGTGATCAACTGGAGTGAGTAATCACATCATTAGATTGTTTACATTGATATGCTGACGTCAATGGTCAGTTGGCAGATAGGGCTGTACTGTTCCTCTCATATCCCTTCTGTCCTTGAGTGCCCTGGAGGAGCAGAGATCGATCTGCTCTCTATGACTTATGATCCCTATGACCTGATAGAATTCTTGGCAGGAGATGAGAACTCAGATCCTCTGTAATGGATATTTAGTGTACAGGCCTCTCCAAATGGTGGAAAGAGTGTGCAAAATATGTGCACAATTCTGTACAATTTGAATCCATTCCTCCACATCCCTCTGGTTTTGGTTTGGCCTCTCAGCCCATTGCACTGACTCTAGTAATACAGTGTATTTATTACTGACATCTGTCAAGCTGGCCACCCAACAGTTAGATTTGGGTTGGTCTCCTGAGCTTCCCTTGCCTCTTCTTGTTCATGTGCAGACCTACCCTGGTGCTGCTTACCAACTTGAGGAAAGAACAGCAGTGGGCTGTGTTCAGTCAATCCTGGTGGATTCACTGACTTTCTCAGTGTCTCCGTTAGTCAGACACAAGGCCTACAGAATCCTGTAAAGGCCTGTTGTAGACTCCACCCTAGTGTCAGCTTGGACTGCTGGTTGTACAGTCAGCATGCTAATCTACAGGATGAGAAACACATTTTAAGCCAGGAACCAAGCACCTGTGTTTCTCCAAGGTCCAGAAGTTGTGAATCTGGGAGCCAGGGGTTAGAGGTAAGCATGGAAACTCCCCTGATGACAGATGACTTCTCCCTACCAACTGTAGATCTCAAGAGAAGGAGAATGCTTCTGCGTGTGGAAATGGGGGATACCATTACTGTTTCCATATTATCATATTATTTGGCCTTGATTCTTTAATTTCTATGTGTTATTTTGCATCGGGAATGTTTAAGATAAACCTTTAGTCTATAGGTTTTGGTTTTGATTTGTTTTCTTTTTCTCCTGACCTAGCCTTATTTCTGTGTTTTTAAAATATATTTGTTGCTTTGGTTTCTTGCATTTTGTAAAGATCTTGTTTTATTCCAATAAAATGCTTGTTGGAGAAGATTCTTCTTGTAGATTTTTATTATTCACAGTGAATGCCAGTGTGATCGAGCAGGCTGTGGTTCAGCCATGTGCATCGCTGCATGAACTAGGCAAGAGCTCTGAGCTATATAATCTGGGGCAGGGGTGTGAGTTCTAGCCACGATGGAAGCTCTTCCCTTTCTTTATGGAAGTACTCCCCTAAAGGTGGTAGGTAATCTAACACCTCCTTGTGAGAAATGATCCGTTAGACATTTCATGAAGGCAACAAATACATATTCTACATGTTTGGGGATTGGGGGGGTGGTGGGGGAATATCCTGATACTTCCAAGCGTAAGTCACAGGTAAGGTGACCAGCATTTCTGCCAAAGATCATCCCAGAAGTCATGAGGACCACAGCCAGAAACATCAAGCATGCAGTGGATTCCTGGTAAAGCCTGCATTAGTGATGATTCTTGGTCCCTCATGTCTGAGGCATCTCTCCTTACACCACAACACTAGGTCTTATAAAGGCCTTGTAATATCAGGATTCAATTAATTAAATGGGTAGAAGATTTTCTCTCATTGTTTGTTCTTTAAACATATCAGTACAATTTGCACTGCTTGTATAAAATTTGCAATTAACTGAAATTATCTGTCCTCTGTGGTGCTTACCTTGGCTTAAATAGCTCATCAAGTAGCCTCATCATCATGATCGTTAATGTCTTTCCCCACAGGAGTGGAGAATAAGACCATTGCAAATAGTGTGTCCTGCCTGTACACGTACCACACTAGGTAGTTGGACTCAATGTCTCTCCCTGGATTTCACAGAGATCTTAAGCTGCAGGCGTCAGCAACTCTACCCTGGTCATTCAGTCAAGAGGGGCCTGAGCTGCAGTGCATCACTTCCTGCCTGAGCGGTTCACCAGTATGCAGAGATCAAATCACTTCTCTTTTTCTCCAGTTGCAGCTGAAACTTTGTTTATATGCCTTTTCTTTTTTTTTTTTTTTTGTTTTTTTATTTCGGCATATTATGGGGGTACAGATTTTAAGGTTTCAATAAATGCCCATTTCCTCCCCTCCCCCCAAAAGTCTGAGTCTCCATCATGACCATCCCCCAGATGGTGCACATCTCACTCATTATGTATGTATATACCCACCCCCCTCCCCCCTCCCATCTGCCCAATACCCTATTACTGTAGTACCTATGTGTCCACTTAGGTGCTACTCAGTTAATGCCAGTTTGCTGGAGAATATATCTGGTGCTTGTTTTTCCATTCTTGGGATACTTCACTTAGTAGTATGGGTTCCAGCTCTAACCAGGAAAATATAAGATGTGCTATATCACCGTTGTTTCTTAGAGCTGAATAGTACTCCATGGTATACATATACCACATTTTATTAATCCATTCTTGGATTGATAGGCACTTGGGCTGTTTCCACAGCCTTGCAATTATGAATTGTGCTGCTATAAACATTCGAGTGCAGGTGTCTTTTTTGTAGAGTGTCACTGGATCATTTGGGTAGATGCCCAGCAATGGGATTGCTGGATCAAATGGTAGATTCACTTGTATCGCTTTAAGGTATCTCCATATTGCTTTCCACAGAGGTGGAACTAGTTTGCAGTCCCACCAGCAGTGTAGGAGTGTTCCTCTCTCTCCGCAACCACGCCAGCATTTATTGTTTGGAGATTTTTTGATAAAGGCCATTCTCACTGGGGTTAAGTGATATCTCATTGTGGTTTTGATTTGCATTTCCCTGATGATTAGAGATGTTGAGCATTTCTTCATATGTTTGTTGGCCATTCTTCTGTCTTCTTTAGAAAAATTTCTGTTCAAGTCCTTTGCCCACTTTTTAATGGGGTTATTTGATTTTTTCTTCCTAATTTTCGTGAGTTCTAAGTATATTCTAGTTATCAGTCCCTTATCGGATGCATAGGATGCAAAAATTTTCTCCCATTCTGTAGGTTGTCTGTTTACTTTCATGACTATTTCTTTGGCTTTGCAGAAGCTTTGTAGTTTGATCATGTCCCATTTATTTATTTTTGTTGCTGCTGTGATTGCCTTTGGGGACTTCTTCATAAACTCTTTGCCCAGGCCGATGTCTAGGAGAGTGTTTCCAACTTTTTCCTCTAGAGTTCTAATAGTTTCATATCTTAGGTTTAAGTCTGTTATCCAGCGTGAGTTGGTTTTTGTGAGAGGTGAAAGGTGTGGGTCCTGTTTTAGCCTTCTACAGGTGGCTATCCAGTTTTCCCAGCACCATTGATTGAAGAGAGATTCTTTCCCCAGCATATGTTTTTGTCTGCTTTGTCAAAGATGAGATGGCTATATGAGGATGGTTTTATATCAGGATTCTCACATCTGTTCCACTGGTCAATATTCCTGTTTTTGTGCCAATACCATATTGTTTTAATTACTGCAGCTTTGTAGTATAGTTTGATATCTGGCATATTAATGCCTCCCATTTTGTTTTTGTTGCCTAGAATTGCTCTTGATATTCGGGGTCTTCTTTGGTTCCATACAAAGCGTAAAATTATTTTTTCTATATCTGTGAAGAATGCTGATAGGATTTTAATAGGTATTGCATTGAATCTGTAGATCAGTTTGGGTAGTATAGACATTTTGATGATATTGAGTCTGCCGATCCACGAGCATGGTATGGATTTCCATCTGTTTACATCCTCTGCTATTTCCTTCCTCAGTGTTTCATAGTTCTGCCTGTAGAGGTCTTTTACCTCTTTGGTTAAATATATTCCTAGGTACTTTAATTTCTTTGTTGGTATTGTGAAGGGAATTGAGTCTTTGATTTGGTTCTCAATTAGATTGCTGTTGGCGTATATGAATGCCTCTGATTTCTGTGTATTGATTTTGTATCCTGAGACTTTACTAAATTCATTGATCAGTTCCAGGAGTTTCTTGGTTGAATCCTTGGGGTTTCTAGATACAATATCATATCATCAGCAAACAGTGAAAGTGTGATCTCTTCTGCCCCTATTTGGATACCTTTGATTCCATTTTCCTGTCTGATTGCTGTAGCCAAGACTTCCAGCACTATGTTGAACAGAAGTGGAGATAGTGGGCAGCCTTGTCTGGTTCCAGTTCTAAGTGGGAATGATTTCAATCTTTCCCCATTCAGTATGATGTTGGCTATGGGTCTGTCATATATGGCTTGTATCATTTTTAGGTATGTCCCTTCTATGCCTATTTTCTTAAGTGTTCGTATCATGAAAGGGTGTTGAGTTTTGTCAAAAGATTTTTCTGCATCTATTGAAAGAATCATGTGGTGTTTGTTTTTGCTTCTGTTTATGTGGTGAATTGCATTTATAGATTTACGTATGTTGAACCATCCCTGCATCCCTGGGATGAAGCCCACTTGGTCGTGGTGGATTATTTTTTTGATAAGTGTCTGGATTCGGTTAGCTAAGATTTTGTTGAAAATTTTTGCATCTATATTCTTTAGGGATATTGGTCTGTAGTTTTCTTTTTTTGTTGCATCCTTTCCTGGTTTTGGTATCAGAGTAATATTCGCTTCATAAAAGGTGTCGGGGAGGTTTCCGTTCTTCTCGATGTTGTGGAATAGTTTCTGCAAGATAGGTACTAATTCTTCTTTGTAAGTATGATAAAATTCAGGTGTGAAGCCATCTGGACCGGGACTTTTCTTTTTAGGGAGATTTTTAATTGCTGTTTCTATTTCAGCTGTTGAGATTGGTCTGTTCAGGGAATCTATTTCTTCCTGGTTGAGCCTAGGGAGGCTGTGTGTTTCTAGAAATTTGTCCATTTCATCCACATTTTCCAGTTTGTGTGCATGAAGATTTTTGTAGTATTCATAATTGTATCTTGTATCTCTTTGGGATCAGTTGTGATATCTCCTTTTTTATTCCTGATGGAGCTTATTAGAGATTTCTCTTTTCTGCTTACGTTAGCTTAGCCAATGGTGTGTCAATTTTGTTTATTTTTTCAAAGAACCAACTTTTTGTTTTATTAATCTCCTGAATAGCTTTCCTGTTTTCAATTTTGTTTAGTTCTGATTTGATCTTGTTGATTTCATTTCTTCTGCTGAGTTTGGGGTTGGTCTGTTGTTCTTTTTCCAGCTCGTTGAGTCGTTTCATTAGATTGTCTATTTGTGATCTTCTTATCTTTTGGTTACAGGCATTTATGGAGATAAACTTTCCTCTCAGAACTGCTTTATCTGTGTCCCAGAGGAGTTGATAACTTGTCTCTCCATTGTCCTTTTCTTCATAGAAGTTTTTTATTTCCGTCTTGATTTCTTCATTTATGAAGTAATCATTTAGTAGGAGGTTGTTTAATTTCCACGTTTTTGTGTAGAAATGTGAGTTTCTGTTAGGGTTGATTTCTAGTTTTATTCCACTGTGATCTGAGAAGGTACATGGTATGATTTCTATTTATTTAAATTTCTTTAGATTTTCTTTGTGTCCTAGGATATGGTCAATCTTAGAGAATGTCCTGTGAGCTGATGAGAAGAACGTATATTCAGTGGATTTTGGGTAGAATGTTCTGTAGATGTCTGTCAGACCCAATTGCTCTAGAGTTTTGTTTAAGTCCATTATTTCTTTATTAATTTTCTGTTTGGAGGATCTGTCTCGTGCCGTCAGTGGGGTGTTGAAATCTCCGGTGATTATGGAGTTGCTATTAATCCATTTGCTTGGCTCCAGTAAGGTTTGCTTTATGAATCTGGGTGCACCTAAGTTGGGTGCATATATATTTAAAATTGTTATCTCTTCTTGTTGGACTGTGCCCTTCACCATTATATAATGACCCTCTTTGTCTTTTACTACTTTTGTTGGTTTAAAAACTAAATCGTCTGAAATTAGAACTGCCACACCAGCCTTCTTTTGGCTTCTATTTGTTTGGAATATTGATCTCCACCCTTTTATTTTTAGTCTATATGCATCCTTGCAGGTTAGATGTGTTTCCTGAAGACAGCATATACTTGGCCTGTATTTTCTTATCCATTCAGCCAGCCTATGTCTCTTGAGTGGAGACTTTAAGCCATTCACATTTATTGAGAGAACTGATAGGTAAGGTAGATTACTGATCATTCTGTTGGGTTGGATGTTGTTGCTATGATTTCTGTCTTGAGCCATTGTAATATCTGGCCTTTAATATCTTTGGGTTTTGGTTGTTTTTATATTCGTGGGTTATTATTATGATGTTCCGTTCATAACGCTGTTTTAAATACTTCTTGTAGGGCTGGTCTTGTCTTGGTGAATTCTCTGAGCCTTTGCTTGTCTGAGAATGTTTTTATTTCTCCTTCATATACGAAGCTTAGTTTTGCAGGGAATAATATTCTAGGCTGGGCATTGTTTTGTTTCAAAAGAGTGAGAATGGGGCCCCAGTCTCTCCTTGCTCATAAAGTCTCTTTAGAGAAGTCTGATGTTATTCGAATTGGCTTTCCCTTGTATGTCACTTGCTTCTTTTGTCTTACAGCTCTTAGAAGGGCCTCTTTAGTTGATACTTTGGTTAGTCTGATGACTGCATGTTGTGACGTCTTCCTGTTTGCGTTGAATCTCCCAGGGGTCCTCTGAGCTTCTTGAACTTGTATATCAAGATTTTGAGCAAGGCCTGGGAAATTTTCCTCTATTATATCTTCAAACAGCTTGTCCAACCCTTGAGTGTTGTCTTCTTCCCCTTCTTGTAAGCCTATAACCCTCACATTAGGTTTCTTCACATAATCACACAGCTCTTGTATGCTTTGCTCTTTTCTCTTGTTTCTCTGCTCTATCTCTGAGACTGATTTATTTAATTGGAGGGTGCTATCTTCAAGCTCTGTGGTTCGTTCTTCTGTTTCATCTACCCTGTTCTTGAGACTTTCCACTGTATTTTGTAGTTCCTTGAATTGATTCTTCATTTCCAGGAGTTCGATTACACTTCTCTTCATTGTGTCTATTTCTTTTCCCATATCCTGGAGGCTTTTTGTAGTTTCTTTATGTTGGTTATTGAGTTGTTGTTTCAGCTGGGTGAGTGTTGTTATGATCCACATACGAAATTCTCTTCTGTCATATTGGTTTCCTAATTTTGGTTGGTGTCCGTTTCTAGGGGGCTGGTGCTCCTCTTTGGGGGTGTGTTTTCCGTTTGGTTCTCATATTTCCAGAGTTCTCTCGCTTATTTCTTCCCATGTCGATCAGTTGTTGTTTCTTTCCTTAAGTTACTGTTTGGGTATTCACACACCTTGTTTAGTTTCTGAGGCGTTAGGTGGTGTCTGTGGGTGAAATTGGACCACTCCCTGTATATTGAGTCAGTGGGTGCCGTGAAAAGGCTTTGCAGGATGCCGTCCCTGTCAGTAGGTGGCGTTTGCTTAGAGGAACAGGCTATGCTGTGGATTTTGTGTAAGCCTGCCCTCAGGCCGTTAGCAGGGGTCAAAGTTCTGTTCTCAGCTTCCAAGGCAAGCTGTCAGGGCGGGGCTGGAATGGTCTCCCTCAGCCAGAAAGTCTGGGTGTGGGGGCGGGGCTGTCTGAGACTGGCAGTCTGGAGCAGGCCTCGCTTCTTTCCACCCTCCCCAAGTCTGCAGCTACTCCTGGGTCTCTGCCAGCAGGCCAGACCACAAGCCACCAGGCCTCCCGGGACTGTGATGTCGGCGGGGAGGTTCCCTGCACAGGAATGCCACCTGGGTTGGGCGCACGGCCTCCTCCTGGGAGGAGGGTTGCCCTCTAGGACGCCGATCCGCCCCTGGAGGCACACACACCTCAGTAGGCTGTTCACGTATAACCTTTCTGTGCCCTAGGCAATGCTAGCCCTCGGTGCAAGGGATCTGGTCTGCAGGTCCGACCTCTGGGTCCCAGAGTTCAAACTGTATCCCCACTAGGGAGAGGATTTCCGGTCCTAATTCACCCACAGGGAGCCCAAGCTGGGTCTATGTCTCTCAGCCTCTGAGTCGGCACCTTTCTCCTGGGAACTCAGTGCCAGCAGCACCTGGGAGGGCGGGCAGGTAGGGAGATCACAGTCTGAGTTCCCCTGAATCAGCTGTACGGTCCCAAGAGGGAAGGTCCCTTTCCCTGGAGGTGCCTCCGGCTGGTGGCTGTATTGTCTCTCTGGGCAGCCAAGGGTAGGGTCGGCGGAGGGGAGGAGGAGGCAATATGGCGCCTGCCGCGTGGCTCGGGTCCGTGCACACGGAGGTGCCCGGAGGAAGTTGGGAACCTGGTGCCACGTCTGCTACAGGCTCACCACTGGCTGGCGGCGGCGGTCTCTGGGCTGGTGTCCGCAGGTCTCTCCACCCGCTGGGGAGCCCACCAGCAGTCCCAAATGCAGGGGAGGGGAAACAGCAAATCGACCTACCCTTGCCGCTGGTCTCCGGGCTGCTCCGGTGGTCTCGGCCTCCAGTTCTCCTCCACAGCCTCCTCCCGTGAAGTCTCCCAGGGTCTCAGGTACCCCTCCTTCCGGCCCTTGTCTGCTGTATGCTCGTCTTCTTGCTTCTTTCCTCTAATTTCTGCTAGAATCTGTCTTTTCTGCAGAGAGACTCTGTTTGGCGGTGTTATTCGTCCGCCATCTTGCCAGGAAGGAAGCTAATTTTTTTTTATTTTTTGAGACAGAGTCTCACTTTGTTGCCCAGGCTAGAGTGAGTGCCGTGGCGTCAGCTTAGCTCAGAGCAACCTCAAACTCCTGGGCTCAAGCAATCCTTCTGCCTCAGCCTCCCGAGTAGCTGGGACTACAGGCATGTGCCACCATGCCCAGCTAATTTTTTCTATATATATTTAGTTAGCCAATTAATTTCTTTTTATTTATAGTAGAGATGGGGTCTCGCTCTTGCTCAGGCTGGTTTTGAACTCGTGACCTCAAGCAATCCGCAAGCCTCAGCCTCCCAGAGTGCTAGGATTACAAGCATGAGCCACTGCGCCAGCCCAATAATTTTTTTTTTGAAACAGAGTCTCGCTTTGTTGCCCAGGCTAGAGTGAGTGCCGTGGCATCAGCCTAGCTCACAGCAACCTCAAACTCCTGGGCTCAAGCAATCCTTCTGCCTCAGCCTCCCGAGTAGCTGGGACTACAAGCATGCACCACCATGCCCAGCTCACTCATTATATATATATATATATATATATATATATATATATATTAGTTGGCCAATTAATTTCTTTCCATTTATAGTATAGACAGGGTCTCGCTCGTGCTCAGGCTGGTTTCGAACTACTGACCTCCAGCAATCCGCCCTCCTCTGCCTTCCAGAGTGCTAGGATTACAGGTGTGAGCCACCACGACTGACCCGACCAATAATTTTTTTAAACTCAGTTTATGTATTAAAGATATACTACATTCATGAGAATCTGAAATGTATTTAGACTTGTTTACTTAATTTGTGGGCATCTCTTTGTAAGTCCATTTGGTACCATGTAGATACAGCACATAATACATATAGGTACATACACCTAATCATATTTAAACAAATATATATACAATACGCACAAAGATCTAATAGCTTTTACCTCTGAATTCTAGTCATGAGATAACAATGTAAACTTACCAGTTTGCAAAAAATGGTTGAATCCAAGTTGTTTCTCACAAAATTGGAACTTGTTCACATAGTTAAACTTTGGTTTTCCCAATAGGCAATATAATGAAAGCTATGGATCAAAGTTTTGGATAAAGCAGGTTCCATGGTATTTTGAGTTTTAAAAAAAGGCTTTTTATCATTTTTTCTTTCTTTTTAAATGAATTTTCAATGTTACATTGTAGCTAGATATGGCCACTCTCAGCATTAATAACTTTGAATTAGTGATACCATAGATAGGTGAATTTTACCTCAACATGAGTAACTTAGCAATTGTAGATCAAAGTAGACAGAAAATAAAATGGAGAGCCTAACAGACTCTACACTTAAACTCTATAGTGGCAGATTGACCATTTGAACTCTAAATTTTTCTTTATGTACAAAAAGAGAAAATGGATGAGGCCAAGATTGGACTCACCTCTGTTGATCCTTTCTTCACAAAAACAACATAGAGAGTCAACAGGACTATAAGCTTGGACAGACAAGCAATAAAAATTGGTCACAGGCCTCTCTTCCTTACAAAGTGTGACAAAGGAAAGTAAAGTAATAAGGGGTTTTTAAAAAGTCACAGAATCAAGAGCCAGGGTGCCAGAAAGAGTTCCTCTACCAGAGGCCAGGAGAGAGGTGTAACCCTTCCCACCGCCTGCCAGGTTGATCAATCTCAGGGGGTCAGTCATTTCAATCTGTCCCACACGGATGGCTATTAAAGTGATTGAAACCAGAAAAACCAGGAGTTGGCTGTGTCAATGCATCCCTCATGGATGTCTTTTAAGGCAACTCAAATAAGAAAAATGAGGAGTGGGCCATTTTAATCCATCCCTCACTGATGTTTATTAAGGCAACTCAAAGAGGAAAAACTAAGAGAAAGTGAGGAAAAGAAAAGGGGCACCAGAAGGAAGGGAAGGGAAGGGGAGGGGAGGGGAGGGGAGGGGAGGGGAGGGGAGGGGAGAGGAGGGCAGGGGAGGGGAAGGGAGGTGAGGGAGGGGAGGGAAACACTCTCTGGGAGGAGGTGAGGAGCCCCAGGAGATCAGAGGAAGACTTACCAGTCATGGTGATGCTGAATTAAAGGTTCAGGTGGCTGATTATCAGGCACCAGCGGACCCAATCTGGAGGTCCAGCTGACCCTCCAGCCCTAAGGGGAAGGGAAATGTTCCCCTAATCCCGTGGTCCCTTCTGGGATGCCACAAAATATGTTACCAATCATGGGTTCTTAGGCTATCTGTGCAATGGAAATTGACAAGAGGCCAAGCAAGTTTTCCCAGACAAGGCTTTATTGGGACTTATGCTCCAGCACAAGGCAATCAGCATAGGAGGAAGAATTTCTGGATGGCTTTGTGATTGGGGTTCAGGGACAGTTTAAAGGAGGTTAGGTGGGAAAGGGGTGATGTGTACGCACGTAGAGGTGGACTTTTTTTGTGCTGTTTAGTTATATTACATGCTTCTTCATGCATTGTATGTCTCATTATCATGTTAAACCTCTAATATGAGCATGATTTTGGCATTAAAATGAAATTACAAAGTTAAGATAATGTCAGTATGGGTGTCTATTCTGACTTGAGGCAGTTAGGTCTGGATAGGTCTGGTTTCTATACAGAGAGGTAACTTATCAGCTTGTGTCAGTGTCTTGCTTTACTGGTCTTGAAAAACATGACCCACAGGACAGAGAGTTTAACCCTTCCCTTACATGATTATGGTTTAAATTCCACAGTTTAGGAAACGATTTGTTTTAGCTCTTTGTAGTTAATTAGGCCTAGTTAAGTTCACTTTCATGGTTAGGCTCAGGGTCCTGAGTCTTGGTCTATGTTGTCTCAGACTCACTACCTAGAAAAATACAGATACACATCCAATATGGAATGCAATTTCCAGAAGGTTTACAAAATGTCCACACCCATCTGCAGGCCCTCTAGAACTGTGCTGTCCAATATGACAGCCAATAGTACCATGTGACCATGTAAGTCAAAATTAACTAGACTTAGAAATTCATCTCCTAACCACATCGTATCTGATCTTAACCTCAGAACTGCAATACATTAGATTTTTTTAAGTTGTCCAAATTTTCTTACTGGTTGTCAGAAACAATATTTTTCAGCATTATGTAAAAACACTCCGTAACCCAGCTTTTATGGTTTAGTACAGAAAAAAAGAGATATTTAGAACTGGAAGACGAAAGTTGGCTAATACGGTTAATGGTGGATTTTGAGTGTGAAAACAATTCTGCAGAAGTTGTAAACTGCCTCCACCTGTGGGCAATCCCACAGATATTAGCTCATCCCCAGCCAATGCGACAGGCCATGCATCTGAGAACGAAGAGGCAAATGGCAAGCAGATGTCTGTAGGGGAAATAGTGAGAGCAAGAGTGATGACAGAACTAGTATCAAGATGATATAAAATTCCTTGCATTGTAGATACACCAAACAACCAAAAAAAAAAAGAAAAAATTGAACCATGTCCTAGATGGACGTGGAAGTCACTGAAAGGCAAATACCATACGATCTCACTTACATGTGAAATCTAAAGAGATTGACCTCCTGAAAGCAGAGAATAGAATATTGGTTGCCAGGGGCTGGCGAGAGGAGAGTGTTAGGAAGATGGAGATCAAGGGATACAAAAATTCAGTTAGGAGGAAAAAGTTCAAGAGATCGATTGTTCAGCATGTTGACTACAGTTAATAACAACCTACTATACTCTTGAAAATTGCTAGGGGAGTAGATTTGAAGTATTTTCACCACAAAAAACACAAGTATGTGAGGTAATACAATGTTAATTAGCTTGAATGAGCCATTTCACACCGTCTGTGTGTTTCAAAATATCATGTTGTACATGATAAAAATATACATATTTATTGGTCAATTAACAAATTGATTCATCAAAACATCAAGCTATTTCTCACTGTGTCTTATAGTCTATACCCACCTCTCCCTCTTCCTGACTCTGTGAACAAACCCACAAGGGGGGCGGGGTTCAATGTTGCCTGCTGCACACAAAGCCAGTTCCTGAGACAGGGAGAATTGTTAAGGAGGAAAGGATTCATTTCAGTGGATGTGTCAACTGGGAGGGGCAGGTGATGAATGGCCTCAAATCTACCTTTCTGACCCCAACAGGGTCAGGGGGGGTTTCTGCAGTTGAAATGAATAATGCATGAGGGGTACAAACATCATTGTATGTTTGGGGTGGAGTGCAGGGCATGCAAGCACAAGAGAAATCATGCTAGTACATACATCCCATGATCAGAAAATGGTGGATAAGTCCCTGCTAGGGAGAGGATTTTAGTATTACAATAAGCTAGGGGTTAACATGGGTCGTTCTTTCAGCCTTTCGCACAGGCTCAGTGGGTCTCTGGGCTTGGTATGTGGTGGAGTATTCTGAGGTTGTCTTCTCCGACAAACAGGTGGTGTGAGGCTTCCTAGGACGTTTTGCTTCTCCTGGGAAAGAAAGGCAAAAACCAATGCATCAGTGTAACAGAAAGTTACAAGTCTGTGTGTTTTGAAACACACAGACGGTGTGAAATGGCTCATTCAAGCTAATTAACACTGTATTACCTCACATACTTGTGTTTTTTTGTGGTGAAAATACTTCAAGTCTACTCCCCTAGCAATTTTCAAGAGTACAGTAGGTTGTTATTAACTGTAGGCAACATGCTGAACAATCGATCTCTTGAACTTTTTCCTCCTGTCTAACTGAATTTTTGTATCCCTTGATCTCCATCTTCCTAACACTCTCCTCTCGCCAGCCCCTGGCAACCAATATTCTATTCTCTGCTTTCAGGAGGTCAGCAAATCTTACTGAGAGTTCTTTGTCTGTTTTCTGCCCATTTTGAGACTGTAGATGCTAAACTACCTGGGCTCAGATAAATCTCACTGTCAAGGTCACTTAGAGCTGCCAGCCTGAGCCATAATGTGGACATTGAAAACTCATTTCAAATATGAGGGAACTAAAAATATTATTGAAAAACATTTTGTTGCTTATGGATCCAGTTACAACTCCTGTATTTCGGTCAGTTGCTGAGTGCACCCTTCAAGTCTCAGCTTTCTTCACAATATGTGCGTGTGTGTGTGTGTGTGTGTGTGTGTGTGTGTGTGTGTGTGTGTGTATCTTGAAAAACTTTTTATTTTCCAGGAGGCTATGGCGGTATAATTCTTTGGTGGCTGGCTGCTCTATACTCTCCTCAGCCATTCCATCTACTGCTGGCCTGAAATTCCATGTGTGGCCTTGACGGCTCTGAGACTCACAGGGCCTCAGAGGCCTGGCCATGAACTCCCATGCTGTCACCAGACATGTGCCCTGCCCATGGGGAAAGTCTCCCCACCCAGCTAGTTCCCACAGGGCTGCAACAGCTGCACGATCCCTGGTCCTCAAGCAAAGAGGCTTCAGGCCTCTGCCTGCACCAACCCACCCAAGCACACCAGTCACATCCCAGCATGGGAACAAGGGAGCAGGAACTTCACCCTCTGGTCAGTAAAAAGCCTCCCTCCCACAGCCCTTGCTGCTTCCCTTTGCTCCTGAGCACAGCCCCCTGTGGCCTTGCATGTCCTGCCCTGCCCTCTTCCCCAGACCGCCACTCACTCCATGTGAGTAATGAGCTGCCGCCCATCCCATCTGCCCGCTGCTGGGTGATACCTGCTCAGCCCTCTTATGTCATTTGGGGTGGGGGATCCCTCCTTCACCAATGGGGTGAATGGCAGGTGATGAGAACATGCTGTGACTCCCACTTTGTCCTTTGTGCAGGGATGCTGAGATCAATACTTCCAGCACTCTTCTGTCCAGGGTCACTGGCTTTGAGTGACGGTAATGGAAGTCGCTTGTGGTTCAGGAGACTAGGAAGGAAGGGCACTGGGTCCCTTCAGCTCATTTACCTGGAGAAGCATTTCTGGAATTCTGCAAACCAGAGGCATATTTTAATACCTCCTTAAGCCCATCCATGCACTCATTATGTGTCAAGCATGAATTCATCACGGATGGCTTCTTAAATTTTTCAGAACAGTGGCCATATGTTGAAGATCTGATTTATATTCCTCCTTATTACTTGTGCTACGAGAGCCACATTTCTTGGAATTATGAACAACTTCTCCAACACCATGCTTTTCTCAAAACATCAGTTTTGGCCAAGAACTCTTTATGGCAACCAAGGTTTGAATATGAGCTCGGGTCTGTGTAACCTCCAAGCTTTAACTTCACCCAGGAACATCTGCCCTCACACAGTGCTTGGGTGGCCTGTTGGAAACTCATTTGTAGCACGATGTGGAGACTGAAGCATGCAAGGTTGGAGGGCTGTCCTACAGGATATAGCTCAAGTTCTGGACCCCCACACCATGAGGACAGAAAGTACCTAAAAAGGAAGGAGCCCCGTACCTGACATCTTCAATGTTAAAAGATATCCTAAACCTCAACCCAGCTCAGGGTTGGTTCTTAAACTAGGACTTTTCACTAGGATGAACGGTCAGCTTTTAGAGGAAACACAATGCATGACTCTCCATCATGGGAAGGGAGAAGAGCCTTTGGTTCTCGGAAGGCCAAGTACAACATAACTATCACTTTTAGGCGTTTTTCAGATTAATGGTGGAGGAGATGTGATGTGCTGCATGATCTCACCATCGCCCCAGTCTGAGAGCCCCTGCACGGAATGGTGGGATGAGCAGAGTACCTGCCAGAGTAACCCAAGAAGGCCATGTCACAAACACACATCAGACAGAAAGGAGTGCAATTACAGATTCTATTTTAATGGCTGAAATATGGGAGGAGGGGTTTGTTCTAATTTAATTTATTATCAAAATCCTGGGCAGGAATAAGCATCAAAGTCTCAGGACCCCTTAGTAAATGCCAACTCCACCCTGGTGTCGCTTATGAGAGCATCCACACCCACTGTGCCAGGTCCACGTCATGTCTGGGCCTCCCCAGTTGTCGACTGATGAGAAAGTACAGCACGTTTTTGGAGACCTGGCTGCGTGTGGAGGATTTGCCTGACTTCTTGATGCTCAGAGCAGGTTCCTTGGGAGTGACTTTAGAAGGTTCTTGCTCCATGACTGGTCGACTCCACACAACCTCAGGAAGACAGCACAACCCAAAATCCTGAAAAACATGATGATGAAATCCAGATGATAAGTGGACACAGGGGTGTAATCTTCACTGCCTATGCCACCCTTTGACTCACACACACACACACACACACACACACAGACACACACACACACACACGTTTGCTACCAGCAGTAAGTCATACACATGGGTCTGGGTCTATAATCTTGATTCTGCTTCACTGGCACAATACCTGTTTCAGTTGCTGAATGTGTAGATACTCGCTAAATTTATTGACCGATTGACTAACTAACAAACTGAGTGATGGACCCCTCACACTGTTCGGTAACTGCCTGTTCCCTGGGCCGTATTCCCATTTATTAGAAGTTTGGTACAGGCAGGACCTCGTGTGCCTTGCTCCCTGCGTGTGCCTACAACTGAGTTAGGGGAGACCATGACAAGCATTTCAAGAAGGAAGGGATCTGACATCAGGAACTGGGGTCTGACTAATCTGTTTAAGGTCTGAAGGTGCAATGGTCAAAGCCATGGGCGCCATGGAGACATCAGTACAGTGCAGGAAGCTGTGCCAAGGCCAGATCTGTCCTGAGTCCCCAGAACTGCAGGCTGACACAGGAAGAGGGAATCAGTATCAGGTCAAGGCCCCCTCCCCCTGCATGCCTATGCTGTTACCCACCTCTCTGAAGAGCATCTCTGTATTAGTTGGAACAATTGACAGTCACATATCCCCCAATTATCTAAAAGGGCGGGAGTTTATCAGGTAGATTAGTTAGGTAATGGCAGAAAAACATGCTATATTACCTTGGTATGTCAGGATATTGTACCTCTGAGAGCGCTCAGGTCTCTACCAGAGAGAAATCTGGACCAGAGGGTGAGCAGTGAGAAGAATAACTCCTCTCCTCACCTTGCTCTCTTGCCCCGAGTCCCAGGGCCTGATTGGTTAGCAGCCAGAGGAGTCATGGTGACAACGGTGACTCACAATTGCCCTTGGAACCTTGGGATCACACACAGTCACTTGCCAGTTGCAAATACTGGTCATATCACCTTGGTTACTTGCGGTTCAGGCCTGAAGACGGTGAGTGGGCGTTGCTGGGAGAAGCAGCAGCTGTTACCCACCCATGGGCACCAACCCCACAGCCACTTCCGGGAAGAACACTCAGGTATCTTGGCCTCAGAGCTTCTCCCTGACTTATGCCAAACCCCTTCATTAACATTTCCCCTGTGTGAGGAGCTCACAGTACCCATCCCATCCCAACAGGTGCCTTGGCCAATGCTCAGCAATTTTGGCCTCACGTTCCAATCAGGAGCTTAGTCCCAGCTAGAATTTTCTACTGACTTCTTAATCTCTGCATGGAGCCTTGGTCATGACTCTGCAATTAATACTTTTATAATCTGCGATTCATGTAAATGGGGTGTTCATTTGCAGAGATTTGGGGTGTGAGTAGTGATGCTATGGTCCCAGTCTCTGAGCTATACAACTAAGTTGTTAACATTCAAGGTGGCCCACGTCGGCATTGTGTAGGGGTAGGACATGAAGTTTTCCAGGCTGTCAGACATGTAATGGTGGGGACACGGCTCTGTATTCTTTATAGTGCTGTTCTCCTGAGGAACTGACAGGGTCATTATATGAGGAGATGTGGCTTCCCCACACTGGCTGCCTCACTCAGTCTCGCGTGACACCAGTCAGAATTGAGGCACGGCTGCCCGTAACGGGGGCCGAGGTCTCACTCTGCCTTTCTGCAGTGACAGGGGAGGTCGGTCATCCAGGTTTCCTCCTACCCCACATGGAGCCGGGTTAAGACACTGAGGCCTTGTCCAGTGTCCTAAACAAAATGGGGGGGGGGGTCAGGAACATATCGGTGTATTTTATTGACAAAAGAGTGTGGAAAATTGTCTTTCTTTTCAGGGATTGCCTTCCTGGAAACCCAAGCTGATCACATAGGAAATAGGTCAGGAAAGGTTGGTTGAAATAAGTTAAATGTATAAAAATTGTATATCCTTCTACTGACCAGGTTACATAATACAAATAAATGTCCCATTCACATTGGTCACCAATATTCTGAAACACCTACAAATATATAAATCAAATGTAAGGAAATACACAATCACTTTTATATTAGCTTCTAGTTTGAAAACTGAAATCATACTAAAAGTACTAATTCTTTGTGGAACAGAAGATCAGTTTTGGAAATGGTATCCATTTTCCTCTAAATCAATCTGTAAATTCAGTACCATTTCAGTATAAATCAGAACACAATTTTGAGTGTGTGTTGAACTGGAAGGCCAGAGAGAATTATATTGAGGATCCCCTGTGACAGCTTACCTGAGAGGGGGAGCTTGCCACAGAGGACACCAAAACTCACCGCACAGGACCAGCCACTGACACAGGAATGGATCACCATGTCAGGGGACCAGGAGACACTCTAGGAATATACTCCCTTATGTGTGGGAACCAAAGATATGGTGACGCTGACATTCGAATCAGATATTGCTCACAGCAGACTCTCATGACTGCGTGTGAGTGTGTACGTGTGTGACGGTGAGTGTTTGGTCGGTACAAGTGTGGAGGGGCTTCTTGGGCTGCTTGGTGTTGCTCGGTCAGGTGATGCTGACTCCATCGAGTCTCACAGGCTGTCTCTGCTGTTCTGTCTTTCTGAAGGCACCCGGGAGTCACGCAGTCATGCCGAGAGGACACTCTAAGTCCGGTCCCCGCACATCCACGGCGAGCATCAGGAGGAAGGCAGATGAGTACTTCAAGCCCCACCTGGCCAATCAAACGGTGCTGGGCATGCTGCTCGGTAGGCAGCTGGGGAGGCACAGCCACGAAGCTGACCTGATGGACTGGCTGTGGACGCTGACGCAGGCAGCACCACGGTGGAGCTGGCCTTTGCCCAAACACCATGCAGTTTGCCCACATCTGTCCCCTGTGGATTATGAGAAATCCAGGAAAATGGTGTGGATCAACAAATCCTTCCCCTGACGGCACCATTAAAATGCACGCTCTGTTTCACTTCTTTCTGTTAGCTGTGGTGTTTTTCTTGTGGCTTCTTTAGCTCTGTCCCATCTCCATGCTACCCAAAGGCCAGAAGCGCATGAACTCTGGCTGCCCACCCTTGAGAGGGTGTTCCCTAACCCTGCAGAGCCTGGGGGTGTTGGGGTCACGGGGCCTGTTTACAGAAGTTGGAAGGTCTGCTGAGTGTGCAAGTGGAAGTGCCCGACACCCCCAAAGCACAAGGGGATGAGGCTTCAAGGAGGCCACTGGCAGGTCTTGCTTGGTGCCCCCTGAAGTCTGGGGTTGGCACAAGAAAGGAGTGGGAATCACAAACAAATTTAAAATGGGAGTGGCAGGGAGCTCGAGGCGTTCTCTCAGGAGATCTGCATGGAGGCCAAATGTCAGGGAATGCAGGGGCTCGAGGCCCAGTGATGAGTTCCACAAACAGTGGTGGCAGCCCCAGGCGAGGAAGTAAAAGTCAGGACTAAACAGCTGCTAACCTCCATCCAGGTAGGGAGCCATTTCCTCACCCTGACCCTGTGTCCCTCCCCATGTTCAGCAGACGTGGGGGACAAGAGGTTTCACAAGGGGAGGGGCCAGGTGCTATCTGAGTGCTCATGAAAGGGTCTTACCTCACCTCACTGCCCTTTCCTGTCTCCCTTTCCAATCCTGAGCTGAAGGATGTGAGATGCTTGGACATTGTAGATTACACTGGGGATTACTATTTTGGACAGGACAGAGAAATTACTGAACACTGACCAGGTGGAATACCATGGTCACCAAAAGTATTTTATTATCTGATCATAATCAAAAATTGTAGTGCTGACCCTGGGTTGATAATGGGGAGAAGAGAAGAAAGAACCCAGCAGAATGGACGTGGCTAGGGCATTGAGAGGGATTACGGGAGAAAATTATTTGGTGTTGACCTCTGCTTGTTCTACACAACAGTCATTGAGACGTGGAATGATCAATCCCAAATTAAGAATATTGCTTACTTGTCTTTCTTGTCTCTCGCTTGGGGGACGGGGTTGTGAATAAAGGGACGGGGTACCTTCCTGTCTCACCCGTGGGTATCAGGATCCCTCTAGCTGACACAGTAAAAAGGTCAAAACTGGATGCCCTTCTTCCAATCTTTGCCTAGAGCTGTGCTGTTCAATATGGTGGACACTGGTCACATGTGGCCATTTAAATGTATGGATAACTTAATTGAAAAACAATTACTAACATTATGCTGGATTAAAATTTAGTTTCTCTGTCTCATCATCTACATTGCAAGTGTCCAGTGGCTACATAAAGTTACTGGCTATCATACTGAAGAATATTACAATGATCACTTGACCAGTCTGAATTTCTGGCTGTCCCACTCCCAGTGAGTGATTCTATGCATAGATGCAAGCATCTGAGGACTTCATGATGTCTTCTGGTGCAATCAAGCCCAAACATGTATATGTTGAAATTCATATCAGGTTATAATAAATTGCTCTTAATTTCTTTTCTTTCACATCTATCCTAGACTCCACGTGACTCAAGGCTGACAAACTTTTTCTATAAAGAGCCAGATAGTAAATATTTTAGATTTTGTGGACCACATTCCATCTGCTTCCTGTTCTTATTCTTCTGTTTTTTAAATGATACTTGGACAAAGCAGAAATCATGAGGTATAATAAAATAGACCATGGCCATATTAGGGCGGCAGGCAATAGAACAATATATTGTTCCTATTGTTTGTTGCGCAAAGGTAGATTATGTTATCTTTGAATTTCATTTAAGAATGGTACTAGGGACATTATACACTATTTGTTGTAGAAGGTCTATTGCATCTGATAGGGGTAGAGGCAACTGGCCCATGCACTGTTTCCAGCAGAGTAGAAAAATGAAAGGGACTGTAAGGAAATCCTAGGGCTGGGGAACCACACAGCAACAAAATCTCTAGTCTAGCCCTAGCTTCCTTGGATACTTCCTTTGGGTCAGTTACAAAGATCCCGAACTCTTTTCTCAGCTGTTGCTCTGGTATCTCAAGTTTTCTTTGTTTGTCTTCTATTGCTGACACAAGTCCTACTTTATTGTCTGTCAATGTTCCCTCACCCAGGTCTCTATCTCCATGGGCAGGATGGTTAGGAATGGCTCCAATACCAGCAGCTCCGGGATTTGTTCCCTAAAGCGCACCTTTGGCTTCAGCCATTGACAGTAAAGCTCCCAGAGTTTGTTGAAAATCTCACGTGGTTGGGTGCTTCTCTGTACTCGAACTGCCTAAGGCGCTGATGGAAGACTTCACAACCAGTATCATACTCTTGAAACACGGAGCACTGATTTATTCAGGGAGTCCTGGATTGCACAAACTAGATCCTCAGTGATCAACCCCTTCTAGCAGTTTATAGTTTATCTGGGGCCTGAAGTCTCAGGTTCTAATTTGTTTCACTGTAATCATCGGGCAAGAGGGAGTCACCTATAACCGAGGACAGGAAAACATGAGAAAGGAGATCATCAGTGGTGGCAAGAGTAAATGCTTACCACCCTTAACTGACTTACTTTTACCAAAGTCTCGAAGAAGCAGTTCATAATCTGTTTTACTGTTAGAGAATATAACGAAAGGTATGTTGTTACCTACCATGAGTTCTTAGCCTCTGGATGCAATGGAAATTGACAAGAGGACAAGCAAGTTTTCCCAGACAAGGCTTTATTGGGGCTTATGCTGGAGCACAAGGCAGTCAGCATAGGGGAAAAAATTCCTGCCTGGTTCCATGAGGGGAGTCAAGGGAGAGTTTTAAATAGGCTCGGGTGGCAAAATGGTGATGTGTATGTGTGTAGAGGTGGAGATTTTCTTGCTCTATGTAGTTCTGCTGCATGCTTTTTCATGCCTATGCCTCATTAGCAAGTTGAATCTCTACCACTGAGCATGATTTTTAGCATTAAAAATGAGATTACAATCAGGAAAAAGTCAAGGTAATGTCCACATGGGGATCTATTCTGGCTTGAGGCAGTTAGATCTGGATAGGTCTGGTTTCTTTGAAACCTGGTGCCTCACCAGCTTCTGTGGGTTTCTTGTTTTAGTGGTCTTGAAAAGCATTACTCACAGATAGTTTATTTGGCCCTTCCTTACATAGGTATGGGCTGAATTCCAGAAGTTAGGAAAATATTTGTTTTAGCTCTTTTGCAGTTAATCAGGCAGTGTTATGTTGACTTCCATGTTGAGGGAAGAGGGGTCCGAGTCCTGTCCCTGTGCTGTCTCATTCCCCCCTGAGAGATTTTAGGCTCCTTATTCTTAAGGAGAAGGGCCAAAGGTCTCATCTTCCAGAGATGCTTCCTACTGAATAGGCTTGTCATCCGTATCCTCTGGGAGGTGGAAAAAATCTCTCTCTGATTGAGCTAATGATTTATAGGGACTCAGGTTTTTAACACATGGTATAGGTTGGATTCCCTGTGTCACCATCAGTTTGACATAGAACTGTTGGAGCCTGAAAGTCACAAACTATAGTAAGAGATTAAAAATCAGGGATCAAAAACTAATAATAATAGGATGACTACCACTGCCCTCAGTAATGGTACGAAGTAAGTAACCGAAGGCAGGTAACTTTTTTTTTTTTCGGCATATTAAGGGGGTACAGATTTTAAGGTTTCAATAAATGCCCCTCCCCCCCTCCCCCCACAAGTCTGAGTCTCCAGCATGACCATCCCTCAGATGGTGAGCATATCACTCGTTATATATGTATATACCCGCCCCCCCTCCCCAATACCCTATTACTGTAGTACCTATGTGTCCACTTAGGTGCTACTCAGTTAATACCAGTTTGCTGGAGAATATATCTGGTGCTTGTTTTTCCATTCTTGGGATACTTCACTTAGGAGTATGGGTTCCAGCTCTAACCAGGAAAATATAAGATGTGCTATATCACCATTGTTTCTTAGAGCTGAATAGTACTCCATGGTATACATATACCACATTTTATTAATCCATTCTGGGATTGATGGGCACTTGGGCTGTTTCCACAGCCTTGCGATTATGAATTGTGCTGCTAGAAACATTCGAGTGCAGGTGTCTCTTTTGTAGAGTGTCATTGGATCATTTGGGTAGATGCCCAGCAATGGGATTGCTGGATCAAATGGTAGATCCACTTGTATCGCTTTAAGGTATCTCCATATTGCTTTCCACAGAGGTTGAACTAGTTTGCAGTCCCACCAGCAGTGTAGGAGTGTTCCTCTCTCTCCACATCCACGCCAGCATTTGTTATTTGGAGACTTTTTGATAAAGGCCATTCTCACTGGAGTTAAGTGATATCCCATTGTAGTTTTGATTTGCATTTCCCCGATGATTAGAGATGTTGAGCATTTTTTCATATGTTTGTTGGCCATTCTTCTGTGTTCTTTAGAAAAGTTTCTGTTCAAGTCCTTTGCCCACTTTTTAATAGGGTTATTTGTTTTTTTCTTGCTGATTTTCGTGAGTTCTAAGTATATTCTAGTTATCAGCCCTTTATCGGATACATAGGATGCAAAAATTTTCTCCCATTCTGTAGGTTGTCTGTTTACTTTCATGACTGTTTCTTTGGCTGTGCAGAAGCTTTGTAGTTTCATCATGTCCCATTTATTTATTTTTGTTGCTGCTTTGATTCGAAGGCAGGTAACTTTTAAAAAATCTGTCCATTGATGTTTACATATATGTAGCAGAAAGCATTTTTCACAGCACAAACCCTCCCGTTTGGTCAATAAATTATCTAGGCTATTTGGTTATTTCGTGTAAATTTGGCTAAGGAATCTAAGGATTTTTGGAGAAGTTGGAAATCATGTCCAGTTCACCTGGCTAGTATTGTAAGGAAGCAGTAAGGTTGTGGACAGTTGTGGTATTATAGATAATTCCCCTGCCAGCCTGAGGAGCAAGCCAAGGAGAGCAACCACCCCTGCTACTATTAATCCCATTCCTCTTTTTGTATGGTGATGGCTTAAAGGCTGGATTTCATTCAAAAAGACTTGAACAGTGTTCTTTTCAGGTTTTACATATCTTAGTGTCCAGACCCCCTTAACTTTGGTACAGTCAAGACATTGTAAGTCTGTCCGATCCTTTTTTGTTTGTTTGTTTGAAGGTTTCTGGGAACCATCATTTTGAGGGGTAAGCAACTTAGTCTATCATCAGGTTAGGGATTAGAGTAAGTGGCCCCTGTGTGGACAAAACAGTTAACAGGCTTCCCTCCTATGTCTTATATTAGCCAGGGCTTTTGGGGGGAAACCTGAATCGGGTACTGGGGCTGCATCCTGAGTGGTGTAATACCATTATCTGTAGTTTTAGAGTTGCACCTTAATCTTTGCTTGGCATGGCCTTAGATTCTGTTTATAATTTGGTATCTTATTATCACAAAGAGTCTGTTCTATCAGTCTTATGATCTCTGTAACATTAATGTTAAACTCCAAAAGCAAGGGGGTTATAATGAGGCATGTCTGACCTCTCTTCTCTTTATGGGCTACGGACTCTGTTTTAAGTTTTCTGGGGATTCCTTGGTCAAGATGAGGTCTCTTCAGTCATCAGTGGGTAGATGTGTAAACCTTAGGATTTTATTTTAGTTCACAATTCCACCGTTTTCACCAAGATTTGCCAGAGCTAGCACTGATGGCCAAACATTTATTTTGTCCCATCATTGCTGGAGTGAAGTAGCGACCTGCCCTGGATCCACCCAGGCGCTCAGTGGGACTCCTGTGGCCAAGAGCCTTAGAGCCAAAAAGCTTATGGCCAATTTAACATTCTAGGCCAGATGGGAATGGAGGTGAATAGATATTCATCAACTCTTTAACATATTTTAGACAACAGAAGAGCAAAACCAAAATGTCAAAGGCAAGGTTACAAAATTAACTTAGCTATAAGCCTAGACAAATTTTAGTTTTGGTTGCAGACTTATAGCAATGTTATTATACAAATCATAAGCGTTTTGATAAAACTTTTTGAGTCTAAGCATTTAGAGATAAATCATGCCTACTTTTGATAATGACAGGAAAAGGACGCTTACAGGTAGCTAAACGTTCAAATTATCTGTAACAAGCTTTTATTTATTTAAATAAAAGAGAAATTATTCAGTGAGTCTCAATGTCTCTGTCCCTTGCCCCACAAAAGCACTTTATTTTGATTGTTGTCTCTTCCTGAGTGTGAAAACAAAGTTTTGGTTCCCTTGAGTTTGGTGGTAGACTCCTAGGAGTCAAGGCCCTGTAAGTTAAAAGCCCTGGGTTTAGTTAATAATATTTGATATCGCTTTGATTTCATGTTGAGGATATCTGTCAAAAATCTCAAAAGGCTCAAAACACCTGATCAAACAGAATTACAGGGCATTGTAAGATAATAGTGATTCACTTAGCCAAGTGTGATAATCAGAAGACTTGAAAGGCAATACAGAAAGTTACACAGATGCAAAAGCCTTAAATTTTTAACTCTCAGAGATTTTTACACAGTAATCAAAAACCTGATAAGGACAACAGAGGAATTATCTTGATAAAACATAAAATCTTTGTTTCTTAGGCCAGTTACCAAAAGGTAAAGAAAAATCTTCTGTGCTGTGATTGATTTTTTTTCTTATGGGAAACCCATTTAGATGACATCTTGGAAATCAAACTTGACAAAAAGGGCTCTTGACTTAATGAGACACAGAAAGAGTGTTCAGGACTGTGAGTATACACTATGTTAAAGAGGGATGTGAATATGAAAAATTAGTAAGTAGAGGAGCCAATGACTCTTAGTATCAGCATGAAAAGTGTTCTGACCATGTTGAACCATTCAGACATACCAAGAAAAGTCAAGTATAGAAGTAAGATATACTGGAGGAAAACATTGCTTTTCTAAGCCTTTAAGATAAAACATTTTAGTGTCAGGCCATAACAACAGACTTAGAACCAGAGAGGAAAATGTTACAGGAGCTAATGAAAAAGGTTGAATGATAGAGTTATTATCTCAGGCCTTCTCAACGGGAGAAAAAGCTGAAAGCAACAAGACACAGCAAAAGTTGAACATCTACGATATAAAACCAGGAAGTTTCAAAGAAGCAGATTATAGAGTTACAATGAAAATGTTTGCAATTTGATTAAGAGCAAATCAATACTTTAAGAACATTTTGTTGTTTTAAGCAAAAAGTGTTTTCATTGTAGCCAACTTTATCACATACAAAATTCCTTCATAAATTTCTTTTCACAAACCTGATCACAACTTATTGAAATCATCTATGTAAAAAATTTGGAGTTTCTGCTTTGTCTTAAATTTTCCCTTTCCTAAATAATCAGTCATTTTATTTTAGGACAAAACTGTGCTGTACAAGATTCCTTTTCATACAAAATTATTCTCTTTTCTTTCTAACCGTCCTTATTAAAAATACATCTTCATATTTATAACTTTCTTTACATCTTTCTCCTGTTTAGTATTAATAGTTACTGTGCCCATCAATTCATGAGTGGATTAATAAAATGTGGTATATGTATACCATGGAGTACTACTCAGCTTTAGGAAACAATGGTGATATAGCACATTCCTGGATAGAGCTGGAACGGATTCTACTAAGTGAAGCATCTCAAGAATGGAAAAACGAGCACCACATGCACTCACCAGCAAATTGGTATTAACAGATCAACACCTAAGTGGATATATAGGAATAACATTTATTGGCTGTTGGGCAGGTGGGAGGGGGGAGGAGGGGATGGGTATTCGAGGAGGGAGGAGGGGCATGGGCACTATACATAACCTTAACAGTTGTACCCCCATAATTCGCTAAAATAAAAAAAATCCAGGAAAAATATAGTTACTTTTTATCTTTTTTATGAGTAACATATAAATAACCTTTCAATTAGACAAAATTATCCTGTTTCTCAATAAGAACCCATTTTATGTGTCTCTTATAATTTGTTCGATTAAAAACACATTCTTTGATGCATTTTATATATAGAATGACATCTATTGACCAGAATTCTTATTCCTTATAGCCCAAATTTGAGTGAAAACCTACGAAGCAGGGACTCTTTAATTGTATGTCACATATTAGTATTTTATAGACAAGAATAATTTCTATAATTTTTCAAAAACATTTCTTTATAACCTAATTTTTTGTTAATAGGAAATCACGCAGACATTTAATGAGTGTTATTTAATTTTATTTTTATTATTTTTATTTATTTTTATTTTTTTTTATTTTGGCATATTATGGGGGTACAGATTTTAAGGTTTCAATAAATGCCCATTTCCCCCCCTCCCCCCACAAGTCTGAATCTCCAGCATGACCATCTCCCAGATGGTGCACATCTCACTCATTATATATGTATATACCCGCCCCCCTCCCCCTGCCCAATACCCTATTACTGCAGTACCTATGTGACCACTTAGGTTCTGTTCAGTTAATACCAATTTGCTGGTGAGTATATGTGGTGCTTGTTTTTCCATTCTTGGGAAACTTCACTTAATAGTATGAGTTCTAGCTCTAACCATGAAAATATAAGATGTGCTATATCACCATTGTTTCTTAGAGCTGAATAGTACTCCATGGTATACATATACCACATTTTATTAATTCATTCTTGGATTGATGGGCACTTGGGCTGTTTCCACAGCCTTGCAATTATGAATTGTGCTGCTAGAAACATTCGAGTGCAGGTGTCCTTTTTGTAGAGTGTCATTGGAACTTTTGGGTAGATGCCCAGCAATGGGATTGCTGGATCAAATGGTAGATCCACTTGTATCGCTTTAAGGTATCTCCATATTGCTTTCCACAGAGTTTGAACTAATTTGCAGTCCCACCAGCAGTGTAGGAGTATAGAATTTTTTTATTTCCATCTTGATTTCTGCATTTATGAAGTAATCATTTAGTAGGAGGTTGTTTGACTTCCACGTTTTTGTGTAGAAATGTGAGTTTCTGTTAGGGTTGATTTCTACTTTTATTCCACTGTGACCTGAGAAGGTACATGGTATGATTTCTATTTTTTTAAATTTCTTGAGATTTACATTGTGTCCTAGGATATGGTGAATCTTAGAGAATGTCCCGTGAGCTGATGAGAAGAACGTATATTCAGTGGATTTGGGGTAGAATGTCCTGTAGATGTCAGTCAGACCCAGTTGTTCCAAGGTTTTGTTTAAGTCCATTATTTCTTTATTAATTTTCTGTTTGGAGGATCTGTGTTGTGCCATCAGTGGGGTGTTGAAATCTCCGGTGATTATGGAGTTGCTATTAATCCATTTGCTTAGATCCAGTAAGGTTTGCTTTATGAAACTGGGTGCACCTAAGTTGGGTGCATATATATTTAAAATTGTTATCTCTTCTTGTTGAACTGTGCCCTTCACCATTATATAATGACCCTCTGTCTTTCACTACTTTTGTTGGTTTAAAAACTAAATCGTCTAAAATTAGAACTGCCACACCAGCCTTCTTTTGGCTTCCACTTGCTTCGAATACTGATCTCCACCCTTTTACTTTTAGTCTATATGCATCCTTGCAGGTTAGATGTGTTTATTGAAGACAGCATATACTTGGCCTGTATTTTCTTATCCATTCAGCCAGCCTATGTCTCTTGAGTGGAGACTTTAAGCTATTCACATTTATTGAGAAAACTGATAGGTAAGGTAGATTACTATTCATTCTGTTGGGTTGGATGTTGTTGCTTTGATTTCTCTCTTGAGCCATTATTATCTGGCCTTTAATCTTTTGGTTTTGGTTGTTTTTATATTTGTGAGTTTTTATTATGGTGTTCCGTGCGTAACACTGTTTTGAGTACTTCTTGTAGGGCTGGTCTTGTCTTGGTGAATTCTCTGAGACTTTGCTTGTCTGAGAATGTCTTAATTTCTCCTTCATACATGAAGCTTAGTTTTGCAGGGAATAAGATTCTAGGCTGGGCATTGTTTTGTTTCAGAAGAGTGAGAATGGGGTCCTAGTCTCTCCTTGCTTGTAAAGTTTCATTAGAGAAGTCTGGTGTCATTCGAATTGGCTTTCCCTTGTATGTCACTTGCTTCTTCGTCTTACAGCTCTTAGAAGGGCCTCTTTAGTTGATATTTTGGTCAGTCTGATGACTTCATGTCGTGACATCTTCCCGTTTGCATTGAATCTCTCAGGGGTCCTCTGAGCTTCTTGAATTTGTATATCGAGATTTTGAGCAAGGCCTGGGAAATTTTCCTCTATTATATCTTCAAATAGCTTGTCCAACCCTTGGTTGTTGTCCTCTTCACCTTCTGGTAACCCTATGACCCTCACATTAGGTTTCTTCACATAATCCCACAGCTCTTGTAGGCTTTGCTCTTTTCTCATGTTTTCTGCTCTATTTCTGTGACTGATTTATTTAATTGGAGGGTGTTATCTTCAAGCTCTGAGATTCTTTCTTCTGTTTCATCTACCCTGTTCTTGAGACTTTCCACTGTATTTTGTAGTTCCTTGAATTGATTCTTCATTTCCAGGAGTTCGGTTACACTTTTCTTCAATGTGTCTATTTCTTTTCTCATATCCTGGAGACTTTTTGTGGTTTCTTGGTGTTGGTTATTGAGTTGTTGTTGCAGCTGGGTGAGTGTTCTTATGTTCCACATACGAAATTCCTCTTCTGTCATATTGGTTGCCTAATTTTGGTCGGTGTCCGTTTCTAGGGGGCTGGTGCTCCTCTTTGAGGGTGTGTTTTCCGTTTGGTTCTTCATATTTCCTGAGTTCTTTCGCTGATTTCTTCCCATGTCGATCAGTTGTTGTTTCTTTCCTTAGGTTATTGTTTGGGTATTCACACACCTTGTTTAGTTTCTGAGGCGTTAGGTGGTGCCTGTGGGTGAAATTGGACCACTCCCTGTATATTGTGTCAGTGGGTGCCGTGGAAAGGCTGTGCAAGATGCCGTCCCTGTCAGTAGGTGGCGTTTGCTTGGTGGAACAGGCTATGGTGTTGATTTTGAGTCCTGTTATCAGCTCTCGTTCTGGGTGGAGCTGGGTTGGGTAAGCCTGCCCTCAGGCCTTTAGCAGGGGTCAAAGTTCTGTTTTCTGCTTCCAGGGAAAGCTGTCAGGGCGGGGCTGGAATGGTCCTGCTCAGCCAGAAAGTCTGTGTGTGGGGGTGGGGCTGTCTGAGACCCGCAGTCTGCAGCAGGCCTGGCTTCTTTCCACCCTCCCCAACTCCGCAGCTACTCCTGGGCCTCTGCCAGCAGGCCAGACCACAAGCCACCAGGCCTCCCCGGACTGTGATGCCGGCGGGGAGATTCCCTGCACAGGAACGCCACCTGGGTTGGGCGCACGGCCTCCTCCTGGGAGGAGGGTTGCCCTCTAGGACGCCGATCCGCCCCTGGAGGCACACACACCTCAGTAGGCTGTTCACGTATAACCCTTCTATGCCCCGGGCAATGCTAGCCCTCGGTGCAGGGGATCTGGTCTGCAGGTCCGACCTCTGGGTCCCAGAGTTAAAACTGTATTCCCACCAGGGAGAGGATTTCCGGTCCTATTTCACCCACAGGGAGCCCAAGCTGGGTCTATGTCTCTCAGCCTCTGAGTCGGCACCGTTTTCCTGGGAACACGGTGCCAGCAGCACCTGGGAGGGCGGGCGGGGTCCCAAACGGGAAGGTCCCGTTCCCTGGAGGTGCCTCCGGCTGGTGGCTGTATTGTCTCTCTGGGCAGCCACGGGTAGGGTCGGCGGAGGGGAGGGGGAGGCAATATGGCGCCTGCCGCGCGGCTCGGGTCTGTGCACATGGAGGTGCCCGGAGGAAGTTGGGAACCTGGTGCCACGTCTGCTACAGGCTCACCGTTGGCAGGCGGCGGAAGTCTCTGGGCTGGTGTCCGCAGGTCTCTCCACCCGCTGGGGAGCCCACCAGCAGTCCCGAATGCAGGGGAGGGGAAACAGCAATTCCACCTACCCTTGCCGCTGGTCTCCGGGCTGCTCCGGTGGTCTCAGCCTCCAGTTCTCCTCTGCATCCTCCTCCCGTGGAGTCTCCCGGGGTCTCATGTACCCCTCCTTCCGGCCCTTGTCCGCTGTATGCTCGTCTTCTTGCTTCTTTCCTCTAGTTTCTGCTAGAATCTGTCTTTTCTGCAGAGACCCTCTGTCTGGCGGTGTTATTCGTCCACCATCTTGCTCCGCCCCTCCTATATGCCTTTTCTTACCCTCTCTTGTGTTACAGAATCAGTCTTCACATTAGGCTGTGAGACACTACCAACCAGCCACCTTCACCCATGCCACCAACCAGCATAGTGCCCTCCATATGTACGCCCCTCTCCCCTGAGATACTCTGAAACCTGCTATGGGCAGTGTGGAGTTTGAAAGGGAACGAGAAATTAGGCAGCAGATGGCCAGTGAGTGTCATTTGAGCTATTACCATCAATCAGTCTCCCTTCCAGCACCATCTCAGCCAGTGGTAGTCAAACAGGGTCTTCATAAGCTTGTGTTGGGAATCTGGTCATAAATTTTTGTCATAGTCAGATGAGGCTTTCAATGGCCTGTTGCACTGGCCCCCAGACAACGAAGGGTCATTGGCCAAGTGTATGGCCTCTTCCCTCATTCTGTCTACATAGGAGGAAATGTGTGAATTAGGGTGACCATGGTCTCAGCAAGCCAGCCACCCACTGAGACTGGAGTTGTGCTGCTGAAGGTTCTCTGTGCTGTCACCACGCATAGACCAGGGATTATATAGGGCTGGTTCACCCTGTCACCCCAACTTCCCAGAGAGACTTTAATTGACAATGAGAAGCCTGGATGGAGAGGGACATTACAGGAGGGGCAAGGTGTGTCAGACAACCTCAAGGCAGAAGTATAACCTACAGGGCAAGAGCTTAAAGCTTGGTGAGATATGAGGTTGCTTCTCACATATATTTTTTTTTATTGCATCAGTTCTTTCACCAATCTCACATATATTTTTAACTCAAGATCAGTAATATAAACAAACGAATAGCTAGCAAAATCACAAAGTCATCAATCTCTCTGTTGTGATGGCTACAATAGCCCATTTACTAATTCCGACAGGCCCTGTGCTAAGCATTTGTCCATGTCATCTTCCTTCATGCTCATGTGAATCTAGGCAGCTGGGTTCCATATGTATGTCTCAGAGAAGTCAAGTCATTTGGTCAAGGACATACTGTCACTAAGTTCCAGAGGCAAGAGTAGAACCCAGATATGTGTGATTCTATATCTTGTTTGCTCTTAACCCCACAGCACCCTAGAATGGCATGAAGTTTATTTGGATGTGGGGGCTGGGGAACAGATATTCATCAAAGGGAATTTGAAAATAGAGATTAGGAAAAATGAACATTATTCATTAATTAAAACATTATTCGTATTTTGTTGTCATCTAGTCTTTCTTTTTCATATACATTCATAATTTATTGTATTTCCAAGTACTTTCTGTTGCTTTCACTCAATTTGTAAGCATTACCTTATTTTATTACTTCATTTCTTTATTTTATTACTTCATTACTTCTCCATGTTTTCCTTTGTTTTTAAAAACAACCGTGTTCTTTCTGATTGTAAAACCCTTCTCTTTCTTACTGCCAAGAAGTTGTCAATTCATGATGACACAAAGGACAGGATAACAGGGGAACTATATAGTAATGTTACTCATCCAGAGGGAACAACTTTAATTTTTCTTCATAGTTGCAAGGACACAATGAGCAGAGGAGGCAGCACTTAGTCCAGTTGGAGCTGGGAACATTTGTGGAAAGGTGTGTCAAATGGACCTGTTCCTCCCTCAGAGAACATTCTTTCCCCCTCCTGTTGTGTGTTCCTTTTGTATTCTGGTTTCTGCATAAGACACTTGGGCTCATAATTGTCATTGAGGTCTAGGGTAGGGAGGACTCTAGGCAGCAGGGGCAGCTTGAGAACATTGTCCACTTAGGGGCTGTCTCAGATGGTCAAGGCAAAGAAAAATGTTCCTTTGTCCCCATTTGGGCCCCCTATTTCAGGTCAGTGGGTATTATTTTCCCAGAGACATTTGCTTTTAGTCTTTTACCAGCGTCACAAAATTATATTACCAGTCTGATCATCATACTCCCAGACCTCAGAAGTGTATGGCTGTGGAGATGTGTTCAGGGGATGTGCTGTGGGCGTGGCCTGGGTGCCATTGCGGGCTCCTCCTCCCAGGCCAAGTGGTCACTAGTGGCAGGCTTCGAACAGGGGCGTGGCCAGGTATGGAGAGAACTTGGGGGCAGGCCCAATGTCCTGGAGAGGGCGGGGCCGGAATCAGAGGGGAGGAGCTAAGGATTCCCAGGGCAGGGCAGGGGCAAGAAGCAGGAGAATACCAGGCAGTGAGTAGGGAGGTGGAGCCTACTGCTGGCTGTCCCTGCTCTGGAAGTGGAGGAGGCTTCCTGCTGCCCCTCTTCCTGCCCTTCACCCATCCCCCCTTGCATGTGTCAGAGCCATCCCTGGGGTCTTGGGGCCGCTTGAGTGAGGTTCTGTGAACACATTTTCCTCTTCTTCATGCAACTCTTAGCTAGATTATTGGCCTCCTGGACCCCAGATGTGATTGTTTTGCAACATTAACAGGAGAGCCCCATATATTAGCAAACATAATCCGAAGCAGCATATCCAAAGGATAATGCACCATGAGGAGTTAATGTAAAGAGAGTTAAATGTTAAGAAATGTCTTAACTTGCTATATTAAGACACCAAAAGAGGATAATCATAAGTCATAGATGTTGAATATAAAAATATCACGGGTTTTATTATTTTGCTAGAGGCATCTGCTTTTAGTATTTTACCACCACAACAAAAACAAATTGTCACTCTGATCATTACATTACTTTCTCCAACATTATAATCACATATATACACATAATACACCATTTAATTAGGGCAGTCAGTTTTAATAAGACTACCTTCAGTTTCTTTCATAAATCTTAGTTTTTCTGATATCATGCTATGGGTCAACCCCATAGATGCCCACGACAGCTCGGCTTAAAGAGGATGTGGCTCCTGTTTCTCCAATTTAAAATATATTATTGAGGCCAGGCACAGTGGCTCATGCATGTAATCCTAGCACTCTGGGAGGCCGAAGCAGGAGGATCGCTCAAGGTCAAGAGTTCAAAACCAGCCTGAGCGAGAGTGAGACCCTGTCTCTACTAAAATTAGAAAGAAATTAATTGGCCAACTTGAAATATACAAAATAAATTAGCCAGGCATGGCAGCACATGCCTGTATTCCCAGACATCCGGGAGGCTGAGGCAGGAGGATCACGTCAGCCCAGGAGTTGGACATTGCTGTGAGCTATGCTGATGCCACCACAGTCTAGGCTGGGCAACAATGTGAGATTCTGTCTGAAAAAAAATGAATATATATATATATTTGAATAATGGGTTTAGAGTTACGATTTTACGTAGAACTCTTACTAAAATTTTATATCTATATATACACGCTATACATCATCAACTAGAACATTTACAGGAAGCTTAGTTTCACTGTTTTTATTGGTTTGATTTTTTTTTAAGAGACTGGGGTCTGGCTCTATGGCCCAGGCTGGAGTGCAGTGGCACAGTCATAGCTCACTGCAGCCTCGAATTCCTGGGCTCAAGCGACCCTCCCACCTCATCCTCCTGAGTAGCTGGGACTACAGGTGTTCACCACCTCACTCAGCTACTTTTCATATTTTGGTAGAGACGGGGTGTTGCTATGTTGCCCAGGGTAATCTTGAACTGCCAGCCTCAAGAGATCCTCCCGCCTTGGCCTCTACAGTGCTGGGATTAGAGGCATGAGCCACTGAGCCCAGCTCAGCTTTATTAAATAAATAAAATTTTATGTAATCATGAATGATTTATTTATTAAGACTTTGATCTTTTTATCTCCCAAATCTGCTCTTCTTCTGTCTCCCCCATCTTGGAGCACAGAAACTCTTTCCTTCCCTTGGTGTCATCCTTGAATCCTGTTTGTGTCATGCCCCACATTAACTGCATCAGCAAGTGTTCAGCTGTACCTTCAACACACAACCAGAATCAGACCACTTTCCTGCTCCTCCACTGTTATGACTCCTGTCCAAACCACCTTTACAGTTCTCCTGGATTATTCCAATAGCCGCCTAACTCGTCTGTCTCCTTGTCCCTTGCTCCGTGACGGTCACTTCTTGTACACGTATATCATATGCTGAACGTATTTCTGTTGGTAAAGAAATTGGAATTTCAATTGTTGTGTCACAGAGGATGCTTATGTTTAGCTTTAGTAGATAGTGCCAAACAGGTCCCTATTTGGTTGAACCAATTTACCGGCAGTGCATCTTGATAGCAACAGCAATGAAAGTAGTTGTATGAGGAGAGAAAACACAGCCCCAGCGCATTCATTTGTCCTCACCTCTTTCATGTGGGACATGTCTTCTTCATGCCATCTGAATGACACCGTAACATGTAGAAATCTGTGTACCTGTAACCATTGGTAGCAGACCATCAAGCATGAGTGGGATGTGACACTGACACCAACCACAAGACAGAGCAGATGGGGTCTCATGGGCCAAAATGGACAGGGCTGCCTCTGGTAGGATGTGAGTTCCATGGCGCAGTTCAGGGAGAGCAGGGCCTGGGGAAACAACCATGTAGATTCTTTCCTCCGTCTCAGCCCTGTCTACTCATGATGCATTTATACAACAGAGTTGTGGTCAGCTAGGACAGGCAAGACAGCTTTTCCAGGGAGGAAGAATCCAGAGAATGGCAATAGGCAGCCTGGCAGATGTGTTGGAGAGGGCACAGACCCACCCCCACGCCCTGCTGCCCCGAGGGGGGCCTGTGGACCGCGTGTATGAACATGGGCTTCAAGGTTTTCTCTGCCCTCCTGGAAAACTCAGAGTCACTGCCCAGCTGCCAGCAATGCAGGACCCTAGAGTGCCAGGGTCCGGAGCCATTGGGCATGTGTGTTAGAGTCACGTACAAGTCAGTGTTTGCCAGGCAGGGTAGCTTTGGGAAAAAACAAAAAGATAAAAGAAAAAAAAATCCCATCTGTCCTCATCTTGAACTCTGGTTGCTATATGGCTCAGGGGCCTCTATGATTTTCATGCTCCCAGGAAATTTAGGCTCCCAGTCTTCTTGACCTGGGTTTAAAGAGAACAAGAGTGAAAGCCTCAGAGACTTCTTCAATAGGCTCAGTTCTCCCATGGTGTCTCCTGTATCATAGGTCAAAAGAAATCAAAGGCCAGCCCAGATTTATGGGGATGGGCAATAGACTCCACCTCTTGAAGGAAGGAGTGGCAAGCAGACAGTGCAAAGGACGTGGCCTCCAGGGATGTGAGGAATTGCTGTGTCCTTTGTTGTCAATCTACCACTGTCTGCTGTCTGTATATGAAATATGAGCCAATACTTAGAACAGGAACTCATAAAGGGGCAGGAGCCAATACCTAGAAATAAAGTCTGTACTTGAGATAGGAGCTTTGTCCAATCTTATGTCCACTGATGTGAATATCAATTGGTAGGGAGTTATTTTCTTCTTTTGAGGATGTCTTTCTACCATGATTTCTTATTTATCTGGATATCTTTCAGTGATTCCTTCTCATCCGGAGCAATTTTTGTTTCTTATTTTTCCATTTTCTTTTTATTAGATAATGGCACACCCAGTTTAATCTCTGAGACAGTGGGTGGTTCTTGTGGGTGAGAACCAACCACACTCTATACGTTGAGTCAGTAAATCCTGTAAAGGACTGTGCAAATTGACCTCCCTGCCAGGAGGTGGCCCTTGCCAGAAGGAACAAGCTGCAGTGTAGTGTTTAGAACCTGTCACCAGCCCTAGTCTCTCTGGAAAAGCACTTAATTGCCCCAGGTACTTCCAGGTGGGGCCCTGGAACTTCAAATGAGTCCTTATTCTCTGCCACAGCAGAGGTGTGTAGGGGAGAGTGGCTGGGCAGGCTGGGTTGGGAGAGCTTGCCCTCAGGCTCCACAAAAGCTGGCAAGTATCTGTTTCAGCTGGGGTCAAAGGTCTGCTCCCAGCTTTCAGACTAAGCCACAGGGAAGGGCTGTAGTGGCCTCACCCAATCACAAATCTCTCCTGCTTGCCCCTGAGCAATGTGATTCAGACTTGGGGATATGGGATTTGGTCTGTGGCCCTGTCCCCAGGTCCGTGAAGATCAATCCCTGACCATGCAAGGGAGAAGCGTGCTGGTCTCAAGCTGCCCACAGGGTCCCCAAGTAGGTTTGATGTCCCTCTGCCTCGGGTCATGCACCACAGTGATGCAGTTGCTGGGTATCTGGCACCAAGGAGGGCCAACGGGCAGGGAGCTCACAGTCTGAGCACCCCTCAGTCTGCTGCAGGACCTCTACAGGGAAGGTCTGAGCCCCATTCCCTGCGGACGCCTCAGCGTGGTGGCTCTGTTGTCTCTCTCAGTAGCTGCAGGTAGTGAAAAAGCCCGTCAATATGGGGTACAGGCCAAGAACTATGGTAAAGACCTCGCTAAAAATAATGATAAAAATTAGTTGCTGTCCCTCTGTTTGCTCCTCTATAATTGCCACTCTGGACCCATGCAGCTGGTGGTCATAAAGATTCTTAACTTTCTCCATAGATAACATCACCTTTTCAAAACCTAAAGGTAGTATTTAAGATATCACCCAGCCCCGCATTCCAGTTGATTTACTGACCCACCTGGACCCGCAGCCCATACCAAGAAACTGACTCAACTGGAATTGTGACTCCAGGGATTGAAACAACACAAGAAGATGATTTCTACATCCATATGATTTTGCCCCAATTAACGAACCTAATTGCCTAATCCCTTGCCTGCCAAACTTTTGTTAAAAACAGTGTCTCCCAAAATCTTGGGGAGGCGGATTTGAGATTCCTCCATCTCCCCACTTAGTGCTATCTAGAATAAAGACTCTTTCTCTGCCATAAAATCTGATTACTCATTATACTGGCTTCTTCTTGGGCAGCAGGCAATGAACCTGGTTGGGCCGCATCAGTAGGGGATGGGAAGGGGAGTCTGGGAAGGTTTGAGCCCCACTCTCTGTGGAAGGCCTGGTGTGGTGGTTGCACCAACAGAGAGGAGAAACAGTTCCAGTGAGCCCTGGTTCACTTGTCTCTCAGCAACATCCACTGCGGCAGTGGAAGGTGATGGAAAGTGTCTGAGTAGAAGAAAGCTAGCACTTGTTTATCTCTGTCCCTCTCTCCTGAAGGCAGCCCACTCAGAATGTCCAGATTATGGGGTCACGCAGGTCCCCTGTGGTTCCCACAAACTGGACTGTATTTGGGAAATTTTTATGTGAGAACCAGTGAGATAAAAACTGAGGGGCTGGGCCCCCTGTGTAGGATTAAGGTGTATGGTGAGTGGAAAAGCAATATGGCACCTGCTATCTCGGCTCAGGTATGTGTTGAGGGGAAGTGACCTGAAGGCACCAGACACTTGGTCCTTCACCCTCGTGAAGCTCCCAGTTCACCGGTGGCAGCAGCTTTTGGGCTTGTGAGTGTATGAGAACTCTCCAGCAACTTGGGAGCTCACTGCCTGCAAGAAACTTGGGGGAAAGAGAAACAAGCCACTCCACACACTATTCGCTTGGGTACAGGAGGACTAACTGTGCTACAAGAGCCCACCCACATTCTGCATGATCTAGCAAAACCAATGAGTGAACAGGTTCCTTGTGAATTCCTTAGGGGAAGATATTTCTAGTGATGTCCCAGTGAAAGCTTCTATTTCAGTACCTGCTTATGTACGTATGCAATCGCCATGAAAACTGCACTGCATTGAGCTAATTATATCAGAAAGGAATTAGCTGGTCAGGTGCCAGTATGAGTCTCTTTTCTGTTGCTTATAACAGAGCCCCTGAAACTGGGTAATGTAGACAGAAAAGAAATTTCTTTCTTGCAGTTGTGGAGACTGGGAACTCCAAGGTTAAGGGGCTGCATCTGCAGAGAGTTCTTTCCTCTTCAGCACTCTAAGCAGATTCCAAAGGCGGCTCAGAGTACAACACATTCAGGGGACTGAGCATGCCATGTGCTAGTGCAGGCTCTCTTTTACTTTATATGAATCCACCAGTTCCTCTTTCATAAGGGGATGGACCCACTCATGAGGGCTGGGCCTAATGATCCAACAGAACTTAAAAATTCCCTCGATACTGCAACTTTCGGGGCTAAATTCCAACATGAGTATTGGAGAAGAAAAATATCACAACCGTAACAGTGTCCAGAGGGAAACTTGTAGTAAACTTAGGAGATGAGATGCATACATGAAGAATTAGGATCAGACTTAACATGTTGATTAATACGGAGACATTAGCACAGATGAAAGTGAAAAAGCTGAGATGCAAACTATTGGCAAAGTGGACAGTGTGTTGTAGGAGGTGGGTTGTGTGTTACGAATGTTACGGCTAAAATGAATTAGAAAAAGGAGATAATGCGGACTGGAAAGGCACAGAACAGCTCAAGGAAGGAAATGATATTTGACCAGAGGCATGCAGCAAAATGTTGCAAAAACAATCATAGCTAACTTTACAGGAAAGTTTAATATGTTCCAGGATTTATTCCGGTTGCTGAATGTCATGGCAGTCCAATAACATAGTTCTTATTGGTCTCTGCTGTGATTTAAATGTTGGTGTACCCCACAATTTTTATGATGCAAGTTAGTCCCCACGGTGAAGGTATTAAGAGTTAGGGCCTTTAGGAGGTGATTGTGATGAGGGATCTGCCCTCAAACGGGACTCGTGGCCTCCCTTATAAAAGAGGCTTGTGGGAGCCTTCTTTCCCCTTACAATATGTGAGGACACACAAAGGCAGACATGAACAAGGAAGAGGCCTTCGTGAGACACCAAACCTGCTGGTGCTTTGCTCTTGGACTTCCCAGCCTCCAGAACTGTGAGCAATAAACTTCTATCTTTTCTGTATTACTCAGTGTAAGATATTTTTTTAAAACAGCTTGAACAGACTGAGAGACTGTACCATCATTTTACTGACAAGGAAACAGAGAAGCAAAACAACCCTGAAAAATACACAAGTGGTAGGAGGAAGAGCTGTGACATGAATGCAAGCAGCCTACATGGAACCCATACACTTAACCACTCTCTGTGGTGCAAGGTGGATAAGAAGTCATAGATAATTTTTTCAGGACAGCCTATGGGACATGAGATGAAGTATGGATGGGAGCAGAGTGACCGGTGAGCACAGACTGTGGAGACACAAGTGCACTGAAAGATAGGATCTGGGCAGTGTCCTGGCATCAAGAGAGGCCAGCCATGTTTCCAGCTGCAGAGTGCAGCCAGAGGGAAAAGCCTCAGCACCAGGTCAGCAATGAGGTGGGAATTCCTGAGCGTGGCATTCACACCAACGACCTGGTTCTTCCTTCTCTTCCCATCCCATGCTGCTTAAGTTCCCAGATTCATCCCTTCACTGATTGCTGGATAAAGTCTAGAACAACTCCCTGGCCCTCTGGATCTTTGCCAGAGTCTCATTCCCCACCCCCATGTCTGGAAAAGCTCACTAATAAACATTCTCTGAGCTTCTAAAGGAGAGACAGCTTATGCCTGAAGCTGGAAGGGTGGGACAAAATATTGAGAGAGAGAAAGACAGGGAAAGGCATCAAATCCAGAAGAGTTGTTTGCGTTCAGTGTTGTGACTAATCCTGGGAGGCTGCTATGATTTACGTGTGGATGGCTTCCCCTGGCCATAGCACAATTATGGAAACCTCAACTGCATTGATAAAATCCCAAACCCAAACCTTGGGTCCCTGACATCTTGCTCAGCCCACTGCTTTCAGATCCCAAGGACCATATAATTCTTCTTCCTCCCACCCTCTATATCTCTCCATATGCCCACTTAAAAGCAAAGAACAACTCCCTTCTACCTGGCAGGGGAAGGAGTAAAGGCATAGAAGGCTTCCTGGAGGAGACGACAATTGAGGTGGACCTAGACAAACTGGGTAAGCCAGATTTCCAAAATCAGAAATGCCAGGAAACAGGGGATATGGTATGTATAGAGGCCTGGGTAGTAGACCTGGATATGGAGAGATGAGCACAGTTATATAAGCTACAGTATGAGAAAGGCCTGAGTTATTTAGCTGGGCCTTTAGGTATTGGTTGAGTTTTGCCTTGTAAATCTAGAGCTCAAGTCGGGTTCCTTGTCAATCATTTCTGATCCTCCAATGAAGTTGTCTGTAGGCGGGGCCTTAGACTGGATGTCCAGGCATCCGTACCACGTGACCAGGTAGATACCGTTAAAGTCTGGATTGTCCTGTGGGGCTTCCGTGGACAGTTTCCCGAGGATATGTGGGAATATGGCAGCACCCGGCTTCCGGGATCACAAAATGTATGTTTACTTGGTTTTATTTCTTAATTACTGAATTTTGTGGTGATCCTGATCGAATCAGATTTATGATGTGTGGTGACATCTTTAAGGGATGTGTGTGATGGGCCAATGGATTGTTGACAGGGAAGCTCCCTAGTCACGTCCGGCCCAGTGTTGTGCTTGATGGAACAACGTGATGAGTCTTTCTGATCATTTTATTTGTTTAAATGTTGGTCATGGACACCCCTCCTCCCTTTCGATCCTAAGGTTTTGTGGCGTTTTGAAGTTAAAAAATGAGGAAAGGCTGATGTGATCGACGAGCCTCTGTCGGTTCAGCCCCGAACGGTGGCGGCTGGTCACCAGGCACCTGAGTTTGCCTTTATGTTTTACCATCGTTGGGTAGATATTATCACCACTTATTTCTTTAAAGTTTTTATTTTGCCCCTTTCTCCATTCGGTTTTCATGTTTCTGTTTCTTTAGCGGTGACAAGGAGGGAAGTTACCTCCTGAGGTGGGGTTATGACAGCCGACCCAAGTTACTTGTCTTTGTGGCCAGTTTAGTCTCTCATTTAACATGATTATATGTTTAATGTAATATGTTATTGTTCAAGTTGAGAACTGGTCTTCTTCCTATGTTATGTTCACAAGAAAAAAAAGCGTTTTGAATATTTCTACATTAAATGAGGCAATGGAATTATAGCTTGTTCACTAACCCCAGGGAATCACCTGGCCGTGGTCCTTGAACTGTGTTTTGTGTTTTTGTATAATGCACTTGTCTATTTAATATCACTGTATTCAGCCAAAAGCACCCCTTAAAATGTTTAGCGGTATTGAGACACTAAGGATATGGAAACTAGCAGTCGGGTTGTCAAGAGCTTATACCCTTAAGACCCTGAAGGAAATGAAGCACCCAGGGATCCTATTTATTGTTTTAGTTTCTGGTATACTGACTTGAGTTTTTTTCATGACATGGCAATCATTTGAATTTGCTTAAATTTGAATTGGCTTTGTTTCATAAATATTTCTCAAAGGAGGGTATTTTCAGTGTGCATATTGTGAAGTGATTCATCTGGCTTAGCAGGTGACGTTTAAATCACGTGACATGGCTGCCCATCAGCCGCTTTTTTTTCAGACAAATTGGGCCCGGTTTGGCATTTAATTTTACCTGTTCCTCCTCCCGTCGCATTCAATTAACTTTCGGTCTCAGGGCTCCTCATAAGGGTCTTTAAAAGGTTTTCTGTTGATAGAGAGCAAATCAATGTCTGATTGATTGATTACCTTTTGTTTTCTATCATAATTTCTTCAGTGATATAATTAAAAATATTGTAGTGTTGTTAACTCTCGATAAATGTACTTTATATTTCTGTTCTTGTACCCTTCAAGCGGATCCATAAATGTACTTTAAAGAAAATGTTGTGGGCCAGGGTGGATTGGTAAATGCAGAACGTCATTAATGGGTCGCGTGCTTGATATTTTACGACAGTGAATGCTCCTAACCATCATTCGCGCCTGTTTCATATGATTGGGTTTTACTTTGGAAAGGTGTGTTTTTTCGCATTGTATTAAATTAACTGCGGTCCTGACCCTCATCCTTCGCTTGGGTAAAGAGGTTTTCGTTCTTTTAAATGCACAACTAAGAAAAATAATGTTTTCATTCGGTTTGTGCGTCCTGCTTTACGACAGTTCCGGCCTCACCTGTTCGGCAACCTGAAGTTTGACTTGATTTCACCATCAAATTGTTTTAATATCACTGGATTGGTTGAGGTTTTAGTCTTTGTGTTATTTTATTTCATAAATGTAGCCAAAGGAAGCAAGTTTTGTGGCATTTTCGATTCCAACCACACATTGATTAAGCTGCCACTTGTTTTATGGCAGTGAATGCCCTGCAGTACTGGTCGCCTGTCACCTCTGCACATTGTTGGAAATTACATTTGCCACATGAATTGCCTGCTCAATATCATCTTATTGAATCTAATTCTGTCCTGAGGCTTTTGCATAAGTTTCCTTTAAGCATAATGGGGAATTTCCCAATTATGAATGAGGAAAGTCACAGATTGAGTGCTTTCAGTAATCTGGGAGTAAATGCCAATTGCAGGTCACATTGACAGTTTTGCTTTTGAAGCACAATGGTGTATTTAATATACTGTTTTTCTTTAAATGTAGCGTTGGTATCATTTCTAGGTGTTCTTCCATAGGAAAAAAAATGATTCATGTATTTTTTATATGCCCACAAACTAAAGAGAAATGAGTGCTCAAGGCCTAGCCTAGGGAGGACAAGCATTGAGTGGGATGGGCTACTCCTATTGACTGATTACCCCATGACCTGTGGTTCCCTTTGAACAGAGCAGTGGAGCCTCTGAAAGGCACTGTTACCTGGTGTTGTGGCTTAGTTCCTGCAGTCTCTGTGTTACGTTTCCTTTTATGAATTTGGCCTACCTGGCATGGGCTGAATAACTGTGTACTCAGTCCCCACTAGGTATATTCAGCAGCTCTTCTTCATAAGGGTAATAGGACACGTGCTCCAGCCCCCTACCTACGTTATGAGTTGCCATGTGTGTGCCCCCAGTGGTGCTAGTCTTACAGATCTGTACAATTGCCATCTCCTTCAGGACCTGTGGTGGAAAAGTCTGGGACTGGTCAGAATAGGAGCCTGTACCATGACTAGTGTGGATCTGGAAATAACTGTCCAGAGCATCCAGCCAGGTAAGAACAACATTCTTTAGTGTGGGGTGACAGGTGTTGGGCAGAGGGCATCACCCATCTAGTCTCACCAGTTTCATCATTTAGGAAGGTGTTGAAACCACTGTCCTGGGTCTCCAGGAAAGGAACTGCCATAGGTGCTAAGGTCTGTCCATGGGTGCTGCTTATTAACTTCATGATTGAGACCCTGCTAGATATTGACATCTTTTTCCAGGCATTACTGGTGTTTCTCTGCTCACTGTCAGTTTCCCATTACAGCCAGCTTGAATTTATTTGAATGCTATGTTTTCAAAAAACTCCATCTTGGCATTTTACCTTCAAAGTTTTGATATTTTGATCCTAATTGGAAGCTTTTGCACTAACAGGCAATAGCAGGATGAACTCGAGTGGATGGTCAAAAGTCAACTCCAGCAATGGAGGGAATGTGGGATGCTGCTCAGATGCCTTTTAACTTCTGGTTCAGAAATGGATCTGAAGGTAATAGAAAGCCATGTTTATCTATGCAAAAGGGGCGGCTTGGCACCTGTGGGCCAAGTGGCTGGTGGAGAATGGTAGTCTGTCGGTCTGCCTCCTCCCCCATGGAGGGGAGGGCATTTATTTCGGAGGAGACTTGGAGACAGACGGTAAATAATGCATAAGTCAGTATGTCTTCAAATTTTCACCCTTTCTTGCTTCCTGGCCATTTCTTTTCTTTACAGAAGTTACTGGGAGCACACATCATGTCTCATTCACTGTCTCCAGTACCTGAGTCCAAAAGATGTACCCAAGGAACTAGTATCCCATTTCTTGACTCCACATGTTGGAGAAGAACTTCAGGGTGCTCGGTTTAACCCCCTCCCTACTACTGCTCCCCTACCCCTGTACAAGCTCTTTAGAGTTTGCTACAATATCATTTAAAACTTTTTTTCTTTCCCAGGGCCAGCAAGCTTCCTCAGGGGTGTCTGCGGAATCTCTCTGGAAACCCGACCCCATCAACTGTGCTGTGAAGCAAGAGGCAACCCAGGACTTCAGGCTTTTCCTTCTCCTGAGCAAGTTTCTGTTCTGGCCAACTCAGACACTGCGCATGGAGGCTGCCAGGGCTCAGGCCTCAGTACTCATCAGGACTCTTTACCATTTGTCAATGGTGCAGGCTGCAGGGGGCCTGCTGACTGGCAGTGCCAGAAAGGTCTCTGCTCTTTCTTGGCCTATGCAAAGTCAATTCTTTTGTGTGTGGTGATTTATTCATTGAAATACAGGTAAAGACATTTGACAATGTGACAGAGGGAATTAATGTGCTAATTGGAAGTATGCACTATCCTAAGATGTTCCTATGGTGACTTTGAACCTTTAGTCTAAATGGGTCCTTGTGGGTCCTGTAGTTTTCTATTGGGACGCGATTTGTGGAGAAGGTGGCATCACACAACCTGAAGTTCGCTCACCTTAGGTCAAATTCCACATTTCTTTGGGAAGAGACCCTAATGTGTCTACCTTTTACTCAGTACATTGTCATTCATACCCTTTTGACTTGTCCCTGCCATTGGTTAACTTACTTTTAATCCTTGGAATATGAGAGTCATTTTTATTTTCCACCAAATATAAAATTGAGGCCTGAGATCCATGGAAAAACGTTATCCCAACCCATGTTTGTTAACCAAATATTGTGATGATCACCAAGGATGTCTTATTTCTTAGTCCAAAATCCCTTGTGAAACTTGAGGTAACTGTGATGCTTCCCGCCTGTTGCACATGCACGTGTTGTGCCCTCTGCCTCTGCAATGTCACCGCCATCTTTGGTCTTCTTGTTTTTTGTGAGTGGGGAATCCTTGGGTGAAGACCGAAATGCATGCCTTGGTGGATAGGTACACTTAGTAATAGCATGGAAGCAGCATTCTCAAGGTAGAGGATGCCAAAAGGGCATCTCCATAATTGCTGGCAGTCTCACGGTTCCAAGCCTTCAGTGAAAGAGAAGGTGGACTTCCTCAGAATTTAAGTTGATACCTGGTTTCCCTGGACCTTTCCCAGGAGTTCATTCCTAGGCCAGCCTTGTCACTTAGTTTTTTCTGGTGTGTAGTCATTGAATATTTACTCACTAGTGATAATGGTAATGTGCTGTAAATTCTTGGTGTGCAGTATTTCACATCACACTCCAATTTGCCTTAAAGTGCTTTCTCATGCCTGTTTCTTATATGAGTGCTAGGAAGAGAGTGTATTATATTGGCCACTACAAGGCAAGGCCTTGGACTGAAACTCTGTGGATTATTTAAGTAGAGGGAGACAATTTATTTTGCTACTATTTGATGAAATGGTACAACATACATAAGGGCTGATGTGCTCACTTTTCATCTGGTTGTGAAATGACTTTTCAGATTATACACTGGCTATATAGACATGTATAAAGTTGAGAGATTTCAGGAGAATATAATGAAATTTAATCCACTGAAATCCCTATTTGTAGACTTCTAATCACTGTGACCATTTTGTATGATTTGCAGTGAGGCTTTTCCCTGACAGTACCTATTTTGTAGGTTCTGACCCTTGTCATGGCTGTTTATGAAGTAAATTTCTGATTCCCCAGCAAGAAATTTGAAAAAAGCCTTTGATACTGTTTGTTACTTTAGAGGCACAATGTTAGCCCTCAGAATTGAAGGCCTGGATCTCCCACCTTAAATACCAACACTTGTCTTCCTGGTGCCTAAGTGTCTATGCTTGAACTAAGGCACAGACACAGGTATAGGCATTAGGCATGGAGAACAATGCAACTGCCTGTACTTCTTGTAAGACTGGTTCCCTGTTTGGCATGTCCAGTCATGTAACTGAGACAGCACTGGTCGTTTTGAGCAGGACCTTGGGCTACTGGAAATGATGGTGATGGTTGTGACAATGATGTTGACGGTAGTGGTGATGATGCTAAAAAAATCACTGGGGCTATGACTGATGGAAAGGTCACTAGAACCAAGCGCTCTTCTCAGTTCATTGGGTTCTCACCTCATCCTCTAAAAACCATGAGTTAAATGTATTATTATTCCTATTTTACAGAGTACATTAATGATTACAGAACCTTGCCATGGTAACAAAGGCAGGATCCTTTAGGAGGGGGAATAAGATCCAGCTTCAGATGGTTCTGAATCCGTGGTATTAATCACATGCTGTGAGAACTTTTAACAGTGCTTTTGTTGCTTGAAAAAGTAATAGTTACCCCACCCTCTGTCTCCTGTTCATTCTGGTCCATGTGGATATCCAGAGGTCACACTGGGTGTTTTTGTAGCAATAGACATACATGCTGATGACAATGGTCCTCAAAAGCCAGGGCAATACACCTTCAACTAATAAATTTCATGGCTGGATCCCCAGCCACTTTGATGATCTGTTCTTTGATGGGAAGAATTATAGGGGTTCGAGGGTGAGACAGAGGTAGAGACTTCTGTGATCAGGAAAGATGGAATGACACATTGCGTATGGTTGCTCCGTCGGGGGCCTATTGACTCTAGGTGGGAAAGGGCTGGGAACAGTGGCACTGGGCAGAGCTGCTGGGAGAGGTGGTGGCTGAGGGACTCTGGCGGGGATGTTCTCACAGGCTTTATGTGTTTAAGGGAGTGTCTCCAGCCCCTTCCCCATGCCTGGCACTGCACCAGAGGGTATTGTTGAGTGTGACTTGGGAAAGTCTGGCTCTTGGGCAAAGATGAGACTATTATGGGGGCAGAACTTGGCTGTCCATTATCAATGAGAATTCTGAACTTCGCTGTTAGTGAAAGCTTAGCAATTTCTGGCTCATTAGGTGCACTTCCTTAGCCTATGACAAATGACTTGGAGGAACGTGTTATTATATGGTATCGTCGTAGAGTAATCCGGGGGACTCTTCTGAGAGGCACCTGTGGTTGTTTTGGGGGACATTTCTCCCTTGGATGGTCTCACCACTGAGTCTTTCATGCTGATAGTGAGCTGTGTTCACCAGCAGAGACCGATGAAAGTGGACTGCTTTTCACTGCCTTAGCCTATGTCAAATGGCTGGAGGAAATGTGACACTTCCCCTATTATATTGTAGCCCCATAGGGTAATCTGGGGGAGTCTCCTTAGAGACCCCTGTGATTGTTTCTGGGGGACATTTCTCTCTTGGATGGTCTCACCACTGAGTCTTTCATGCTGATAGTGAGCTGTGTTCACCAGCAGAGACCGATGAAAGTGGACTGCTTTTCACTGCCTTAGCCTATGTCAAATGGCTTGAGGAAATTTGACCCTTCACCTATTGTATTGTAGCCTCATAGGGTAATCTGGGGGAGTCTTCTTAGAGGCACCTGTGGTTGTTTGTGGGTGATCCTGTTCTTTTGGATGACCTCACCACTGAGTCTTTCTCGCTAATACTGGGCTGTGTTCACTAGCAGACACTTATGAAAGTGAACTGCTATTGCTGGTAGTTCCTCAGAATTTACTTGACCTCCTTCCTCCTTCCGTGTTGGGTGGCTCCAAAGCCTTGTGTAAATTCCTACAGGAACGAGACAGCTTCACCAGCAGTATCTGTAGCAAGTAGAATTTTGAATCCAGTCTCCACTGGACACAGGTGATGGCCAGTGGTCAGACTGTGTCCTCCTACACTAATGTGCTGAACAGAAGGGGTTGCACTATGCACCCCAAGGGTGGCCCAAGGGTTGTGAGCACTCCTGTTTCAGAGAGTGGGAATGAAGTTGGCATTTTGGCCAAGCATTTCTCTATTAGCTTCCTACACTCTTCCGTTGATCATACTCTGCATGTTGGTGGGAAGGAAAAGTCACATGGGTTCCGCCACTGAGCAGTATATGAAGCTGGTGACGTTGGGATCCTCATGCAATTCTCTCCTTGAGCCTGGTGTCCAGGAACCTTCCGAGTTATGTTAGGTGTCCAGAATGGCAGTTCAACCTGTCTTATTGGTCATGCTGAAAGGGGCATATCCCTGTCAGCTGAAGGTGTCACGTTTCCCGTCTACTGATGTAAACTGTCACTACTTTGTGGTCTAACCCATAAGTCACTTTTCTTCTCAGAGGGGTGTTTACATAGGCACAAGAAGTTGCCTGAACCCTCAAGACTGTCCTAGACAGCTCAGTGAGGGATTCATGCATCTTGTGTAGTACTACAGCCACTGACACTGTTAAAGGACAGGAGGGAGTTGCAATGTGAGGAGGGGAGGGCTCCGTGGTGTCCCTATTTCAGGGTATTCCAGGGTCCTAGAAGGAATGTCAGGAGTCTCCTGTGCATGAGGAGAGTATAGGGAGTTTGGAGGACATGGGAGTTGGGGGTGAATATCGTGATGGGCAATAGCGTTCAAGGAGGCACTTGCCTCCTGTGCCCCTTCCCCTCCCTTGCAGCACGTGTGGGTCGGCATAGCTGTGGAACCAAAGACAACAATGTACCTTGATGGAGGTGATGGGTAAAATATTTGCCTTGGGAAGTTGATACATTTATGATGGGGGCAGGTCCTTGTTTTCCCTTTCCCAGTCATTGGGGGTTTGGGTGTTGTTGACATCTTGACTGTGTCCCCTCCTCTGTGCACTTCTTTGGACCTGTGAAAAACGGCCACAGACGTAGGTGGGGCTTCACTCTCTTATATTGTTGCATAGTGCAACAGTGGGAGGGAGTACTGGGCAGGATGTGCTGTTGCTTTTGCTGGTACTTCTGTATCCTTCCTGGCACACTGTATTCTCTCATCTCCTTTGTATTCCAGGGTTTTCTCCTGTAACTATAGGGAGCCTTAGGTGCTGCCTGTGCTGTGCATTTGCCTGTTTTGCAGTCCCACCCTGATGAGTTTCTGGGTTCAGCTGCTTAAGGTGTCCCCTGTGTACCGAGCTCTCACGCAGTCCAAATATGTTACTGTCAGGTCCTCGTCCATGCCTTATTGTAAAAGTGGCAGAGGCATATGTAGTTTTTCAAAATGTTTATGACATTTTAGAGAGGTACATGGAGAACTTGACAATTGCCAGTTTTATAAGGGAAATGCTCTAAGAAAAGTGAAAGGTTAGGTTTCTTTTCTCAACAGGGAGGTGTAAACTTTCATTTCCCTTTTTACTTTGTCACTGGGTCAGGCACCATGACTTATTGTGTACTATGTCTCATTAATATCTTCTTTCTTGGCAGAGAATGTATTTTACAGACCACCTGTTAAATTATGCTGACTAATTCTGGTTTCTTTGCCTAAGAAATGTGTTTGCTGATTTGGTCTTGGATTTTGTAAGGTCCTTGTGTTCTTACAATAAAATGTGTTCTTGGAGAAACTCCCACGTGTATGTTATATTATTCAAAAGAAGTAATCATGATCAATGAATCATGCGTCTTCCATGTGCTACCCACCATGTACAGGGTGAAATATATGAGCTCTATACTCTTTGACCTTGATGTGAGGGGGTGTGTGGCAAGGTTTAGGGTTTCCAGGCCAAGACTTAAGTTCTCCCATTGTTAAGGTAAGAAAGGTAGTAAGTGATCTGATACCTCCTTATACAAGGTGATCTTAAGAACACAAATCTGTATTTGGATATTGTGTGGGTGACAGGGGCATCTCTTTATCACAATAAGGGTGAGGCAGAAGTAGAGTGAGCAGTAAGGTTCTGCAGGACGCAGTTCAGAAGTCGTGAGGACAAAAACTGGAAGAGTGAGTAGGCAGTTCATTCCCGCTCCTGCCTGCCTAAAATCTTGGTCCTCCAGTCTTAGAAATGTGTCTTTGTATCACACAACCTGCCTTTGAATGGAGCAAGGTAAAAGGGGCAGATGCTTCTCAGCATCATCTGTTCCTTGAAATTATCAGTACTCTTCTGAATGTGTCAAATTTCCAATTAATTATCATTGTGTATCCTTTTGTTGAGCTGAGCAATGTGTCAGCATTTTATGAATTAGCACTTCCAGTATGTAGTGAGGATCAGGGGCTCCACTCCCAGAGAATTTCCAGATATGTTTTATCCTCCTTAGGCAGCTTAGGCCTTGTGGTTATACGTGTCCCCTACAGGGAAGCACACGAAGACCGTGGTAGCCCGTCCTGCCTGTGCATGTGCCACACTGAGTGGTTGGGCATGTGCCTCTCCCTGGGTTGTCATAGAGACTTTGGGCTATGGCTGTTAACAACTCTAGTGGTGTCAGTCTACAGAGCTGAAAAGTCTCATGTCCCACCTCAGAATTCAAGGAACCTCCTCACCAATTCCCAGGGAGCAGCTGGAACTTTATTTTTATCCCCACTATTATTGGCTTCTGAAGTCATGGGTTGCCAATTAGACTGTTAGCTACTCCCACCCAACTATTCATGTTTTCAGCAAGGTGGAAAATAGAGACAACTGGTGAGACTTGGGTTAAGAGAGAGGTGGGAATGTTCACTTGTATTCACTCCAGATCAGCAAGTATCAATGGGTAAGTCGTGTGTTCTCCAGAAGAAGAAGGACTTTTGGAACTGGGAAGTCCCAAGGTGTGTGGGTAATTGCCCTCCATTTCTTGAGTTCTTCATACGTGCCAGGCTATATATTCCCCCTACATATCTATTGCCCTGGCGGGTAAATAATGGAAATGAATGAGAACTTCCTTCAGACACTGGACACCCTGGCACTCAGCACAGCATTCCTGGTTCCCATTCTAAGTGAGTGTATACACTTAGCCGTGATGGACATGATGTTTGGTCAAGCACAGCGCTCCCCCATTCCAGTGGAGGGTGAGGCTGTGTGATTGCTCCCAGGAAATGGCCTCTCCACTCGACTTAGGGTTTCTCTTCTCCCCTTCCACCACTCCCTTTTTCTTAAATGTGGTCCCAAGATAGATGGGAGCTAGTGTGTGGGTTGCAGCCAGTTGCAAGGAGGGACTGCTAAGTGTCCCACCCCTTCAGTGTTCCTTTCTCCACCCTTTTTATGGTTGTCATCCCCTCCCCCAGAATGTCAGGGACTTCAATGCATTGAGTGCCCTCTCTGACAAGCATTTGCGTGGTAAAATCTCAGCACATTGATAGTTGACACTCCAGGCACTGTGGGAGGGATTTTGGCCAGGGCCCGAGTTCAGAGTGAGGGCATGCTCAGGGTGGGGGAAAGCTGTGCGTGTCCAAGAAGTATCCAGGGTAGAAGTGTCCTCATGGCAGAAGGAGTGGAGACAGCTGATCCCGTGTAGCTGGTTCGGCCCTGCTGTCCTCCCTACCTTCCTGCCCCTCTACCCTTCTGTCTGTGTCTCTCTCTGCAGATCTAGGTGTCTACCTGTCCATCTGTCTGTTTCCCAGGGACACAGGAGCTCGCTTGGCACAGTCTGGGCCAGGTCTCTGGCCACAGAGGTGGTCCAGGAGAGCTGTGGAGTCTGGTCTCTAGTGAGGGTTCTGAGTTTCTCTACAGATTCTAGTAGGCGATTTGAGTCAGCCCTGGACCACCATTGCAGTTACCAGTGATAATCAACCATTGGTGCCTGTTCCATGTCCCAGGGGAGTGGACCTGGTCTATTGAGCCCGGGTCTTAGAGTAGAGGACCTGATCGGCCATATGCCCCATGCCAGCCTTCTGGTTCTAGGATGCTGGCCCCTTGTCATGAGGGGAAAAAGGGGCAGTGCAATTCTGAGAATACCAAGAGTTAAACATACCTTACAGGTTAATGGCACAGTCCCCTAAATGAGACTGCCTACATTTCACACACGTTCCATAAATTCGAGGGTCCCTGGGCCACATCATTGCTGCTGACCAACTGATACATGGGCCAGAGTCCTGATGAGGTAACACAATGAAAAGTCACAGATAACCATTGAATATTTAATAGCATTTTCATTCAAACATTATTCAAATACCTACAAATGAAAGACATTAAAGCATTATTTTTCCTGAGGAGATTCACAGTGAATTGAAAAACCTAATACTAGAATACAGAAAAAGCCATCTTCATACGATTCATGCAAGGTGAGGAGTGGGAATAATTTTATAAAGGAAGTTTTATAAATATAAATGAAGAATGTGAATATCAGTTGATGAAGTACTTCCATTCACAACTTTCAGCAAATGATTTAGGCCATAAATAAATAAATGCCACTTCTCTATTTTTAGAGAAATATAAATTACAACATTCATGATTCTCTGGTAGATGTTAAAATTTAAGGAAAGGTCTTAAGTCCCCATTTGGAGAAGGTCATGAGAAAATGGACATACTCTCAGAATTTTAAATGCTATTTAAAAATTTGTCAGAGGTTTCTCATGCACAATTTGACTACAACTGTCACAACCTTATAAATGTGTAATACGTTGTGTCTGAGAGGATCCATTGCCAGCACATTGGACTCTAGATGGAAACCTTTGGGCCGCCTATGCCGAGCATCTTAGGCATTCATTCCACAGTGCAGGAAGGGTAGGGATGGGTCCATGTCCCCTCATGGATCTGTCTTCTTTAGGAGCCCATCAGTCAGAGCAGCTGGCATGACAGATTAGACACGATGACAGGAGAGGAAGCCAGAGGGAGTTCTGAGGACCACAGTGTGTCAAGGAGGCCAACAATGCTAAGGAGATCAGGGATGTAAGGAGGAAGGGGAATGAAGCCATATGGGTCAGAGGGAAGGCTCTGGATGAGGCCATGGAATCAGAGGTCTGTTAGTGTGGATCAGCCCCATGGCACTTGATGAATCATCCAGCCAGGCCTGGATTGCTAGACTATAGACTACCGCTATACTGGGGACTGTTGTTTTTCAGACCAATAGGTAAGACGTGCATCTCTGAGCTAACAGGTAAATGAAGCCCAGAGATGTCTTTAGGTTTAGAAGGGACAGATGTGAGAGCCAGAGAGATGATAGCACTAGCACCAGGATGCTGCAATGATTCTGGCATTGCAGACACACACACAAAAAAAAACACCCACACACATGCACACACACAGACACCCACATGCTGGGTCTTAGCGTGTGTTCCCCTGGCTCTTCTTTTATGGCTACCTACTTTCTGTCACCTTGTGCCACACCCTCTGAATGTCATCCTTCCTTTGGGTTCTGGCTGGCACTCCTTGCAGCCCATTCTCTGCCCCAGGAGATCTCACCCACTGCAGTGACTCCCAAGTTGCATCTTGTGCAAGGACATCCAGGCCTTTAGGTCCTCCTTCTTCCCTCAAGTCCCAAGTGTATTTGAACTCAGCTGTTGCACATCTTCCCTTTGAAATCTTGTGGGATCCTCTAGTGTGTTGCAACATGAATCCATTATCGTTCCTCTCCTCTCCCTGAAACAGTTCATTCCCTCAGGCTCTTCTGTCAGTTGGTGGGACCAGGCAGTACATCCATCCAGGCAGCAGCACCAGCAAACATGTAGTCGCCCCTGACGCTTTCTCCATCATCACGTCACGTAGGCGCCACTGTGCATTTGCTCTATGCCATGTCCCGATTGGTTCTCCATGGTTTTCATTTATTCTTCACTGCATTTAGGAGGTCCAGAGTTCATTACTTCACAGCTGAGCTCCAACAACCTCTTTGCACCTAATGGTCTCTCTTTTTCCCTTTTCATTTTGTTTCAATACATTCTGTTCACTGACACTCAAGTGATAGGTTTCAAATGAAAATTGGATGTTTTTATTCATACTTTCAACTCTCAGAGACTCTTTAAGTCGACAGCAACTTTGCTCTTCGTAGCCCAGTTACATCTCTCACTATCTTGTCCAGGCAGGCCAGCGTGTGCATTCCTCCCGGAGTAGCTGTGTTCTTTCACCCTCCAGCTCCTGTGCACATGCTCCCCTCTGATCCTATAAAGCATCTCCCTTTGTCCACATCTACCCCATGGACTTCCCTGTAAGGCACATGTCAGCCTCGCGCATCATTTCCTGACAGCCTGGGCAGAGGTAGTGAACCCAGGCCAAGGAGCTTTTGCCAATTCCTCCATCGGAGCTCCACTCACATTCTGCCTCATCTCCTGGAACTGGTCAGTGCACAAGAGGGTTTGTGAGTTTTTTATGGGGAAGTATGTCTGGTGATCACCCAGTAAAAGGTTTTATTTCAGGGTCTCCATGTGTCAATTTTTTATCCTGATTACATGTCCTGCTGTATGCAGAGTGTATTGCACCTGAGAGGAATAATCCACTATGCTGCCTGACAAAAAACGGGACAAATTTAACACGTAGAGATGAAACATGGACATGAAGAGTTACAGCAAGAGTCGATGTATTAATTACGATAGTGAATCTAGCAGAGATGTAGAGAAACATTTCTGAAAACACAATTGGAGAACTGGAAAATGTGTTATAAGATTCAGACTATGTGAATGGTCAGTGGACAATAGATTAGAGACAGGAGATTAATTTGGGCTGAGATCTTAAAGGAGGCTTCAGCAAGGAGGCAGGTTTTAATGTTGACATTTAGGAAAATACAGTTATGTAAATAGCATAGGTCACTTCAACTCAGAGCTGTGTTTGAGCCAGGCACCAGTCTACTAAAGTCAATGATTGTCATGACAGCTGAATGACGTGGCTCTTATTGGAACACTCACTGTTCAGATACGGAATCTGAGAAACAAAAATTTCCCAAGATTACACAGCTGAATGGAAGAAGACCTGAGATATGATTCCAAGCAGCCTTGTTCCAGCCTATATATTTAGTAGCAGCCACTATGTATAGTAGATAAAAAGGCATTGCTATTTTTTCCTAGATAGGTGTCAGGACTCAGGTCTTGGCCTTACAATGAGGTGTGGATGGGAAATGTGTGACCAGTGACCCACAGATACTGACATTATGTCATGTGAGAGAAAGGAGCTGGGCAGTCTTTGTCATCCCAGGCAAGGGCTTGAGAGAACCCAGCATTGTGTCCATCTGTAGAAGCCAGACGGAGGGACAAGCTTCGTACATGTGGGGAAAGTGCTGGCAGATCCTAGGATGGGATTCACAGCAACCACCACTGTTTCCCTTCTCTTCCCTCTGCATGCAGCTTAAGTTCCCAGATCCATCACTTCACTGATTTCTGGACACAGCCTGTGACAACTCTCTTGTCCCTCTGGATCTTTGTCATAGTCTTCTCTTAAAATGCCAATGCTGCAAGACTCACCTATGAGCTCTGTCTCAGCTTGCAAAGGAGTAGCAAGACATTAGCAGAAACGTCTCCCATCAAGGACAATGACTTAGCACTGAATGATAATCTGACTGTCTCTCTTGTGTTTGTTTCCTAAGTCATACTTTAAAACTGAATTTAACCAGTTTCATTTTGCTGTTTCTTCCGACCTCTAATGGAGGTGTCTGAGGCCATCTCTTTCAACTGCTGTTGGTTATGATGTTCTGCAGTGGGTCTGGTAGCATCATGACCTATTGCATAAACACTACCCAGTGACTGTGTGTTCCTCCTCGCCAAAGATGAGGCAGGTGAGTTCAATATTCAAGCTCTATCAATCCTAGGTAAGTTGGACTTGTCTGATTGTACTGATTCTCAAATGTTGAGCAGATGTTTAAATCAGTAGCAGATGACTTCCTGAGAAGAACAGGTTCCCATCTCACCTTCAATAGTTGTGAAGCTTAGTGACCTTTGCAGCTGTGATCTGAAGCCAACACTCTTCCATCCTCTAGCAGTAGAGGAAAGCACTCCCCTGCAGATGGGGGTGGGAATAGCAAATCAAGACAGCATCAGAAAACAGTTAGCTTATGCCTGGTTCTTCTAGGGGAGGGAGCAGATTTCTCCAGACAAAGTGGAGAAAGGATGTGAAAATCCTAAAAAGGGAAGTTGGAAGTTGTTTGTACTCATGGCTTGACCCAATGCTGGGAGGCTGCTATGACTTACCATGTTGTTGGCTTCCCCTGACCTTCCCACAGGTCTCAACCTCACCTGGCTTCTCAAAATCCCAAGCGCAATCCTTGTGTCCCTCATACCTTGCCCAGGTCACTGCTATCTGATCCCAGAGACCACATCATTCTTTTGCATCCTAGCTCTGATGTGTCTCCATGTGCCCAACTAATAGCAAAGAACAACTCCCATCCTTCTGTGGAGGTGAGGGCTAAATCATGGCAGGCCTCCTGGAAAAGAGGGTAATGGAACTGGGCATGGGTTCAGTGGGTGAGTAAGATTTCCAAAAGAAGAAATTACAGAAAACATTTTGTTTTGGTTGTGCAAAGTCCTGAGTAGTAGACGTGGACATTGAGGGATCGTCAGAGGTATGTAATTTTATAACAGTGTGAGCAAAGATGAGTTATTTAACTAGGCCTAGATGTGTGGGTGGAGTTTCCACTTATAGCTGTGGAGAGAGTGGATGAGGTCCCTGCCAGTCATTTTATGATCTCCAATGACATTTGGAGACGGGGCCAATAAATGGATGACAATCCCTACCACGTTACCAGCCTGTGTACTGATCAAGGATCTTTTGGTGGGGGCTTCCTCTCAGGAAGGTGGATCCTGATGGCCTCCCTCAGGCAATCCGGAAAGTGTATGTTTTTCATTTTACATTGTTTGTGTTGCTATATTTTGATTGAATTAAGTATATGGGGTTAAATAGTATACTTTGGATTCCCTTTTGGATTTATGACAAGCAACGTCTCTTATCCAACATTAGGCGTACTATTATCCTGTATGTTACAACGCGATGGGTCTTCACTATCATTTTCTTTGCTTAAATGTTGAGCTTCGGAGCTGTCCTTTGCGGTGTTAATGTTTTGTGGTGTTTGTTCTTGAAAGTGAGGAAAGGACAGGTGCTAATTGCTGAATAGGTGTTGGTGCAGGACAACACACTGGCCTTGGTTACAAGGGGTCTGATTAGCCTTTTCTTTTACAAAATGGTTAGGTGAATGTTGTTGATGCGTGTTCCCTTCAACCTTGTACTGGGCCCCCATTCATCAGTCTTATTATCAGAGACGGTATTTCTGATATCTTCACCCTAATAAAGAGGAAAGTAACACCCTGAAGGAGCATATGTGCAAGTATGATGTAGCTGCATTTATGGCCAGTTTTGTTTCATTTAACAACATCAATGCGTGTTTAACATCATTTGTAAGCTTACATTTGGTAGCCAGTCTTCTTCAAGTGCTCTTTGAGAAAAGAAAAAACAAAAAAAAGAGTTTCCTGCTAATCTCAAGTGAAAATGAAGTAGCAATCCAGGGAAGGCCTAGAGCCTGTTCACATCGTGTATTAGCTTTGGTCAACAGGGAAGGCTGTTTTGCATTTTTATGTAAATTGGCTCTGTTTTAATATCCTCCCATTCAACCAAGTGTGTTCCTGATTCTTTTCATGTGTTGTCCATTAAAGGTTTATTTGCAATTTATGAATAATGAATATAGCATCTGTTTGGCAAAAGCTTTTTGATTTAAGACCTTGAAGGGAAGCAAGCCCACAGGGATCCTTTTTTTTTTTGTTTTATTTTACAATATAATCATGTGGGTTGTTTTCATGACATTGCAGTTTTTTTCAATTTGTTTAATTTGGTTCTTGGCCTTGTTCCCTAAATATTTACCCAATGAATGTATTTTCCTTGTGTGCATTGGAAATGGGCCGTCATGCTGGGCTTTTGTCATTTACAATGGCTGTGGATTTCCCTTAGTTTCTCTTGTAGGGCAACATTGGACTTGTTTGGAATTTAGTATTTCATGTTCATCCTCATAGCATTCAAGTATATTTTGTTCCTGATGCTCCTCTTCAGTTTCCTTTAAAAGTTTTGGTGTAAATTTCAATTTACAGAGGAGAAAATTAACATCTGATCATGTTTAATTTTATAATTGCATTTTTGATATATCTGTATATACATATATATGTGTTTGTGTAAATATATGTATTCTGTCATGCATATTTGGAAATTTTCTAAAGAAATGTTTAGGATTAATCTCAGTTTATTAAATTCCTTACATAACTTAAATCAGTTTTCTGAGTCCTTGACTTTTTTGTTTGTTTTGAGACAGAGTGTCACTCTGTTGCCTGGGCTAGAGTGCTTTGGTGTCAGCCCAGCTCACTGCAACCTAAAACTCTTGGACTCAAGGGATCCTCCCGCCTCAGTCTCCAGAGTTGCTGGGACTACAGGCACTCACCACCATGCCTGGCTATGTTTTTCTACTTTTTGTAGAGATGGAGTCTCACTCCTGCTCAGGATAGTCCTCCCACCTTGGCCTCCCCAAATGCTAGGATTACAGGTGTGAGCCACCACGCTGGGCCTGAGTTCTTGATATTTTACAACAGCAAATCCTGTAAACTGTTCTCTGCTGCCAGTAAGAGTGTGGAATTTTATTTTGCAGATTTACATGTTTAGTGTCATTTTACTCTATTAAATGTGGGTCTTATTCCTTTTCATAGGTTTTGTGTTAGAAAGTTTACACTATCTCCCATCTGCAAATAAGGAATAGATTTTTCTGATTAGTTTTGTTAGTCTTGCTTTAGGACAATCAGTAGCCTCAAGCTGCCACTTAGCTGAACCTTTCCTTTTATATTACCATTATATTGTTTTCTACATAGTTATGTTTGTTGAAATTTTACTGTTTGTATATTTTGTTTCATCAATCTCTTAAAGCTAAACAACATTTTGTGGTACTTCAATGTAAAAATATGCACATTAAACATATGATTGATCCAGTGCTTGTTTGATGACCGTGGATGCCCAGAAGTGCAGGCCACCATAGACCTCGTGAAGACGTTTGGGACTGCTTGGAATTTCATTTTGTTGAACAGTTGCATGTTGAATATCATGCCATTCAATTCAGTTCTCTAATGATCTGTTTATCTTCCCTTTGAAATTTGTGGGCATTTTCGCTTTAAATATAAGGAAATTCACTACTGTAAGTAGTCGTTTCTGTTTTCTGGAATGAATGTTCCTTGTAGGACATTTTGCATACTTTGGAAGTTTATTTTAGAGCTATAACTGTGCATTTTATATATTCTCATTTAAAAAAAAAATTGTTGAAGTCCTCCTTCCCATGTTTCTTTGGTTAAAAAAAATGATTGTGTAGTTTCAATTAACATAGAAGTTAAAGAGGAATGGTCCAAGGCCAAGCCGGTCAGTACAAGAATTGGAAGGCATATGCTACTCTACCCTCATATGCTAGGGTACTGTCCATGCTCCCTTGACCATAAGTGCTGAATGTGCCTAATGCCTCAAGTGCCACTCACTATATTTTATTGGCTTAAGAAATAGGCAGTGCCTGCTAATTTATATTGATGCCTCTATCCTGTGACACCTAGTGTATATTAAAAGAGATATCTAAATAACAGGGAAAACTATTTTTGCCCAAGAACCTTTACCTGTGTTGTTGGTTCTTTCAAAAATGCAGATTTCATGAATGGAGACACTAATTACCTTCATTAACCCTAACTTTTCAGAAAGATCTCTGGACTTTAAACAATATCCAAGTGTGCAATGAAGACACCTTTATTACATGTCCATTGCCCATAGTGTCCTAGAGATATACTTGACAATTAAGAACAAATTCCCCAAATCCACATATCAGCATCTGTCCATTTTTTCTCATTATTTTCTCATCAGGGATCTATGTTCAATCTCAGTTGGTAGTAATGTTATTCATTATATGGAACAGGTCATGAAATTATTCTGAATGGTAGTAGTTCCTTCCTAATGTAAGCAGTTTTTCAACTTAATATGTTATGTGTTACTGACATAATAAACCTCAAATATAGTTGTATAATGTACATTTCCTGGTCTATTATTGTCAGTATTCAATGACATACTTGATATGACCTGAAACCCATTTGAAAGGTTTCTTACCCATAATCTTGCATGATATATTAGTAAAAACCAAAGTCAGGAAAAGAGTAAAAAACCCAGCACAAAGATTTGTTAGTCATGGCTCTGTATAAATCAATTGCCTTGTCACTGAAGAATAACAACAATATGGGACTTCTCTGAGACTTCTGAGCACTGCCTACTAACTCCATGGTAAATACCCAGTTTCCACAATCTGTTCTTTTCATTAGGCATTGACATATTTTTTCCAGTCTTTATCTGTTTTCCTCTGTACGGTGTGGGTGAGTTATACTATTACAGAACTTTTGACTTTATTACAATGTTCTGATTTAAAAAGCACTTGATATTGGCATTTTTTGTATCAAAGTTTTTATTTGACTTTTTACCCTGTTTGAAAACTCTTTCAGCAGCAAGCAGAGATAAGATGAACTGGAATGTATTGTTGAAGATTAATTCCAGGAATGCACAGATTGTAGGAATTCTCCTCAAGTGCCTTTTACTTCTGGTATAATAACAAAGACCTGAAGGTAATTTATAACCATGTCTATCTATGAAAAAGAGGAAAGACAGGATCCATTGAATAACTGGCTGCAGGAGAATGATAGTCTGCCAGTCTACCTCCAAGAAAGAGGGAGGCATTTATTCTGTAGGAGTCCTGGAGATATAGGCTAACAATGTAATTAATGCATAGGTCAATACTCCTTCAGATCTTTATTCCTTCATTCATTGTTGGCCAGTTCTTTGCTTTGTAGACCTTGCTGAGACCAAACATCATGTCTAATTCATAGTCACCAGTATCTCAGTCTGAAAGACGCATGGCTCTTCCTCGCTATCATCTTTGAATCTCAGTTTACTCATTTTCAAAATGGGAATCATACCATGGTATGATGGATATAGTGAGGAATCAAGTGTTATCATCCTTGTTAAGGGCCCAGCACACGAGAGGTGGTCAGGGAATTAATTGGTATCCCATTTCCTGAATCCACATATTGGAGAATAACATGGTGCTCCATTTAACTCCCTTCCTACCACTACTTCTCCAACCCTGCCAAGCTCTTTAGACTTTGACATAATTTCATGTTAATGTCTGTTTTCTTTCCTAGGGCCAGTAAGCTTGTGGGTGGGGGAGGTCAATGGGGCTTCTCCTTAGAAATCACACTTCATTAATCCTACTGTGAAGCAAGAGGCAGCCCAGGACTCCAGGCTTTTCCTTTTCCTGAGCCATGTTCTGTTCCGGCCAACTCAGACATTGTACATGGAGGATGACAGGCCTCAGTCTCCAGCACCTATCAAGACTTGCTACCATTTATAAACTGTGCAGGCTGTGGGAGGCCTTTTAGTTGGCAGCGACAGAGAGCTCTCTGCTCTTTCTGTGCCTATGCAAAGTCATTTCAGTTCTGTGTGGTGATTAGTAGATTGAAATTCAGGTGAATACATATCAATTCACAGAGGGAAGAAATGTGCCAAATGGAAATATGCATTATTCTAAGATATTCTCATGGAGATTTCTAACTTATAGGCTCAAAGGGTATCTCTGGTTCCTCTCCTTTTCTATTGGCACAAGTTTTGTGGAGAAATTGGCGTCAGAGAACCTGAATTTCATTCACCCCACGTCAATTTCCATATTTCCTTGGGAAAGGACCATAAAACGTCTAGTTTTTTTTAATTTGTTTTCTCTTTTTTTTATCCAGCACATTGTCATTCATACTCTTCTGGTTTATCCCTTGAATTCGTTAAATTGCTTTAAATCCTTGGAAGATGAGGGTCATTGTTACTTCCCACCCAATGAAAATCTGAGGCCTGAGATACATAGAGAAACTTTACATAAAGCCATGTTCCTTAACCAAATAATGTGATGGTGACTAAGGGTGGCTTATTTTCTAGTCAAGTGCAGTTGTGAAACTTTAAGTTAACTGTGACATCTCCTCCCTGTTACACATGCACTTGTAGTGCTCTCTGCCTCTGTGGTGGCATAGTCATCTTGGGTCTCCTCATTGTTTGGTGGGAGCAGACTGCGGGGGAGATCTAGATGAATGGTTTGGTTGGAAATTGCAGTGAACAGCGGCATTTATGAAGTGTTCACAAGGTAGAGGATTACACAGAAGTATCTCACTAATTGGTAGCAGTCTCCAGGATCAAGACTCTGGATGAAAAAGAAGATGGACCTTCTCTGAATTTACGGTGGGACTTGGCCCCTGGGATTGTTCCAAGGAGTTCATTCCTAGCCCAGCATTGTCATTAATCTCTTCCAGTGTGTAGTCAATGAATGTCTACTCACTAGTGGGAATGGTAATGTGCTGTGAATGCTTGCTGTGAAATATTCCATGTCACATTCAGATTTGCCTTAAAGTGAGTGCCTCTTCCTTATATAAGTGATGGAAGGAGAATGGATTATAATGACACCTCAGGGCAAGGCCTTTGACTGAAACTCTATGGATTTATTTATGAAGAAGATAATTGATTGTACTAGTATTTTCTGCAATAGTAAAATATAAAGACTGATATACTCACTTTTTATCTTTTTTTTTGAAATGACTTTTCAAGTTAGAGATATAATATTTGGTCATGTACAAGGTCTAGCGATTTCAGGATGTCATAGAGATCTTGGGCTGCTGGTGTCAGCAAGCCTACTGTTGTTATTCAGTCTAGAGGGACTCAAGTTGAAAAAATCTCATGTCCTGCCCTAGAATTCAAATAATCTCCTGTCTTGATCTCCTGTTACAACTGGAACTTTATTTATATTCCTACTATTATCATCTTTTGTTAAGGAATGAGTTGCCCATTAGGCTATGAACTATTCCAACCCAGCTTTGCAAGTTCATAGCAACTTAGAAAAACAGACACTTGGTGAGATTTGGAAGGAGAAGGTTGGTACTTCCCACATTTATTTTTAGATCAGGATCAGCAAAAATGAATGAATGAATGGGCAGGTTGTTGTTTGTTTTCCAAAAGAACAAGGAATTTTGAAACTGGGAATTCTTGAGGTTTGTGGATAACTGCTTCTATTTCTTCAGGACTTTCTATGGACCAGGCTGTATGTTCCCACTTAACAGTTGCCAGAAGTGGGGGTGCATGGTGGGGGTGAATACAAAGGGGGTGTACATGGGGGTGAGCCTAACTCTTCAAGAAGGTGGAGTTAGATCAGAGGGGCAGGACTGAGGCTTTACAAGTGGGGTGCCAAGGAGTTTTTTGCTGAGGTCCATGCCCATTGTGCTTTGAGAGTAGAGTGTACAATCATTTGAAGCTGAGTAGTCAGACTGGTGTATCTATTCTCTGTTCCCTGTTATCTGCCCTTCTGTCTTCCTTTGCAGACCCTTGGTTTTGACTCTTTTGGAGATTATTGAGCAATCATTTTGTGAAATGTCCCTTGATTTGCATTTATCTGATGTTTTCTCGTGATTAGAATGAGTTATTTTTGCCAGTATGCCACAGAAAAGATGTTGTGTCTCAGTGTATCATATCAAAATGTCCATGATGTCAGTATATTTTATTACTGATGATGTGTACTTTGATCACATGTTTGCCATAGATACTTTGAACACATTTGTGTTGGCTGGGTTATGTAAGTCTTGAGGAGCAGGGTAGCATGCACTTCTACAAGCATCCATACATAGTATTCAGTAAAAAGGTGACACCAGCACAACTAAATGTGATATATCTTTCCTCCAAAGATACCCTCCATGAATTTTATCTATTTCTTAATAGTAGTAAGTGAAATGAAATAAGTCAAATGCATTTTCTGTGTCTATTCAGATGGTCATATGGATTTTCTCTTTGTATTAGCTTTCTATTGCTGTCTTAACAAACTACCACAAATTCAGTGGTTTAATACAATGTAAATTTGTCATCTTACTGTTATGTAGGTCAGAAGTTGGATATGGGTCTTACTAGAGCAACATGGTATTGGGAGGCTACGTTCCTTTCTGGAGAATCTAGGGGATAATCTTTTCCTATTCATTCAGGCTATTGGCAGAATTCAGTTCCTTGTAGTTGTGGGACTGAGGTACCATTTTCTTGCTCTGTAAAATGAAGACTATTTCCAGCTTGCAGAGGACACCACAGTTATAGACTCATGGCCCCCTACCCCCATCTTCAGAATCAGCAATGGTGGTTCAAGTCTTTCTCATGTGGCATATCTCTAACACATTCTACCTCTTTCCACTTTTAAGAGATCAGCCAGGCTCAGTGGATCATGCCTGTAATCCTGGCACTTTAAGAGGCCTAAGCAGGAGGATTGCTTGAGCCCAGGAGGTTAAGGCTGCAGCCTGGGTGACAAAGAGAAAAAAACAAAGAGTTTATATGAATAGATAATCAAGGATAAACTGTGTATTTTAAATGCAACTGATTAGCAATTTTAGTTCCACCTGCAACTTTAATTCTCTCTTGCTTTATATTCTCAGGTTCTGGAAATTAGGATGTGGACATTTTTGGGGGATATCATTATGTCTACTACACTCATCTTCTCAGTTAGTATAGTAGATCATGGCTGGCTTTTGATTGATAAAATAACCTTGCTTTCCTGGGATAAACTTCATTTAATCACAGTGTATTATCCTTTTAATACATTACTAGATTAGGTGGATGGATAAACAAATTATGGCATATTCATAAAATGGAATACTATACTAGTACACACAGCAATATGGATGAATGGTACAGATATTACATTGAGTACACGATGTGAGGCACAAAATAGTATATACTTTATGATTCCACTTTATATCAATGTCAAAAATAGGCAAAACTAAATAATTATAGAATTCAAAATAGTGGGTATCTCAAGGGAGGAGGAATTATAGTCTGTAAAGTTACATGAAAGAACCGTATAAGATGCCAAAAATGTCTTCCAGAGTGGCTTTGACATTCTGTATTTCCGCCAACAATATATGAGAGATTAAGTTGCTCTGAAAACTCATTGAGACTTATTTTCAGGTTTTGTTTTGGTTTTTTTGTTTGCTTGTTTGATTTTGTGTAGTTCAGCCATTCTAATAGGTGTGAAGTGGTAACTCATTGTGGTTTTAACTTGCAATTTTCTAATTATTAATTATATTGAACATCTTTTTGTGTGTTTATTTGCCATACATTTATCTTTTTTAGTGAAGTGTCTCATCAAATTATTTTCCCCATTTTTAATCAGGTTGTTGACTTTTACACTTGAGTTTTGAGAGTTCTATATATCCTGTATTCATGACTTCATTAGATATGCAATTTACAAATATTTTCTCCCATATTGTGTCTTGTGTTTTTATCCTCTTAACACTGTCTTTTGAAGAACACAAGCTTTTAAATCCAATTAAGTCAAGTTTACCTAATTTTACTTTTATGTGTTCTGCTTTTGGTGTCATAGCTAAGAAATCTTTGTCTAATCTAAGGTTGCCAAAGTTTTTTCCTATTTTCTTCCAGGAGTTGTATAATTTTATATTTTACCACTAGGTCTTTTAACCTCTTTGAGTCAATTTTTATATATGGTATGAGATATGGATCAAAATTTGTTTTTTGTAAATAGATATCCAATTCTTTCTGTGTCATTGTTGAAAGGATTATCCTTTCTCTACTGAATTGTTTTTACAACTTTGTCAAAAATCAGCTGTCCATATATGTGTGGGTCTATCTCTGAATTCCATATTCAGTCCCCATTCATCAACAGTTGGCCCTCTGTATCTGTAGTCTCTGCACTTGCAGATTCAACCAACTGCATATTGAAAATATTCAGGGGAGGAACCCAATATATATAAAACTCAATATATATATATATATATATATATATATATATATATATATAGGGTTTCAGAGGGGAAACCCAATATATATATAACAATACAACATAAAAAATATACAACATTTAAAAATATAGTATAATAACTATTTATATAGCATTTACATTGTATTAGGTATTTGTGAAAGAAAGTAACAAATGTAGGAGGCTGTATTTGCTCATTTCTGCTTGCCAACTTAATTTCACAAACCCCCTGACTCTGTGACTACATACAGATCTCTGGAGGGATGGTTTGAAGGCAAAACAGGATAAAGCACACGAACCACCCACCATGTCTCTTGCGTGAGTCACTATATTCTTTAAAAGATAAATGGGGTTAGTGATTATGCCTCTGTAATCTATAACCATATTCAAATCTTGCTGTTATTTTGACTTAATGTAACTTCTAAGCAAGTTTGATGGGTTTGCATGTATGGAACCTCTACCACCTGTACATAAGTAGTGGGCTGAAATTCTGTGATGAAACAGTCTAATAGAACCTCTCTAAAGGGCTGCTCCGGGGCTATAGGCCTCATTCTACAGTCCTCACTAAGATTTCTGAATAAAACTAATTTTAATTCTTTAAAAGCTTGATTTTTTCTTTAGTTTACATATTATAAGTAATGTAGACATGATTTAAAGTATATGGGAGGTTGTACATAGGCTATATGCAAATATGTCATTTTATGTAAGGACTTAAGCATTCTCAGACTTTGGTATTTGCCAGGATCTTGGAATCAATCCCCTGTGAATACCAAAGATGACTGTATTTGTCTATCTTGATAATAATATCACATTGCCTTAATTACTGTAACTTTATTATAAATTTTGAAATCAAATAGTATTAGTCCTCCAACTTACTTCTTCTATTTCAAAGCTGTTTTTGCTAGTCTATGTACTTTGCATTTCCCTATGAATTTTAGAATCAATTACTTTTTATTTTTTAAAAAATTTGCTGGGATTTTGATTAAATCTATAGATCAATTGGGGGAAAATTAATACCATAATAATATTGAAGAAGCAAGCTGTCGTGTTGTGAACTGCCTACGGACAGGGCGGTAGACAGAGAATTATGAGCAGCTTTTATAACAAATTAAGAGATTTATTAACACTTAACCCTCCTTACATTATCTGCTCATGGAGAATTACTCCTCGAATATACTGCTCTGGATTATATTTGCTAGTATTTGGAAATTTCCTATTAATGTTGCAAAGCTACCACATCTGCAGCCATGGAGCCAGTAATCTAGCTGAGACGCATGAAAAAGAAGAAAATGAATTCACAGAACCTCATTCAAGTGGAGTACAGAGCTGAAGGTCCCGGAAGGAATACGTAAAGGCTGAGAGGAAGGGAGAGGTGGAGCAGGAGACCTCCTTGACTGCCAGAACTTGGACCCTTACATCCCCTTGCAGTGAGCTCCGCTCTCCCACTACACCATTAGGTCTCCTGGGCTCCTCCCCAGCTCTTGGTCCCTCGCCTACCGGCCTTAGGAGCGTAGGCACCGCCCCTCCGATCTGACTCCGACTTCTCGCGAGCGTTAGGCACGTCCCCGGGTTCTCCCCTTCCTCTGCTTGTGCCGTGACGCACCTGCGCACTAGTAACTACCCGCTTTATGGGCGGAGCCCGCTATACGCCAGAGCCCCGCCCTTGGCCAGGCCTATCCTGGGCCTGGACCCGCCTTCGCGGACACGCATTTCCGGCGACGCTTGGGTGCTGACCTCTCCACAGAGCCCAGTGCAGCCCAGCGGAGCACAGCGAAGCGAGCGCAGCGCAATGGATAGTCGGGTGCAGCTGATAAAGGCCCTTCTGGCCTTGCCCATCCGGCGCTCCAGGCGTCGGTGGAGGAACCCAATTCCCTTTCCCGAGACGTTTGACGGCGATACCGACCGGCTCCCGGAGTTCATCGTGCAGACGGGCTCCTACATGTTAGTGGACGAGAAGACGTTCTCCAGCGACGCCCTGAAGGTGACGTTCCTCATCACCCGCCTCACGGGGCCCGCCCTGCAGTGGGTGATACCCTACATCAAGAAGAACAGCCCCCTCCTCAAAGATTACCGGGGCTTTCTGGCCGAGATGAAGCGGGTCTTTGGATGGGAGGAGGACGAGGACTTCTAGGCCGAGACACCCTCGGGCCTAGGGGCGGGTGCTCTGGGGAGGGTCCTCTGTGCCAGTTGCTGCTGCCAGGGTCGCCAGCAGCGCCCTCCCGCCACACCTCCCTCCCCACATCTGGAGTCGCCTGAATCTCCCCTGCCTTGCTGTCCCCTCCCGCATTGTGCTTGCCTTTGTTCCAGGAATAGCGCTCCAGGCTGGCGCTGCTGCCTCTGGGCCTCACTCTGGAGAGCGCCGCCGCCCTCTCCTGCCAGCCCAGCCCCTCCCATGCACATTTGGACGTTGTCCTGTGCTCCAGCTGCAAGCTGGGCTCCTGTTACACACTGGACAGACCACCCGCAGCCGGTCGCTGCCCACGGCCCCCCTGCCAGATTACTGCGTCTTTCTGCCCACACACCTGCGCTGTCGCTGCTACTGCTGTCGCTATCCACTGCGTCCTACTGCCAGACTGCCGCCTTTTGTGATCTGGACTCACCTCGAAGGTATCTGAGCTGAAGGGACCAGCTAACCTTTCACTTGCAGCAGGACCCATTTCATCCCTACTCCTAGAAAACTCTTGTGTTCTTGCCAGATGGCTGTCAGGGCCGAGGTGTGCCTGGTGGCCAAATCCAGTCACTCATTTTCTCCTGTGGACGAATTAGTTTTGCTCAGAATCCATTTCTGTTTTCAGTTTGCAGCTGTCTCTGATGTGTGCCTTTTGTTCAACACAAGAACTCCTGCACTCTGCCATGTACAAATGTCTTTTCCTTATTTTCAATAAATGTCAGACACTATTGAAAAATAATTGAGTCTCAATGAATATAGCACCTTTCCCTCCCTTGTCCTGTAAATGAGAACCATATCTTATTCAAAAGCTGTATGCCTGTGGCTGATGTTGACTCTTGCATTTAAAATGAAAGATTGAGTTTTGTGGTGGTCTTGGGGATGGAGACCTTACTGGCAACCAATCATCCAGTGCCAAATGAGGACTTTTTTTTTTTTGAGACAGAGTCTTGCTTTGTTGCCCAAGCTAGAGTGAGTGCCGTGGTGTCAGCCTAGCTCACAAAAACTTCAAACTCCTGGGCTCAAGCAATCCTTCTGCCTCAGCCTCCCGAGTAGCTGGGACTACAGGGATTTGCCACCATGCCCAGCTAATTTTTTCTATATATATTAGTTGGCCAATTAATTTCTTTCTATTTACAGTAGAGATGGGGTCTCGCTCTTGCTCAGGCTGGTTTCGAACTCCTGAGCTCGAGCAATCTGCCTGCCTCAGCCTCCCAGAGTGCTAGGATTACAGGCATGAGCCACCATGCCCAGCGTAAACTAGTCAGTTTTATGGCCTTAGAAAATAGATCTTGATCCGATTTTTGCCAAGGCAACGTGAAGAGCTGTGGAAAAGTTTTTTGAAAGAGGTTTCCATGTTTTCAAAAACTGCCCCAGATGGCCCATAGCACATGAGCAAGGAGCACTAATGGCTGTTATAAATTTGAGGGAAATTTCTTATACAGCATTATTGCAGCAATAGTTGACTAATACACCAAGAGATTTTAAATTATTTGGGATCTAGCAACAATGGAGAGCTGTTACCTCTCACCAAGGTAAGGGCACGGTAAGGGCAGGGAGTGGTTACTGGAACACAGAGAAAGCTCTAGTTATAGAAGACAATCCCTGGACAGGACCTGTGGCCTTTGATAGAAGAACTCAGCCATGGACACCTCTTAATCAGGTAGAGAGGAGCTCTTCATTGGCTCAACTCAACCAGAAGCCAGAGGGCAAGAGAGCTGTTTATGCAGTTCGTAAAGGTCAGCCTCTGGGCATAGAGCAGGGTGGAGGAGCGTGGAGAGTGGATCTGGAGGGATAAATGGAAGTTAATATGAATAATCAATTCCAAGTAACGAATGTTTGAAAAGATGCACAATCACATTAGTAATTAGAGAGATTTTGAATGGAACAAAAATGGGATCTCATTTCAAAACTATTAGATTGGCAAAAGTAAAAATAATGACTTTATCAACTGTTGAAGGGATATGGGAAAATGAGAATTCTCATATACTACTTGTGACAGTGTAGATTAATACAGCAAAATTGGAAATGAGTGTGGCAATGCCTTGTAAAGTTTAACAAACATACCCTACAGCAAAGCAGTTCCAACAAGGATGTCGACTGCAGTATTTCAAAAAAATATATGTATGATTAGGGCCTCTGCTAACTTTTATAATACCTTTGTCTAAATTGCCTCCTCTTGGTGAAGGCAGCCCCATAGTTTCACAGCTTGGCAAGCTGATAGTATTTTTGTGCTTTTATAAAGAGCAACCCTTATTAAGTGTGGAAGCATCCTATTGGTGGGCTAGATAGGGGCTAGATTGTATCCTCAGTCACTCACTTGGTAATGGGCACTTCAGAAATAAATAACCTATAGACCATAAGCAGCAGCCTTGTTTGTAATAGTTGAAAATTTGAAGAAACATAAGTGTCATCAGTAGGAAAATGCATATATATGTATATACATACATATATACACATATGTATATATATTTCCTTTTGTCTTCTTTTTGAAATATGGATAATAATTTTACATTTGCAGAAAAGTTGCAAAAATTGTTCAAGCAACTCCTATATCCCTTTACCTTATTTGTTATTTCTCTCTCCCTCTATCTATATACCTATAAAATATATATAATGTATATTTTCTTAATAATATGAATCATGATATACATATACATCAACATATATGTATATATATATAATATATCTGTATACATATTTTTCTGAATCATTTGACAGAAAGTTCATTAAAATGATAAAGTTAAAGTTATCTAGGAAAAAAACTACACCTAAGCTAACATTTAATGGTTAAATATTAAATGCTTTTCTTGGACAAAATTGCCCATTATCGCCATTTTTATTCATAATGTCTTGGCGGTCTTAGTGCAATTAGCCAATAGAAGGGAATAAATGGTATTAAGATTGGAAAAGAATAAATGTCATTATTTGAAGATGATATGACTGCACACATAGAAAATCCAAACAAATCTACAATTAGACATAATAAATGAAGTTATCAATTTCACTGAACACAGCATTAATACATAAAAATAAAAACCAGATAATAACAAGCATTGGTGAGGATGTGGAGAAATTGGAGCCCCCATAAGTTGCTAGTAAAATGGTGCAGCCGCTGTGGGAAACAGTTTGGTAGTTCCTTAAAATGTTAAACATAGAGTTACCATAAGTACCATATGACCCACCCAGCAATTTTAATTGAATTGAAAATATACATTCTTACAAAAATTTGTACATGAATGTTCATAGCATCATTATTCGTAATAGCCAAAAAGTGGAAGCCAAAAGTCTATAAACTGATGAATAGATAAACAAAATGATTCTATTTATATGAAATTTCCAGAATAGGCAAATATATGGAGGTAGAAAGTTATTGAGTGGTTTCCTGGGTCTTGGGGGAGGGGAAAATGGGGAGATGTAGGGTATCTTCTTGGGGTGATGGAAATGTTCTAAAATTACATAATGATAATAATGGTTGTGCAACTCTGTGAATATACCAAAAACCATTAACTTGTACACTTTATAAAGGTGAACATTATGGTATGTGAATCTTATCTCAATAAAGCTGTCATAAAATTTAATTGAATTCCTATTTACTAACAACAAAATAGTGGAAATAAAATTTAACAAAACAATACCATTTGTGATAATGTTATAAAGTACCAAATATCTAGAAGTAAATCTATAAAATAGTTGCAATATTTCAACACTGGAGACTACAAAATATTACTAGAATAAATTAAACAACTAAATAAACGAAAGGATATATGATGTTCATGAATTGGAATACTCAAAATTGTTACAATATATATTCTCCCTATTCTCCCCAAATTTACTTTTAGATTCAATGCAATCCCAATCAAAATCAAACAGGTTTTAGAAGAAAACCAGGAGGATATCTTCATGATATTGGGTTAAGCAAAGATTTTTTTTTTTTTTTTTTTTTGTGACAGACTCTCACTTTGTTGCCTGGGCTAGAGTGCCATGGCATCAGGCTAACTCACAGCAACCTCAAACTCTTGGGCTCAAGCAATCCTTCTGCCTCAGCCTCCCAAGTAGCTGGCACTACAGGCATGCGCCACCATGCCCAGCTAATTTTTTGTATATATTTTTAGTTGGCCAATTAATTTCTTTCTATTTTTAGTAGAGACGGGGTCTCACTCTTACTCAGGCTGGTTTTAAACTCTTGATCTTGAGAAATCTTCCCACCTCGGCCTCCCAGAGTGCTAGGATTACAGGCATGAGCCACCGCGCCTGGCCAGGCAAAGATATCTTAAACAGGACACAAAGAGCACTAACCATAAGAGAAATTGATAAGTGACTCTAAAATTTATATGGAAAGACAAAGGATTTAGAACAGCCAAGGCAATAGTGAAGAAGTATAAAGCGTGATTACTTACATTACCAGATATCATGGCTTACTATAAAGTAATACAAATTAGGGCATATGGTATTGGTTCAAGGATAGACAGGAAAATGGAATGCAATAAACAGTCCAGAAAGAAATCCACATGTAAGTGGTGACCTGATTTATGACAAAGGCCACACCACAATTCACTGGAGGAAAGAATCGTCATTCCAATGAATGTTATTGGATCAATGAGATATCTATATTGAAAAATGAACATTTGGCCCTACCTCTCTGCATACACAAAAATTCAGTATGGATCATGGACTTAAGTTTTAAAGCTAAAACAATAAGATATCAGAGGAAAACACAGGAGAATATCTTTATGATATTAGGTTTGGCAAAGTTTTCTTAAACAGGACACAAAAACCACTAATCATAAGTCTGCCCTCCATATAGAAAATATTTGTTAACACATTCAGTCATAGAATTAGCCCTATTTACTGACAGAATCTAATCCAGAGCAAAGCCTCCTTTCTTTAAACCCTCTCCAAAATCACCTAACGCAAGCCAAAATACTTTAATAAATATTTTCTTTTTTTTTTTGAGACAGAGTCTCACTTTGTTGCCCAGGCTAGAGTGAGTGCCATGGCGTCAGCCTGGCTCACAGCAACCTCAAACTCCGGGGCTCAGCGATCCTACTGCCTCAGCCTCCCGAGTAGCTGGGACTACAGGCATGCGCCACCATGCCCAGCTAATTTTTTGTATATATATATATTTTAGTTGGTCAATTAATTTATTTCTATTTTTGGTAGAGACAGGGTCTCGCTCAGGCTGGTTTCGAACTCCTGACCTTGAGCAATCCGCCCGCCTCAGCCTCCCAAAGTGCTAGGATTACAGGCGTGAGCCACTACGCCCAGCAATAAATATTTTCTAACACCCTCTTACTTGGAGGCCCTATACAGTTCTCCATGGTGTGTATTCCTTTGCTGCAGAGAAGAATAAACTCAATTTTTTTCAATTACAGGGATATTCCTGGTGGCCTTTGCCTGGAGGGCATTAACATCAAGAATATATAAGGATAAATAAACCAATAAAAACAGGTGAATTTTATGAATGGACGTATTAGTCCATTTTCTGTTGCTTATAACAGAATACCTGAAACTGGGTAATTTATTTTAAAATATTTTTTACTGTTATGGAGGCTGAGAAGTCCACTGTCGAGGGGCTGCATCTGATGAGAGACTTCTTGCTGGTGGGGACTCTCTAGAGTCCTGACACAGCCAAGGGTATCATATAGCAAGGCAGCTGAGCATGTTAACTTGCTAGATCAGGTCTCTCTTCCTCTTCTTATAAAGCTACCAGTGCCCCTCCCATGATAACCCATTAATCCATTAACCCATTAATCCATTCACAAGGGCAGAGTTCCCATGATCCAATCACCTCTTAAAGGCCCCACCTCTCAATATTGCCACATTGGGGATTAAGTTTCAATATGAGTTTTGGGGGGAACGAATATTCAAACCACAGCAGTGGACATTTCAATAAAAATAGGGTAGCAAGGTGGTCAAAAACATACAAAGAGGTACTCAGTATCACCACAGATCCATCAAGCTACACATCAATAAACAAGAACGGACGCTTGAAACACACAACGTAGAAAATCTCACAGACATAAATTCTACATAATTGCACTTATAAGAACTTCAAAAACAGGTAAAGTTTATCTTTGGTGATAGAGGTCAGAAGAGTCTTTGTACTTAAGGGGTACTGCTTGAGAGGGGGCATGGGAGAATTTTTTCAATGTTGGAAATATTCTATACATTGATATGGGTGGTGGATGCACTGATGTATACATACATAAAAATTCATTTAGCTATATGCTTAAGATTTTATCCTTTACTAGATATAATTTATATCTCAATTTTTTAAAATACCAGAAAAAGGAAGAATAATATATATTTAGAGAAATAGTAGAAAAGCTATAAAACACCAAATACAAAGAGAAGATCTTTAAAACAACCAAAGAGGAAACACAAAATTAGGCTGGCAGGTGATTTCTTAACAGCAAAAATGGAAGCTAGAAGACCACAGAATAATGCTATTTTCATCAATTCTATTCAAAAAGTTCACATTTTAATATCTCTTATATCAAAGTGTTTCTTATAATCAATTGCAGTCTTATAAATTATTGTTGGCCAAGTGGCTGTTGTGACACAGTAGTTATTGCCTGCTCATATCAAACTTGTAGAACTGATGCCCATGGATTAAGGGGAAAAATACTGGAAACAAAAGTGGAATTGTTGTTTTATGAATCATTAGCTGGGCTTGGTGGTCCATGCCTGTAGTCTTGTCTACTCAGGAGGCTGAGGCAGGAGGATCTCTTGAGCCCAGGAGTTTGAGGCTGCAGTGAGCTATGATTATGATCATGCTACCACACTCTAACCTGGGCTATAGAGTGAGACTTCGTTTCTAAAGAAATTGTTTTAAAAAAAGAACTATTGTATCACTAATATTTTGGTGGCACATAGTATAATATTGTGCGGAAAAACAGAGATATGAATTGTTCTATAAATGAAAGAGACTCAGCAAGAATAATTTTTTAAAAAAATGAGCATAAAATAACTTCAGAAAATGAAAGACACAGAATTTTCCTCAATAGACCATTATTAAAGGAGTACATCTAAAGGATATACTTCAGAAGAAGGAAAATGATACCAGTAAAAATGTCTGGAATGGCCGGGAATGGCTCACACCTGTAATCCTAGCACTCTGGGAGGCTGAGGCAGGAGGATTGCTTAAGGTCAAGAGTTCAAAACCAGCCTGAGCAAGAGCGAGACTGCGTCTCCACTATAAATAGAAAGAAATTAATTGGACAACTAATATATATAGAAAAAATTAGCCGGGCATGGTGGTGCATGCCTGTGGTCCCAGCTACTCGGGAGGCTGAGGCAGTAGGATTGCTTCAGCCCAGGAGTTTGAGGTTGCTGTGAGCTAGGCTGACGCCACGGTACTCACTCTAGCCTGGGCAACAAAGCGAGACTCTGTCTCAAAAAAAAAAAAAAAATGTCTGGAATGATAAGCAAAGAAATAGTAAATATGTGGCTAAATCTAAACAAACAATAGTGCAAATGTCTAATCTCAGGTTTAAAAAAAATTGATGGAGCTAAAGTAATGACAAGAACATTTACCCTGGGAGATGATTATTTCTAATTAAAAGTTCTAAGTTCTTTGTATTACTTCGTTACTTTCTTCACTAGTTAAGAAGTTATACACTATTTACATTATTTTGTGGTTGCTCTGAAAAGTTAACATGCATACTTAATATATATATTTAATTAATACAAGGAAGTTAGAGCAGTAAAATTGACAAAAAGTTAGACTCTGACAATACCAAGTACTAATGAGGAAATGAGACCACATATATTGAGGGCAAGAGTGTAATTTAAAAGAAATATTTTGGAAAATAACTTGGCAGTGGTTTTAGATTGGATTCTCCATAAGCTGACTCTGATCATGTGAAAGTGATCTTTTAAGCAGTGGTCCATTAGCCGGGTATGGTGGCGCATGCTTGTAGTCCCAGCTACTCGGGAGGCTGAGGCAGAAGGATTACTTGAGCCCAGGAGTTTGAGGTTGCTGTGAGCTAGGCTGACACCATGGCACTCTAGCACGAGCAATAGAGTGAGACTCTGTCTTACAAAGAAAAAAAAGAAAAGAAAAAGAAAAAGAAAAGAAAAAAAAAGAAAAAGAAGTGGTCCAGCTAAAAATATAGTGACAGAGGGGTGGGACCATGCAACAAGGAGAGGAAGAAAGCCAAGTAATCTTTTGATATCAAGCAAGGCCTCATAGAGGCTCATTTTGGCACAATCCAATAGAGGGACTCTGAATATGGGTCACACTTTAGAGTTGTCCCAATCAGGGACACAAGAATGAGGGTGTTTATACCTACATATCCATCAATTACTAGCTAAAGGCTAAATTCTGGAGGATTTTAATTCCCAGGTACCAGCTCTTCATGCGTGCAGACAAAAGGGAGTTGGTTCTACAGTCCTGTGACAAAGAGCCACAGATTCTAGCTACTGGAAGAAAAAGCAAAAGGGGAGCTGATGTGCACAAAAATGATCAAGAGCTCCAAGGGGATAAGGACAGAGCATTAACAGCATCTGCTTCAATACATGTTAGTTTTAATACTCTTAACACCATGAAAAATTACTATGACACCTAAAGCCTGCCTCTCCAGCCCTACTTACAATTATCTGAACTAAGTGCTTAAATATACTTGCTTAAAATACCTGGAGTAAATTCACTTGTTTGCAAATGTCTGTTTCTCTCTTTATCTGGTCTGAAGGAGTAGGCAGAAATATCGACCTCATCTTAAAATGATAATGAAATAACGTCATATGCATGAGGCATATCTAACATTTCTTTGTACATATTAAGAAGTCGATACACATAAGACTTCATCATTTTTAAGTATTATATATTAACATGTTTTATTTTTGGCAGAGTGGACAGAGTTGGCTGTGATGTCATGGCTACTTACATGGCAAGTTCTTTGCTCCTCATCTTTATAGCCTTGATTACATAAATTGTATTGGTGCCAATTCATCAAATAATGGGCTCAAATGACCCATGCTAGTCTGAGTTTCCAGGGTTGCCCAGAAGGGCCCCACTCAATGCACTCTGTTGTCTAGTGACCTGCTAAAACTGGAGATACTAGCAGAATATTCATTAAAGTGACTTTGGAGACGGCTGGATGGTTGGTGAGAAAGGGACTTTGGACCCAGTTAGAGTAATAGTCCCACTCAACTAATCATAGTACAGGAAAGCACTGAGAATGATGGTTATAGTCAGGGTGTTACTCAGCTTTGGATTCCAAGATAGGTTGCCTCTGTGTGAGTCCATGAAGGTAGACCAAATGAGAGTAATGGAGCTTTTGGGAGGATTATATGCAATCCTGTAACTTGAAAGTCAATTTGAATGTACATACCTTTTAACTTTATAACCTCTATACAACAGTCCAGAACCACTTTAGACTAAATTCTCTTCCTGAAGATTTCATGGTGAATGTGAATGTGGAGCCCAAATTTGTGGGTGGTTACGCCTGCAATTTTGTTTGGTGTCTGATGTGTTTATTTTCTCACAACATCTTATGGGCAGGTACTCTTCATTCTTTCTTTTTCTTTCATTATTCTATTTGGCAACTTTGCTAACTCATTATTGGAACATACTTATATGTCTTCTTTTGGGAAGATGGAAACACTTCAGTGTTGGAGACCTCCCTGAATTTTGGAAAGGTCTAAATTCAACTTCGCCATCGTCTCCAGCCCTAAAAATGTCATTTAATGATCATTGACAGAGAGGTGATTGATAGGCTTTCATATAAGTTAAATATTGCTCCCCGTAGAGCCCTGAAAATTATTTTTAAAAACTCCCTAGCTGTATAACTTTCATACTTTCAGACATCAACTATCTCCACCAACCCCATAATTTGGGGTGATGGGTTCAATTGTCTCAATTATGGTAGGATAGAAGAGAGAGGGAGAAGAAGGAGAAAGGAAAAATTTTGTAAAAGCCTCATCGTTTTGGTGAAAGACAAGATGCAGGAGAAAAAGAACTTTTATAGTGGGAAAAAGTATTGTTGGGAATACTTTATCTTTACTAAAAATTAAAAATTCAATAATGATGGGCAAAGAGACATTCCCTCACATTACTCATGAGACTGTAATTTGAAAATAATCTTTCTGGAGGGACATTTTTGACAGGTCCAAATAGTTAAAGTGTTACATGGACTTTGATCTATATGTTAGTTTTAGGAATCTATCCTAATAATCTTGCAAAAATTGTAGCTCAAGTTGCAGAGCAGGTACTACTGCAGTCTTTAGCCCAAGGCCCAAATTAACAGGTTTACTGTATCCTTTGGAATAAGAGTTGTGAAATTCTAAATGTCCTCCTTTTGATCATGTGACAGTATGCTCTCAGCTGCCTTAAGACACAGAAACAGCTGCAGCAAGGAGAGGAAATCAGGTTCCAGGATCCCCTAGGCTCTGTGGCAGGGCTGCTGCAATCAGTGGGTCTTGATTGCCTTCACTATATTTTGACTGATATGTAAACTCCTTTTATTCCTTACTGGTCAGGCGTGACCATTTCCCCATGCCACTAAATAGTTTGGAGGACTTTAATTTCAGGCTTTCAGTTTACTTCTTATTTTATTGGGTGCTTTTTGTTTGTTTGTTTGTTTTTTGACACAGGGTCTCACTCTGTTGCCCGGGTAGAGTACCGTGGTGTCAGCCCAGCTCACAGCAACCTCAAACTCCTGGGCTTCAAGCAATCCTCTTGCCTCAGCCTCCTGAGTAACTGGGACTACAGGCATGCCACCATGGCCGGCTATTTTTTTCTATATATTTTTAGTTGGCCAAATTAATTTCTTTCTATTGTTAGTAGAGACAGGGTCTCGCTTTTGCTCAGGCTGGTTTCGAACTCCTGACCTTGAGCGATCCACCCGCCTAGGCCTCCCAGAGTGCTAGGATTATCAGCGTGAGCCACCGTGCCTGGCCTGGGTGTGTGTTTTGACTGATCTTTGTTTTTCCCATACCTGGTCCCAATAGATTTGTTACCTTTCATTTTAGGCTCATTGCTGCTTAGAACTGCTTATTGCAGTACCTAAGTAGTCTCAGTACACCCCATGATGGAAGACAAAATATTGTCTTAATACCCTTAGAAGCAGATAGGTCATCACATCCCTGCAGAGGCAGTTGGAGGAAGCAGCCCCTGCATCCAGGACTTCTGGTGTTCAATCTCTCAGCATAGTCCTTTAGTTCCCTCCAGGCCTGGAGGGAACTTGTCTGCCTGGTGGACAGACAAGAATGAGTATACTCGCATCTGGGCGCAATGGCTTACGCCTGTAATCCTAGCACTCTGGGAGGCAGAGGCGGGCGAGTCGTTTGAGCTCGGGAGTTTGAAACCAGCCTGAGCAAGAGCAAGACGCTATCTCTACTAAAAATAGAAGGAAATTAATTGGCCAACTAAAAATAGTTAGAAAAAATTAGCCAGGCATGGTGGCACATGTCTGTATTCCCAGCTACTCGAGAGGCTGAGGCAGAAGGATGGCTTGAGCCCAGGAGTTTGAGGTTGCTGTGAGCTAGGCTGACACCATGGCACTCTAACCCAGGCAACAGAGTGAGACTCTGTCTCAAAACAACAACAACAAAAATCACAACAAAGAAATCAAAAGAATGGGGATACTCGCAAATGGTCCCTTTAGAATCCCCTTTCTTACTCCATCTCTGCCTTAGGGCTGACTCTGTGTACCAGGGTGTGCCTGGGCCATTGGGGTTAAGGGGTAAGGACTTTCACCAATACATTCTACTGTTACCAAAAGTTTAGTACTTGTCTCCATGTCTGAATCGGTGAGAACGGAGAATGAGGACAGTAGGTTGAGGAAAGGGAAAGAGAAGTTTATTAATTTGCTGGCAAATGAGGAGGGCAGTGGATTAGTGACTCTTCTTTAAGCAGAAATACAATGCTTTGTAAAAAGGAGGGTTTTTGCTGTTGGTCAGTGGTCACATGCCATGGCTTCAGGCTATTATTTAACTATAATTGGTGGTTTTGGTGGACCTTATCTCTGGTGAGGCCATCTTATGACCCTTGGACAACTCTGTTGAGCCATCTCTGGTGGTTTAAGTTACTAGAAAACATCAAAGAACATTTTTCTGCCTCTTTGATTACTGACCTCAGGAAAGGAATGCATGTTTTAATTTCCAAAAAGGGTGGGGGATTTCAAAGAGACAACTCATAAAACATTTTGTTGCCTTTTTCAGATCTTTGCCTCTGTTACACTACCCAGATTCCTCTGAGAACCAAGGCCTCAGGACACTATTAAATTTTTGTGGATTTGAGTGTTAGAAAATGCATAATTTTATCTTAAATATAGGCTCTAAGTCATTATTGGCCCCAACCACCAAAAATAAAAAATTATTGCATTTCTCTGTTCTCTTTCTTATATTCATCTTCTGGACTGTTAGTCTCTCCATCCTTTGGAGGTAAGGCTTCTTGGTTGAGTATTGAGTAGATTGATGAGAATGAAGTGAGGGAAACAAACCAACTGTGTGTGAATGACAAAATTTAACCGGTTTAAATTTAGAGAGAGAGGCAATGAAGTGAAAAAACACTATTGTGATTTCTTCTTCATTCATGTGTTTGGGACAAATTACACATACAAGAAATAAGGCAGCATTGATTAAGCGTTGTCCTACATGCCCACCTTATGATAATCTGCCTCTATTGGGATATTGAAATTTCCCCAGCAATAGACAGGGTAGCAAAGGTTTTTCAGCACATATTTGAAAGACTGACATATAAAGAAACATTGAGGAGTAATGTTTTTCTTTTTTCTGCCCATTAGGGAAAGTTATAATTGTATTGTCTTTCAGACCATTAACCAGATTTGTACCAAAAGTAACAATCACAGTTCTGCATTCCTTTCTCCACTACCTACACAATCAAAGCAATATAAATGTAAATGCTCTTTCTGAAATACCTAGGCCATTCTGCTGTTCCCCTGAATAATGGGTTAAGTAAAAGTTTGAAAGGTGTTCACAAATAAATGTGTGGGATTTTTGGTTTGCAATAATTTGGGATATGTGCTTTCAAGTAGCTTTTTGGAAATGAGGAAACTTTCTCCAAAAAGCACCCTAACTGAATTCTCCTTACCTTGCCTGGGCCAAAATCAGATCAAGGTCCATTTCCTAAGAGGCATGAAAGTGAGTGGTTTAGAAGAGTCCTCATTTGGCACTGGATAGTTGCCAGGAAGGTCTCCATCCCCAGGGGTACCACAAAGTCAATATTTCATTTTAAAATGCAAGAGTCAACATCAGTCACTGAATGACAGGGCACATAGGTTTTGAACAAGATATGGACCCATTTACAGGACCAGGGAAGGAAAGGTGTCATATTCATTGAGACTCAATTTATTTTTCAATAGTGTCTGACATTTATTGAAAATAAGGAAAAGACTTCATACAGGTAGTATAGAAGAGCAGGGTAGACTGCAGGGATTCTAGTGTTGAACAAAAGGCACACATTAGAGACAGTTGTAAATTCAGAAGAGAAATGGATTCTGGGCAAAACTAACTGGTCCATAGGAAAAATGAGTGACTGGATTTGACCACCAGGCACACCTGGGCCCTGACAGCCATCTGGCAGGAACACAAGAGGTCTTTGGGAGTAGGAAAGAAATCAGTGTTGCTGAAGGTGAAAGGCTGGCTGGCCCATTCAGGGGGTTGGCCAGTTGTCTGAATTATTGTCCAAGGTCTGTGGCCAGCTCAGATAACTCCGAGGTGAGTCCAGATCACTAAGAGCGGCAGTCTGGTGGTGGGATGCATTGGATGGTGACAGAAGTAGCAGCGGCAGCACAGGTTTGTGAGCAGAATGATGCAGGAATCTGGCAGTGTGGCAGGGGGACGCTGCGCAGCGACCAGCTGCTGGTGGTCTGTCCAGTGTGTAACGGGAGCCCAGCTTGCAGCTGGAGCACGGGACAACTGTCCAAATGTGCATGGGAGGGGCTGGGCTGGCAGGGGAGGGCGGCGGCGCTCTCCAGAGTGAGGCCCAGAGGAAGCAGCACCAGCCTGGAGCCCTATTCCTGGAACAAAGGCAAGCACAATGCGGGAGGGGACAGGAGCGCGGGGAAGATCTCCCGATCTGGAGGTAGGGAGAGGGAGGCAACACAGAAGGGCGCCGCTGGCGACCCTGGAGGCAGCAACTGGCACAGAGGACCCTCCCCAGAGCACCCGCCCCCAGGCCCGAGGGTGTCCCGGCCTAGAAGTCCTCGTCCTCCTCCCATCCAAAGACCCGCTTCATCTCGGCCAGAAAGCCCCGGTAATTGTTGAGGAGGGGGCTGTTCTTCTTGATGTAGGGTATCACCCACTGCAGGGCGGGCCCCGTGAGGCGGGTGATGAGGAACGTCACCTTCAGGGCGTCGCTGGAGAACGTCTTCTCGTCCACTAACATGTAGGAGCCCGTCTGCACGATGAACTCCGGGAGCCGGTCGGTATCGCCGTCAAACGTCTCGGGAAAGGGAATCGGGTTCCTCCACCGACGCGCGTCGGCCCGGAAAGGCCGGGCCAGGAGGACCTTTATCACCTGCGCCCGATCCATCGCGCCGCACTCGCTCTGCTGAGCTCCGCTGGGCCGCGCAGGGGTGAGCGCCCAGGCGTCAGCGGAAGTGCCTGTCCGCGGAGGCGGGCCCAGCCCCCGGGGGGGGGGGGCGGGGGCGGGCGGTGGGCGGAGCCATTAAGCAGGGCCCAGGCGCGGAGCGGGCCCCGCCCACAAGGCCAGTGGTCGCTAGTGCGCAGGTGCGTCACAGGGAGCACACGGGTTGCAGGGGGTGGGGGACCTTGTGGGGCGGGCCTCACGCCCTCGAGGAGGCGGGGCCACAATCAGGGGGCGGGGCCGAGGATTCCCTAGGCGACGCGAGTGAGGGCCGGGGACCAGGGGCGGGGACCAGGGGAGGAGCCCAGGACACCTGGCGGCGTATGGGGAGGCGGAGCCGGCTGCCTGCGGAGAGCAGAGGCTCCCTGTTCTGGGAGTGGAGGAGGCCTCCTGCCCTGCCTCTCACTCCTCGCCCCTTGCGTGTTCCTTTGCGGACCCTAGGCTTTGGATGCCACTTGAGTGAGGTTCTGTGAACACATTTTCCTCCTCCTGCATCTCTCAGCTGGGTTATTGGCTCCCTGGCTGCAGATGCGGATGCTTTTCATCATTACTAGAAAAGCCCCAAATATTAACAACCATAATCTTGATCAACGTATGCAAAGAATAGTGCACCAAGAATGGTTAATGTGAGGAGGGTTAAATGTTAAGGAATCTCTTTATTTGCTATATTAAGACACCAAACGGATATAAGCAGTTGGTTATCATAAGTCAAGCTGAAAGACAAAAAATGAGACTGCTTGGATGCTTTCCATACACCACATTATGCATGTCAATATATAACAATAAAGCAAAGGAGTAAAAGTTTCACACATCAGAAAGGAGAAGACTTTAACCATTATGTGTTGTACCCTAATTTAACTGTGTGGCTGAGTACAAAATTAATAGAAATTCGTCAACAGCTTTCATATATACAGAAAATAACCTGTTAAAATATATAATTTGGTTAAAGACCAATTCAAAAATCAATTTAAAAGAAATAGGCGTTAAACATAAACATTAAAAATTGTAAATGACACTTGAAAAGTTTTTTAAATGCTGAAGATGGAAACAAAAGAATACTCAAACAAATAGAAAGATATCCCCAGATCTATTATAGGATGACTCAATATCATAAAGATGTCAATTTTATTTAAATGAGGAGATTTGACTTAGGTGCTACCCTGGGAGCTGCATATGCTGCCCCAGGAGTTGAAGAAGCTGAAGGAAGAGACTGAACAAGGGCCTAGCTGAGCTACAGAGCCAACTTCTGCCCTGTACCAACAAGGTGACTCAACAAATTTGCCTTTACCTGTGTAGTTGCAACAGTGCTTGGTGCTCCCATGACCTTTCCAGTGCAAAACATCTCTTGCAGGCCTGACTAATCGAGAAGTATTCAGGGAAAAGAATTCTGGAAAGTGTTGTTTCATTAAAGCTCAGTTGACACAATACAAATCACAATTGTGTCAATAATCAATTATACCCCAGTGTACCCTCACACCATTGCAATTCAATCAACACTTGTTTTGTTGTTCTGCTTGCCTGGTCCCAATTCAGCACTGACCTCTTAAGGACCCATTATGTAGCATTTTTATATGTACAAATGTATAGATTCATCCAGGTCTATAGTCAGGGGTCTTAGGAGAGGGTTTGTGGCCTCACCACTGCACTCATGCCTCTGCTAAATTTAAATAGTCTAGTTTGAATGAATGTTGCCTCTTATAATGTTACTCTTGTTTAATTGTTTTTAATTTTTATTTTATAAGTATGCCCATCCCCCAGATAGTGTACATTGTACCTGTTAAGTGTGAATTTACCCTTCCTCTCCTCCCCCTCTCACCTGCTTGATTTCTGACGAATGTTATTTCTATATGTGCACATAAATGTTGATCGGTTAGTTCCAATTTAATGGTGAGTACATGTGGTGTTTGTTTTTCCATTCTTGTGATACTTCACTTAAAGGAATGGTATCCAGCTCCATCCAGGGTAATACAAGAGGTATTAGTTCACCATTATTTTATGGCTGAGTAGTACTCCATGGTATATATATACTACATTTTATTAATCCACTCATGGATTGATGGGCACTTGGGTTGTTTCTACCTCTTTGAATTGTGAATTGTGCTGCTATAAACATTTGAAAGCAGGTGTCTTTTTTATAGAATGTCTTTTTTTCCTTTGGGTAAATACACTGTAGTGGAATTGCTGGATCAAATGGTAGTTCTACTTTGAGTTCTTTGAGGTATCTCCATACTGCTTTCCATAGATGTTGTGCTAGTTTGCAGTCCCACCAGCAGTATATGAGTATTCCTATCTCTGCATATGCACACCAACATTTTTTGTTTTGGGACTTTTTGATAAAAGCCATTAACACTCTAGTTAAGTGGTATCTCATTGTGGTTTTGATTTGTGTCTCCCTGATGATTAGAGATGTTGAGCATTTTTTCATATGTTTGTTGGTCATTAGTCTATCTTCTTTTGAAAAGTTTCTGTTCATGTCCTTTGCCCACTTTTTAATGGGGTTAAGTTTTTTCTTGCTGATTTGCTTGAGTTCTTTATAGATTCTAGTTATCAGTCGTTTATCAGATGTATAGCATGCATATATTTTCTGTTCTGTAGATTTTTATTCACTATAATGATTGTTTCCTTGGCTGTGCAGACGCTTTTTAATTTGATCAAGTCTTGTCTATTTATTTTTGTTATTACTTTTGGGGTCTTCTTCATTAATTCTTTGCCTAGGCCAATATCTATAAGAGTTTTTCCAACATTTTCTTATAGAATTCTTATGGTTTCATGCCTTAGGTTTAGGTCTATTATCCATAGTGAGTTGATTTTTGTGAGTGGTGAGAGGTGCACATCCTGTTTCAGTCTTCTATATGTGGCTATCCAATTTTCACAGCACCATTTATTGAATAAGGATTCTTTTCCCCAGTGTATGTTTTTGTCTGCTTTGTTAAAGATCAGATGGCAATGTGAGGGTGGCTTTATATCTGGGTACTCTGTTCTCATCCATTGTTCTATATCTATGTTCTTGTGCCAATAACATGCCATTTTGGTTACTATAGCCTTGTAGTATAGCTTGAAGTCTGGTAAATTGATGCTTCCCAATTTGTTCTTTTTGCTTAAGGTTGCTTTGGCTATGCGTCTTCTCTGGTTCCATACGAAGCATAGAATTATTTTTTCTAGATCTGTGAAAAATGATGTTGGTGTTGGCCGGGCGCGGTGGCTCACGCCTGTAATCCTAGCTCTCTGGGAGGCCGAGGCGGGCGGATTGCTCGAGGTCAGGAGTTCGAAACCAGCCTGAGCAAGAGCGAGACCCCGTCTCTACTATAAAATAAAAAGAAATTAATTGGCCAACTAATATATATACAAAAAATTAGCCGGGCATGGTGGCGAATGCCTGTAGTCCCAGCTACTCGGGAGGCTGAGGCAGGAGGATTGCTTGAGCCAGGAGTTTGAGGTTGCTATGAGCTAGGCTGACGCCATGGCACTCACTCTAGCCTGGGCAACAAAGCGAGACTCTGTCTCAAAAAAAAAAAAAAAAAAATGATGTTGGTGTTTTAATAAGGATTGAATTAAATCTGTAGATGACTTTAGGTAGTATAGACATTTTAACAATGTTGATTCTGCCAATCCGTGAGCATGTCATGTTTTTCCATCTCTTTACATCCTCTGATATTTCCTTCCTCAGTGTTTCATAGCTCTCCCTGTAGAGGTCCTTCACCTCCTTAGTTAAATATATTACTACGTATTTTATTTTCTTTGTTGCTATTGTGAAAGGTATTGAGTATTTGATTTGGTTCTAAGCTTGACTGTTGTTGGCATAACTCTTGTTTAATTAACTGAGAATAAAAATTATAACTTTGGTAGATTTTTTTTTACTGTTTGCAAATAGTGCTACTTGCTAGCACTATTTGACAGGTAGCACTCCCTGTCACGTACTTGCTCTGTTGAATACATGCATGTTGAATGCATTGCATGGCTATGCAACTTGCTTTGACAATAGAACATGGGTAGAAATATAATGTGTCACTTCAGAGTCAAAGTGTTAAGAGTCACCAGATGGGTCACATGTCTTTTTTCCTTCTTCCCTGGTGACTGGTAATATCCTAAAGAAGCTGCTCTGTCAGTTTATTGTATGGTTTACCATACATAAATTACACCTCAGTAAAGTGGATTTAAAAAAATAACTTTCTTCCAAAGAAAACTCCATGTTAAGTTGTTGCACCAGTGAATTCTACCAAACATTTATGGATGAAATAAGCACCACTCTAACATGAACAAAGAGAAAACAGCAGAGAATACTACCCAACTCATTGCTAAGGCCAGCAAGACCTTGAAAGCAAAACTTGACAAGGACAGCCTACTAAAGAGAAATTATGAGACAATTTCACTTAGCAGTATAAATTCAAAGATCCTAAATGAAACATTAGTAAACCAATTGCAGCTATATATAGGACAACCAAGTTGGGTTTATTCCAGTAAGGCAGGTTTTGTTTAGCATTAAAAAAATCAATCAAAATAATTCATAATTGCATTGAGTATGTAGAATACTCAAAAGAATCCACAGATGCATCATTAGAATAAGACAGTATATCACTGTTGCTTGATATAAAATCAATACAAAAAAATCTATTGATATTTCTGTATACCAGCAACATTTAGTAAATGAAATATTCAAAAACTCCACTATTTAAAATTGTACCAAAATAGCATATATTCAAGATTAAAATTTAAAAAATATATGTAAGGCCTCTAAAGAAAACACTAAATATTTATCAAAACATATTAAGGAAAATTCAGTAAGTTTAAAGTTACACTATGTTCATGGATTATAGGACTCAATATTGTAAAGACATCAGTTCTCCCAAGATTGATCTGTAGATTACAAGCAATTTCCGTCAAAATCCTAACAAGATTTTTTTGGTGGAACTTGAAATGCTGATGCTAAATTTTATGTTGAAATACAAAGGACCAAGAATAGCAATGCCACTCTTGAAGATACAGGAGGAAGGACTTGCATTAACAGATATCAAGTTATTATAAAGCAATAGCAATCAGGACAGTTTGGCATCAATGTAGTGATATCCACATAGATGAATGGATAGACTAGATAGCCCAGAAACTTACCCTGCTTTCATGAATACTTGATTGATGACAAATAGCAGCACTGAAGAGCATTTGGGAATAGAAAATATTTCCAACCAATGGAGTTAAAGCAATAAGTTATACATGTGGAAAGAAATAAAAATAGAACCCCTACTTCAAACCAGATATGAAAAAAAAATCCCAGGGGGGGGTTTTGGTGGGCACCAAAATGTCATAGGCATAACAATCAAGTTTGTAGAAAAATATAGGGGAATATTTCACATTCTCTGTGTACAGAAGGATTTCTTTAACAAGGCACAAACCACTAATTATCGTGGGAAATATTCATAAATTATGAACTACATTAAGATTAAGACCTTTTGTTAATCAAGAGCCAACAATACTACAAGGGAAAGGCAGGCCACAGAGTGTAAGAAAATATTTTTTAAATATTTAAGTGACAATAGCTTGTTTCCAAAGCACATAAAATGTTCATATAATTAAAAGAGAGAAAGACAGATAACACAATAATAATGGCCAAGAGACTTAAACAGAACCTTGTTCAAAAAGGAAATTCAAATGGCCAACATTATTAACCATTGGGGAAATGCAAATTAAAACCACAATGCAGTACCATTACACACTCACCAAATTAGCTAGACTTACTGAGTCTGGTAATATTAAAAAGGATGAGGATCCGTAGGCAATTTCATATACTGCTATTGAGAGTACAAATTAGCTGAACTGCTTTGTTCAAGAGGTTTTTTTTTTTGTTGTTATTATATGTTCAAGGTGAAAATACACATTCCCTATGACCCAATCATTCCTCTCTTATCCCAGAGGAAGTATGTATATGTGTACCAAGGCAAAAGTAAAAGAATGTTCATATCAACATTTTACAATACTAATTACAATAGATTGGCCAGGCACTTACATCTGTAAGCCAGGCCAGTGGCTTACATCTGTATCCTAGCACTCTAGGAGGCCAAGGTGGAAGAATTGCTTGAGTTCAGGAGTTTGAGAACTGAGCAAGAGCGAGACTCCATCTCTATTAAAAATAAATAAAATTAGCTGGGCGTGGTGGTGTGTTCCTGTAGTCACAGCTACTCAGGAGGCTGAGGCAGGAGGACTAGGAGAGGGAGGAGAGGGGACTAGGAGAGGGGACTAGGAGAAGGACTAGGATAGGGAGGAGAGGGACTAGGAGAGGGTCTAGGAGAGGGAGGAGAGAGGACTAGGACAGGGAGGAGAGGCAGGGGGATCATTTGAGCCCAGTTGTTTGAAGTTGCTGTGAGCTAGGCTGACACCATGGTACTCTAGCCTGAGCAACAGAGCAAGACTCTCTCTCTCTCTCTCTCTCTCTCTCTCAAAAACAAATAATAATTGCAATATATTGGTACAATGGAACATTATGAAACAACAAGCATGAAAACTGAAATCCCACATGCAAAATCCTGCATGCATTTTGAAAACATAATATCGAATGAAAGAAGCCAGACCAAAAAATGTGTACACTAGTATAACTATATTTCTACAAGTTTTCTAGCCATGAAGAAACTATGTTGTGTAAAGATGCATATTTGTAAGGTAAACCCTATAGAGAAAAGCAAGTAAGTTATTATCATAAAGGACAATATCATGATTGTCTCTAGGAAGAATACTGGAGTTGTCAAAGGGAAGGAATTTTGGCTGCTGCTGATGTATTTCTTGACGTGGGTGGTATTTGCAGGAGTGTTTGCTTTATAATAGTTTGATAAACTGTACATTTACTCTTTCTTTTTCATAGGCACCTGTCCTGTGAAGTACGTTTACTCTTTATGTATTTTTCTGTATGTTATCTTTAATAATTAAAAAGATTACAATATGTGTTGCCTAAGGGTTTAAGATTTTTGAGGTTTAAATTAAGTAAGATAACATGATACAGGCAACATAATGCCTGGGATATTAAAGATTAGATACATTGTGTTATTAATTTTTGTTTATGATTAAGGTATCTCTAAAATTTCTTCCTTGTCAAGGAACTGCCTATGTGTTTTTCTTGTCTTCATTCTATAGTTCTGTGAAACACTTAAACATGTCCAACAGGGAAAACAGCAGAGGTACATTTTGTCCCTGGGACCAGAGTCACACAAGTGGTGTAGGTAGGAATGGAATGAGAGTTTAGGGCTGAAAACTACCCTAGGGGCAGCTTTGGTGCAATCTTGGGAGAGACACAATTAAAATTCACTCTCACAGTGAAGAAAAAAAATAGCTAAGTTTTTAAAAAGAAAAGAGTGTTTTCCAATTACTGTGTTTCTGCGTTTTAGAGAAATCCAAATAACAATTGCTGTCCATTGGCCCTGGATAACACGCATTCCCTGGGACTCCCCTAGGATGAGGAAGTGGAATGAGTTGCTTAAAAGGAAACTGAATTTAAAGTCTGGAGGCCTAAGTTTGGTCTCTAGCCTATGACTCAGTAGCTGTGAGCCTTTGGAAACATTTATTATCCTTTCTACTTGTCCAACTGCAAAATAGGCATAGTACTTCCAACTTCACTGATATATATTAATGAGGTCGTGTTTGTGAAGGACATTTATAAGTCATTAAACACTGTACATGCACAGAGTTTGTAAGACAGGAAGAAGGCAAAATATACAAAAGAAATGATTTAAAAGTATTGATGTCTGTGTGAGGGAAGTAGTCACAGTGAGATATTCCTAGGTAAGCTTGCTGAATTATTCAATCTTCCAAAGGTGGTTTTAGAACAACTTTAATGGGATATTTTTCTGGCACCAAAGTTTATTACTTGTAATTTGTCCCCAACTCACCGAAACAAAGATCATCATAAAATCTTCTACTTTCCTTTACCAGCCCCTAATGGGAAAAAAAAAACTGTCTATAGAGAAAAATGATTTTGTACATGGGATGAAACTTAATATAAATTCAAAATTTATTATTTATTTATATCATTTTATTTATATTAAGAATTATCTCATCTCTTTAAAAAGTTTGTATAAATATTTGGTCAAAACCAACAGGGAATCTCCCTTGAAATATTATATAAATGGATTTCTGAGTACACTACAGAACTGTATGCTGTCAGTGTCCTCTGAAGACTCTGATACTGATCAGGTAATAAAATCCTAGAATCCTTACTTTCAAATGGAAGAGGAAAGGACCAAAGGACAGGAAAAAACTGTTCTAAACTTGTTCTTCTTTCTTTGTGGCTGTGGTCTCCTCCTCCTCTTTCTCCTTGGAAGTCTCCCTGCCCTCCAAATCCTAAATCCTATGCAGTCCCTGCCAATGAATCCACCTTGGTCTCCTCTTCCACCACCTTTGCTTCGAAATCTTCTTCTGCCTCCTCCAACACCTCCAAAGCCACTTTTGCCTTTGGACTTGGCCTAGTCCAAAGTAACTTTGTTTCCATCAATTTTGCTGTCATCCATGGCCTCTTTAGTATCTTTGGCATCTTCATCACTGCTACAGTCTACAAACTAAACCCATCCTGGTTGGTGACTATCTTGGTACAAATAGAGGCATCAATGGATTCTTTAAACAGAGTTTTGGATGGATGTCTTCTTGCTTTAGTTGACCCTCTGGGTCTTTGTAACTTCAGTGTGATTATTCTGTCCTTGAATTCTCTCTTAATGACAAGAATTTAAAGCTTCTTAAGCATTTTCAAAGAAAGCAAATCCTATTAATGCATACCCTATGGATCTGCCATTGAGGTTCTGGGCCACCTTGATAGAAGTTGCCTTCTCAAATGCTTCCTGCAAAGTTTTTTATGTTACATGTTAGAAGAGGTTGTTTAAAACCAGTTTTCAATTTACTAATCCAAGTGCTACTCTTTCCACCTCTATAACCTTGATTCTAATCTTTTCTCCAGTGTAGTACAGGGAAATAGATTGTCCTTTGGCCACCTGTTCCCTGCTTTTCTTCCAAGATTTTCTCTGCATCGACTTCTATCTTAAATTAAATGTAGGAAATCCCTTTGCTCTTTCCATCCTTGCTGATTAATCTGATCTCTACAAAATCTTCCAACACTTCTTTTTTTCATCCTGAATGACTGCAAGCCAGAATGTTCAACAAAAGTGTTATGGAATATCTATGTTATTGTAATTTCCCTTTGGTTTCTCTAGTTTAATTTTATTGCCAAAGACTTTTGAATCAGTGAGTTCCAGGGTTTTTTCCAGGTCTTCAGCAGATTCAAAATTCAAATAACTAAACTTCTTAGATCTACCAATTATGACATTTACAACAGCAAAATCATTTTTAGCAAAATAGGTCACAGATATCCAGTATTAACTTGAGAGCAGATTTGTTGAAGTTCACGTTTGCAACAAAAAGGTGGAAAGCTGTAGTTGGTTCTACTTCCACTTTCTGTTTTTTGGCTTCAGGAGCTGGTTGATGTTTGAACATTTTCTTCTTCTGTTTTCCAGGTGCTTCTTTGGAAGGCTCTTCCTCCTCTTCCTCATCATTGTCATCGTCTTCCTTCTCATCCTCATCATCTTTCTCAACATTCTCCTCATCTTTGTCATTGTTCTCTTCATCTTCCTCATCCTCAACCATGCTCTTGGCTTTCACAGGGATAGATTTTGCATGAACTTTATTTCCTGTCAAAAGTATAGACTTCATTGCTTCTTCTTCAGGGTCATCTTCCTCTTCATCATCCTTGTGCTCCTTGTTGTTTTTGTCATCTTTGTCTTTCTCATTGTCTTAATCCTCTGAGTTGTGAACAGCTGCTGCTGCTTTTGTCACTGCTGGCTCATATTCATCCTTGTTCCCATCATTTTCCTCACTGTCTTCCTCAACTTCCTCATCACTGTCCTCCTTGGCATTCTTGCTATTCTTTGCCCCGTTAACTGAAGTGGTGGTTTCCTTCTCGCCAGGGGTTGCCTCAGCTGCTTTTCACAGTGTGGCTCCTTTCTTGCCAGCTGTTGCTGCTATTTGCCTGGTGTAATGATTTTCTTGGCCAGCATTATCTGCTGCCTTTTTGCTTGGGATGACAGCTACTTTCTTGGCAGGTGTGGCAACTGCAGCCTTGTTGCTGGGAAAACCACCATCTTCTCTGTTGGAGTTCTGTTTTATTGCCTTTCCCCCCTGCGGTATAAGCTCTTCTTCACTTAAATTTCGTCCTCTTCAATATCTTTTTCTACCTCTTTTGGGGTAGAAGTCATTTCCTTGGGTATGTCTTGATTTTTACCAGCTATCCCAAGCTTCACCATCACGATACCTTGTGACTGCAGAGTGTGTGGTGAGTGAGAGGCATAGAGATGAGCCCAGATGAACCCAGGCAATGTTGATGGTAACTGGAGGTTACTGTAAATCCAGGAGCATACATGCCTGGCTGCTAGCTAGAACTAGAGACTGAGGCAAAATAAGGATTTTTTTTACAACAGCTTTAATAGGAATGGTTTACTTCTCATGATAGAAGATGAAATATATATTTGTTCTTATTGAATTATACTTATGTATAATTATCTGTAATCAAAATTTTAGCATTTCCATTAGGATGTTTGTAGTTTATGCTTTTTCTCCAATTTTTGTGGCCACTTTCTGTTTTGCCTACATCTTAGTATTTGTTTATTTACTTATTTATTTATAGCATTTTAAAGATTTTCACCAATGAAGTGGTTGGTCCTTCCTCCACCATTTCATGTGTATGGTTATTAGGCTTCAGTGTTTTAGTATATATAATCTTCTGGGTGTCCTCACTTCCTTTTTACTTCTTTGAACGTATTCAGGTAGAATTTTATGTAAACTTATCAGGATGACATATTCTAAATGCCCCTTGTTAGAATTTAATTTCAGCATTTTATATGTGACAAATGTTTTTGAGCTAATTCTAATTTCCTTCATGTTTTGATAGTAATTGTAACATAATTAAAATTTAATTAAATATACATTTTAGGGGTAAATTTTATTTTAAATTCTAATTCTTCAAGAGGCTTTAGAGTATAAGTTCAATTTTAATGCAAATTGAATTAATTGAATTTCAGTTTAAAATTGAATGTAAATATAGCTTTTAGATTAAATTTATTTACTTTTAATTTTAATTTATAATTCCAAGAAATAAAATGTGAGCCTAAGATGGCACCTAAAGAGTTTGGAAAAGAAAATCCAAAGTGGTTATGGTTTGAAAAAATAGAAAATAAGATGTAAAAGATCCCAAAATAAATCAGATGTGTTTCAGATATGAAAAGCCATGTTTTAGATTGGAAAAACAGGGTTTGGTACAGGAATATTTCAGTTTATACTTATAGTGGTCCCTGATTTGGGAGTGTTTTCTCACTTCCCAAGGTATATCCACCTTAGCTTAGGTAATATTCAGAAACATTTATTCCAGCTTTAGTAACCAAAATGCAATGTTCTTGTTGAGGCCGTTTGTAGACACAACAATTAGTAAATTTGGTAAATGTGGTAAAAGGGTCTTTGGGTGATGAATTCCTTATCTAGTAACTGGATTTGGAGAACTGACCTGTATTTGGAAAGCTGATCTAAATTTGGAGAACTGTGGCCCTGCATCACAAAGCAAGGCAGAGAGGCTCCTGAACACCATGACTGTGCCTGGCTATTCTCCAATGCGTGCTTGTGCATGGAAGAGAGGCAGCTCACTGTTGGCAAGGTGTCCTTTCAGCCCCACTAGGATTATGAATCTCCTACTCACAGTTCCTATTACAGGTTTTGAGCTTTCATGCCATACTGGGGGTAAACAATAGTAATTATAGCTACCATTTGTTAGGTCTTTACTACTTGCCAGGCACCATACTAAATGCTTTATAAACTTTGTCTTATACAGTCCCTTATCCTCCCCCTCAATTGTTATCCTCATTTCTGCAAGTCAAGCATCTGAGACTGACCATGGTTAAGTCATTTGCCCAAGCTCACACAGCTAATGAGTAGCAGGAATTCAAAATCACATTTGTCTCCCTCTTAAATACTATGCTATGTTGTTATTTGGTTGATCTTGACACCTTTGAGGACATACTTTCCCAGGACACTAGAATTTCTTGAGAAATCAAGCCCTGAACACACTGGTGATGAGTGAATAAGCAGACATTTCTTGTAGGTGCAGGAGATTTCACAGACATAAACACAGTCTACTATACAAATCTTTGATTAATGACCAAATGAATACTTGTGGAATATGCAGAAATTGAATTGAAAGTACAGTTCCATATTATGGTGTTAATAGTGGTCTCTGGGGATCTCTCATTCTTTTTTAACCAAAATCTCATCAATGGCAAGTAGGGTAGTGGGCTAGGTCGAGAAACAAAATATTTCAGTACAAAGCCCTAAATTGTGCTTTGTAGTCATTTAAAAGGAACAATTTTTGTTCAAATCAACCTTTGTTTCTTATCTGCTGACAGTAGAGGTCTTGCCAGTTCTTCATCAGCTCTCTGACTGGCTTGATACTGTAAGCATCCTGGCCTGATTAGGAATGACGACCTAGTTGTGACCAGAGAAATTAGTTAGAATGTTGCCAAAAATTTCAAGAAACATGGCCAAAAACAACCTCTATGTTCTAGCCATATTGAGTTATGGCTAGAGTTTAAATACGATTTCATAACCATGTGCAAGCCTGGGGATCATTTTTGGATTTAAAAATTCAGTTGAATTAAATCAACCAGAAAGTGTCCATCTTCTTGAGGGCAGAGGCAGTACTTCATCTGTCTTTGTTTACAGAGCACATACCCCTAACTGGCCATTCTGATATATCACTGAGAGATGATTTGAGAACCAGTCTCTTGGGCTGTATAGGCTGACACATTGCTCATCACACAGTAAGGCTTAATATCAATGGGTGAAATTAATAAATGAATCATTTAAGCAACTCTGCAAAGCAGTTGTAAGTTTTCCCACATACAAATGAGGAACTTGTGGCCCAGAGAGATTAATTCACTAACCTAAGTCTCACGGATATTAAATGACAGGGTTGGGTTTTGAATCCAGGGCCAATAGGCTCTTTCTAATGTGCCACATACATACTGGGCGTATATAAGTACTAATGCTTATTCAATTTTTCATTGTATTTTTCTAGGTGGATGTTCATTGCTATGAAGAACAAAGTGTATTTAGTATTCAGGCATGTCTCAGTCAATAAATACTGGGCCCCCTTACATAAAAGGAACCATGCCAGGAGCTCTGTAAACAGAGCTCTGTCATCAACAGTAATAAGAGCTAAGGTCTAAGGATGACCTAGACAATGCACATCTGCCAACTACCCTTGAACACTCCACCTACTCCCTATGGACACTGCTTTCAGACAGCCTTGATCAATACATCTTGCTCAGCTTCCTGAGTAGAGTAGTATTCTCTCTCTCTCTCTCTTTTCTTCCCTCCTCCCCAACCTCCCCCTCTCCCACAGACGTTGAGGCTACAAATGAGTTTCAACATTCGTGTCCAAAAGAATCACATAGTTTATGGAAATAAAAATATATAAAAAATTATAATGTAAATTCAAAACATATTAAATTTCTGAAATTCAACTGTGTGGCATATATAGAGGGCAATTTCATGTGCTTTAACGCAGTGCAATAACAAAATAAGTAGATGTTGTACAAAGTTCATAAGTGAAGCAGAATCTAGTATCTGGTGGAAAGTGGGCCCCATCATACTTCACAAACTATGTAGATCTGGAGGAGGAGTAGAAATTGGATCTCCAGTTGGCACTGGCACTGATGTTTTAAATGTTTATGAATATAGTTAATAATTTTGAAATCATACTAGTCAAGACTCTATTCATAGGATTTCTGTGGTAAGTCCCTTGGAAAAAGTAAAGAATATTGTGCTATGTAAAATATTTTCCTCCAATGATATCCATTGTAAATTTATGCCAGTTTTCTTAAAGTATGGCACTAGATTCACAGTGTGTGTGACTGGAACTTGTATTTCCATCAGACTGAATATTTCTTAATATTAATAATTGGCACATAGGTTCCCAGACACACTGTTTATCCTATCCATCCATACTCTTCCTTTTTTATAGTGGAGACTTCCATCTGGAACCTTCCACCCTCACACTCCTAACAACCTGGTTGCTATCCAGACTTACTGCAAGCTGTCATTCTGACAGCTTGGCTTCTACTCCCTACTCCCTCATCTGTAAATAGTTTCTCCAAATAAGACATAGGTTCACTCCCTGATATTGTACATCTCAGAAAATATCTTTAATTTGTCCTCTTCTTTAATTAATGTATTAAAATGACTGTATTATATATAAGTGGGTAGTGACCACTGTTGTGATGAACTGTATTTTGACCTCTGAAGGGTTATTCGTTCCTCTTTGAATTGTTCAGATGTTGTGATCTGCTTCCTGCATTATAGGGTCACAGTCACTTCACCTAAGATGACTGTTTTCTACTCTACAGGGGAATGTTCTCTCTGCAAATGACCACAGGACTCAGTTTCAAGACCAGAAAGAGCAGGTCAAAGTTCTCATGGAGGTATATAGGGTACAGTTGTCCGTTACAGCTCATCTTTTGGTACCAATCCCTAGGTGTGATACAACAACCAAGCCAGCATCAAAGCAAGCCCTAATAAATAAAAGAAATTTGAGAAAGCTGACACAATTAAACAACAAAATAATAAGGAAGTGTCTCATAAATTTGACAGGGAAATGGACTATCTGGAAAAATGATATTTAAATTATTATATTGCTATGGAGTAGAATATAGAGCATCCAGGAACAGACGCACACACAGAGAACCCTACCTGATTTATGGTAAAGTGATAGAGTATATAGTTGAAAATTAGAACTGCTGGTTGAACTGGGTATCCATTTGAAAAAATGAATTCTTCACCCCCATCTCAGAACATACACCAGGGTAATGATGTGGTCTAAAACAAATACTCTAGGTAACTGATTGTCGCCACAGAACTAGGGACAGAGGTGAGATGCACCTCCCCAGGGAGTAAGAGTGGGAGGGAGAGATTCTGAAGTAGCATCACTCATGGTGGTGTACTGGTTTAGGAAATGTTAACAGCAATGTATCAGAATGTCAGATCCTAGACTTCCAATTAACTTCAAAGGTTTTCCACCTTTTTACAAAGATAAAATAAATAAGAGTTAATTTTACTATTGAGTTCATAAACTTTCAGAAGAAGCTCTTGTCAATGTCCTAATCCCTTCATTCTTTCTTGCCTTTTGCCTTCTGTGATTATTAATTTTATATGTCAATATGACTGGATTAGGGGATATTCAAATAGCTGGTGAAACATTATTTCTGGGTGTGTCTGTGAGGGTATTTCCAAAAGAGATTAGCATTTGAATCAGTAGACTGAGTAAAGAAGATCCTCCCTCAGCAATGTAGGTGGGTATTATGCATTCTATTGAGGGCCTAAATACAACAAAAAGGCAGAAAAAGTTAGGCATGGTGGCATGTGTCCATAATCCCAGCTGAGATGGGAGAATTGCTTGAGTCCAGGAGTTCTGGGCTGTAGTGTGCTATGCCGATCGGGTGTCCACAGTAAGTTTGGCATCAATATGGTGACCTCCTGTGAGTGAGGGACCATCAGGTTGCCTAAGGAGGTGTGAACTAGTCCAGGTGGGAAATGGAGCAAGTCAAAACTCCTGTGTAGTTAAGTAGTGGGATCATGTCTGTGAAAAAGCACTGTACTCCAGCTTGGGCAACATAATGAGACCACATTTTTTTTAAAGGCAACAGAAAGGCAAATTTGCTCTCTCTTCTGGAGCTGGAATATCCACCTTCTCCTTCTCTTGGACATCAGAGCCCCTGGTCCTTGGGCCTTCAGACTCCAGGACTTAAACCAGTGGCCCCTACTCTGGTTCTCAGGCTTTTGAACTTGGCCTAAATTACACCCCCAACTTTTGTGGTTCTCTGGCTTGCCAACAACATATCACTGCTCAGCCTCCATAATTCTGTGAACAAATTCTGTGAACAAATTCCCATAATAAATTCCTATCTATCTCCTGTTGGTTCTGTTTTTTTCAGAGAACTCTATTAAACCTTTCATACTTCACTAAACCGGCAATCTACAGTTTTTACGATTATAAAAAAAGAAGTTTTGTAGATGTCTAGTATTTGTGTTTTAAATAGTTAGGAACTATCCAGTTTATTTGTTGAAGAAAATATACAGAAACCAGAAATGAAGGGTATCTCTCTTACGGAAAAATGTAATATTTGTCCAAGTAACTACTACCTCCCTTCATTTGAAAATGTATCTTCAGTTGAAAACATTTGTAATACCCAAATTGTTATTTTTGTTATACTTTCTTATCAGCCATAAGAATCCTAAGGATTTTATTTTATTTTATTGCTTTTATAACATTGGATTTATTTCCCTTTTTTCTTAATATTTTCTTGGATTTCATTTTTAATAATAAATCCAGACATGATAAATTGTAAAATTTATATTGTTTTGAAATGAAAACAAAAATGCTAAGAAATGGAGAAAATATATTTCAAATTATTACACATCATTATACCATCAATGAATAAAGGACTCATAAAGATAGATTAGGAAAAGTCTTAGATGCAAGAGAAAAATGTGCAATGTTATATAAAAAGACAAACAAAGGAAAAATTTTAAAAAGAATTATAAAACATATAGGTATCAATATAAGAAATGCAAATTAGGCCAGCCATGGTGGCTCATACCTGTAATCCTAGCACTCTGGGAGGCCAAGGCTGATGGATCGTTTGAGCTCAGGAGTTCGAGACCAGTTTGGGCAAAAGCGAGACCCCATCTCTACTGAAAAAAAATAGAAAGAAATTAGCTGGACAACTAAAAAATATATATATATATAAAAATTAGCCGGACATGTGGCACATGCCTGTAGTCCCAGCTACTCAGGAGGCTGAGGCAGGAGGATCGCTTGAGCCCAGGAGTTTGAGGTTGCTGTGAGCTAGGCTGACACCAAGGCACTCTAACCTGGGCAACAAAGTGAGACTCTGTCTCGAAAGAAAGAAAGAAAGAAAGAAAGAAAGAAAGAAAGAAAGAAAGAAAGAAAGAAAGAAAGAAAGAAAGAAAGAAATTCAAATTAAAGTAATTATTAGAGACCATTTTTCCATCAAATAGAACTGTTATTTAAAGATAATTATTGCCTATGATGTTGGATAGAGATGGGTAAACTCACACAGTATCTGAGGGACTGTCAATCTGTAGAGCTTTTCTGGAAAGCAATTTGCCTAAGTCTATCAAGAGTTTATATTGATAGAATAAAATAAGTTTTCACAAGTCTATAATGATCTAAATAAATAACTGAATAAATAAAAAAGTGGAGTAGAAGAAGGGACAACGACTTTTTATAGTCGAATTCTATTTAATAAACATATAAGGAAGGATGGTCATAGAAAATCACTTTTGGGAAAATATCACAGTAATAATTATTACAGACATGCTAAAGTTAGTGGGCAAAAGTATGAGAGACAGAATATTCTCATAACCCCAAAGAATCTTCCTATAAGATATGCATTGATTGCAAAGGGAAAAATAGGAACTTCAGAGCAGATAAGTAAGCGGGCACCATCTCAACAAAGTGATCTAAAGGTAACAGCAATAGTAATGAGACATATTGACATCACAGGCCCCTAATATGATGGCCTCAAAGGGGCACAATATCACTTCTATGATATAGTTGCTAAAATGCATAATCAGAATGTAAATATGAGGAAACATCAGGAAAAACCAAATTGAGAAACATTCTACAAATAACCGGCTAATGGTCTTCAAAATGGTCAAGGTCATGAAAGACACAGACTGAGGAAATCTTCTAGATTAGAGGAAACTAACGAGATGGGACAAAATGCAATGTGGGTCATAGATCCAAAAAGAGACATTACTAGAACAATTAGCAAAATTGAATAAAGTCTATAGATTAATAATATTGTATTGTTAACTTCCTGGTTTTGATAATTATACTCTGATTATGTAAAATATTAACATTTGAGGAAAGTGGGTAAAGGGTATACAGACATTGTCTGTATTATTTATAAGTCTGTGATTATTTCAAAATGAAATAATGAGTGTGGGTGTGCACTCACCTGGAAAGCCTCAGCCTGGCGTCACACTTGTCATTCACCACAGCAAGCATGCAGCTGGTGAGCTCAGTCCAGTCAGCATGCAGCCTGCAGCTCTAGCCCATGGAAAGCCTGGAGAAGAGCCAGATCTCCTTTGTACTCAGCTGGTGGTAACCAAGTGCACTTTTTCTGGCCCATGTGGAACTTGCTTTTCTTTTCTAGCTGGATGTTGCGCACTAAGTGGCAAACAAAAGTGGTGTCCCTGGTCTTCTGGATGTGAAGGTATATGATCAGGTCATCACCTTTGATTTTGACCTTTACCTTGCAGTAGGAGATTGCTACGGCTGAAATTGTAGTGAGGCATAAATATGGTGGAGTGCTCACTCTCCTAGTGGTGTGGGTCTGGCACCAGGGAGCTAAATGCCTACAGGCAGAGAAGCTGGCATTCTGTGCTGGGGCACATGTATTGGACCATGATCATAGCAAATAGGAAGAGCATTATCCAAGTCAATGAGAAATTATAAATTTGCTTGAAACAATTACAAAAACTGAAAGCCTCAGCAAGAAAAGAAGTTATAAAGAATGCAGTGGAGATTTTAGAACTAAAAAATACAGTCACACAAAAAAATCAGTGAATAGGCTCAACAGCAGCATGGAGAGGACAAGCAAAATAATAAGTGGACTTGGAGATAAAATAATAGAAATTACCAAATCAGAACAAGAAAAAAATACAATAAAAATGAAAAGAGCCTCAGGGACTTGTGGAACTATAAGAAAATATTTAACATTCATGTCATTGGAGTCTAAGAAGGAGAAGAAAAAGTGTGGGCTAAAAAGGTTTTTGAAGAAATAGTGGCAGAAATTTTATCAAATTTGGCAAAAAGAAATAAAATTAAAGATTCACAAAGATAAGAAAACCCCAAAGAGAAAAACCCAAAGAAACCCACATCAAGATACAGCATAGTCAAACTTATGAAACTAAAGACAAAGAAAAAGTCCTGAAGGAAGAGAACAAACAATACCTTACATATAGTGAAAAACAATTTGAGTGACAGTGGATTTCTCATCAGAAACTATGATGACCAGTAGAAAGTGGCATAAAATTTTTAAAGTGATGAAAAAAAAAAAAAAAAGAACCAGAGTTCTTTATGTATACTTCAGGAATGAAGGGGAAATGAAGACATTCTCAGATGAAGGAAAACTAAGAGAACTTGTTGACAGTTGGCATGGATGCAGAGAGATACGAACACTCATTTACACTGCTGGTGGGATTGCAAACTAGTACAACCTCTATGGACAGTAATATGGAGATACCTCAAAGAACTAAAAGTAGAACTACAATTTGATCCAACAATCCCACTACTGAGTATTTACCCAAAGGAACAAAAAGACATTCAATAAAAAAGACACCTGCCCTCGAATGTTTCTAGCAGCACAATTCACAATTGCAAAGATGTGGAAACAACCCAAGTGCCCATCAATCCATGAGCGGATTAATAAAATGTGGTATATGTATACCATGGTGTACTACTCAGCCATAAAAAATGGTGAAATAATCCCTCTTGTGTTATCCTAGATGGAGCTGTAGCCCATTCTACTAAGTGAAGTATCACAAGAATGGAAAAACAAGCACCACGTGTACTCACCAACAAATTGGTAACAATCGATCAACACTTATGTTGTACACAGATGGAGGTAACATTCATTGGGGATTGGGCAGGTGGGAGGGGGGAGGAGGGGATGGGTAAATTCACACCTAATGGGTGTGGTCCATGCTGTCTGGGGAATGGGCACACTTATAACTCTGACTTGGGTGGTGCAAAGGTAATTTTTGTGACCAAGGCATTTGTACCCCTGTAATATTCTGAAATTAAAAAAAAAAAAGAATTGCCAAATGAATTCTCTAAACAGAAAGGAAATGATAAAAGAAGGAATCTTGAAACATTGGGAAGGAAGAAAGGACAAAAGAAAGAATAAAAACATTGGTAAATACAGTAAGCTTTCCTTCTCTGGAGTTTTCTGAATTATATTTGACCAATGAAGCAAAAAAATATAACATTGTACGATGTAAGAGAAAATATTTAAGACAATTATATCATAAATGGGGAAGGTAAAAGGATACAAAGGGAAGTGAAGTTTCCATAATACACATTCCAATTCAAACTGATAAAATGTTGATACCAGTAGAGTGTGATGAGTTTTGTACATATATATTTATATATATATATATTATCCATATATAAAGATTAATAAAGATGGCTATATAAATCTCCATCTTAATAGCTAGATCATAAAAAAGCTATACATTCAAAACACTATAAACATAAATCAAGATAGAATTCTGAAACTGTTCGAGAAACCCAAAGGAATTCAGAAAAAAGAAAATAGAGAATGGAAACAGACTGCACACACAGAAAACAAAAATTAAGTTGGTGGATGTAAGCCCTAATATATCACACTATGTCCCCCAAAAGTCCATGCCCACCTGGGGCCTCAGAATATGACCTTATTTGAAAATAGAGTCTTTGTAAATATAATTAAATTGAGGTCATACTGCATTAGGGTGGGTCTTGAATCCAACATGACTGGTAGGAAGAGCAAGACACAGAGACTCACAGGGCATAAGGCCATGTGATGTGAGAGGCAGTGATTGGAATGATGTATCTACAAGCCAAGGGACACCAAGGATTGCTGGCAACCACCAGCAACTAGAAGAGGCAAGGAAGCATTTTCCCCTAGGGCCTTCAGAGGGAGCACCACCCTACCAACATCTTGATTCCAGAACACAGATAACACATTTCTGTTGATTTTAGTCATTGAGTTTGTAGTAATTTCTTACTGCAGCCTAGGAAACTAATATAGGCACCATGCTAAATATTTATTTGTGTAAATTACTTCATTGTTTCCTCACAGAGCTCTATGAATTACTAGTCAATTTGCAGATGCAGAAAGTGAAGCCCAGAGACTGTGGGGACCAGGCCAAAGTCACCCAGCTCATAACCTGAACAGCCAGGATTCAAACCCAGCTGGTTCCCCGCTCCAAAGCCTGCTCGAACCGCACTGCGTCTAGTTTAAAACATGGGGTTGACCCTCTCCCAGTATTTGCTGGTGTTCTGAAAGCTCCCTGTGACTCCCTGGGCGTTGGGCTCTCCAGCCCTGTTTGCAAATCACTGCTGTACCGTGTGGAGGGATCAAAAGCACATAACCAGGGCGTAGGTTCTTATTTGCTTAAGCTCTTGCACCTCGTATAACTATTGAAACCTATTTATCTCGTCTTTATGGTTTATTCAATTACAGAAAGCCGATTTTGCCACAGTTGTGTGGTGAAATACTCCTTTCTCCAGCTCGTCTGGCTTGCGCCAATGAGAAGAGCGCCGTCTCCTGGCAACTCCCTTGAACTACATCCCAAAGCCCTCGGGGAGGGCGTTGCTGAGGCCTTCAGCAAGAGACAGTCACTGCTGCAATGCAGGCTTTGATAAGGGGAAGAGAAGAAAGTCCACGTGGTCGTGGGGCACAGGAAGGGCGCGAGATAAGCGGGTGTCAGTGTGAGACTGCAGAGCCTCAGCTTTAACCATTTCGCTCTGACTCCCAGGGGGATGCAGTCTGACATTTTATTAAATTTGACATCAGGAAAAACCGACCCCAGCGGTGCAACCTGGAACTGCAGTCATTCCCAGGTGACGTGTTGTCCTGTTATGTGGCGAGTTGCCATCACCTTGCAAAGTCCCAAAGTGAGAAACTAGGAAATGAAAGAGACGTGAACCTGCGGGATTCAAACATTGGCAGGCACTGTGGACGTTGCTTCCTCCTCATGCACTGGACAGACAGGGAGACAGGTGCAGAGGGGCACAGTGACATTCCTGCATTCCTGGAGCTGATGAGCCAGGGAGCTGAACCTCCAAGCCCGCCTTTGAGCTCCCAGGCCGGCCTCTGCCCTCTGCACTCCCACGGGCAAAAGCCTGTAAAAGAGGGAAGTAGGGAAAGATGCATGGGAAACACTATGGAGGGTCTGGGGCAAGGCTTTGCCTCACATCTGAATAAAAACTGCTTTAACCAGTGCTCAGATTTGCCATGGTTTCGCCTGGAAAGGCCTTTAGAAAAGACCTTCCAGAAAAATTGCACAAGTGCAATTTCAGAATATCAGCTGGAGAAATTGCCTTCCAGCTGTGTCTGCTGCATCCACCAGGATTCTTGTTGCGGCTGCCCTGACATTTCTTTTTAACATGCCTGATGTGAAAAAAGAGATCTTTGGGTACTGGTCTCTGGGAACCGGGAAGGCCATCTTGCAGCTCTGCTGGTCTGGTCCAGCTTTTCTGATTTAACCTTTGCCCTGGAGGTAGTGATAGCGCCCATACCCCAGACTACTTCCTTGGTAAGGGAGGGGATGAATTCCCACTGGCTGAGCCCTCTCACACACTCTGGCACCCACTGTGCACTCACGTGCTCCCTGTGAGCTCCTCCTCTGACTGCCCACTGGGGAATCTGTGCCCAGGGCCTACCGCAGGGTCAGACGTGAGAGGGGCCGGGGAATAGGTCATGAATCCATTTTCAGAGTGTCCTGAAGGCCGTTCCTGCAGCACGAAGCCCTTCTGACTCTTACCAGTGCTGGGGTGGGGGGTGGCCTGAATTGGCGTGTGTGTGGGGAAGGGAGGCTCAGTTAATGCGGGCACCCCTGATTCCTGATTTCTGTGGGAGGGGGTGTTGTGAGTGGAAGAGCAGCCTCGGGTGCACAGATGGACTCTGGTGGCCAGGGAGAGGAAGCGCTGTCATGGTGGCCACAGAGGGAGCCTTCTGAGAAAAGGCTGGTTCCGGGGCGTGGGTCAATCCAACTCAGCGGCCTCGGGGACTGCTCTGCAGAACTGGGAGAGAGCCCGAGGTTCAGCCTGGTTCCAGGTGGCTGAGTTGGAACAGACGGCAACAGTGACTAGTGTATGTGCCACTGTCACCATGGCAGCAGGAGGAGAACCAGTTGGGTACAGGCTGCAGTGAGATTGTCTCCTAGTCTCAGGGCCCAGGGAGCAAGCCATAGCCCTTGGAGGTTCCAGCTGGTTGGGTCCCCTGAATCTCTGAGGGCCGGGTCACCCTGCTTGAGGGTCTCAATCTCTGCCCTTCATCAGGGTGATGTTTGGAGTGTCATGGAGATGTAGCTGCTCTCCACTGTCTGGAGTCCTGCTTGCCCCTCAGATTCTCTTCCTGGGAGGAACTGGGAATGTGAAATGATGTAAGGTTGGGCCCAGAGGGAGCACACATTCATGTGGGGCCAGCATCCAATGTACCTATAAGACCAGGACATCTATGTGCAAGGACAAGGCCCCAGGCCCAAAACTGGGAGCCCAGCCTAAGGGCAATGTGGGCAAGCCTGCTGGGTGGGAGAGGGTCACTCTGCTCTTTCTGTAAAGTGCAAGGCCAGGAAGAAGTGTCAAGAAGTCTGTGCTGCTCTCCACTGGGCAGGCAGTTGGGCAATGTGGCCAGGTCAGTCCTGAGGACATGATCATTCACTAGAGATCTCTGCTCTCTGACTGAGATGCTCTAATGGGGAAAGAACCGAGGGCTAGGATTGCTTGGGAATTAATGGGAAGGGGCAACTTTTGTTAACTTTCAATATCACAAGGGCAGAGCAAGGGCTGTAGAGGATTGAATGAAAGGCCAGGAGAGAAGTTCACCTATGGATGAGGCCAATAGTGAAACAACAATGTACATCAGCAAATACTATTTTTCATTATTGAGTTGAAATCCAGATAACAAAATTAACCATTTTAAAAATGTACGACTCAGTGGCATTTAGTACTTTCACAATGTTGCATAACCATCACCACTGTTTAATTGCAAAACATTTTCATGTCCCTAAAAGGAGACCTTGTACTCATTAAGCAATCATTCTCCCTTCTGCCTCCCCTGGCCCATGGCAGCCATTAACCTGCTTTCTCTCTCTATGGATTTACCTATTCTGAACATTTCATATGCTTTCTTTCCTTTGAGTATAGCTAGGAGTGGAATTGCTGGGCCATAGGATAATTCTAGGCTTAACATTTTGAGAAACCACCAAACTGTTTTCCATAGTGGCTATACCATATTACATGCCCACCAGCAAAGAATAAGGATTCCAATTTCTTTACATCCTCACCAACACTTGTCATTTTCTGTCTTTTTAAATAACCATCCCACGCTGTGAAGTGGTATCTCATTGTAGTGTTGATTTGCATTTCCCTAATGACTAATGCTTTTGAGCATCTATTCATGTGCTTGGTGGCAATTTGTATACCTCCTTTGGAGAAATGTCTATTCTAACCTTTTGCCCATATTTAAATTGGGTTGTTTGACTTTTTTGTTGTTGCGTAGCTAGAATTCTTTTTATAATTCTGGGTACAAATCTCTTATCAGAAATACATTTTAAAATATTTGCTCCCACTCAATAGGGTGTCTTTTCACTTTCTTGGTAGTATCCTTGGATGCACAAAAGTTTTAAAATTGTCATGAAATCCAGCTTTTCTGTCACTGCCTCATTTATAGAAACAAAACAAAAATAAAACCAAACACCACCAATAACCAAAAAACCCAACTCCCCAAACATACAACAAGAAAGGGAAATAACCAAGAGACATTGAGAAATACATAATGATACCTCCATTCAAGGCATTACTAGGTAGTTTTTGATATGGAAAAATAATAACATGGAAAGATAAACATAAAGTGAAAGAAGAAGGTTTCAAAGTAGTATGTTCCCCTCCCCCCAAGTGAAAGTTCATGGAAAACCCAACAGTCTCCCTTGGGGGTGGGGTAGAGTAGGCGTAGGATGGGAGTGTGCATGCCCTTTATATTTCTTTTTCTTATCTGCTCTGGTGCCCCCTGGAACTGCATGTTTAGCTGCTATCTTGCTTTCTACTGACGCAGTTGCTTAGGTCCCAGTCTCCAGAGATGGGATGGAGGGAAGACATGTGGGCCAATCTCAGCAAGGCCCCAGGCCTGTTCCCCAAGCCCTAGATTTCTTATGTCTCCTGGACCTCACCCAGAAAGGACAGGGTCATCTTCCACCTTTGCCAATCCTCCTTCTTTCCAGCCCGATTCCCTGCCGGTCCAGGGGGGATTGGGGGCTCCAGAAAAGAGCTTCTGCTTGGGGATCTATTTCAGACTGGGCTCCCATCCTTGGGTTCTCTGTGAAATGGGGATAACGGTTAGGTGGTGCGCCTAGCGTGGTGCCCGGAACACGGCAGGCTCTCATCAGGTGCCAGTCCCCTCCACTTGGTTCCCTTTCCTCAAAGTAACAAGGCTGCTCCAGGTGAGACGTGATGACAAATATTTTAAGACTTCACATTACATGCCCGCAAGGACCCCGAAGGATCCTTCCTAAAACCTGTGGGTGTGCAGGGGTTGCCTGGGGCCACACAGTCACAGGTGGAAGAGGTGAGCTCAGGTCACAGGGCTTTGATCTTCTGGGCACCACTTTTCACCAGGGCAGGGCCAGCCTGCCTGTCCTCCTCTGTAGCAGGGGGCGGGATGAAGGGTGGGAGGGGTGGTCCTCCCTCTCGACGAGGCCTAGGACCCAGCTCTGGGCTGATCATCTCCCCTCTTGGTTTGCTGAGTGAGGACGTCCCAGCAGTGGGCATGGGACCATCAGGGACTGAACAGAACCATCTGGATGAAGGGGAGGGAAGCTCAAGGACTGAGGTCCACCCCTCCTGTGGGTGGCACATGCCGCAAGGCATCACCACCAGTGCTGTTGGAAGGGTCCTTCTTGTCAGAGTGCTCTGACCCCTGGGTAGCCCTTGGCGACAGGTAGGGAGTGGACCCAGGGCCCCTAATCCTAGGCTGTGCTCCTCAGTATGAGCATAGCACCCTGTCCTCAAGATGCCTCCCCACTAGCTCTGTGCTCCTTCCTCTAACATGCCCCGCTGCCCTCCTCCCCAGCCCTCTGCCCTCCTGCCAGACCTACTCCCCAGTCCCCTGCCATCTGCCAACCCCTGCAGCTGCTGCAGCTCCAGAGTCCTTGGCCAGGTTTCTTTGGGGATCCATGGGGAGTGGAGCTCTCACAGGACAGAGTTTGGGTCCAAGGTGGGGGAAGGGACATGGGCTCTGGGACTCTGTGGTTTATCTACTCCAAGACTCCAGAGCCACATGGCTGGCAGGGAGAGGCCCCTGGCAGGGAGAGGAGTGTCAGGGATACATAAAATGACCAGCAGACAGTCTGTTTCACTTCACTTCACCCTTGCCCACCCTCGGGGCTCAACTGAATGCAGCACTTTTGAACACCAGGCTATAAAATGGAAAAAAAAGGCTTACGTTTTAGGTCATTTGAACAAAGGCTGTGAAGGGGTCAAACTGCCACCTCTTGGGGCCAGGTTAGGCTGCTGCCTGCTTCTCCCTGGATAGTGTTCTGGGTCACTTTAGGTCTTGGCACAGCTTCCGGAGGCAACAAGTTCCCTGCCACAGCCCCAGGCCTCTGTCCCCGCCCAGGCCTGGCCCCGGCCCCCTGAGCCCCTTTGAGGCTTGTCCCCGCCAAGCTCCTGGCCATCAGAGCTGGTGACCTCACCACCGGGCCTCTCTCTTCCCAGGCTATTGCATCACACCCACCAGAAACAGGAGGCCTCCAGTCGGGATTGTCGTTTACTGAATCAAGGACTTATTTTTTTTAAAACTCAGACAAACGATAAGACGTGACAACACCAGAAACAAGAACATTTCTCCGACCAGCCTGTGCTGACCAGTACAGTGAATCACACGCAGAAAGGACGTCATTCTGGTCGGTGTCGGAATTTGCAGAAGCTCTGCCTGGAAAACAGACTGCAAATAAATAAAGTGCAGGGAGACCCCCTCACGCAGCAAGGGCCGGTGGGGCAGAGAGAGGTGGGAGGGGAGGCATGAAAGCTGCAACACGCCACCACCTGGCGTGGCCACCACCTGGTGTGATGGGCCAGAAAGTGGGGCAGGAACAAGATGCGGAGGGCCAGTCTTTGGGGCCAGCACAGCTCTAGCTGAAGCAGATGCAGATGTGGCCCTTTGCAGGGGTTGGAGCGCTCTGCAGTGGGGACCTCTGAGGACAGGGACGCCTGAGGCTCATTTCTCCCTGTTGGAGAGCAGCCTCCTTGCCCTGGCTGGAACCCTCCACCTCCGACTTGCACAGGGAGGACTCAGAGCCCAGAGAAGCTCCTCCTGCTCAACAGCTCCATCCCCGCCCACGCAGCACGCACGCAGGAGCAGTGCACGCAGGAACTCACGCACACAGTGTGTGTGTGCGCGCGCGCGCTCTCTGTTATGAGCCCTCCTCCTCCCTTCCTGGATGGCCCAGGAAGAGGCTGGGGCTGGGCACCTAGTCACCCAGAGGGTGAGATCAGGGCTGGAAAGGGTCACATCTGAATGTCAGACCCAAGGAGGCTCCTCACACCCCCTCTGCGCTCCTGCAGCCCCGAGTCACTTTTGTCCCTCAGAGGCGCCCCAAGGTCTGTGCATGGGGTCAGCAGGCTGACAGGGCGTCCAGGGTGGACGGGGTTGGGTGGATGAGAAGGGCCAGCAGGACACTTGGCACAAAGAAGCACACCATCGGGCCTTGGCTGTGGGCAACCGCAGGGGCACATGGCAGCCACCGTCCAGCCTCATCCCGGGGTGAGGCAGCCAGAGGTCTTCATTCGGTCCCGGCTCCAGCGGGCAGCTGAGGAGGGCAGATGGCAGGAGGCTGGGCCACTCTGCCTTGGGGCTGGCCAGACTGCTGCAGTTCTCAGTCCCAAGAACTGAGAACATGGGCCTCGAGCTACCAGTGCCAGAGATGTGGGAACGGGGATGGGGGCCTCGGGCTGCTCCTGGCCATTTGGGTACACCAGTTAGCAGCATGCCCTGGGCCCCCAGGACCAATCCAAGCCCATCTCGACGATATCCTCCTGTGATCCTGGGCATGGGGGACTGAGCCTGGGGACAAAGAGATAGGATCATGCCATGGGTCCCAGTAACATACTACCCCAGGTTTATCCCTTCAACCTCCTTGTTATGTCATGCCCCAGAAGCCACACCGCCCCATCACCCCCACTCTGCCGCCAAACTGAGAGGCTTGTGCCACTCAACTGCTGAGGAGTCCTTGGTCAGGCTTGGGTGAGGCTGGGCTCCGAGGTGAAAACTTGATTTCCTAGGGCTTCTGGACCCTTCTCTCCCATCCCCCTGTCTGACTCACTGTCCTGCTGGTCTCCCCTGTGATCTTCCATATTGCTCTAAGGAAAGCTAGGTCCCCAGATTCCCCACCCTGGACCCCTCTCTCCCTAGGTGGCCTGGGAGCCCTGTGCCCCACCCCCACCTTGCCAGGTCTTGCAGAAGACTGGGAAGGGCCGTGGGGGCCTGCAGGTCCAGGGGCAGACTCAGCTCCACAACTTCCCAGCTGTGTGACAAGGGCAAATCCCTCCCCCTGCCCAGCCTGTTTCCGCCATCATCAGGAGGGGAGAACACATCTTTCTCACAGTGTTCCTAGGAGATCTCAGAGCCCGGGGAACATGGCCGTCCTCCCCATGCCAGGACCCCATCACTGGGTAACCCCACCCATGCTGTGCCTCTACCTGGAAGGCCCTTCCTCTCCTGCTGGTCAGGCCGTTCACTCAGCTGCTCCCCAGGCAGCTCCAGGGCCAGGGGTGCCCGTAGGCAGGGATGAGACTCTTGACAAGGCCACAGAAGAAGCAGCCGGGTGACCACTTACAAACGCCAATGCCTGAAAGAGAAAGAAGGAGATACAGACCTCAGAGTTGCCTGGCCACCCAGAGAGGTCCTTGTTTCCTCCAAAGGTGGCCTCCTCTACAACCCCCTTCTCCACCTGCTCTGCCCACTCCAGCCTGAGAGCTGCTGTCTGCTGGAGAAGATCCCATTTTCCCAGATCCCTTCGGTAAGCAGTGGGCTTCTTGAGGCCATGGATGGCTGGAGGACGGGCCTGTGGCCCTGGGAGGGCTGTGGCAGGAGCAGCAGGGAACACGGGCTGCCATGGCAGAAGAGCAGGGTTGTGGGGGAGGGGTTGGGGAGGAATGTTCTCTCCCACTCTCCCTGTCTCCAAATGCAGAGTTGTGGGGGTGTCCTGAGATAGAGGATCGCGGAGCAGAGGGACAGCAGGAGCAAGCAGAGACTGGTCCTCTGGCCCCAAAGACAAGGCGGAGGCAGTTTTGCCAACGGGTGTAAAGCAGGTGCAGAGAGCCCCAGGGCTGAGGGCTGAGAAGGGGTGAGCCCTGGGGTTTGGCTTAGAAGAGAACCTCCCTTCCATGGCCTGCTGGAGAGGGTTGGAAGAGAAGGTGAGGTATCTTTTCTTCTGAATCTAGGGCCTTCCCTGACCCCGCCCCTTGCCCATTTCCAGGGATTCAGGTGACACCACTGGGGCCTCTGCAGAAATAGGGGTGGGCACGGGGCCCAGGGCTGGAGGGGGTGGGCACTGGGCTGGAGGAAGCAGGGGGAGGCCCCTGCCTGTCTGTAGCGCTGGGCTGTCACTGTGAGATGCTGAGGCAGCGGAGGTATCACGGCAGGGGAGGAGGGGAGAGCCCGTGGCTGCCTTTCCTTTCTCCTGCCCGGCTCAACAGCTTTCCGGGTTGGTTTGCCTGGGTGTCTTTCCTATTTCCTGCAAACCACTAAGGCGCCTCCACATCCAGATGTCATAGCAACCGCCTCCCCCACGCCCATTCCAACCTGTCGCCCCCTACCTTTCTGCTCTGGGCCTGGCAGATGAAGTGGCTGCAGCAGAATTCCTTCCTTCTGGTTCCCCACTTTGGCCAACGAGAGGCAACAGGTCGGCCGAACTCAAATAGTTTCTCGTGCCCGGTGGAAAGGGGCCGTTTAGCGAGTTTCTGCGCGATCCGGGTCGGGCTGCGACTGGGGCCGGGGCTTGGTGGCCGTCCCCCTGCTGCGAAGGTCTCGAGTGGAGGGGCCCGGGCCGCCCCGCGTCCGCCCCCCGCCGCATCCCTGGGGCTCTCGGCCACCCCGCTGTCCTTCATGCTGGCGTCCTGACCCAGGGCAGGCGGGTGGGCGGGGGGCGACCCTCCCCCCGGGCCACTGGCGCTGCGGCGGCGCTCACTCGATCCGCACCTGCAGGCGGACGTTGAGCATCACCGAGGCCACGATGTAGAAGTAGGGGAAGTTCATGCGCAGCCGCCAGGCCAGGTCGAAGAAGGTGAGCAGCGTGCGCGTGAGCCCCTTGCAGAAGGCGCCGTAGGAGCTGCGGGCCGCGGCCGAGCGCGACAGCCGCACCGCCAGGCCCGACAGGGCTGCCGCTGCCGCCGCCGCAGACAGAGCCGCAGACGCCGCCATGGGCCCGGGCCGGCGCAGGCCCTGCCAACCGACAGACAGACAGACAGACAGGAGCAGAAGCCTAGCGGGCGGCCAGACGCGAGGACTGGAGAACCCGGCCAGCAGCTTGGCGTCCTGCCCGCCCCGCCCTCGCCCTTGCCGGCCACCAACAGCTCCGCCCCCTCACTGCGGGCCGGCGCCAGCGTAGCCCCGCCCCAAGCGTAGCCCCGCCCCTTGCCTGGAGCTGCAGAGGCCGCCCGGGCCCCGCCCACGTGGACCTCGCGCCTGGCCCCGCCCCTCCCTCCGGCCCCGCCTACTCCCGGGTCCAGGTTCTCCTGGGAGCTGTGCCTGAAGCCAGAGCGGTTTGGAAGGCGGAGCTGCCAGGGATGCTTTTGTGGAATCCCCTAGAGTGGAGTGGGAGTGGAGAGCTGGACGTCTGCACCGCTTTGCTGATTCTGTACAGAAAGCACTTCCAGAAGGCCTGGCCCGTTCACAACACTCCCCCTTCTCCCACGGTGTCCCCAGAAAACCCTACCAGCCAACCCGTTGTACCTTTCTTTAATTCGCATAGTGCAGTAACTGCACTATGGAGTGCCACCAAACCTACATGCGTGTATTGTTTCCCTTTCTGGTATATGTGCTGGTCGCATATATTTATTGGTGAATTTTCCCGTTGTCTTTCCCTTTCTGAGCACTCCTCTTAATCCATTGCTTGCTCTAGTTGCTGCACAAGGTTGCCTCAGGTTCTCATTTGCACTTGTTTATGGCCTTTGTTGCTCCTGTGCTTAAAAGCCTTTTCGTGGTTTCATTTAATCTTTATTAAAGGTAAATTAATCCAAACCCAACCCAAACCCAGTCATGTTTTTCCAGACTATTTCCTGAAGCAGGGAAATGCTCACGGTTCGTTATGGTCATGGCTTTAAGAAAACTGTCTGCAAAGAAGTAGGTTCACCATGACCCCATCCCAGTTTTCACAAGAAGGACTGACCTGGATATTTAGGTCTTCTCAAAATTTGTGTCCAGTGTCATGCTTGAAAGTCTCATGTAACTGTTTAAGGAACCCAGCATATTCATACACTGACTCGATAATTCTTCTACCTACATGGTTGAGTAATTAAAAGAGAGAGAGAGAAAACTGAAGCATCAAGGAAACTGAAGGAGATGATGTGGAGCAGGATTGATAGGTAGTCTGCTCTCCACCTGCTGCCAAACACAAATTCTGTATCCATGAATACATCCTTTAACAAAGGGGAAATAAACACATTTTCAGATAAAGGAAGATTAAGAGAATTTGTCAACATCAGACCCCCCCCTCAAAGAATGGTAGAAGTAAGTTCCCTAAACAAAGATAACAGAAGGATGATGGCACTTCAAGAAGTAAAAAGAACAACTGGAATGAGTAAAAACATATGTAAATATAATAGACTATTCTCCTCATGAGTTTTTAAAATGATGTTTGATGGTTGAAGCAAAAACTATAATGTCATCTGATATGGTGCTCAATATTGCAGAGGAAATACTTTAAATTTTTTAATATAAAAGTGAGGAGGGTAAATAGACCTAAATGAAAGTAAGATTTATACACCTTACTGAAATTGGTTTAAAATGTCAATGCCAGTAGACTGTGACAAGTTGATATGTATATTGTAATATCTAGAATAACCACTAAAGTAAGTATACAAAGATATATATTTTTAAAAAAACACTGTCCAGGCACAGTGGCTCATGCCTCTAGCCTCAGTAGTTTGGGAAGCTGAGATGGGAGGATTGCTTGAGGCCAGGAGTTCAAGATCAGCCAGGGCAACACAGTGAAATCCAATCTGTTAAAAAAACAAAGGAAAAAAAAATTAGCCAGGTGTCACACACCTGTAGTCACAACTACTCAGGAGGCTGAGGCAAGAAGATTTCTTGAAGTCCAGGAATTTGAGGCTTGCAGTAAGCTATGATAGTGCCACGGCACTCCAGCCTGGGTGACAGAGCGAGACCCTGTGTCTAAAACAAACAAACAAACAAACAAACAAACAAACAAAACTATAGATAAGTCCAAATTAAATTCTAAAGAATGTTTAAGTAACCCACAGGAAAACATGATACAGAAACAAAGGAACAAGAAACAGAATTAATAAAAAGAAAACGTACTAGAATGAAACATATAATAAAATGCCACATTCAGGTCCCAATATATCAATAATTACGTTAAATGTAAGTGACCTAAATATACCAATTAAAAGACAGAAATTGGCAGAGTGAATTAAAAAAAAACAAACAAACCCATGACCCAACTCTGTCCTGTCTACAAGAAACTCTCTTCACATTTTCTTAATTTTAAAGGTTTATTCATTCTTAAGTATGATTTTAGGCTTCTTATAAACAAACCATTTCCCCCAAAAAACTATACATAATTTTATAGTGAAAACAAATTTTAGAAATTGAACTTGGAAAGTTGAAAAGAATCTTTAAGGGCATCTATTTTAATGTCCCCCCTCTTCATGGAAATCCTATTTTAACAATATTCCTGACCAATGACCAATTTCCAGCTGGTGCGAGAACTGTTAAGTGAGAGGAACTTCATCGCTTTTCAAGACACCCCATTCCCTATGTTGAACAAAGAAAGTTTCAATCCGTTGGTCTAAATTCTAAATTTTGGAAAATGCAATAGTAGGGTAATCTTTCTTCAGCATGGTAGACTTTTAGATAGCTGAAGTAACACTCATGACTCCTTACAAAATATTTGTTCTCTAAACAACAGACTTCTTTCAAGTGTTCTTCAGATCAGTTCCTTTATCATCTGCATTACCTTCCTCTGGAAACACTCCATTTTATCAATGTTCTCTTAAAATGAGGAATCTACAATGGAGCACTATACTACATATGTGGGGTATCAGTTTTATTTTTTTCCCATCCAGATATTTGGCTTCAGAAATAATCATATTAGGAAATGCTTATGAATAAATTAGTGTTTCTTTTTTTAAATAACAGCTTTATTAAGATATAATTTGCATATTATAAAATTTATCCCTTTAAAATGTGCAATTCAGTAGTTTTTAGTATATCTGCAGGGTTGTGCAACCATCACCACTATCTAATTTTAGAACATTTTTCTCACCACTAAAACAAACCCTGTACCTCTTAGCAGTGAAACCTCCTCTTAGTCTCTGGCAATCACGAATGGACTTTCTATCTCATGGACTTTCCTATGCTGAACACTTTATATATATGGAGCAGACAATATGTGGTATTTTGTGACTGGCTTCTTTCACTTAGCATAAAGTTTTCAAGGTTCATCATGTAATCAGTATTTCATTTTGTGTGGCTGAATAATATTCCATTGTATGGGCTGAACAAATTTTGTTTATCCATTTAACAGTTGATAGACATTTGGGTTGTTTCCACTTTTTTGGCTATTATGAATAATACTGCTATAAATGTTCATGTACAAATTTTTATGTGGACATATGTTTTCATTTCTCTTGGGTGTGCACCTAGCAATGGAATTGCTGTACCATATGGTAACTCAATGTGTAAGTTTCTGAGGAATAGCCAGACGGTTTACCAAAGTGGCTGCACCATTCAACAATTCCACCAGAAATACATGAGTGTTTTAGTTTCTTCATGTCCTTGCCAACACTTTTTATTGCCTATCTTTTTGATTATAAACATCCTACTGAATGTGAAGTAGCATCTTCTTGTGATTTTTTATTTATATGTCCTTTATGACTAATGATGTTGAGTATGTTGTCATGTGCTTCTTGGCTATCTTTGGAGAAATGTCTATTCAGATACTTTGCTGATTTTTTAAAAATTTACATAAAATAAACATAAAATTTACCATTTTAACCATTTAAAATTGTACACTTCAGTGTCATTAGGTGCATTTGCAGTGATGTGCAACCATCACCACTATCTGGTTCCAGAACTTTTTCATCACCTCAAGTGGAAACCCCATAACCACTAAGCAGTTACAACCCAACCTCCTCCCCTCTCCCAGCCTATGGCAACCACTAATCTGCTTTGTATTTCTATAAGTTTGCCTACTCTGGATATTTCATATATCCAGAGTGTATATATATATATATATATATATATATATATATGGAATTCCATATGATTCCATGTATAATGGAATCATACAATACATGGTCTTTGAATTGGCTTGTTTCACTTATTATGTTTTTGAAGTTCATTCATGTTGTAGCATGTCTCAGTGCTTCATTTTTTAAGGCTGAATAATATTTCATTGTATGTATCTATCATATTTTGTTTATCCATTAATCTATTTAAGCACATTTGTGTTGTTTTCACCTTTCCACTATTGTGAATAATGCTGCTATAAACATTGCATACAAGTGTTTGTTTGAATGCTTATTTTCAATTCTTTTGGGTGTACTACCTCAGAGAGAAATTGCTGGATCATGTGGTAATTCTGCATTTAACATTTGAGAAACAGTGGGTGCACACTGCCCCTCCCCCCTTCCCTTAGCCTCTGGAAGGTCTCATGCAGTAAGGGATTTCCCCTTATATGCCAGTCATCCAAATAAAACTTGTATGATACTTCTACCTCATGTTCATATCTTTTTCCTTGATCAGCCCTGAAATCTCTCAAACTAGCTACAGTGTTCCAGAACAGATTTGTTTCAGGGAGACTTTAGTGAAGTAGGATCCCTGGCTGGAGTAACTGCAACCCAACATGGCCCTGCCCGCCCTGCGCCCCACAAAGCTGACCCGACTCTCCTCTGCCCTGACACTTTCATAGTACTCCATGGCCTCAGGCAAATGGGCATTGCAGCTAGAGAGGAAAATTTTCTTGCTTTAAAAGCAACTGGATATTGGCTCTTCATAAATCAGCATTTTGCACATCAGCCTGAAATCCTAGCAGCTGTGCTGGGGGTACCCAGCACTCAGTCTCTGCCTGCCTGGGTATCCCTCCTGCAATCTGCATAGGGGAGCACTCAGTGTTCCAAACAAGGCTGAACTTTGCAGGTGGCTGTTAGAATGCAACAGCCAGTACAATTTCTTCTGTCCGGCTGCAGCAAATGGAGCCCTGGACCCTTCTCACTTTCTGGTTGCCATTGAGATTTAGAGGGAACATCGCCTCCTACCTCCCTACTCACTTTCCCTTCCTTCAGTTTACAGTTTCCTTTCTCAAATGCCGGAATTCTGGTAGAATCTGTTAAACTTTCATTTCCTTTCCTGCACTAATGGCTTTTTTTTTCCATCCCAAGAGTAACTTGGATATCAGAAGGTGGTCACTGCCATCCATTGAGAGGATTGTGTAAGTCATTCCATGTGTCTTTATCTAATATTTTGTTAGGAGTGAGAGAATGGCCCTCTTCTTTTTAGAATTTTGAAAAACATTTTTGTAAATGTGTCAAATAGTTGTTACTCACCAGCTATTAAAACTTCAAATTCTGTAGGGTTTTCAGACTCAATTTCCTGTTTGTAGCCAACTCTAGTAGTCAACTTGCCTGTGGGAAGAATTCAGAATTGGGCCCCAAAATTGTAGTAGCCTCATTTATCTTCTCCAGGTATCATGCTGACTGGCATACACAAAAAGTATCTGGTGATGGTGTCAGGTTTCGACCAAGTCATAAAATTATGACCAAGTCATAAAATTCCATTTAAATTATTTGATCATCATATTCATGTTGCATCCTAGTCTTTTAGCATCTTTAAATTTCAGCAGCCATCCTGAAGGGTAATCATCATCTAAAACCTAGCAGTTCGAAGTGGAGTAAAGGGTTGTAATTGGCCCCTGTTGCCTGGACTTGCAGTGGAGGGGGCTTGTAAGGAGTTGGAAAATGGGGCTCTGGGACAGGTTAGGTGGGATCTGTGAACCCAGTTAGTCTGAATTCACAATGAGCATTATTATTTAACTGATAAGTCCCATTCACATGTGGGACCCTTAGCCAAGAAGAAGGATTTTTGAATAAAGGAAAAGATTGTTACAATTACATAGAAATGAGAAATATTCTTTTGTCAAAAAATAGCCAAAATCTATCCAAGTGCCCGTCAATTCATGAGTGGATTATTAAAATTTGGTATATGTTCACAATGGAATATTATTCAATTCTAAGAAATGACAGTGATCTAGCACCGCTTATACTATCCTGGATTAAGCTTAAGTCCATTATCCAAAGTGAGGCGACAAAAGATTAGAAAAATGGGCTCTACATGTACTAGCCATCAAATTGGTACTGATTGATTAACACTATGGTGCTCAAAGGGTGGTGGTGTTCACCAGGGATTCGGGGTTTGGGTGGATAGACCCACATCTGAGGGATGTGGTGAGCACTGTGGAGGGGAAGGGCAGACCTCTAACCCTTGCTAGGGAGAGACAAAGATATAAAATGTAACCAAAATGTTAAAAAAAAAAAAATTTATCAGGTGTCGGGCAGGTGGGAGGGGGGAGGAGGGGATGGGTATATACATACATGATGAGTGCGATGAGCACCACCTGGGGGATGGACATGCTTGAAGCTCTGACTCGAGGGGAGGGGGGGAACAAGGGCAATATATGTAATCTTAGCATTTGTACCCTCATAATATGCAGATCAACACCAAAGTGGACATATAGGAAAAACATTTATTGGGTGTCAGGCAGGTGGGAGAGGGGAGGAGGGGATGGTATATACAAACACAATGAGTGAGATGTGCAACTTTTGGGGGATGGTCACGCTTGAAGCTCTGACTTGAGGGGGTGAGGGGGGGCATGGGCAATATACATAACCTTAACATTTGTACCCCCATAATATGCTGAAATAAAAAAAATAATAATAATAAAAATAATAAAATAAAATAAAAAATAGCCAAAATCAAAAGGCATACATCAAATTAGTATAAATATTCACAACAAATATAATATGGCTGATAGCTTTCCTCTATAAACAACCCCTATGAATTGATTAGATAAACAAAGAGCAAATAATCTACACTAGAGTCACCAATATCACAAAAAATCCAAGTTATTGGGTGATTTCACCTACAAATTGTTGCCATAGTCTGAGCCCTGGGGACAAGTCACAAAACCAGGAAGGGTGGAGTTGGGACTGGATCTCATGTCTTCTAAGCAATATTGCTTCTATTTATAGCCACTTATAAGATTATCATGAGTAAGGACAAATATTGTTTAGGAAAAGGCAAGTAGGGAAGTAAAATATTCTGATTTGGTCTGACTCACCTTAAAACCAGATTCTCTTCCTTGGTCTCTTGCAATTGCCCAGGTCCTTACCTCTCTCTTATTCAATTATTCTTCAAATATCAATTGAGCACTATCTGCCAGGTGTTGTTCTAGGTGCTGGAGGCACAGTAGAATCAGCAACAACAATGAAAAAACTCGTGCACTCAAAGAGCTAATGGGAAGAAAAACAGCTAATGGAAAAGCTAGCGGAAGTCCAGGCTGAGAGAATAGCTGTTGCAAAGACACTGAGGTTGATTCTCCCTATGGATTATTGATGAGGCCTTCGCTTAAGCCCTTTTTGGAGAACACACACGCGCGCACACACACACACACACACACACACACACTTTTTTTCTGCAAAGAAAGATGCATGTAAGATGGGGGATTCATACAATGAAATAATAGTATGCAGTACTTGGAAGGAAGACCCTAGATACACACATAGTAACATGGATAGATCTTTAAAAATATGCAGAAGGGAAAAAGTAAGAAACAGTATAAGATCTATATGGCAAAGCACCATTTTGGTAAAAAGAAAGTATGTGTATGGGATATTGGAATCCAGGCTTTTCACTGTTGGAAAAAGAATTTACAGATAAATAAGAAAGAAAGGCAACAATGAACCTAGTGATGCTGGACCACATTTTGGGTAGAACGTTGGATAGTATCCCATTTTATGAATCGTTGATAATTTATATATCCATGTAGCTTCGATTCCTATAATCATTGGTTACCTACTATATGCAGGCACTGTTCTAGGAGCTAGGTTATTGATGAACATTTGGGTTATTTCCAGTGCTTTGCTAGTATAAGTAGTGCTGGTGTGTCTTCTGATGCACATATTGAAGAGTCTCTCTATGGTGTAGATTCAGGAATGAAATCCTGAGTCAAAATGTGTGAATATCTTTAACACTCACCAGCTAATTTCAACTTGTTTTCCCAAGTGTCTGCATCAATTATATTCCTTCAATCAGTGGACAAGGGTTGAATCATCACATCTTCCCCTATTATTGATATAACCAGATTTAAATTTTTGCCTGTATGATAGATGTAAATTGGTATGTCATTGTGAGTTTAATCTACATTTTTCTAATTACCAATGAAGTTGAATGTCTTTTCAATATTCACTGGTAATTTGGTTTCCTCCTCTAAGAACTGCTTGTTTCAAATCTTTTGCCCACTGTTCTATTGGACTGTTTGCCATTTTGATGCCTTTTAGAGCTCTATATTTTTTAAAATGACATTTCTAACTTATGGCAGAAATAAAATTGTATGTTATATTGATTTTTATATATAGAATTTTTGCTAAACTTTCTCATTAATTACAATGGTTAATAACTGGGTCTTTTGTGTTAAGTAGAAAATCTTATCATTTATAAAGAATGACAGTTTTATATTTTCCTTCCTGATCATAATATTGATTTTTGCTCCATTATGAGCCTGGTTAAGACCTTTATTCGGTCTTGGGGGTTTGTCTTTTAATTGATCTTAAATGGCATACTTTGAATGTTTTACCCTGGATAGCTCTTATCCCAAATATCTACCTAGCTAACTCTCTAAGCTTGTTCAAGTTCTTGCCCAACTAGTGCTTTCCTGATGAAACCTACCCTGACTACTCTATTCTAAAATACAACTTGCCACCGCTCTTCAGCACCCTGGAATTCTTTTGCCCTGTTATATTTTCCCCAAAACATTCATTACCTTCCAATATAGCATATGTTTTACTTATTTATTGTTTTTATCATCTACTTTCCCTCAACCTATGAAAATATATCTGACTCATAGTCAGCACTCAACAAATATTAATTAAATGCATGAATAAGTGGAAAGTGTTTGGCAAAGTAACTGTCTGGCTTAATGGAGTGAATACTCAATAAATGGTATAAATGATTAAGAAAAAGTTCTATGATAAATTATCATTGGGCTCCATAAGGGGAGTCATAGTATAAAAGACAGCTATTAGCCACCCCTAAAATGTTACATACCTAAACTACTTTGCATACACACACACACACACACACACACACTGCCTCTCACTCACTTAACCCAAGCAACAAGGTATTACTGCTATATTGTCTGTTTGCATTTAGTCCCATTCTCATACTCCTAACTCCTTGCATACAAGGTTCCAGTCAGAATCTACTCTGAGAGGCACTGCTACAAGATAAGGAAGCCAGAGGGATCTATTGTTTTTCTGGCACTGGCAGAGGAAGGCTAGTGGTGACTTTAGGGGTAGGAAGGTCCCTCCAACTTTCTTGGACACCACATTTCCCTGTTACACTCAAACTCTGGGGCATCAGGAAATCTCTGGTCTTGGCACAGCTCCTTGGACAGTCTTGATTCCTCAGTGGTACCCATAGTTCTTGACCTTTGTCCTTTAGACATTAAATACACTAGTCAGCACCTAATTCCAGCATTAGATGCCTTATTTCTTAAAGTGCTAATAGTGGTTTCTCTTTAATTGGCTGTTCTTGATAGATATAGGAAACAAAGCAGACAATATCCTGCCTTCACTTAGCTTCTAATAGAAAGATATATGGTCAAGGGAATAGGCAACACCACAGAGCATGGTGGGTTCATCTGTCAGTCAGTTAGTTCATTAATCAGTCACTCAATAAAAATTTGTGAGAACCCACACCAGGGTCCAAGGCACTGTGCTAAGAAATATGAAGAAATTTGGCTCAGTGTCTGGAAGGAAAAGAGATATCGAACAAATAATGAGGAATGAATAAACAATTCAAGGCAATGTGTGCTCAAAGGAGACATTCAGGATACTAGTGCCTCTGAGCACCTAAAGTGTGTCTAGGCACCATGGCAACTGACCAAGTATAAATGGCTCAAGATGAAGAACCCACTGGGGTTTTGGGCCCTATTGTGGGAACAAATAAAGAGTATTAGGTGAGAATCAATTCGGAAATTGTGGAGTAAGGAAAAATAAGGATTACAAATCAATAACTTAAACTTCCACCTTAAGAAACCCCCAATAAAGAAGAGTTACTTAAACCCAAAGCAAGCAGAAAAGAAGAAATAATACAGATTAGAGTGGAAATAAATAAAACAGAGACTACAAAGACAACAGAGAAAAATCAAATCAAAAGTTAGTTTTTTGAAATGATCAAGAAAATTGACAATTTTTAGGTAGACTGACCAAGAGAAAAGAGAAAAGGCTCAAATACTAAAATCAGGAAGAAAAAAAGGACACCTTTATCTATTAAAAGGACTATAAGAGAATACTATGAATAACAGAATGCCAAAAATGTAGATGATCTAGAAAAAATGGATAAATTCCTAGAAAGACACAACTATCAAAACTAACTTAAGAATAAATAGACATTGAACTGTCTAAATAGGTAAATAGTATGGTATATGTATTACATATCAATAAAGCTGTTATGGAAATTAAAAAGAAAACCTGAAACTCCTATCAAAAAAGGAAACAGAAAATCTGAATAAATTCATAGTAAGTGAAGAGATTGATGAGTAAAACACTGCCTACAACCAGAAAACAAAAGCTCAGGTGCACAATATTTCACTAGTGATTTCTAACAATCACTTAAAGAAGAATGAATACCAAGCATTCTCAAACACTTCCAGAAAATGGAAGAGGAAGTAACACTTTCCAATTCATTTTATGAGGGTAGTATTATAGTATTATCATGATGAATCCAGGCAGAAGCATTGCAAAAATAAAAAAAAAAAACAGACCAATGTCCCTTAAGAATGTAGAAGCAAAAATTCTCAAACCAAATGCAGTAGCATATAAGAGGATTATACACAATATTAGTTAGCTAGGACTGCCATAACTAAATACCGCAGGCTGGAGGGCTTAAACAATAGAAATTTATTTTCATATACTCCTAGAGGCTAAAAGTCTGAGATTGAGGTGTTGGCAAGGTTGATTTCTTCTGAGGCCTCTCTACTTGGCTTGTAGATGGCCTCAGATGAAATATGTCTTCACATAGTCTTCCCTCTATTTTTATCAGTGTCCAAATTTCCTCTTCTTATAAAAACACCATATTGTATCAGGACCTACTCTAATAACCACATTTTTACTTACCACTTGAAAGACCCAAATACAGATCTTGCAGTTCTTACAAATTGTATAAATTACCTCTTTAAAAACCCAAATATAAATTTCCAAATATAGTTACATTATGAAATTGGCATTAAGACTTCAACATATGAATTTTTGAGGGACACAATTCAGCCCTTAACAATGACCAAGTAGAATTTATACCAAGAACTCAAGATTGGTTAAATATATGAAAATCAATGTTGTACACCGTATTATTAGAATAAAAGCAAAGACTACATGATCAACTCAATAGAAAAATCATATAGAGGATCAGGGCCAAGATGGCAGACTAAAAGCAGCTGGCACATGCTGCTGTCTAGGAAAGAATTGGAAACTGCAAGTAGGTGCTCACCTATGAATGGACCCCCTTGGAGAGAGCATTGTAAATTATTAGAGAACTGACAGGAGACTCTCAGAGTGAAGGAGATGAAGATGGGATCAAAGGATGGCTTTGCTAATGAACTATCTAACAGAAAAATATAAACTATCTAAACTTGCTGTTTCCAAAATTAATGGCAGGGCCATTTTTTTTAAACTTATTGTTCTTAAAATTAATTACTTATCTTTTGAGATTAACTAATTGCCTACTGGAAGTATTTTCACAGCATCTGAAAAGAGCTGAACAAAAAGGAGTGTAAATCTCCGTCCTTGGCACCCTCCAGACCAGCAGACCAGCCTGACCACATTCCAGAGGAGAGTGATAAGCCAGGCTTCACAGAGAAAAGAAAAAGAAAAAAAAAATAGACACAGGCAGGGCGTGGTAGCTCACTCCTGTAATCCTAGCACTCTGGGAGGCTGAGATGGGAGGATCGCTCAAACTCAAGAGTTTGAAACCAGCCTGAGCAAGAGCGAGACCCCCATCTCTACTAAAAATACAAAGAAAATAATTGGCCAACTAAAAATATATAGAAAAAATTAGCCAGGCATGGTGGCACATGCCTGTAGCCCCAGCTACTAGGGAGGCTGAGGCAGGAGGATCACCTGAGCCCAGGAGTTTGAGGTTGTTGTGAGCTAGGCTAATGCCATGGCACTCTAGCCAGGGCAACAGAGTGAGACCCTGTCTCAAAAAAAAAAAAAAAAAAAAAAAGAAAGAAAGAAAAAAAAAAAAGAAAAGACACAGCTCATGCACAGCCTCTTCTGTTATTAGCTGACAGCCATGACTATTTTTTTCCCTTTCTCTCTGTCCCCATAAAAATGGCAAGCCACTTGGCCTCAGTGCTGGCACGCTCCCCTCTTCCTTTCATGTGCTGCACCTCCTTCCCCCCCCCTCTCAGAGAAAGAAAAATAAACTTTTTACTTCTTTATATCCTAATCTTTGTCTTGAGAATTCTTTCTCAATCCTGCGTATGAACTCACATCCTAACACGGGGAGTTCCACTCACCAAGACAGGAAGGTACTTGGGGGAGACCCCTACACATGGGGAAGTGATAAAGGAGAGAATCCCAGGGCCCCACAATCCCCATGAAGACACTCAAACTAGAGCTGTGAGCCCCCTTCCCTCCACTGCTTGCATCCCTACTATTTAGGGAACTGCTTAGAGACTATATAGTAAAGTTACAATAGAGAGTAGGCTCAGCAGGGACCCACTGGCCTCCGTTTGGGTTGCTGCATTCTGAGCTCTTGGTCTGGAGCTCCTGGTCTGAACAGGGATGGGCTTTGCTGCAACTTCCCCTACATCACAACTTGCCAGGCCCAGGAGGGAGCAGGGAGAGAAGACACTCTCACACACCTGTGACTGGGAGGAGACCCACACCCCTGCCCTGCCACAGAACCACAGTGCTCTAGAGGTCCCACAGTAGCAACCTCAGGAGGACCTGTGTGGGGAGAGAGCCCCAGCCATCCAACAGCCCAGCCCCCGTGGACTGCTCACAGACCAATGAAACAAGCTCCATGGTCCTGTGCATCACCGCAGCACCCCTGAAGATCTGGGTGCCAAATGGAGGTCCACGCCCCTGCAGACCCAGGAACCAACCAGCACGCCACACCCCTGAGGTCCTGCCTGCTGACCATAGGAACAAGACCTGGGGCCCCAGGCTTGAGGTTAGGGATTGCAAATTAGTACAACATCTATGGAAAGCAGTATGGAGATTCCTCAAAGAAATAAATGTAGACCTACCACTCAATCCATCAATCCCACTCTTGGGTATTTACCCAAAGGAAATGAAGCCATTTTATAACAAAGACAGCTGTACTTGAATGTTTATGAAAGCATAATTCACAACTGCAAAGATGTGGAATCAACCTAGGTGCCCATGAATTCATGAGTGGATAAAGAAAATGTGGTATTTTTCCTGTGGAGTACTCCTCAGCCATAAAAGGAATGAAGTAATGTCTTTTGCAGCAACTTGGATAGAACTGTAGACCATTATCCTAAGTGAAGTATCTCAGGAATGGAATACCAAACACCATATGTTCTCACTAATAAGTGGGAGCTAAATGATTGGTACACATGTACACAAAGCAATATAAAGGACACAAAAAATCATGAAAGGGGGAAGGCGGGAAGGGGATGTGGGATAAAAAAGTTACCTGTTGAGTACAATGAACACTATTCTGGTGACGGGCACACCAATAGCCCTGACTTATGCAATATACAAGATATCCATGTAATAAAAAAACTTGTAACCTCTTAATTAATATTTTTAAATAAAAATAAAACAAACAAAAATGAAAGCCCACAAATACCAAAAAAAGAACAATCATTTGACATAATCCAACACCCTTTCATGATAAAGTGACTAAACAAACTGAGATTAGAAGGAAACATCCTCAGCCTGATAAAGGGTATCTATGAAAATCAACAGCTAACATCACACTTAATGATGAAAGATAGTTTGTGTCCCTGGCACATGAGAAGGATATCTGATCTTGCCACTCCAATTCATCATTGTGCTGGAGGTTCTAGCCAGGGCAATTATGCAAGTAAAAATAAATAAATAAATAAAAGGTATCCAGATTAAGAAGGAAGTAGTAAAACTATTTTCAGATGGCACGATCTTCTATATAGAAAATCATAAGAAATATGCCACAAACTATTAGAACTAATTACATGACTGCAACAAGGTTGCAGGATTATAGATTGATATACAAAAGCCAATTGTATTTCTATACACTAGAAATGAACTATCTGAAAAATAAATTAAGAAAACAATTCAATTTACAGCAACATCCAATAGAATAAAATACTTAGGCATAAATTTAACAAAAACAGGCAAAACTTATATTCTGAGAACTATATTAAACTGTTGAAAGAAGTTTAAAAAATCTACATAAATGTAAAGTCATCTCATTTATATGGATTGGAAGACTTAATGTTAATTTGGCAATATTTTCCTAATTGATCTTCAGATTCAACCTAATCTCCATCAGAATATCAAATTTCTCTTTACGGAAATTGATTAGCAAATCTTAAAATTCATACAAAAATAGAAGGGACCTAGAATAACCTATACAATCTTGAAAAAGCAGAGCAAAGTTGAAGGACTCACAATTATGACTTAGCATTTTATACAAAACTATGGTATAAGACAGTGTGGTGTTGGCAAAAGGTTGTATATATACATTAATGGAATAGAGTTGAGAGTCCAGAAATAAAACCATATGTCTATGGTCAACTAATTTTCTACAAGGGTGCCAAGACCATTCAATGGGGAAAGACCAACCAGTGTTTTCAACAAATGGTGCTGGGACAACTGGGTATCCATATGTATAAGAATAAAGTTGCCCCCTACCTCATGCCATATATAAAATAAAGTGAAAATGTATGAAAGAGCTTAAATTATAAAACTCTTAGAAGAAAACATAGCAGAAATTTGTGACCTTAGATTTGGTAATGGTTTCTTAGATATGACAATAAAAACAGAGGCAGCAAAAGAAATAAATAAAACTAGCTGATGTGATTTAATGTGAGCTGGAGGGGGAGGGTTTTTAAGGGATTTGATGGCCAGTAAGGCATAGAGGGTCCCCAGAGAGCAAGCTGATAAGGTTTCTGAGTGATTTATTTCAGAGGGCCAAGGAGAAGTGTGTGGTAAAGGTGGTCCAGAGGAGTGGACTGGAGATGTGCCTTTGGCAACCAACAGACCAAAAGAACTGAGAGGCTGGAATATAATGAAGTTAGGAAGATATCCATGACAAGAGAGGGTTCAGGGAGATAGGGGAGGGCTACAGTTTGGATATGATTTGTTTGGCCTTGCCAATTCTCATGATGAAGTTTGATTTCCAATGTTGGAGGTGTTTGGATAGTGGGGCAGGTCCCTCATGAATGACTTGGTGATGTTCTCACATGAGTGAGTTCTAACTCTTAGTCCCCACAAGAACTACTTGTTGAAAAGAGCCTGGCACTCCTCCTGCCTCCCTTGCATCCTTGCATCCTCTCTCACCATGCACTCTGTGTACTTGCCAGTTCCCCTTCGCCTTCCACCATGAGTGGAAGCAGCCTGAGGTCCTCAAGAGAAGCAGATGCTGGCACTGTGCTTCTTGTACAGCCTGCAAGATGCTGAACCAAATAAATCTCTTTTCTTTATAAATTACCCAGCCTTAGGTACTCCTTTATAGCATCATAAATAGACTAAGACAGTGGGGCTGCAGGGCCTGCTCTTCAGAAAGGAGAATCACAGACAGGTAAATGCTTCCATCCTCCTTTACCACAGGATACCTCCTAGGGTCCAGAGTGCTTCACTGGCCAAGGATTTCTAGAGAGAGGGCCTAGGCTATGCCACAGGGTGGGTACATAGGAACAAGGTGGGGCACTGGGGGTGGGGGCTCCAGGTTCAGAAAAAGAGCCCTAGACATAGGCAGCTGCCTGGAATGCAGGGTGGATAATAGTGAGGAAAAGGGCCAGGGAGGTTGATTTAGCTCTCTGTCTTAGATCTCAAGACCATGGGCAGCTCCTGACTAGCCAATGTCACATTGAAAGAATAATAATCACTAAATTATCTATTGGTGGGCTTTGGGAAGTGGGTGCTGTAAGGCTGGTGGTGGGCCCCCTCCCTTCCCTACATCATAAAAGAAAAGGCTCATGAGACCAGACCCACCAAGGACAAAACTGCCAGGCCCCGCTGAGAGGAACCACACCCAGATGTCCACCTGGCTCTTAGATTCCACAAATACCTCCAGCCCCTCATAAAATTCCCAGCTCTTCCCGCCAAAAGTCCCTAGCCAGGCCCAAAGGATATAAAAGGCCTCAGCCCCTTCAAATGGAGGTGACTCCTGAGGCCCCCCTCTCTTGGGGCCCCAGAACCTCATCCATGAGTGTATAATAAAGCCACGTGGTTTGGCCCTCACTCTTTCTCTCTCTGTGTCTGTCTTTTCTTTTTGCCGCCACCGAAAAACTTTACATTTGGTGCCGAAACCCGGGAGGGGAGTCTTGGCTGTGCCGGCCTGCCTCAGGGCCATGGTCGCGCCGTCCCCTCTCGTGTCTTCCTGACCTCGGACCAGGACCTCTACCAGACGCCAGTCGACTAATTGGCCTGTGTAAGTCCCTCTGCCTTTGTGTTCCTAGCCCAATGAGTCCATTCCAGGGTCTCTGTCCATAGCCCAAGTCAGAGATCCTCCACCATAAGGATCTGAGTGTCTCAGGGATGCCCGAGCCCCCTCAGTCCTTCCATCCATAAGGATTTATAAGGACCTGAGTGTCTCAGGGACGTCCGAGCCCCTCAGTCAGTCCTTCCATCCGTAAGGATTTATAAGGTCCTGAGTGCCTCAGGGACGCCTGATCCACTAAGTCGGTCCTTTCCAAGGTTCAGAGCCTTCTCTCCAAGGCTTGATCGGTGACCTGGGACTCCGGCTCCTGATCTCGTCCTTCCCTCATTGGACTAGGACACCATGGGCAGTCAATCCTCCAAAATCAAATCTAACACGCCTCTGGGCTGTCTCTTAGCCAATCTTGCAGCCCTGGGCCTCAAGTCTGATATTCGGCCCAAGTGACTCATTTTCTATTATAACACTGCTTGGCTGATGTACAAATTAGATAATGGATCACAGTGGCCTAAAAATGGGACTTTCAATTTCAAAATCTTACAAGATCTCGATAACTTTTGTCACCGAAATGGCAAATAGTGGGAGATCCCTTATGTCCAGGCTTTCTTCCATCTGCGCTCCCATCCTTCCCTCTGTCAGACCTGTGATCCGTCACAAATCCTCCTTGCACTGAGTTCTCCACCGTCCTTGGCCTCTTACACCTCTCAGTTGAAAGACCCGTTAGAAACCTCTTCCGCCTTCTCTGACCCACCTGACTCCCTCACCTCTCCCCCTGCTCGGCTTCCACCATATCTAGGTCCTCCTTCTCCTCCTAGTGTCCCACTGTCCTCCGCTACCGCTTGTGCTGGCTATCTGCCAACGTCCCCTGTTAGTCACCACACTCGATCCCACGCAGGACCCTCAGGCCAAACCCTTCTCTGTCCCCTGAGAGAGGTAGCTGGTGCCGAAGGGGTCGGGCGCGTCCATGTTCCCTTCTCCCTTTCTGATCTCTCTCAGATTGAAAAGTGTTTAGGCTCCTTTTCTAACGACCCCACAGCCTACACCAAAGAGTTTCTCTATCTTACACAAGCATATGATTTGACCTGGCATGACATGTTTGTTATTCTGGTCTTTACTCTTACTACTGATGAAAAGGAACGTGTCTGGGTGGCAGCTCAGGGACATGACGACCAGGTCCATCTAACAGACCGCACCATGCTGGTCGGGGCCGAGGCTGTTCCACGTAATAAGCCGGGGTGGGAATACCAGCCAGACACCCCCGCTGGACAAGATGGTAGAACCCGCCAAGATCGCATGCTGCAATGCATTCTTGCTGGTCTCCAGGCCGCTGCCCATTGGGCCGTTAATTATGATAAGCTTAGAGAAATTACTCAGAAGCCAGATGAAAATCCCTCGGCCTTCCTCAGCCGCCCTTCGGATGCTCTCATCCAATATACTCGCTTAGACCCCACTTCCCCAGCAGGGGCCACTGACCTTGCAACTCACTTTATCACCCAGTCCTCCCCTGACATTAGACGCAAACTTAAAAAGACAGAAGAAGGCCCTCAGACCCCTATCCTGTAGGGCAGAGGAAGGGCAGAGGAATTTGCAGGACAGAGGAAGCGCAGAGGAATTTTTCCAATTGTCGGGAATTTACTTGAGTAATTGTCGGGAATTTACTTGGGTGGAGCAATGAGCTAACTGCAAACTTTTGCTTCTGGTCATTGCTTGCTTGCTACACCGCTGTATGGGGAATTATGGGATGAGGTCATTGAAGCACGGGCGACTGGCCCATCAGGCAATAGAGGGCAACCAACCCGCCAATTATTTCAAAAGGCAATAGTGGGCAACCAATCATTTTAAAGGTCAACGCATGATCCACGCGTGATCAGCTTGTGCGCAGCTTGTGCACCATGAGGATAAAAGGCATACCATTGTTCCGGTCGGGGGCCCTGCCTGAAAGAGTGACCACTGCGCTGGTGCACTGAGGCTCAGACCCTGGCTAGCCAGAAAATAAACCTCCTCTTGTGTAATTGCATCCTTGGTGACTCTGTCTCTCTGTCCGGTAACGCTGTGGGTATCCCGACTCTAACAATCCAAGACCTGGTGAACATGGCATTTAAAATCTTTAATTCCCGAGATGAACAGGCAGAGGCCCAAAAAGAAGCCCGTGCCCACCAAAAGGCACACCTGCAAGCCCAAGCCTTGGTTGCAGCCCTGCAGCCATCGAGGCCCGAAAGGCCATCAACCTCGTCTAAAGCAACCAGACGCACTCCTCCGGGCACCTGCTTCAAGTGTGGTAAGGAAGGCCACTGGGCCAACCAGTGCCCGCAGCCACGTCAGCCCACTGAAACTTGTCCAGCCTGTGGTCAAGAGGGACACTGGAAGTGTGATTGCCCATTGGGACAAACGTCCGGAGAGTCAGTCCTTCCACCCCCAGACCTGCCGTTGACGGTTTGGGGCTTGGCTGCAGAAGACTGACAAAGCCCTGCCTCTGCGACCCCAATCACCCTCGCAGAGCCCAGGGTAACAATCAAGGTAGCGGGTGAGACAGTGTCCTTTCTGGTTGACATGGGTGCTACCTACTCTGTCCTGCCTTCTTTTTCAGAGCCTACTTATCCTTCCCAGGTGTCGGTTATGGGTATTGACGGCAATCCTTCATGGCCCCCCTACTACTGGCCCCATAACCTGTCTAATAGATGACTGTTCCATCACCTATTCCTCCCTTGATATCCTCACCCAGCCTTTGGGCTCCTGGAGCCCACCCACTTGTACTCCAGTGGCTTATTTAGCCAAACAACTACACACCATAGTCTGTGGCTGGCCGCCTTGCCTTAGGGCACTGGGCGCGGCAGCCTCTTGCCAGAAAAGCACTAAAGCTTTCCCTAGGACAGTATCTACATGTCTTTTCATACCCTAGCCTTCCTAAACTCCGGAAATGGTCCCTCAATTAACTCTATACGATGAGTCTAAATTTGGGTGGCTTCTCCCAGGGCCCCCGGCCGTGATAAGCCATCTTTCTACCTGTCATGGTCTCAGCTTGGCCTCTTGCATTACAGCCTTAGGGCTCGTGGGAAGTGCCCTGGGCCACAGTGTCATTTCTCCCCAAGATTTTGCAGGTCGCCTACAAATCACCCTAGAAACCACTTCTTCCTCGCTGGCCTCACTACAAAGACAACTAACATCGCTGGCTCAGGTCACTCTGCAAAATCGAAGAGCATTAGATCTGCTGATGGCTGAAAAAAGAGGAACCTGCCTTTTCCTTCGTGAAGAATGCTGCTACTATATCAGTGAATCAGGCCTTGTGGAGCAGAACATAGACAAGCTCACCAACCTGAGTGAAGACCTGCACAACCGCTACCGCCAGGGTGTATCCCCCTTTGGCTGGATGCAGTCCCCTTTGGTTACCTACCTATTACCACTAATAGGACCCGTTGTCATCATCTGCCTAATTTTTCTCTTTGCTCCCTGTCTTTTACAGTTCCTCCAGCGCCGCCTACAAGAGTTGTCACGAGTGGCAGTAAACCAACTACTTCTTCATCTGTACTCCCCACTACCAACCGCCCCTCCACCAGCCAACCCCGGCCTATAGCCCCTAACTACGCCCCCTCCTAGCAGGAAGTAGTTAGAGCTGCGCCCATCATAACCAAAAGGCTGGAATGTAAGGCTGGTGGCGGGCCCCCTCCCTTCCCTACATCAAAAAAGAAAAGGCTCATGAGACCAGACCCGCCAAGGACAAAACTGCCAGGCCCCGCAGAGGGGAACCACACCCAGATGTCCACCTGGATAAAAATGTTTTGGCTCTTAGATTCCACAAATACCTCCAGCCCCTCATAAAATCCCCAGCGCTTCCTGCCAAAAGTCTCTAGCCAGGCGCAAAGGATATAAAAGGCCTCAGCCCCTTCAAACAGAGGCGACTTCTGGGGCCTCCCTCTCTTGGGGCCCCAGAACCTCATCCAGGAGTGTATAATAAAGCCACTGTGATTTGGCCCCCACTCTTTCTCTCTCTCTGTCTGTCTTTTCTTTTTGTCACCAAAAAACCTTACAGGTGCCCTACCTCTAAAAGTGTTTCACAGCCTTGAGGGCACATTGGAGTCACTTGCGTCTGCATAACGAAGGTTAAAGCCCCGAAAGAAAATACTAGTGATGCAATCCAAATTTCCTGTGTGGTGCAGTATCATTTGACCATGCTCAAACCATGTTCTGATGCATACTTTAAAGTGTCTTTAAAGATGACAGTGAGTGCTTCACTATAAAGCCACAGTCAGTCCCAGCTTCCAAGCAGAGATGGGCACAGTCTCTGTTTTGACGTCCAAGCAGATGTGAAACTGTGGCTTTTCCACAATGTCTATGGTATCATTTAACACTGAGCAGAAAGCCCTCGCTTAGAGTTGACCACAGAGCTCCCTGTGGGGTGGAGTAGGCAGGGAATGTAGGGCTATGGAGGGGTAGGTAGGGTGCCCTGAGGCAAAGGAAGTGAAAAGTTAGTGAGGTAGTGAGAAATGGGGGCTGGACATCTAGGAACCAGAGCTTGGGAGCCTGCCTTCATCCCCAGGGAAAGCTGCCCGCCTTCCAAGGCAGGCACAAGGCCTTCCCCGCAGAACCTCACAAATGAGACCATCGGCCCTATGAGATGCACGGGGTGGGCGGGGGGCGAGGCTGATTGGAAGTGATTTTCGGTTTGCTATTGCATTTCCGCCCTAGCTTTTGGTGGGAGGATCCATGAAGTCCCGCCCACCAGCCTGCTGCATCTTAGTGGCCTTCACCAAGCGCACTATGCTCCCATTGGCTGGAGATGGGCACGGGGTACATTAGCACTTCTGCAGTGGCAATACGGAGTCTGCAGCTTGTGCGAGAACCTCTAACCAAGGCACTTCCCCTGAGCATATGCTGTGCTCAGGGTGCAGCGGGAGGCAGAGATCTAGACTGAAGCAGGCCTTGCGATGTGGTGCCCAGGCTGCCCCGACTACAGGACCATGCTCCAGTTTATTTCCAGTTCTCTTGCCTTCTTCTGGAGGAGAGTGAACTCGGAGGTGGAGGGAGTGCAGCCTCTGAAGTTTTTGGAAGGTACACAACTTATCCCCCCATTGTCCCACCAGGGTCCTGCCCTTAAGGGTGTGTCCCACCGCCAGGCAGGGCCTCGGGGGCTCAGAAGGGCTCTCTGCATGCCAAGGGAAGCGCCACTTTGTGCTGGGGGTGGGCAGTCTTCGAATCCACACGTGCTGAACTTACATCGAGAATTGCCTGGGAGAGATGCCTCAAACTCTCCTGTCCAGAGTGAAGATGATGTAGGCAGAGAGCCCCCTAGGAGTCTGTGCCCCACCCTTGCATTTCCCCTTTGGAACTCATCTTGTATAGGTGTTATGTGAAGCACAACAGATTCCTTTTTATATTTCCAGTAGGAGTAGATCTTCCTAATTTCAAGGTAAATTTGATTTTGTTTCCCAAGTAGGCATATGTTTGAAGCCAAGTGGAGGAGTCATATATCTGTCATCCATAGGAGGGTAGGAACCACATTTAAGTTGTTCACTTTTGTATCATGAAAACCTGCCCCAGAGCCTAAGAGAATATTCGGGAGAGATGTGTGAAGGCATTTGCGTTTGGTGGGTGGGACTCCATAACACGTAAAAAGGTTTGCTGGGGTAGATTGCATACCTGCTCTGAATTACATTAATTCTAATTTGTGTCAAGAGCTTATATGTGCCAAGCGCTGGGCTAAGAGCCTTAAGGACATGCACGTGGCTAATACAAAAATTTCAGTGAGAGAGGTCCTAGTATTGTTGTGTTCATTTTACAGCCGAATCAAAGATACAAAAAGGGAAGAGAGGGGCACACAGCTGGTCTGTGGCCCAGAAGAATTCACACCTGGACATTGAGATCCAACAGTTATTTCTTACCTGATGTGCTCCCAGCCTCTTTAACGCACCTCCTGCTACAAGAGTGAATTCACAGTGTCTTCAGGCAGGTGGTGTGGAAGTGGCTACTCTTTTTTTTTTTTTTTTTTGAGACAGAGTCTCACTCTGTTGCCCGGGCTAGAGTGCTGTGGCATCACCCTAGCTTAGAGCAACCTCAAACTCCTGGGTTTAAGCAATCCTTCTGCCTCGGCTTCCAGAGTAGCTGGGACTACAGGCATGCACCACCATGCCTGGCTAAATTTTTCTATATATTTTTAGTTGTCCAGCTAATTTCTATCTATTTTTAGTAGAGACAGGGTCTTGCTCTTGCTCAAACTGGTCCTGAACTCCTGATCGCAAACGCTCCTCCCGCCTCAGCCTCCCAGAGTGCTAGGATTACAGGCGTGAGCCACCACACCCAGCGGAAGCAGTTACTCTTTGGTCAGCAGTATTCTCTCAGCAGGGACCTTGCCTTCCTGGTGCTGGAATCTCCATATAATTTCTCTGCCAGCAGAGTTTGAACCCCTGCAGAGGTGACTGGGTCTTAGCTTGATGAGTTTGCCAAAGGAGGCTGTTTCTTAGCTATAAGCTGCAATCTTTCAATGCATTGTACATTATTAGCTCTACTTTTACCAATGGGACCACACAGAAGATATACATTAATATATATTTTTTATTTCTCAGCAATATTTTCATGTGCCTATGTAGTAGTTGTCACCCTTGTCCCTTTCACTTTCTTGTAATTTATGATTTCAGCTAACAAATTGGATACTCTTCCCCAAATTTTCAGGATTTCCTTGTCTTTTTTTTTTTTTTTGAGACAGAGTCTCACTCTGTTGCCCAGGCTAGAGTTCCGTGGCATCAGCCTAGCTCACAGCAACCTCAAACTCCTGGGCTCAAGTGATCCTCCTGCCTCAGCCTCCCAAGTAGCTGGGACTATGGACATGTGCCACCATACCCGACTAATTGTTTCTATATATTTTTAGTTGGTCAATTAATTTCTTTGTATTTTTAGTAGAGATGGGGTCTCACTCTTGCTCAGGCTGTTTTCAAACTCCTGACCTTGATCAATCCACCGGCCTCGGCCTCCCAGAGTGCTAGGATTACAGGCATAAGCCACAGTGCCCAGCCTTTTCTTGGCTTCTGACTCCATAATCTATTATGATCACAATTTCTCCCAGCCATCCTGCCAATTTTCCCAAGTTTTTGCAGAGACACTTAAGGCACTGTAGTTTATAGTGCAGCTCTGCAGGCTGACTCTCTGGGTTCAGATCCCAAACCATGGCTTACTAGTTGTGTTTGTTCAGAAAAGAAATCAACCTGAGTGATTTGGATGCACATTTGGGCTACACTTGAATCTCCAGATCTCTTTATGTGCTTTGTCTGGTGGGATTCTCCAGATGCTGCTGTTGCTCCTACTGCTGCTATTATTGATAATGATGGAATTGTATAACAATAATGGATGCTTAAAGACTCTCTAGATACAAATACAATGGCAACTAACATTTATACTCTAACTTGTGGTAGGCATTCACAGTTCTAAGCAGTTTTCATGCATGTATCAGTTAATGTTTATAACAACCCTATTAGCCAGACATTGTTAATGTCCTGGTTTTACAGGTGAAAACAAGTTCAGAGAAGTGAACAGATGTGCTTATCATTATCAAGATGATAAGGGGAAGAGCCATGATTGAAACCAGAGCAGTCTGGTCAGTGCTCAGCAGAGACTCAGTGCTCTTCACTCTGTGTTTGGCTGCCTTGGGCATGGAGCTGCTGTGCTATACAGAGAAATGGTGAAGTCAGTCTTTCAACCTGGGCACTCTGCCTCCAGGATCCTATACACTTAACCACTCCACTCCACTGTCATTGTCATCTGTAGCACAAGTATAGCCCATTTTATTTCTTTTTTTTTTTACTTGTTTTTTTTTAACTTGTTTAATTGTTTTTTTTATTTCAGCATATTATGGAGATACCTTAAAGTCATTTTATTTCAATATTTCAATAATTGTCTATCACAGCTTCCTCTGGTAGGGCTTACTTGGAGTGTGTGTTTGCTTTTGAGATTAATTAATGAAACCTTTTGTTTGCCCATCTTTTAGGTGATGCCAGATTAAAAACTGTACAGGGAGTTGTGACAAGGTTCTTTGGTGGTTATGGCTTGATTGATGAGTCGATCTACTTTAGTAGTGATGTTGTGACTGGCAATGTGCCTCTGAAAGTTGGACAAAAAGTTACTGCAGTTGTGGAAGAAGATAAAATATCTCATGGATTGAATGCAATCAAAGTAAGAGTTATATGAGTTTGGGGGGCATCTTTATTCCTGGGAGAGGAGCTTTCAACCTTGCTTCTAGTTATTCAGCCTCTCTGAAGTGACCTGATATAGTAGATAGATGTAGAATGGAATTTGTTAACTTAACTGGATTGTGTGGGATGTTTGTTCTTATCTTTGTAATGGTTTCTGTTTATAAAAGTGTAAGTTGATATCTATTCTTCAGCATTTAAAGATGTGATTAACAATGATAGTCATTAGCATCTATAGTATCCTGCAACTTTTTTTGTTCCACCCAAGTAACAGATTTCTGCATTTGTTGGCATGTAATTACTAGGTGAACAAACATGCATTTTAATCAATTTTTAAAAACAGCTTTTATTGAGGTATAATTCATCTACCATAAGATTCTCTAATTTTAAGACACATTTTAAAATGACATTTTAGTAAATTTATGGAGTTGTGCAACTTTGTTAGTCCAGATACTTATCATTTTGATGAGTATAATCAAATTATACTTCAGGTCTATTGTGCGAATAGACACTGTCAGTAGTAGGCTGCGAGACTGCCTATTTGCCAGTATTGGCAAGGATGGAAATATTGTTATCTTTGAAATCTTTGGCAATATGGGAAGTGAGAAGCAGTCTCATAATTTTATTTGCATTTCTTTTTTTAATATTTTAATATTTTTTTCAAGATATTAAAGGGGTTCTTTTTGTTACATGTATACCTTGAATAGTGCTTAAGTCAGGGCTTTTAGTGTGCCCATCACCAGAATAGTGTTTATTGTACCTGATAGGTAAGTTTTTACCCCTCTTCCCCTCCCACTCTCTACCCTTCTTTTATTCCAATGTTCTTTACTTCTTTTTGTGCCCATCGTTTACCTCCCAATTATTGGAGAGTACATGGAGTGTTTGTTTTTCCATTACCGACATACTTCACTTAGGATAATGGTCTTATATTTGTTAATTTTGCATAGTCTCATATTTCTCACAGTGATTGTTCATTTTTCTTTGTTCTTTTTTATGCATTTTTTACTAACTGGGTAACTTCTAAATCTTTGTCTTCAAGCTCTTTAAGTCTTTCTTTGGCTTGCTCTAGCTTGTTGTTAAAGCTTTCTGCTGTATTTTGAAATTTCCCACATTACTCTTTCACTTCTTTAAATTCTGTTATCTCTATTCTAATGTTTCCCACTCCCTCCCTGCCTGGCAGGGGGAAGGGATAGGCAGCAGTCACAGATTTGACCCCTGGACAAAAGTAACATTCCTGGATTGGGATGTTATTAATACAATGGCACCAGCCGCAGCACCCAAGGCCGGCAAGCCAGCCCACCGTGCTTTCTCAGCAACACAGCTGCATAGCTGCCAGTCAGTCAGGTCTCTGTGTCAGTCCCCAGGCCTGCTGCGGTGGAGGGTCCCTCACACCACTCTGGTTGCTGTATCCTCAGAGGAAGCATGGAGTCCGGGATTTTCTCCTGTCCCTTTCCCACTTGTGGGTGCCTTCCCTAATTACCTCCTGTCCTGCTGAGCACCTCAACCCACTCCTTTCTTCTTCACTGCACTCCCTCCTGCTCTCTGTGGATTCACAGTGCTCTCACTCAGATAATCAATTCAAAGTTGGGTATCTATTCAGCACTTTGTATCTCCTTGAGAGCAGTGTTGCTTCTAGTCTGCCATCTTTTATTTGCCTTTCTTTAAGTGTTGGTGAGAGTGGAGCAACTTTTCTTAGAGCATTTTTTTTTCTTTTTTTAAGAAGCAGGGTCACATTCTATCACCCAGGCTGGAGTGCAGTGGTGTCATCATAGGTCACTGCAGCCTGGAACTCCTGGACTCAAGCAATCCTCCTGCCTCACCCTCCTAAGTAGCTGGGACTACAGGCATGCACCATCACTCCTGGCTAATTTTAAAAAAAAGTTTTAGAGACTGGGTCTTGCTATGTTTCCGAGGTTGGTCTCGAACTTCTGGCCTCAGGAGATCCTTTCACCTCAGCCTCCCAAAGTGCTAAGATTACAGGCATGAGCCACCATGCCCCACCACATCTCTCCTCTTATATGCTTCTGAATTGTTATGTACTTTTCTTTGAATAGGTTCTGTATATTTCCTGTAAGTTTATTTCACAGATTTTTAATATTTTTATTCTATCATCAATATATTTTTATTTAACTTATTTATTTAATTTTAAAAATAAACTTTTAATTTTAAGGAAATTTAAAATCATTATTAGTATATTTATATATTGTATTTTCTTTCTTTTTTTATAAATAAGATAGAAGTTTATTTGTCACACACATAATAGTCCAGAGAAGGGCAGGCAGGCCAGCCTGGCAAGAAAGCTGAGCTCATGAAATCATTAAGGGACTCATGATTCTTCTATCTCATTGCTCAGCCATTTATCAAACTTTTTGGTTTCAGAACTACTTTATCCTTTCAACAATCACTGAGGACTCCAAAGAGCTTCTGTTTATATGTGTTCTGTCGATATTTACCATATTCAAAATGAAAACTGAGAAATGTTTAAAATATTTATTTAATTCTTTCAACCATAACATTCTATTAGTTTCCTATTTCTGCTGTAACAAATACCCACAAACTGAGGGGCTCAAAACAGCATAACATTATTGACTTACAATTCTGAAAGTAAGAAATCTAAAATCAAGGTATTAGCTGGGCTGTGTTCCTTCTGGAGGCTTCAGCGGGGAATCCTATCCCTTGCCTTTCTCAGCTGCCAGAAGCTGCCTACACTGCTTGGATTGTGACCTTGTCCTCAAAGCCCATTGGTCCATCTCCAGATCCTTCATTACTTCCCTTTCTCTGCTTCTGACACTCCTATCTCCCTCTTCTGAGGATCCTGGGGGTCCCATAGTGCCCACATATATGATCCAGGATATCCGCCCATCTCAAAACCCTTAGCTTAATCACATCTGCAAAGTCTCTTGCCATATAAAGTAACATATTTATAAGTTTCAATGATTAGGATGTGGGCATTTTGGGGGGCGGGCATTATTCAGCCTACCACAAACATTAAGAAAGCCATTAATGTTAACTTGAATAAAAGAGACTTTTATGAAAAAGAAAACCTAAGGTTTAATGAGAAGAGTGACATTGTTTTACATTTACAAATCTCTTCCATGAATATTAATAAAAGACAGCTGGATTCTTATCAGTCAAAAGACGGCTGTTTCTGGGCTGAGGGTGGTGGCTCACACCTGTAATCCTAGCACTCTGGGAGGCTGAGGCAGGAGGATACCTTGCTCAGCAGTTCAAGGCCAGCTTGAGCAAGAGTGAGACCCTCATATATATTGTATTTTCAAACTAATTTTGCTTTCCTATATAGTGTAGTATTGAATTTTGTTATATAATTTGTTAGATGGCAAATTTTACTGAACTCTTCTTTGTGCCTTTTTTAAATGGTTGAGATGTACATTATTATTATTATTTAGAAGGCAATTATCAACTGAATGCTTAATATAAACTTTCTTAAAATTTGAACAGTTATATATATATATAAATAATACATAAATAATTCAAAGTCTAGAAGGATATAAAATTTAAAGTAAAAATCATCCTTCATGTTCCTTTGGGCAGCTTTTATTCTTTAGAAATAATGGGTTTTGTGGTTTTTACTTTTAGAAATAGAGGCCCTCTTTTCATGGATACCTGGATAATTTGCATAATATTCTTATATCTAGTCTTAAACTAGCAATATTGGCCAATATTTATTAAATTTGTATCATGAAAGATGTGAAATTTGGCTAAATTGCATTATACACTTCTCTGTTCCCTTTTATCAGTAGTGTATTAATTTATACAAACACATGCATGTGAACTTTTTTTTATTCTATAGGTTATCATTGTAACTTCAAAATCAACAAAGACAGATTTTTGAGATGTATGATAATATAGTACAATTACAGGGTCTTAAAAGGGGATCTTAGTATCTAGAAAATATAGTATTTACGCCTATTCAAACACTTGCTAGCCCTTTTAAACAGAATCTTATCAATTTTTGACTCCCACCAATTTTAAGGTACACCAATAATTTAATAATGGAAATTTAAAGTATGCATGGGTTATGGCTATCTTTTTTATTTCAGAAATGTTAAAATTTGAAACAAAAGGGCATCTAGGAGGTACAATGTACCCTCGATGATGGGTACACCAAAAGCCCAGACTCCACCACTATACAATATATACATGTAACAGAATTCAACTTGTACCCCCAAATGTATTAAAATTTAAAAAAAGAAAAAAAAGAAAGACTTGTTATAGCCCCTACCTTGTTTCCATTTTTATTGGAATGTATGATAACAACAGAGGCTTTGAAATATCTTAGTTTTGGTAAAGAAGTATCCTCTATATTACATTTCTAGATTTTTTTAAAATTAGAGGTGATGTGACCAAATGGGCTTCATCCCAGAGATGTAGGGGTGGTTCAACATATGCAAATCTATAAGTGTAATTCACCACATAAACAGAAGCAAAAACAAAAACCATATGATACTCTCAATAGACACAGAAAAAGCATTTGACAAAATTCAACACCCTTTTATGATAAGAACACTTAACAAAATAGGCATAGATGGGACTTACCTAAAAATGATACAAGCCATATAGGACAAACCCACAGCCAACATTATACTGAATGGGGAAAAATTGAAAGCATTTCCACTTAGAACTGGAACAAGGCAAGGTTGCCCACTATCTCCACTTCTATTCAACATAGTGCTGGAAGTCCTTGCTATAGCAATCAGACAAGAGAGCGGAATTAAGGGTGTCCAAATGGGAGCAGAAGAGATCAAACTCTCACTCTTTGCTGATGATATGATATTATATCTAGAAAACCCCAAAGATTCAACCAGGAGACTCCTTGAATTGATAAATAAATTCAGTAAAGTCTAATGATACAAAATCAGTACACACAAATCAGAGGCATTCATATATACCAATAATAGTCAAACCGAGAACCAAATCAAAGACTCAATTCCCTTCACAATAGCAACAAAGAAAATAAAGTACCTAGGAATATATTTAACCAAGGAGATAAAAGACCTCTACAGGGAGAAATGAGGCTCCAGGGGAAATAAGATCAAGGGAAGTTTATCCTTTTTTGTTGTTGTTGAGACAGAGTCTCACTTTCTTGCCTGGGCTAGAGTGCCATGGCGTCAGCCTAGCTCACAGCATCTTCAAACTCCTGGGCTCAAGCGATCCTCCTGCCTCAGCCTCCTGAGTAGCTGGGACTACAGGCATGCACCACCATGCCCGGCTGATTTTTTCTATTTTTAGCTGTTTGGCTAATTTTTTTCTATTTTTAGTAGAGATGGGGTCTCACTCTTGCTCAGGCTTGTCTCAAACTCCTGAGCTCAAGCAATCCTCCTGCCTCGGCCTCCCAGAGTGCTAGGATTATAAGCGTGAGCCACCACGCCCGGCCAAGAAGTTTCTTTTTTTATAGACAGGAGAGTCCAGAGTATGTTTGTGTATTGATTCATTAGAAAGAGAAAAATTATTGATATATGAGTAAGAGAAGCAATGACTATAGGATCAAAGTCCTCATGGTACAAGAGGGAATGGTACCATGTGCTCATTGGAGGGTCAGCCCTGGGTAAGGGCTTGGGTGACATCTCTCTATTGTTATAGGAGGGAAGGCAGAGACAGCCAGAACAGGTGCTAGGAGATTCATAAGGAACTCCTATGTAATGGCCTTTGCTTTCTCAGAGAAATAAGAGGCAAGGCATGCTTATCTGCGTTTATGAATTTTTCACTAATGGCCACAAAAATATGTGTGTAGTTAAAAAAATAAAATTGTGATGCAATCGTTTTGAGGTATAGATAGCTTTAGATTGTGGGAAGACATATTTACTAGGGAACTAGAGTAATATTATTGGGTAGTATTGAATGTTCATGTTATATTTATGCCCCTCATTGTAGGTGGACCTAGACAGTAGAATTTGGTGTTTTTATTTTTACAGCAGTCCACTTGTTGCAGTAAGGGAGGAGAATGGCTGGATAGTTGGGCTTTTATGGGCTTGCAGTTTTACCAGCTGAGAATGACGAAGTGAGTGAAATTCAAGAATCGATGATATTTGAAAGGGGAAAGAATCCGAGGAGGGAGAATAGGGAGTTTGACATGAAACTTCAGGGAAGTTTCAGTCTGCTGTATAAGTGACTCCACACAGGGAACAGAGAGATCAGAGGGTGCTACGGATCATCCACTTAAATACTGACAGAAGTGGTGGTGGATAGATAGTTGGGAGCCTGGTGCCTGATTCCTCAATGAAAGTGAATGAAAGGAAATAACCATAAAATTGGTGTTGATGGTTCCAAATACACTGATTGAGAAATGGAACTAGGCCATAAACTAGGCTATTCAAAAAAAAAAAACAAAAAAAAAAAACATGAACAAAAATGTATGCCTCCATGGATCAAGTTTCATTAGAAACTTTTTTTTTTTTTTTTTTTGAGATAGAGTCTCACTTGTTGCCCAGGCTAGAGTGAGTGCCGTGGCGTCAGCCTAGCTCACAGCAACCTCAAACTCCTGGGCTCAAGCGATCCTCCTGCCTCAGCCTCCCGAGTAGCTGGGACTACAGGCATGCGCCACCATGCCCGGCTAATTTTTTCTATATATATTAGTCGGCCAATTAATTTTTCTATTTATAGTAGAGACGAGGTCTCGCTCTTGCTTAGGCTGGTTTCGAACTCCTGACCTTGAGCAATCCGCCCATCTCGGCCTCCCAGAGAGCTAGGATTACAGGCGTGAGCTACCGCGCCGGCCCATTAGAAACTTTTGAACAAGAAATTCCACTACTAGGAGTTTATCCTGTATAAATAAATCAGGCAAGTTGGCAATGTAATAGGATGCAGGCCAAATGTCTAACTACGTGGAACTGAGTCTATAAATTATGTCACTTCCATTCAGTGGTATGCTATATTAGCCTTTAAAATAATGTTTCAACAGTCTGTTGACATATTTCTGATCATTTGATGATACATGAATAATATATATATAAATATTAAGTTTTCCATTAAAATGGTACATAGATATTTATGCATAGTAAAAACATCTGGAACAGGGTAAGCACCAGAATGTTGTCAGTGGTTATCTTTAGGTAGGTAGTGGATTTTTGGATTATGGTTTTTGGATTGGTTCTTGCTGTTCTGTGACCTTTTTTTGTATGGTGAACATGTATTATTTGTGTAATTAGAAAAACAAAATATAAAGGCCATTACATTTCCAATAAATATAAATTTTGGATGTTTACTTATTGTAGATAAATGAAAACTATAATTTGACTTGTCTGTTTTAGAGCCCTCCACCTCCCAGTTATTTTCCCAATTTATCTCACATTTCTGTCCCCCCACGTGCCCTAATCTAGAGTCTTATGGGTTTCCTCTCTGTTCCTCTAACTTGACTTGTGTTTTCTTTCTTCCCTTAATGTCTCCCTACTCCTTTCCCCAACCCATTTATAAGGTAAAAGCTTTTTCTTCTTTCATAGCCCACGTCAAAAACACTTCCTCCAAGAAACTGTCTTATATTCTCTCAATCTGAAATTGTCTTCTTCCTGGGTATTCTCAAAAACAAATTTTTGGACTTGTTTTTTATTATTTATTTCAATCTGCTTTGAATTAGCTACTTTTGTCTTTTATTCCCTTTGATTGTGAATTTCTGGAGGGCAGGAATAATGTATCTTTTATCTTTGAATCTAATACTATCACTGCATTAAATCTGGTGGATGTGCAAATAATCTTTTTAGACACATTAAAAAAATTTATGACTATATAACACATAGAGTGAACCCTAGTGTAAATTGCGGACTTTATAATGTATTATTATTAGTTTATCAATTGTAATCAATGTACCACACCAATGTTAAGATGCCAGTAATAGGGGAAACTCAGGGTAGAGGAGAGGGAGTATACGGATATTCTCTGTACTCTGCACAATGTTCCTAAACTACTCTTAAGAATAAAGTAAAAAGAATATGAAGCTCAGGCATTATATCATCAGCTCATGTCTATATGATGTGTTTGTCAGCTGAAATATATTCACCACTGTTTGTTATACTCCTTTAAACCATTTCTTGAACAATGATTTAAGCATGTTTCTGTCTTTAAACTTTTGTGCTTGAAATAACTATTTCTTTACCTTACAGGTGGATGCTTTCTGTGATAATTGCAATGATGATGGACGATCAGACTCTTATAGAAGAGTTTCATTGGGCTGTGTTACCTCTCTAATGGATAGGGCTGACTACATTAATCACACAGCTTACCTCTCTCTAGATGTTGTTTGTAAAGGTACAGTTTACATTGTTTAAAATTTAAAATAAAGTTTACCTGTTTTCTTAATTTTATCAGTTGGATTTGGAAATGATTAAAGGCATAATTTCTAGGGTCGAATTTAGAACATGCCTATTTGATGAGAGGATTTTAGTACTAGAACTACTTTTCCAGTATACTTGGCTCCAATCAGCAGCTTTTTATGTTTGAAGTGGACCTTTGGAGTTGAAAATAATGTGTAGCAAAGGACAGATACATAATTTTTTTTAAAACTCATGCTATCATATGTTACATTTTCATTTATTGGATGCAGATACTAATATTTGTGTAATTTTTGTTCATATAGGTTTTGCATTTCTAATCTAATAAAAATATTATGAATACACAGGGATACTATTTTAAAAAATACTTCAGATGCTTTAAAATAAGGTGTGGAGATAGTCTAGTGCCTTTCCGTGCATGTGTGTTTGTGTGTGTGTGTGAATTGCTGAATTCTATTTATAATTAGCAGATAAAACATTTTGTTGTTTTACACCTAAAGCAATAATATGTTAATTTGTTTATGCTATTTCAGTTTAATTCAGCTCAAGATAGAATGCTAGATACTGGTGAGACCAAGATACATTAGACTTTATCAAGCACTGCCTGTAAGTAGTTCATGGTCTAATTGGGACAGGCAGGTAGGTGGTGTGTGTAATTAATACAGTGTAAGGATGTGATGAGAACATTGTGACTGAGCAGAGCAGAGGGAATGACAGATTGCAATGGGGAAAATTGGGGAAGCCTGCCTGAGCGATGTGCTCTCTGATTTCGATTCTTCGCCCTCTGCAACTCCTTGCACTTGGCTGGATTTTGAAAGGTGAATAGAAGTAAGAATTTTGTACCTGTTGAAACAAAATCAGCTGCCATTTAGCTTGGCAGTAAAGGGGGAAGTTAGCTCAGCAAAAGGGGAAATTAGCTCAGCCACACCAGGCAGCTTTCTATTTTATTTTTCTGGGATGTAAAAGCCAGAAATTTGACCTTAGTTGTTAGCCCTAGAAGTCCCCAAAATGATTGTCTGGTGGCAGCTAGAATTTTATGATCCGTTTAGTCAGAAATTTGCAATTCTGGGGAAAAGGCTCCCATGATGGCTAAGCTTCAAAGGCAATTTCTTGGTCCCTTATGCTAACAGGAATTCCAGCATGCTAACAGGAAGTCACCACCAATGGCAGCCTTGCTAGGAGAATTCTCAGGATGGGAAAGACTTGACCATGTTTGTGATGCCAAGGGGATTGATTGAAGGTGTAGAAGAGAGTTAGGAACTATGTTTACCCCACAACAAATTCAAGTACATTTTTGCTCCATCAGTTTCTTAATTTCCAAGCACATCGTATTTACTATGATTCTTTGCTCCAAATTTGCATTTGTTTTACCACTGCAAAAATGGATAATTTTATCTCCAATGTAGGAGATACTCTTTGACTGAATTTACAATAGCATTCATACTAATGTCAGATATTTTACATCTGCCAGCAAGAACTTTCACTACTTTTGTGAATGCTCTTCAGCCAAATCAAGTTAAGTTTATTACTCATTTCAGTGAGGGAGAGCACACACCATGGTAGAACCATGGCATTTCTCAGTAAGAGATCATTAGGAAAAAAAACTATTATAGGAATTGGGATTTAGTTGGATGATTTGGGAAGGGTATAAGAAAGCAGAGGTTAGCTCTAGATTGAATGCTGTCACAAAGTGGGGCGATTGTATGATTGAGTATTTTGCAGGTGGTACAGTAGCCTTGTTTTTGTCTGTGCTTACACAGAATTCTGAAGTGACCTTGTATTGTTCTTTTTTTTTTTGTCATGGTCTTAAATTAATTTTTTTTCTGAGATTGTATCCTATGAAACTGTTTATGTCCAACAGGAAAACAAAATGGCCTGGCTATGAGTGTCAGATCAACCAATTATAATATTGAGGCTTAGCTGTGAACATCAGATCAGGTTTGGACATCGGGGGTTGATTTTTCTCTTTTTCACTTTGATTCCATGATTTGGATGGGAAGGATCAAACAGTTATTAGAATTCATTTAACTCTTTTTTTTTAAAGCATCTGACATTATTTAACTCTTTGCAAAGTTCTTATCCTAGTGGAGCTTACATATTAACAGCTGTTGCTTCACTTTTCCAATGTATACCTAAGAAAAATTGGAATAAAAAATTGTTGAAATTATGTTAAAGCAGATTTCAAAAAGCAATGCATCATAGAATTATATGTCAGTGTGTTTTTTGTAGCTTCCCGTGTTAACTTGTTGTTTGGGGGCACTGCCTTAAAATATCTACTAAGAAATGCTTCAACAGATTTGAGTCCTCTGGTTTTCCTGAAGCTTAGTGACATCACTATGGACCTCATGGTAAAGAGTCAATGTTGAACATTGTCTTAGTCTGCTTGGTCTGCCACACAGAATAACATAGACTGGGCTTAAACAACAGGAAGTTATTTTCTCACAGTTCTGGAGACTAGAATTCTAAGAGAAAGGTCTCATTGACTTGGTTTTTGGTGAGGGCTTTCTTCCTGACTTGCAGACAGCTGCCTTCTTGCTGTGTCGTCACATGACTTTAACTCAGCACACATGCACAAGGAGAGAGAACAAGCTCTCCAGTGTCTCTTTTTATAAGGACACTAATCCTATCAAATTAGGGCCCCACCTTTATGATTCATTTAACCTTAGTTACTTCTTTAGAGGGCCCATCTCACCGCGGGTCAGGGCTTCAACATATGAATTTGAGCCCATAATATACGTGCATAAGCCACATAGTCATCAATTTTCTTGGATAACCAATTTGTTACGCATTTTCCCTAAGTATGCATTCATCTTCTCATCTCATTGCTGTCAAAAGGGTTTATGAAAAAAATTTTAAAAGGTTGCCAAATTATCAAATAAGTAGTTACAGATTTACACCGTGGCAAGCGCGTTAGGACTAATCTCTACACTTTGTGATAGGATATCAGAGCTTCTCTTTTCCTGAAATGTTTCAGTATCCCACGTTTCCCAGTGACCCTGCCAGCTTGATGGCCTGGCAGAATCTTGCTCTTTTCAGGCCAAGACATGAGCCACGGCATGACAACCAGTCTGCCAAGAGGCTGGCTGGGTCAGGAGCATCTACTGTTTCTCCTATAGGTGAGACTGGTTGGAGTTAGCTGTCCCTAGCCACTCATATCCAAGAACACTTTGTTTTATTTTTTACATATTTGAAAGCAAAATTCAGACATATCCTGAATGCTTCAGCATGTGAATCATCAGCTCAAGTTCAATATCTGTTTAGTTTTTTTTCCTGAGATTCTTTGGGTTTTGACAAATGCACATGCCTTGGCATTACTTTCATGCCCTTCCCTAGTCAATCCCTGTTCCTGCCCCACCACCACCCCAAGCAAACATAGTTCTGGCTTTTTTTCCCTGCCATAGATTTAATTTTGCCCATTTGAGAATTTCATAGAATGAAATCAGACATGCATAATTGTTTGTGTAAGACTTTTTTGACTAAGAAGGTTTTATATTCATCTATATTGTTGTGTGTGCCTGTAGTTCATTTCATTACATCAAATATATCACAGTTTCTCCATTCTATTGAAGGTCATATTGGCTGTTAACAGTTTTTAGTTTTAATGAATAAAGGTGCTAAGAACATTTTTGTACAAGTCTATTTGTGGTCCTATGATTTTGTTTGTCATAGCTAATATGCTTAGGACTAGGACTGAAAGTCTGAGTCATACTTAATGAAAAATAGAAATCTAAGGAGCTATGGGTTGATATTTTAGATACAGTGTCCAGAGAAGGCCTTGAAAAGGTAAATTTTTAGTAAAAAACTAAAAGAGGGAAGAGAGGGGATGAGCTACATAGGGCTTTATAGGTCATTGTAAGACTTTGGCTTTGGGGGGGGGATTTTGAGCAGTGTTGTGATATGATGTGAATTATGTTTTAAGATGTCCACTCTGGCTGTTGAGAATAGGCTGTATGGGACAAGGGTGGATTTGGGAAGACAAGTTAGGAGTGTGTAGCAATAGTCCTAGTGAGTGATGATGGAGACTTAGAGAGAGTTAGTAGAAGTGAAGGCTGTTGTAAGGACTGATTTGATTCTGGAAATATTTTGGAGGTAGAGGCGAAAGTATTGGCTGATGGATTGGAAATTTGGTGTGAATGAAAGAAGAGACAAGGGTCACACAAAAGTTTTTTATTTAAGCAATGGTAAGGGAAGAGTTTCCATACTTGAGATGAGGAAAGACTGAGGAGTGAAATTGGGTGCATGAGAAGAATAGCAAGAACTCAGCTTTAGACATCATTTAAACAAGCATTTGGATATATGTATTTGAGGCTGAGTAGAGCTGCAAATCTATACCTTTTGAAGTTATCAGCCTATGAATATTGTATAAATCCATGCAAAAGGAATATGTATAGACAAAAAGTCAAAGAGAGAGCAAGAGAGAAGAGGTCTAATGCATGTCTTGGGTCATTCTAAAATTTAGTTGTAATGGATTGAGGAAGAACAACAACAACAACAACAAAAAGAATAAGAAGGGACTAGAAAATGCTGGGACATAGGGTATAGAAATGTTTAACTTTAGTAGATATTGCCAGCTTCCTGAGGTGGTTGTACCAATTTACACTTCCAATAGTGTAAATTTACACTTTCAATAGTGTAAATAGTGTATGAGAATTACATTTGCTTCAAATCCTCCCTGGTGCCTTTATATCTTGTTACTCACTTTTAGCTTATTATAAAAATATGCAAATATTTGTCTATAGTCATATAACAATATAGATAGAGTTCGCCCCCTGTGCATAACACCTGAGAAAATTGTTTCTTTCTTTCTGTAGCAGTATGTCCTATTGCTAATGCTACCACTAATAGCAATCAACATTTATTTGGTGCTGATTATGTGCCAGGTGCTATTCTATGAGTTTTATATGTAGTGATTATTTGTCTGTGCAACTCTATGTGGTAAATACTACTATTGTGTTTCTCATTTTTTAGACAACTGTCTCCGTGCCTTGGCACAGAGAGCTTAAGCACCTTGACCAAGGTTGCAATCTAAGTGGTGGTGTCAAGATTTGAATGCAAGTAGCCACATTCAAACTTGTGTTCTTACTGTGTACTTGATTGCTTCTCCCTAAGGAGTTATGAATGTGACCAATTGTTTAATAAATATTGTGCTGCTCCCCAAAAGATTGGCTGTGATGCATTGTTGACACTTTTCCTCATTTGACTTTGTTAAATCAATAGAGGAGAATCAATGACTAAAACTTTATAAACTTCCTTTCTGACAGGAAGATTTATAGGTTAACTGTTTTAAAATGTTCAAAATCTACCTTAGATGTAATAGAAACTATTATAGGTTATTATAATGTAAAAGTAACTTGTGAAATGTAACATTACCAAAAATAAGAACTATTCCAACTCAATTTCTCTCCATGGCTGTTTTAGGTTTTGAGCCTTATCAAGGTGACCGGATAGAAATTGAGTTTTACATCCATCCAGGCACACAGAGCAGGAAGGCCCTCTCAGTGAAGCCTCTGAGACATAAGCATGTACATGAGGTAGTTTGTTTATATGTTGCATTTGTCATTCTTTTCTGCTTATCTTTCCTTTAGTGATAACTTCTGCTGCTCAGGATTCTATTTGGCATGTTGGGAAACCTAAAATAAAATATATTCTTTGCCAAAGGGGAGCCTATGTTCTTATTGAAAAGGCTGTATTTATGAAAGGAAATAATTAGAGAATAATGCTGAACACACATATAATTAAGGTCTAAATTATGTTGTTTATTTGAGAGGCATTAAAATGTTTTGAGAGCAACAAAAACAGAAAACAAATCATGCTTCAGGGAATCATTGGGAAAGAATGAATGGAGTGGGACATGAGCTTACCAGTAACAGCTGGGTACTGGAGACTGAAAATGAGTTGGCACAATGGTGAAGATGAAGGAATGAGGTTGGAATGTGACCAAGGAAGTAGAGAAAAAATGATAGTCTATTTACTTACCACCACATTCCTTTCTCACTCAACTTCTTTCATTCTCTCTACCTTAACTACAGAGGTTATTTATTTTATTTATTTATTTATTTATTTATTTATTTATTTATTTATTTTGAGACAGAGTCTCGCTTTGTTGCCCAGGCTAGAGTGAGTGCCGTGGCGTCAGCCTAGCTCACAGCAACCTCAAACTCCTGGGCTCAAGCAATTCTGCTGCCTCAGCCTCCCGAGTAGCTGGGACTACAGGCATGCACCACCATGCCCGGCTAATTTTTTCTATATATATTAGTTGGCCAATTAATTTCTTTCTATTTATAGTAGAGACGGGGTCTCGCTCTTGCTCAGGCTGGTTTCGAACTCCTGACCTCAAGCAATCCGCCCGCCTCAGCCTCCCAGAGTGCTAGGATTATAGGCGTGAGCCACCGTGCCCGGCCTAACTACAGAGGTTAATAATGGCCATTGTGGGTAATATTAAGAGTAGTGTTTCTAATCAGAGACTCGAGCCCCATCCCCAGAGATTCTGACTGAATTGGTCTGAGGTGGGGTCTGGGCATGCATATTTATGCAAAGCACCCCTGGTGTTGCCAGTGTGCCAGCCAGGTTGGAAATCACTGACAGAGATCGAGTAACTTGCAGGTTAGAGCCAGAATGAGAAGGTACAAAGCTTGTTACAGTGTGTTTGTTATGCTTTTACATAATTATTTCCATTATTTACAATTACAGGTTTATGTTACTAGCCTCCATGGAAGAAATGGGGTGATAGATGATACTATCTTTTTTACCTTGGATTCTCTGAAACTTCCTGATGGATACATACCTCAAAGATATGATGTCGTCAATGCCGTCGTGGTGGAGAGCATTCAGTTGTGTTATACTTGGAGAGCAGTTTCTGTGACCCCAGTGCAAAGGTCGTAATAACAAAACATTTTTATTCCCTGTACATCTTTTCTTATATAGACAGTACAGGGCCTGGTTCAAATGCGTTTTGAAAAAAACTACATTCATAAACCTCAGAAATTATTTCAAATACAACTTTTCAAATCCTGAGTAGGTTGGTTAAATGGAATGTGTCTTCTGCAGAGTGTTTGGTATTTCTCATGATTGATTAAAGCCATTTTAATCCCTTATAATATCATGTTCATGCTTTTCTCTTTTTAGTGGATTTGTTTACTTTTTTTAAAAAATGAATCTATACTCTTTTTTCCTTTGCCATTTTTTAAGAACACATTGTGCATCATAGGTTTGTTTTTTTTGTTGTTGTTGTTTGTTTGTTTGTTTTACTATTCTGAGTGCATTACAGATCCAGTGGAATCACCCACTGGACCTGTAAGGTGGGGTTAGTTACCCACCTTATGGGTATGTAGTTAGGGTCAACCTGTAGACTTCAAGTATTCACTCATTGGGTCACTCCACAAATAGTGATTGCCTTCAATGTGCCAAGTGCTGGGGATATAGCTTTGAATACAAAAAACAAAATTCTGGGCCCTAATGGAACTTGTGTTCTGTTAATGCCCCCTGTGGTTTCCTGACCCATGCAGCAGTAGCTCCTGGGATAGAAAGAGGCAAGTGGGAGCTGTGGAAGCTCCATATCCCTGTGAAAGTTATCATTCAAAAGCAGCCCCACACCTTGTGGAAATTGTGGAGAAGTCCACTGTTGGACTTGAGAGATGCATGGGCCATGCACTTTATCCTCCAGTTTGGTTGATGTGGAAGAATGTTCTTTGAGAGTAACAGTGGATTATGGTAAGCTCAATGAGGTGGTGATTCAGTCACAGCTGCTGTTTCACAAACATCCTCATAGGAGTGAGTGAATCACCTCGGTACATGGGGTACAGTGGTTGTGCTGGTGTATAAGTTTCCTTCATTCTTTCAAATAGCAAAGTCCAGATTCCATTTGCTTTCACAGGGCTGGCCCAGCAGTGGTACACTATGAACATTTTGTCTCAGGGATATGTCAGCTCCAAGGCTCATTGCCATAATTTCAAATGCAGGATCCTTGATCATTGGGATGTCACACTGTCTCCTTAAATGACATTAGGGCCGGGGAGTGGGGGGCAAGAAGTAGCCAGCTGTGTCAAAAACATGTTTTCCACAGATGGGAAATAAATGGCATGAAAATACAGGGACCAGCCACCATGAGCTTTTGGGGCTCTAGTGCTATGCTATAACAGCTTCCAGCTGGCATGGTGTGAGTGGATTGGCTGCAGATGTGCTGATGTCAGATGCCCCTCAGCTCATTTAGGAATACATGCAATGAAGAAAAGGAAATAAAACAACCATCTTGAGCAGGGGTTGGCAAGCTATGTCCCTTCTATGAAATCCGGCCTGCCACCTTCTTTCTTTAAAATAGCTTTATGCAGATATAATTCATATAACATGCAATTCACCCACTTAAAGTATACCATTTGGTGTTTTTTAGTCTGTTTGTAGTGGTATGCAACCATTGCCACAATCTTAAATTTTAGGAAATTTTCACTCCTGTGTAAAAACACTCCATAACAGGAATATAGATAAGATTCTACATTTCATATTTTTGATAGAGTCACAGATACATTTACTCTCTTGCTCATATATTAAAATTCAGCTCTTTAATTGATTTTGGAGCCCTGTAAACATTGAGATGTACTGCAGTCCGAATGTCAAATTTTTTTCCCACTCAGGTGTTTCCCCAAAGTTCCTTTAATGCATACATAATCAATTTCCTACTGCACTCTATCTTGGCTCAAATTCGATTGTCCTAAAACAAATTTTTATCTTCCATTTTTGAAACCACACCTTAGACTCACTATATTCCACATCCTAGTGACTAGGACCACTAAACTCTTTATCCAAAAGGGACAGTAACTGATCTTGCAACGTGCTTCATGCTTTCCTATCACTTTGTTCTTGTTGATGTCATTTATTCTTCTCTAGAATTTCAACTCCATAGTTTTAAAACTCCATCAGTGTAAAAATCCCATCTATTTTGAGCTAAAGGCAAATATAAATGTGAAATAGACTCTTAAACTAGTAACAGCAAGTGTCACTCCAGTGACTTAAAGAAGTAGGAGTTTACTTAAAGAGCTATGTGAAAATAGCCATACTGGACTTTTCTAGTGGAACGAATCCTATTCTATAGACGCTGTGACTTTATTTATGCCTCCTTTATTTTTTATTTTTTAAATTATTTATTTATTTATTTATTTTGAGTCAGTGTCGCACTCTGTTGCCTGGGCTAGAGTGCCATCATGTCAGCCAAGCTCACAGCAAACTCAAACTCCTGGGCTCAAGTGATCCTCCTGCCTCAGCCTCCTGAGTAGCTGGGACTACAGGCATACGTCACCATGCCCAGCTAATTATATATATGTGTGTGTGTGTGTGTGTGTGTATATATATATATATATATATATATATATATATATATAGTTGTCCAGCTAATTTCTTTCTATTTTTTTGGTAGAGACAGGATCTCACTCTTGCTCAGGCAGGTCTTGAACTCCTGAGCTCAAATAATCCTCCCACATAGGCCTCCCAGAGTGCTAGGATTACAGGCATGAGCCACCACGCCTGGCCTATACTTCTTTTACTAGCCTCTCTTTTGGTACATGAATTTTCTATTCAGCTCTGAGCCATTCCTAACCAGCTATTGTCACTCATACCCTGAACCAGCATAGTGTGTTCAACAGTGTGTGCCGCTTTGTTCAGGGATACTCTGAAATGCTGATTAGGGTGGTAGAACGTTTTTAAAGGACTGAGGGGTTAGGTGAGCAGATGACAGCAATGGCCATTGACATTTAGGTATTATCATTAAGCTGGCTTCATTCTAGCACTAGTTCAAGTGGCCACTGGTGGCTCTTCTAAAGCTTGTGATGGCTGGCTGTCCAGCAATAAATCTTTGTCAAGTGCAGATGAGGCTTACAATGACCAGCTTTACTGGCCTCCCACCTGTATATGGTATCTTCCTTCAGCCTGGCTCTATATAAGAAAGTGTGAGATAAGGTGGCCATGATCTCAAAAAGCTAGAGATTCTGTGAATTGTCACCCTCCACAGATCAGAGAGTACTTAGGGACAGTTCACCCTGGCACCCTAACTTCCCCCAGGAAGATTTTAACTGGTAGCAAGAGGTGCCTAACCTAGGTGGTGGAGACCAGGACCTGGGGAAAGTGACATCGCAGGAGTGGCAAGATGTGTTAAGCACCTTCAAAAGATAAGCAGGACCTATAGGTCAAGAAGAGAAAGAAAACTTTTTGAGATATGGGGAGGAGGTACCTCTCATACATATTTTCAACTCAGGATTAGAAAGTATAAGTAAGTAAATTAAGTATATGGGCAAGTTATATGCTTGCTATTCATGAAAATAAATACATAAGTAATAATGTTTTATCTTGTTTTCCATGAGAGAAGAGTTTGTTGGAGCTGAGGATAATCTTGAGGACTGTGAGTAAACTCAAAGCATGGAAATAATCACTCTATTGGAGACTTTATATGCTATGTCCCATGCTCTACATGATTTGTGGCAACTTGCTTAATAATTAAAACCTATGTTGGTAAATAATATTTCAAGTAGTTTGTTGTAAGTCCCGTAGCGAATACGCTAAGTCCTGCATGATGCTCCTATCTGGTTTATGCCAGACCACATGCCCTGAATCAGTGTAACCTGCTACTTTTAAGTTAAGATGGCTGTGCCAGCAGGAAAAAAAAAATTCTGAGCCTCTTGGATACTTTGGGGCTTAAGATAATGAGTGCCAAGGTAATTGTGCTTCACCAGCTGCCAAAGTAATGTTGAGTACCTTGACCTCCTGCTTTGGCTTCTACTTCACACCGTATCTCCTCTGCCTGTGACCTTAGATTTGCACTCATCTTTTAGTCTTTAAAACCCACTATCCCTCACGCTTTCTTTGTAGGTATATGATGAGAGGAAGTTTCTAATAAACCAATGCCTTTGGAGTGTGATGGATTATAAAGTAGCACAAAGACTCCATTTCAGTAGAGTATGGTTTTGATCAAAGAACTGAATTTAGTGGTGGAATATTAGTAAGTGAGGAAGGTTAGCAAGATATTTTAGGGATTCCTCTTTGTATGTGCATGAACACACTGTTGGTTCACTTTCCCTTGGCCGGAAAGGGTAAGTAAAATTGTCAAGTCTCCCAGACTTAGTGCATAACATGAAAAAAGTAATAGACAGGACAGGAGAGCTCAGAGGAAAATCTGTTCTCCCCAATCCGTCTAACTCACACTGGATATCTCTGCCCTTTATACCTCTCTTTCCAGCTAATTTCCACTAGTCAGTGTGTTCATGCATGAGGATATTAAAAGTTTCCCCTCTCAAAGGTATGATTCAAGCTAACCTTCACCTCTCTGCTGCATATGAAATGTGCATTGCAGAATGATGGTGAATGCCCAGAGCATGGGCAAAGCACACAAGCACATACAAAGAGGAATCCCTAAAATATCAACATTGCTTTACCAGTGAGTTTTATACTTCTATGTGTTTTTATGATAGTAAATGTCCTTTTATTTCCAAGTTTAGGACTCTCTTGAGTATCTCTTGTAGGACCAGTCTAGTGGTGACAAATTCCCTCAGCGTTTGTTTGTCTGGGAAATACTTTATTTCTCCTTCATTTATAAAGGTTAACCTTGCTAGGTACAGAATGCTTGTCTGCATTTTTTTCCTTCTTTCAGCATTTTGAATATGTCATCCTATTCTCTTCTGGCCTGTAAGGTCTCTGCTGAAAAGTCTGCTGTTAGTCTGATGGAGTTTCATTTATAGGTGACTAGACACTTTTTTCTTGATGATTTTAGAAATTAACTCTTTCACTTTGACTTTAGACAGTCTGATTATAATGTGTTGTGGGGAAGTCCGTTTTGCATTTTATTTGCCTGAGGATTACTGAGCCTCCTATATCTGGATGTCTAAATCTCTTGCTAGAACTTGGGAAGTTTTCATCTATTATTTTATTAAATAGGTTTACTAAGCCTTTTGATCTCTCTTTACCCTAGGGAATACCGATAATTCATAAATTTGGTCAATTTATGTAGTCCCAGATGTCTCAAAGACTTTGTTCATTCTTTTTAATTTTTTTCTTTATTTTTTCTCTGACTAGGTTATTTCAAAAGACCTGTCTTCAAGTTCTGAAATCCTTTTTTTCTGCTTGGTCTAGTCTATTGTTGAAGCTTTTGAATGTGTTCTGTATTTCCTTTAATGAATTTTTCAGTTCCAGAATTTCCATTTGGTTTCTTTTTTTTTTTTTAAGTTATTTGTCTCCTTGGTAAATTTCTCATTCATATCATTAACTGGTTTTCTGAGTTCTTTGTATTGGTTTCAGATTTCTCTTTCATCTCATTGAGCTTATTTAAAATCTGTATTTTGAATTCTTTATCTGAGATTTTAAGGATTTCTTTTTTGGTTAGGATTTACTGCTGGAAATATTATGTTCATTTTAGAGTATCATATTACCTTGCTTTTTCATGTTTCCTGTGTCTTTAAACTGATTTCTGTGCATCTGGTTTAACAATTGCTTCTTGGTTTTGAATTTACTTTCATTGTGTGGGGGAAATTTTTCTGAAGATGTGACTATAATGTTGGTTGAGTAGGGCCCTTTGGCTTTGCTCCTGGATGCTTGCAGTAGTGAAGACTCTGTATGATTTCTTTGGCTGTAAATAGCATTAGTGATATCTGTGGCTTCCTCGGTGTGTTAGGGTGTGGTTATTGGTGGAGCTGTAGTGAAGTTGTGCTAGGGACTGGAATACCAGATGGTCCTGTCTTTAGGTTTCAGTGGTAGCAGTGGTGAGCTAAGCATGTCTTTCCTTGTGCGATGGGGCAGTATATGCTGGAACCTGTGTTCACACTTTCAGGCAGGCTGATTCTTGGGCCTGTGGGTTACCTTCTTAGATGTCAGTTGTAGTAGGAGTGTATTTGGCAGGTGAGTGGGCTCTTGAGCTCCTGGGAAGCAAGTGTGCAATGGGCTATGGTAGTAGTAGTGGTGGTGAGATGCTCCTCTGGGGCATAAGTGTTGTGCACTTGTGTTGGCAGTAATGGCAATGGGCTGTGTGAGTTGGGCACCAGACCAGTAGGTGGCGCTTGCAGGTAGGAGCCAACTGAAATGGTAGCAGTAAGGTGTTTGTATTTGACCTCTGACCCCTAAAAGAAGTACTTGGGTGTCCCATATGGTGGATTGGATTGTAGAACTCCTAGGACCTTGGATCCCATAGTCTGTCTCAGAGCAGGAAGCAAAGCCAGGCAGACCCAGGCAAGATAAGCCTGTGCTCAAGGCTCCAAATGGTGAATGCATGCACCAGTCATGACATGGCAGGCAGGGCAACCCTTAGGCCCCTGGTTAAACGTTTGGTTGAGGGATGACCACCACTGCACTGAGGTCCTGCCATGGGGAGGCTGGGACATGTCCCAGTGGCTGCAGCCTTGGCCAGTGGTGGGGTAGACTTATGTCCCATTCACACCTCAGTCCCAGCAGGGTTGCTTCCCTTGTCCCAGCTGTTACAGCTAACCTGGCTATTCAGTTAGACCTGGCAGTTCACACCTAGCCTGCAACTCAGGCCTGGGCCATAGGAGCCCCTGCCAAGTTCAAAACCAAGCCTCTGTAGTAACGCTCATCTTTCTCTGGTCCCAAGGGAGGTGCCTGCTTCCAGAACTGGTGGCTGCAACCCACGTGATACTTTCCAGTCCTGATTGTGGGAGCCCACCTCCTGCTCACACCCTGGTTCTGCAAGCAGCACTGCAAGTTTCCCTAATGCTTGGGAGCGGTGCTGCTGATTCCCAGGTCTACACACAGTTTGTTAAGAGCTAGGGTTGAGAATGGCATCTTGCTGTAGCCACTTAGGTCTCAGGAAAGGCTTGGGACACAGGATATGTTTACTCCCTGAAGCAGGTCCTTCTCACAGTCTCTCAGCTACTCCCTAAATTAGATTCAGGGCTTGGGAGAGTCAAGGTATTCTCCTATGGCCTGGATTGTGTAATTTCCCAGCAAGAAAGTATACTGAAGAAAGATACTCATTTTTTCTCATATTGTAGATTCACTTCCAGCTCCCAGCTAGTCACGGCCACACAAGCTGCCTGTTTTCCTTCTCTTTCCTAGATTTTGGAATTTCCTTTCACTTTTTTGTTGAACTTCTGTATTCCCTCTCGGACAATGTATTCAAAGTGTCATCGTCTATACACTATTTTGCTTCTTCTAAGTGGATGAAGTGTGCTTGAAATGCTTCTAGGTAGCTATCATTTCCTGGCTTCTGGAGTATCCTGATGTCCTCCCTATGGATCTCCCAGTACCTCCCAGGCCACAAAGATCGTGGTGGAGCCACCTGGGCCTCCCAGATTAGAAGAGATGGAGCAGTAGCGTTCCATGAACAATTTCTTTATGGATGGGGTTATTAATGCACTGAAGGACAAAAAGTTCCACAATCAACTCTTATTAGTGAATTATAAATAGTTATGTAACCATGGATAATCATAACTAACATAACATCTATAGTATATATTTATAACATACCAAGTTTTACTAAAAACAGTTATTAAATGGTTATAAAGGTTTGTTGATAAAACTGGCACATGGGAAATGGCACATAGATCCTCAAAACTGCTTTTTGTTTAATTTAATTATTTGGCTTTTACTATAGGAATACATGAATCACTGAACAAAGTAAACTGACAACTATGAGGCCAGAAATTAATTATTGTGTTTTCTACATGTAACTCTCAACCTGAAGTGTTATATTTTAGCTTAAATCATCATAGAAACAACATTAATAATGAAAGCATTGAAAAACTAAATACATATTGTTTTCTTTTTTTTTTTACCTTTGCCATATCATCTGCAAATAAATGGTCCTTTAATACTTCAAAACTATAGTGTAGGCAAAGAAATTGACTAATCATATAGATGAAAGATCATCTTCTCCTCCTTTCCCAGGCAATGGTGGATGCAATTCCAGGTAGTATACCTATCTGCTCCTCCCTCTCAGCACCATGGATGAAATGAACCATAGATGAGCTAAAAGAAATCACAAATGTATTGGAGGACTAATAGCTGCAAAATCCAGGACACTGGATTAACATCGTTTAATTTCTGTTTGCATTTGTAGGCAGCTTAAGAGAAAGCAAAGCAAGACACATCAGAGATACCACAAGCCAAGTAGTCATCATCTTGAAAAAGAAAAGAATAGATTTCAGTCAGCCACAAAGGTCTCCATAGCAACAGTGATTTTAGACCTTCATCAGTGTTCCTAGCAAACTCTAGTTTTCTAATCTTCCATTCCTTTGTTCTGAATTTGTATCTGAATTCTTAGCTGTCTATATCTCAACATTTAAAAATCCCAGAGAACTGTGAAATAATTCTCAACTAGGCTTTGTTTCCTCGGTATTCAAAGAGAAGATACAGAGTCAAGATTATTTAGAGTTCATCTTTAAAGCCAGTTTACTTTTTACTTCTAAGATGAATAGTTGTTTAACAAACATGAGTTTATTCACATTATATCATTTTTTGAAATGAGATTGCAATGCAAACGAAGTAAAAAATGTGGTAAAATCTAACCAAGCAAAAGGCTACTAGAAAAGGGAATTTGTTTGGAGGCTGATTTAAAGCTAAGTTTTATATACAGATTTCTACCTGCACCCACATACAGCACTATTATGCTACCTCAAAGAACTCCATGAGAGTTCTCTTTAGCCAAGACTTTATGCTTACTCTAAACAAGGCTTTGAAATCATAAACTGAGCAAAGTATTTTAAACACTTTTTAATGAATTGTGTACCAAATGTATTCCAGGTACACATTTAATAGCTAGATGACATAAGGCAAAATATTTAAAGCAGAGATAACACACATTCACCAATGTCATTAGGTTACTGTGAGTATTAATAAGATGACTCTATAAAGTTATTTTTCAATTCTATAGCAATATACAAATATAAATTGTTAAGGTGATATTTGGTGATATTCAAAGGAAACACTGATAGTGCTCATTTGAAAAGAGTTGTATTTCGTATTATTAGCTTAAATAAGAACTAAAAAAGTTAGATTATAAAATAATACAAACTTTGCATAAACAGTGTATGCTTTTATGAAGTAAAAGGTAGTTCTTATTCCACACACTCCCAACCCAAATTCCACTGGACTTTTAATATAATTGTCTGACGTGGCCCGATTACAGGACGGGGGATGACACAGAACATAAAATAACGACACAAACACACATGGACATGACAATGACTCGACTGACCAATGCACTGGTTGCTTTATTTTTATACCCCCTAGACCCAAGGTTAGTTCCTTGTACGTGAGCATCTAAGCATAGCAGCGATATCAGTCAATTCCAGAGTTGTATCAAAAGGGAACAATTTCCCATGGTCTCAGACCTCAAAACGGTTACTAAAGTTAAGGTGCCGGACACAGCTCAAAAGCCAAGGCCGAGATAGGCAACATAAAACAATGCAGCCATTTGAAGTGGTCTCAATCCCAGGCTGCGGCTCCTTCCTGGCCCCCACGGTTGTGCCTATTTTAGGTCGCCCCCCCCCATGGGGAGTCTTACCCGTCATTGACTACCAACCATCAATCGGGGGCCAGTTCTTCAGAGAGTTCCTGTTCTTGTTCTCATGGCCTCCAGACTCCCACCATGGGGGCCCTCCGTGTGGGAGTTGGGAGCATTTGCTTATGTGCAACAACTCAGGCCTCTTATCAAGTCACAAGGCAGCAACCGTGTCTGAAGAAAATGCTGACTACTGCTGCGTCAGACAGCACACGCACATTACAGACTATAGTAAATGATTAGTATAAGGCATAACACCAGAATCAGCCCCCAACAATTGTCCATCTAGTCCTAAATCATTTTCTTTGATTTATATCTTGATTGACTCCATTTTGCCTTAAAGAGAATTTTTCAAGATAGGTTCATGGGTGTCTATATTTCGTGTTTAAGTGATATTTGAGAAAATTTCCTATTGCCTGCAAGGTAAGCAAATGCCACTGTTATGTAACCCCAGGGGACATTATTCACCTATCATGAAACAAGCATGGTGTCTTCAGAAGCACAACTCACCCTGTGTTCTCTGAAATCAGTGTGCCCTGGAGTTGTGCAACTCATGGCCCTGCTTAGATAGTCATATAATTTTTGTCACACTTTTTTCTCCTCCTAATTCTGAAGTAATCATGGAGATGCCTTCTGCTATGGGTTGAATTGTGTTCCCCTAAACTTTGTATGTGGAAATTTTAACACCCCACTAGTACCTCAGAATGTGACCTTATTTGAAATTGAGTCACTACAGATGTAATTAGTTAAGATGATGTCATATGGGAGTAAGATAGGCCCCTAATCCAATATGACTGATGTTCTTATAAAAAGGGGAACTTTAGACACAGACATGCACACATGGAAGATTAAAGCAGAGATTGGTGTGATATAGCAGAAGTTTGATAGTTAATTTTGTGTCAACTAAACTACATCATGGGGTTCCAGATATTTGAGCAAACATTATCCTGAGTATGTCTATGAAGATGATTTTGGAAGAGATTTACATTTGAATGGGTAGGCTGAATAAGGCAAATTTCCCTCTCTAATGTGGGTGGGCCTTATTTAATCAGTTGAAGGCTTGAACAGAGACAAAGGCTGACTCACTTCTAATCAGAGGGAACTTCTGCCTGACAGCTGACTTGGCACATTATTTTTTTCTGGCCTTCATATTCACACTAAAGCATCACCTTTTCTTGGGTATTCTGCTTGCTGGCTTTTGGACTGGTACTAACCATCGGCTCTCTTGGGTCTCCAAGTTGCCGACCACAGATCTTGGGACTCTAAGCCTCTATAATTGTGTGAGATAATTCATATAATCTCTCTCTCTTTCTCTCTCTTTCATCCTATTAGTCATGTTTCTCTGGAGAACCCTGACTAAGACATTAAGAAATGCTGAATGTTGCCAGAAAATCACCAGAAACTAGGAGAGAAGCTCCCTCACAGGCCTCAGGAGGAACCAATCTGCCAACACCTTGAACTCAGATTTATGGTTTCCAGAACCAGAACTAGCCCCAGGAAACTAATAGACCTTCTAAAACTGAAATTTTCAGAAGATAATTAAAAAACTAGCCCAATGTTTCTCCTTTGTAAGAAAATGACTTTTCCAGTTGAGAATTGTAGGGATAACAATCCATAAGTTAGCTCTCTGTTTGCTCTTCCATGTCCATTGCCTTCTTTTAGTGCCTTTTATTTCTTTGTGTTTTTTCTTTTATATTCTGTGTTATTTCATCATACTACTACTATTTTTTCCCTGCACTATTCTAATTCTTGATTGATGCTTCTAATGTGGTTTCATTTAAGCAATGGCTGATTTTTTCCTGTTTTTTCATGAGTTTTGTCACCTCATTGTTATTTATTTATTTTCTTATTTATCTTATTATTCAAAAGGAGCAAAAGTGGTGAAAAGATATTCATCTTAGTATCAGTCATCTAAATCATTGCAAATTAACAGAGATGCAATGGCAGACACCCAAACTAAAGGAGAGGAAAGGGAGACAACCCACTCAGCAAGATCAGAGGTACCTGGGGATGGCATACACACATGAGGAAGGGACAGAGGAAAGAACCGCAGAGTTTCATGCTTCTCCTGCAGACATTGCAACTAGAGCTGTGGGAGGGCCCCTCCACCACAGCAGGTCTCTGTATTGATACCGAGACCTGACTGGAGGCCATGTAGTGGCACTGCCCTGGAGAGAAGGCACAACTGGCTTCTGAACCCTGGGCCCTGTATCTGGTGCCATTTTGAAGTACCAACCCCAGAATGCTGCATTTGCCTGGGGGTCAGGTCCACAGCTGCTGCCTCCACTTCACCCCTGCCAGGCCAGGGAGGAAGTAGAAAGGCCAGGTGCTCTCGTGTACCCCATATGCAGATGTCACATGCCCCTACCACTGCCAGGGGACCTGGGGAGAGCAGGCAATCAGAGACCTGGAGCCTGCTGCCATAGCCTAGGTGGCCTTGCCCAGCCACGCTTCTCACAGTACCCAGGAAGAACACACGCCTATGGCCCTCAGTGCCCACTGCCCACCATCTGGATAGCACAGCCACCACTGCTGCCACTTGGGAAACCCCACTGCAGACAGACCTGGGTAAAGCAATGCCAATGCAGGTGCTGCTGCCAGACATGGGTGGACCACCCTGCTGAGTGCCCTCCCCACCACATGTCCGCCCCACCGTGCACCATCCCACTGTGGTCCTGCCCCGCTGGGCACCTGCTCTTCCGTGGGCCACCTCACCACACATCTGCCCTGCCAAGGTCTGGTCCTGCTGCAGCAGCACCATGACAACCACAGGGGAGTAGGGAGATGTAGGATAGCAACAGTGATAAATGCTCACTGTGCATCCACCCCTTTCCTGCCTGGTCAGTCTTCCAGAGTAAGACTCAAGTACACCATACAGGAACAGACCCCTCCCTTCACTGAGCATCAGAGGTTCCAGCAGAGAAGGACAGATGCACCACAAATCTATCAGTTTTGAGCTGAAGGAAGACGTTCCAGATGAGAAGGAACTTGCATAAGTACTTTGGCAACAAAAAACAGACTGTCTTGACACCTCCAAAGGATCACAATAACTCTCCAGCAATGGATTCCACCCAAAAGGAAATTATTGAAATGCCAGATATGGAATTCAGAATATGGGTGGCAAGTAAGATCAATGGGATTGATGAGAAAGTTGAAAACCAACACAAAGAAACAAACAAAATAATAATTCAGGGCATGAATGATAAATTCATTAAAGAGATAGATAATATAAGAAAAAATGTAACAGAATTTCTGGAAATGAAAGAGACATTTATAGAGTTTTAAAATAAAGCATAAAGTTTTAACAACAGAGTGCATTAAGCAGGAAAAATAATTGCAGAACGTGAAGACAAGGCTTTTGAATTAACCCAGTTGGTCAAAAATGTAGAAAAAAATAATCAAGAAGAATAAACAATCTCTGAGAGAAATATAGGACTATGTAAAGCAAATGAACATAAGAATCATAGGTATCCCTGAGGGAGAAGAAGGAAAAGCAAAAAGCATAGTATTGACAGAGATTTAGACATCCAAATACAAGAAGGCCATCAAACACCTGGAAAATACATGGAAAATGGACATCACTAAGGGACATAGTCATCAGTCTGGCCAAAGTTAAAGTGAAGGGGAAAATCCTATAAGTTGTGAGATGAAAGCATCAAGCAACTTACAAAGGCAGACCCATCAGACTAATGCCAGACTTCTCAACAGAAACCTTACAAGCCACAAGGGATTGGATCCCACTTTTAATGTTCTTAAACAGAATAACTTCCAGTCAAGAATTTTGTATCTTGCAAAACTAAGTTTCATAAATGAAGGAAAAATAAAGTCTCCCAGATAAGCAAATACTAAGGTAACTTGTCACTACTAAACCTGCCCTACAAGGTATGCTTAAAAGTGCTCTCTGCATGGAACAGAGTAATTTTGCCCACCAGTGTAAAAACACCCCAAAGTTAAAACTCACAGCTCTTATACAACAGTAACACAAAGGATAAAACAAAGCAACTGGGTAAAATCAACATGATAAACAGAACAGTATCTCACATATCAATACTAACATTGAATGTTAATGGTCTTAATGCTCTGCTCGAAAAATATAGATTGCATGCTATACATCCAATAAAGAACTGAGAATTAGAATCTATAAAGAACTCAACCAATAAACTCAAGCAATAAAACATTAAACAATCTCATTAAAAAGTGGGCAAAAGACATGAACAGAAACTTCAAATGAAGATATACTAATGGCCAAAAACATGAAAAAATGCTCAACATCTCTAATCATCAGGGAAATGCAAATCAAAACTACAATGAGATATCACTTAACTCTGGTGAAAATGGTTTTTATCAAAAAGTCCACATACCACATTTTCTTTATCCATTCATCCATTGATGGACACTTTGATTACCTATCTTGGCTATTGTGAAAAGAGAGCACAGACTTTGGATTAAACTCAGTTTGGGTTTGGAAACCATTTTGCAAGATGCTGAGCTTTATCTTGGACAACTTAAGTTACTTGAATCATAGATTCCTTATCTGCAAAATAGGACTAAAAGTACCTACTTCATGGCATTATTGAAAGGATTCTGTAATATACATGAAGTGTTTGCCACAGGCTATGGGAAATCAATACATATTAATTATAAGATAAGCTCAATGAGGGATGGAATATTTGTATCTTTTGATCATTTCAGCGTGCCTGGCACATAGAAATGTTCCATAAACATTCATTGAATGAATTGATAAGTAACTATTGTTATCAATAATTATTTTAATAATTTTTCCTAAAGTGTCAACCTAAATATAGTGTATCTAGAAATATATATATGTACCCAGTGTTAAATTAGGCATAAAGCTGCATCTGTACATAGCAAACTATAACCTAATTTAATATGTAAACAAACCGCAACCTATAGAGCATATTCTTATAACAAGCCCCAGTCTCAGTCAATCATAGCAGCCAAACTTTCAGCCAATCAAAAGCTGCAAATGTCCAATACATATCCAAAGAAGGCAAACACGAAGCTGCAACCAATCAGGCTATTTCTGTATGTCATTTCTGTTTTCTGTCTATAAATACTACCTACCTATCATTGTTGGGTGGAGCTGTGTGAACCTTTACCGGTTTAGGGTATGGCCTGATCCATTAATCATTTCTTTGCTCAAATAAACTTTGGTGAATTTAATTTGTCTAAAGTTTTTCTTTTAACAACAGAGAATGTAAGGTGCTTATGTAAGGACTACACTTTATAATTTTGTATATCTACTCCTCTCTCCTTGTTCAATAATATCTTGAATACTACTTTGCAGACACCTACTCAGTGCTTGGCGAATATGAAAATAAGCATGTTATGGATTTCAAGTCCAATGGTGACTAAATACACAACAGGACTAAGAACCCCATGAATTTGTTTATCTTAAACATATATTGTAGTATAGTCATCCAAAATACAGTATATAGCATAGCATTTTAAAAGGTTTTACTGGCCGGGCGCGGTGGCTCAAGCCTGTAATCCTAGCTCTCTGGGAGGCTGAGGCGGGCGGATTGCTCGAGGTCAGGAGTTCGAAACCAGCCTGAGCAAGAGCGAGACCTCGTCTCTACTATAAATAGAAAGAAATTAATTGGCCAACTAATATATACAAAAAAAAAAAATTAACTGGGCATGGTGGCGAATGCCTGTAGTCCCAGCTACTTGGGAGGCTGAGGCAGGAGGATTGCTTGAGCCCAGGAGTTTGAGGTTGCTGTGAGCTAGGCTGACGCCATGGCACTCATTCTAGCCTGGGCAACAAAGCGAGACTCTGTCTCAAAATAAATAAATAAATAAAAATAAAAGGTTTTACTTATAGAGGTATGGCTTTGAATGAACATTATTAGTTTTTGAAGGAGATAGAAAAAACTGAAATATGTTGGGCAAAATTGAGTAAATATAGAAAACCACTATCTTCAGTCAGGGGTTATAAGGGATTACAATTGTAAAGGGTTAGATCAGCAAGAAATAGTGTAGAAGAGGAGGAATAACACAATGAAGGAAGCTGGTTTATATAGTATGTTATTAAAATGCTAATTCTGTCATTTCTTATTATATCATTTATTTTTCAAGACAAGTATCCAGCAACTGGCATTAAAGGAAATGAATATCCTATCATAATCTATTTAATCCATTGTTCAGTGGCTAGCATGGAGTGAAAAATATCTTTTTGTCTCTATAGCTTTGTGTCTGTGCATAGCTTTAGGACTTTCATTACATTGAAACTCAGACAGAGTAAATTATACAATCATTGAGAGCTAGGGTACAGAGTGCTTCACTACTTTTATTTTTTTCTTTGTAATGGAATGGATAGCACAAACTATTCAGAGATTATATATATATAATATATATAATATATATATATTATAACATCACTTTCCTAACTCTTGAAGATAAATGAAATATTTTATTCTATAATAATGTCATATTCATGTTTACTTAATTAATGAAGACTATGAACACTTCCTTTTACCAAATGCAGGCAGCAGGCTGGTGTTACCCCTCAGGCTGTAATTTGAAGACCTCTGTTTAAGTCACACCTGCAGGTTTAGTCAGTTGCCCTCAAGAGCATTTGACATTCCAGGACTGGTAATGCCCATTCCATTCAGATGCCCCTTCCTCCAGAGGGGCTACTGGAAGTGTTTCAGCTATATTTATATCTGATTAACAACATATTTTTAGTAATTTGCATTAGAATGAGTTATCATGAGTGAAATTATTAGCTTTTTATCATAAGAAACATTAGAAATCAACAGTGACTTAAAATTAGTGGTATTCAGAGTCAAATGTTATCCCCTTTTTAGCTTCTGTATATCCTAAGGGAGGTCAGAGACACTTTGAGGAAACTATACAGTGCATGTATACCAACTAGTATGAAAATAAATCAATATTTTAACAAACCTTGCAGTCGTGCTAGTGCTTAATAGCTAAGGATCAGCCCTGTCTAAAAGGATTTCATCTGATCTCACAAAATAGTTGAATTGTTTTGTGTCCACTTGATAATAAATGTTTGCCTTACACATTTGGCAAATGTTTGCCTTGCACATTTGTCTTTATGTGTGACAAGATTTGGTCTGAGAATTGCTTTCACTTTGACCGGCTATATAGAGGTTGTTGGGAAGTAGATACACTCCACCTAATTTTAACCATTAGCAGCTACTATTCTATTGTTCTGCCTCAGCAATCTGGTATAGCTTAATTCACAACACAGTTTGATCTCAACTAACAAGTCTTCAATAAAATATTTGCTGAGTTTCTACTATGTGCCAGGCATTGCTAGGGACACGATGGCTGAAAAAAAGCAGATATTGTCCATGCCCTTACATTTTTATTGGGAGAGAGATGGAATAAAAAGTAGGCAATTAAAATGTATAAAAAATTCTTGTAAGATAACCATAATAATAATAACCATAATAATAATAATAGCTAATGTAAAGCTTTCTATGTGTTGGACATTGTCCTAAGCACATGACATATATCAACAGAGAGATTCTTGAAACTCTTTAAGTACTACAACCCTAAAGTGGTGGATTAACATTTGAACCTTGGCAGTTTAAGGCCAGAGTCAATGCTCTTAACTGCTGCACTTCATGGAGTGTGGTGGAGTAACTTTGGGATAGGGGGTGGGGGTTACTTAGGTAGGATGGTCAGGGAGGGTGGGTCTTAGCAGGGATCATTTAAGCTGAAGCCTGAAGAATGGGAAGGAATCAACCATTCAAAAAGCCAGGCGTTAAAAGGAGAGCACTTTAACACCCTAAAAAGGGAATGACTTTCTCTGTTCCTGGAACTGAAAGAAGGCTGGTATGGCTGAAATACAGGAGGAGGACAGGGTTAGGAGTTTGGCTTTTGTTCAAAGGCAATGGAAAACCATAGCAGGGTTTTAAATTGGAAAGTTACATAACAGATTTAATGTTTAAAATATCATGCTGTTTGCTTTGTAGGAATGGATAATGGAGGAAAAGAGGACAAGAATGTAAAAAGAGAGACTAGCCAGTTGAAGATAAGAAAGAAAAAATGGTGGCTTAGGCCAGGGTAAATGCTGTTAGAAAAAGAAATTGCCATAGCCCACTTAAGAGAGAGTTCAGTAGCTCCCACACAATGTTCCCTAACTTAACATTTTATGAAATCTACTTGAAACTGAAGATAAATAATTTTATTTTTCATAATAATGCCATACATTATCCTGAACTAAATTGCACACTTTTTTACCTTGGGTTTACACCTCTGTGTGGAAACCTAGAGATTGAAAAGGGACTCAATTTTAATATGAAGAAATTTTTCTTTCTTATCCAACTGAAGTATATACACAATCTTATTTAAAATGTTACAAAAATAATAGAGCTAATATAATGACAAGTTTAAAAATGATTATCAAGGATAATACATTATGTAGATTGTCTTTGGAAAACTAAATTTTAGACAATTTATACATAGACTAGATAATTTATTCTAAAATATATTTTGCCTATTCAAATATAATCAGTATGAATAGACACATTTTCTTTACCTATCACCACAATATTATCAGTGCTATTATTAAAAAGTATTAAAAGTGTGTTATAATTTATGCCTTAGATAATTAAATTTATGTTTATATTTAATAAAATTATACTTTTCAAAATTATACTTTTCAAATGGGAGTGACTTTTTAAAAATTCTCCCAAATATGTCAATATCAAGCAAGCAAATAGCTGTAGATTAAAACCATCACACTCAATGGTAATATTAAGCACTGGAACAATATAATTGGGCTTATTTTTAAGAAACATAGCTCTGTCATGGTGTGGGCTGGGTTCAGCCAGAGTAGAGGCCACAAGACCATATGGAAAGAAAGTGGAGAGTAGGGAATTATATAAGTATGAACTAGTGGAAGTTGGAATAGAAGGGAGATGATGTTAAAGAGGGAAAAAAGGAGGAATTAGGGCTTGCTAATTAATATCTGATACTCTCTGTGTAAAACTTTATTCCAACAATCAGAGCAGATGCAAACTGGAGAAATGGATAGTGATTGCTAAGGATAGGGGTGTCTTTTCAGGGTAATGAAAATGCCCTGGAACTCGATAATGGTGATGGTTGCACAACTCTGTGAATACATTAAAAATCCCTTATTCGTACACTTTAAATGGGTGAACTTTATGGTATGTGAATTATATCTCAAACTGCTTTTTAAGAAATCACCTGAGGATGCATAGAATCATAACACTTAGAAGTAGAGAACACTTTGTAGATAATCTAATCCAACTATTTTTTATAAACATGGAAAAATGGATGAATCCATTATCTATCGTGTAAAAAAAACACTGGCTTAAAAGTACAACAATTGTTCATTTTATTCATGAATCTCCAAATATCAGTGGGTGCAGATTGTCTGTGCTTCACATGGCATCTTCTGGAGCTGTGTGGCTGGGGGCTTTACTGTAGATGGTTCATTTAAAAGGTGGCATATTGCTGGTATCACCTGGGAATTCAGATGGTGCTGCGCTCTGAGGGACTGAGTCCCCTTCCACTTAGGCCTCTTTACAGGCTGCCTGAGTGTCTTCATTGCATGGTGGCTGGCTTTTAAAACTGAGCAAAGAGAATCTGGTGGAAGATGTACTGCCTTTTATGATCTAGTCTTAAAAGTCACATCATGTCACTTCCGCCATAGTCACAAGCCCACGTGATTCAAGGAGAAGGAACATAGAGCCTGTCTTTCATTGGGAGTAGTTATCAGAGTCAAATTGTCAGAAAAATAAGAGGGGTAGAAAGTAATGTTGCTATCACCATTCTATATTCTGTCTCTATTATTTCGACAAGGTACTTCAAGTAAGTGGAATCGTGGGGTATTTGTCTTTTTGTGGCTGGACTATTTCATTTAGCACAATGTCTTCAAGGTCCATCCATATTGTAGCATGTGACAGGATTTCCTTCCTTTTTAATGCTGGATAATATTCCATTGTATGTATATACCATATTTTGTTTATCCATTCATTCACTTTTGGTGGACCTTGGGTTGCTTCCACCTCTTGGCTATTGTGGATAATGCTATTATGAATGTGGGTGTGCAAATATCTTTGAGAACTTGCTTTCAATTATTTTAGATATATACCCAGAAGTGGGATTGCTGGATCATATGGTAATTCCATGTTTAATTTTTTTAGAAATCTCCATACTCTTTTCCATAGTGGCTTCACCATTTTACATTCTTACCAACAGTGCACAAGGGTTCCAATTGCTCCATATGCTCACCAACACTTGTCATTTTCTTTGTTTTTTGTTTTGAAAGTAGCCATCCTAATGAGTATGAGATGATTATCTCATTGTGGTTTTGACTTGCATTTCTCTAATGATTAGTGATGTCAAGGATCTTTTCATATATTTCTTGGCCATTTGTATGTTGCCTTTGGAGAAATGCCTATTCAAGTCCTCTGCCCATTTTTAAACTGGATTCTTCTATCTTGTTTTTATCTGATAAAGCTGTTTAACTATTAAATATTGCAATGCAATAGACATCATATTTCCGAGCATCAGCAAGGAATTTGTCAAGTTTCCCACACCAGCTATTGTTGACCAGATAGAGATATGTAATTTGGTGAATTACTTACTGATCAAATTCTCATACATGAAAAATACCAATTAGCAAATCAATTTCAATGCAGAAAGAAATTTTTATTGACACATCAAAAGTGTCTATCCAAGGCCCTATCCTAATTACCACTTTTTGATGAAATAACTGATATTGAATAAATATTATCCATATGTACCAGGATCCACAGTCATTTCTAAACCCAATATAATGCATTGAATCCAGAAACATGCAAAAATAATAAATGCATATTTTTGTACTAAGGTCTATGAAACCAAATTCGTAGAGAGAGAAAAGCCTTGGTAGCAATACTTATGAAGAAGAAGAAAAACTTCTCAGGAGTTTCAGCAATAATAAATACAAGGTGGAATAACCAGTAATAAGTGGTTCCCCAAAACAATCACCCCAGGGCTCTTGATACTTAAAGTGTAGTCCCTGGAACAGCTATATCAATATCACCTGGGAACTTGTCAGAAATGCAAAATTTTGGGTCCCACTTCAAACCTACAGAATCAGATTCTGCATTTTTTTTTGAGACAGAGTCTCGCTTTCTTGCCTAGGCTAGAGTGAGTGCCGTGGCGTCAGCCTAGCTCACAGCAACCTCAAACTCCTGGGCTTAAGCAATCCTACTGCCTCAGCCTCCCGAGTTGCTGGGACTACAGGCACGAGCCACCATGCCCGGCTAATTTTTTTTATATATATATATATATATATATATTAGATGGCCAATTAATTTCTTTCTATTTTTTTATAGTAGAGACGGGGTCTCGCTCAGGCTGGTTTTGAACTCCTGACCTTGAGCAATCCGCCCGCCTCGGCCTCCCAGAGTGCTAGGATTACAAGCGTGAGCCACCGCGCCCGGCCCAGATTCTGCATTTTAAGAAGATGCTTAGGTGATTAGTGTATACATTAAAGTATGGAAAGCACAGCCTCAGACTGTTACCTGAGGCCAAGTGAAGCACTAGATCACACTTCAAATATAGGAGCACCACACATTAAAGAGAATTACACCAGAAGAGTGGACAAACTCAAACCTCTAGATGTATCAAGAATATTCAGTCCAAGCCAAGATGGGCAACTAGAGACATTGTTTGTAGGATCATCCCATCTAGAAGGTAGACTATTAGACTGAGGAAAGCGGAGAGCAGTTGCAGTTCAGGTGTGGATTGCAGGGAGAGACAACAGAGATGCCTGGGGATCCAACGGAGAAAAACTGTGAAGCTGAACAAGAAGTTAGAGAGGAGAAGACAGTGGCATGGTCCAAACCCAGAGAGGCTCAGATCCCAGTGAAAGGGTAAGGGGAAGGGGCTTCCTCTCCTCTACATAGGTACCTTCAGTGAAGATCAGGACATAAAACATACTAGAAGTGCTTCCACCCTCCAGGAGCCCAGGCACAATGGCTAAATAGGAATAATGGGGTAAACCAGCAATCCATAGGAGTTCATATGTTCAAAAGAGACACTCCACTCGAGAGTGCCATGAGATGCTGGAGTCCTGGCTTTCTTACACTTAGACACTTCCTCCTGTACACCTCCTCCAATCATGGCATCAGAGAGAATAATTTTAGCTCTGGGGATGGCTGGTAGCCATAGCCCCTCTCCCCCATTGCAACCGCAAGAATACTCCGAACTGAGAAGCATATGAATGGCTGCTTCTCCACAGTGGGTGTGCATTCCTGCCCAAGCCCACCACTGAGAGTGGGGAGGCCACAATTTGCAAGCTTCCTGCCCACAGGCATTTCGTGGGATTGTGTGTTGGTTGCTTAGACAGGCAGACTGGACCCGGTGCCCACTGGACATTAGAGTGCTACAGGGAAACACAGGGGAGAGATCTTGGTCCTGCACTTAGGTAGCAAGGAAGCCCTTGTGGACATATCCAATGGGAGAGTATGGAGGGGGCTCTGAGGAACAAGGATCTGTGAGCATGCCCATTACTTACCCCTGCTGGAGAAGCATCATATTGGATAGGGGTGCAGCTCTCAGAGTGAATTAGCCTAACCCCTTGTTCCCATGACAACCAAATGCGTAGGGTGGGCAGCTGAATGAGAGCAGTGGCCACTCCCCCACTCATTACAATAGGGAGTGCTGCCTAAGCCAAGAAACTCGTGAGTGGCCACTTCTCTCAGGTGGGAGCATGCCCCTGGCAGAGGCCAGTGCAGATAGAGAAGCCTACCTCTCTCCCCTCAGATCTTGTGGTGGAACAGGCATGAACAATTGGGGATAACCTCACTTGCCAGTGTCCAGCAGAGATGCATGCTAGTGGGTCAGACACATGGACTGAGGGGTAGTTCGAGAGCTGGCATTGGGTGGTGAGGGAACTCATGCAGATTGATCTGGTGGGAAAGTGCTGTGGAGGTCCCGGCAGCAAATAGGGAGGGTGCTCACCCAACAGAGAAACTGTGCTAGTGGACAAGAGAGGAAAGCCTGGCCTGGGGCCTTAGCTTTCAAGTGATTAGGCCCCTCCTTAGGGCACAGCCCACCTGGCTTGGAGAGACTGCCCTGAACTTCTACCAGTAGCTCCCTCTAGTGGCCGGATAAGCAAACTCTGAGCCCCAGTGAAGCTTTGCAAAGCCTCTCCAGCTCTCACAGTGTAACCATGATTTGTCTTTCTTCTCACCCTATGCCAGATCAAATCACATAATCTTTTATTTTCCCTATAAATGCCTGATTCTATTAAATAAAGCTAAACAACCAATCACCCCAAAACTTCTTTTGTTTCAGATTTCATTGATTTAAGTAGCGTCTAAGAGTCAATCTCTTAGGCCCAAAAATAATAATTTTGAACTTCTACTGATCACTCCTTAACCCAGTTTTGTAAAGAAAAGAAGATATATTTGGATCTGGAAGAGGAAAGTTGGCAAATACGGTTAGTGGTGGATTTTGTGTGCCCAGCCAAGTTCTGCAGAAGGTGTTCTGAACGGCCACCACCTGAGCACAATCCCAGAGACATTAATTCATCTCCAGCCAATATGACAGGACATGCATCTGAGAACCCAGAGGCAAATGGCAAGCAGATGCGTGTAGGGGAAGGAGTGAGAGCGAGAGTGATGACAGAACTAGTGCCAGGATGATGCAAAATTCCTTGCAGTGGAGATACACCATTGTAAATATTAATACACCAAAAAATAAACCAAGCTATGTCCTGGATGGACCTGGAGGACACTGTGGAAGTGAAAATGAAATAAGCCAGACACAGAAAAGCAAATACTACATGATCTCACTTACTTGTAGAAATTTAAAAAGTTGAATTTGTAAAAGCAGAGAATAGAATGGTGGTTACCAGGGGCTAGGGAGGAGTGAGTGTTGGGGAGATGTTGGTCAAAAGATACAAAATTTCAGTTAGACAGGAGGAAATCATTCAAGAGATCTGTTGTTCAACACGGTGACAATAGCTAATATCAATATATTGTGTTCTTGAAAACTGCTAGGACAGTAGATTTGAAGTGATCTAACCACAAGAAAATGGTAAGTATGTGAGGTAATGCATATGCTAATTAGTTTCATTTAGCCATTTCACAAATGGTATATGTATTTCAAAACATCATGTTGTACATGATAAGTATATGTAATTTTTGTCAATGAACGAATTAATTCATCTTAAAAATCATGTAGTGTACACCCACCTCTCACTCTCCCTGGCTCCCTTATTGCTGTCAGTTGCTGAGTGCACTCTTCAGATCTCAGCTTTCTTCACAGTTCTTGGCTTGCTCCTATTCTCAGGTCCTTCACTCTCCTCAGCCATTTCATCTACTGCTGGCCTGAAATTCCATGTGTGGCCTTGATGGCTCTGAGACTCACAGGGCCTCAGAGGCCTGGCCATGAACTCCCATGCTGTCACCAGACATGTGCCCTGCCCATGGGGAAAGTCTCCCCACCCAGCTAGTTCCCACAGGGCTGCAACAGCTGCACGATCCCTGGTCCTCAAGCAAAGAGGCTTCAGGCCTCTGCCTGCACCAACCCACCCAAGCACACCAGTCACATCCCAGCATGGGAACAAGGGAGCAGGAACTTCACCCTCTGGTCAGTAAAAAGCCTCCCTCCCACAGCCCTTGCTGCTTCCCTTTGCTCCTGAGCACAGCCCCCTGTGGCCTTGCATGTCCTGCCCTGCCCTCTTCCCCAGACCGCCACTCACTCCATGTGAGTAATGAGCTGCCGCCCATCCCATCTGCCCGCTGCTGGGTGATACGTGCTCAGCCCTCTTATGTCATTTGGGGTGGGGGATCCCTCCTTCACCAATGGGGTGAATGGCAGGTGATGAGAACATGCTGTGACTCCCACTTTGTCCTTTGTGCAGGGATGCTGAGGTCAATACTTCCAGCACTCTTCTGTCCAGGGTCACTGGCTTTGAGTGAGGTTAAGGGAAGTCGCTGGTGGTTCAGGAGACTAGGAAGGAAGGGCACTGGGTCCCTTCAACTCATTTACCTGGAGAAGCATTTCTGGAATTCTGCAAACCAGAGGCACTATTTTAATACCTCTTTAGCCCATCCATGCACTCATTATGTGTCAAGCATGAATTCATCACGGATGGCTTCTTAAATTTTTCAGAACAGTGGCCATATATTGAAGATCTGATTTATATTCCTCCTTATTACTTGTGCTACGAGAGCCACATTTCTTGGAATTATGAACAACTTCTCCAACACCATGCTTTTGTCAAAACATCAGTTTTGGCCAAGAACTCTTTATGGCAACCAAGGTTTGAATATGAGCTCGGGTCTGTGTAACCTCCAAGCCTTAACTTCACCCAGGAACATCTGCCCTCACACAGTGCTTGGGTGGCCTGTTGGAAACTCAGTTGTAGCACGATGTGGAGACTGAAGCATGCAAGGTTGGAGGGCTGTCCTACAGGATATAGCTCAAGTTCTGGACCCCCACACCATGAAGACAGAAAGTACCTAAAAAGGAAGGAGCCCCGTACCTGACATCTTCAATGTTAAAAGATATCCTAAACCTCAACCCAGCTCAGGGTCAGTTCTTAAACTAGGACTTTTCACTAGGATGAACGGTCAGCTTTTAGAGGAAACACAATGCATGACTCTCCATCATGGGAAGGGAGAAGAGCCTTTGGTTCTCGGAAGGCCAAGTACAACATAACTATCACTTTTAGGCGTTTTTCAGATTAATGGTGGAGGAGATGTGATGTGCTGCATGATCTCACCATCGCCCCAGTGTCTGAGAGCCCCTGCATGGAATGGTGGGATGAGCAGAGTACCTGCCAGAGTAACCCAAGAAGGCCATGTCACAAACACACAGCAGACAGAAAGGAGTGCAATTACAGATTCTATTTTAATGGCTGAAATATGGGAGGAGGGGTTTGTTCTAATTTAATTTATTATCAAAATCCTGGGCAGGAATAAGCATCAAAGTCTCAGGACCCCTTAGTAAATGCCAACTCCACCCTGGTGTCGCTTATGAGAGCATCCACACCCACTGTGCCAGGTCCACGTCATGTCTGGGCCTCCCCAGTTGTCGACTGATGAGAAAGTACAGCACGTTTTTGGAGACCTGGCTGCGTGTGGAGGATTTGCCTGACTTCTTGATGCTCAGAGCAGGTTCCTTGGGAGTGACTTTAGAAGGTTCTTGCTCCATGACTGGTCGACTCCACACAACCTCAGGAAGACAGCACAACCAAAAATCCTGAAAAACATGATGATGAAATCCAGATAAGTGGACACAGGGGTGTAATCCTCACTGCCTATGCCACCCTTTGACTCACACACACATACACACACAGAGACACAGACACACACAAACACACTTGCTACCAGCAGTAAGTCATACACATGGGTCTGGGTCTATAATCTTGATTCTGCTTCACTGGCACAATACCTGTTTCAATTGCTGAATGTGTAGATACTCGCTAAATTTATTGACCGATTGACTAACTAACAAACTGAGTGATGGACCCCTCACACTGTTCGGTAACTGCCTGTTCCCTGGGCCGTATTCCCCTCCATTAGAAGTTTGGTACAGGCAGGACCTCGTGTGCCTTGCTCCCTGCATCTGCCTAGAACTGAGTTAGGGGAGACCATGACAAGCATTTCAAGAAGGAAGGGATCTGACATCAGGAACAAGGGGTCTGACTAATCTGTTTAAGGTCTGAAGGTGCAATGGTCAAAGCCATGGGCGCCATGGAGACATCAGGACAGTGCAGGAAGCTGTGCCAAGGCCAGATCTGTCCTGAGTCCCCAGAACTGCAGGCTGACACAGGAAGAAGGAATCAGAATCAGGTCAAGACTCCCTGCCCCTGCAGGCCTATGCTGTTACACACCTCTCTGAAGAGCATCTCTGTATTAGTTGGAACAATTGACAGTCACATATCCCCCGATTATCTAAAAGGGCGGGAGTTTATCAGGTAGATTAGATAGGTAATGGCAGAAAAACATGCTATATTACCTTGGTATGTCAGGATATTGTACCTCTCAGAGCGCTCAGGTCTCTACCAGAGAGAAATCTGGACCAGAGGGTGAGCAGTGAGAAGAATAACTCCTCTCCTCACCTTGCTCTCTTGCCCCGAGTCCCAGGGCCTGATTGGTTAGCAGCCAGAGGAGTCATGGTGACAACGGTGACTCACAATTGCCCTTGGAACCTTGGGATCACACAGTCACTTGCCAGTTGCAAATACTGGTCATATCACCTTGGTTACTTGCGGTTCAGGCCTGAAGACGGTGAGTGGGCGTTGCTGGGAGGAGCAACAGCTGTTACCCACCCATGGGCACCAACCCCACAGCCACTTCTGGGAAGAACACTCAGGTATCTTGGCCTCAGAGCTTCTCCCTGACTTGTGCCAAACCCCTTCATTAACATTTCCCCTGTGTGAGGAGCTCACAGTACCCATCCCATCCCAACAGGTGCCTTGGCCAATGCTCAGCAATTTTGGCCTCAAGTTCCAATCAGGAGCTTAGTCCCAGCTGGAATTTTCTACTGACTTCTTAATCTCTGCATGGAGCCTTGGTCATGACTCTGCAATTAATACTTTTATAATCTGCAATTCATGTAAATGGGGTGTTCATTTGCAGAGATTTGGGGTGTGAGTAGTCATCCTACGATCCCAGTCTCTGAGCTAAACAACTAAGTTGTTAACATTCAAGGTGGCCCACGTCGGCATTGTGTAGGGGTAGGACATGAAGTTTTCCAGGCTGTCAGATGTATAGTGGTGGGGACACGGCTCTGTATTCTTTATAGTGCTGTTCTCCTGAGGAACTGACAGGGCCATTATATGAGGAGATGTGGCTTCCCCACACTGGCTGCCTCACTCAGTCTCGCGTGACACCAGTCAGAATTGAGGCACGGCTGCCCGTAACGGGGGCCGAGGTCTCACTCTGCCTTTCTGCAGTGACAGGGGAGGGTCAGTCATCTAGGTTTCCTCCTACCCCACATGGAGCCGGGTTAAGACACTGAGGCCATGTCCAGTGTCCTAAACAAATTGGGGTTGGGGGCAGGAACATATCGGTGTATTTTATTGACAAAAGAGTGTGGAAAATTGTCTTTCTTTTCAGGGATTGCCTTCCTGGAAACCCAAGCTGATCACATAGGAAATAGGTCAGGAAAGGTTGGTTGAAATAAGTTAAATGTATAAAAATTGTATATCCTTCTACTGACCAGGTTACATAATACAAATAAATGTCCCATTCACATTGGTCACCAATATTCTGAAACACCTACAAATATATAAATCAAATGTAAGGAAATACACAATCACTTTTATATTAGCTTCTAGTTTGAAAACTGAAATCATACTAAAAGTACTAATTCTTTGTGGAACAGATCAGTTTTTGAAATGGTATCCATTTTCCTCTAAATCAATCTGTAATTTCAGTGCCATTTCAGTATAAATCAGAACACAATTTTGAGTGTGTGTGGAACTGGAAGGCCAGAGAGAATTATATTGAGGATCCCCTGTGACAGCTTACCTGAGAGGGGGAGCTTGCCACAGAGGACACCAAAACTCACCGCACAGGACCAGCCACTGACACAGGAATGGATCACCATGTCAGGGGACCAGGAGACACTCTAGGAATATACTCCCTTATGTGTGGGAACCAAAGATATGGTGACGCTGACATTCGAATCAGATATTGCTCACAGCAGACTCTTATGACTGAGTGTGAGTGTGTACGTGTGTGACTGTGAGTGTTTGGTCGGTACAAGTGTGGAGGGGCTTCTTGGGCTGCTTGGTGTTGCTCGGTCAGGTGATGCTGACTCCATCGAGTCTCACAGGCTGTCTCTGCTGTTCTGTCTTTCTGAAGCCACCCGGGAGTCACGCAGTCATGCCGAGAGGACACTCTAAGTCCGGTCCCCGCACATCCACGGCGAGCATCAGGAGGAAGGCAGATGAGTACTTCAAGCCCCACCTGGCCAATCAAACGGTGCTGGGCATGCTGCTCGGTAGGCAGCTGGGGAGGCACAGCCACGAAGCTGACCTGATGGACTGGCTGTGGACGCTGACGCAGGCAGCACCACGGTGGAGCTGGCCTTTGCCCAAACACCATGCAGTTTGCCCACATCTGTCCCCTGTGGATTATGAGAAATCCAGGAAAATGGTGTGGATCAACAAATCCTTCCCCTGACGGCACCATTAAAATGCACGCTCTGTTTCACTTCTTTCTGTTAGCTGTGGTGTTTTTCTTGTGGCTTCTTTAGCTCTGTCCCATCTCCATGCTACCCAAAGGCCAGAAGCGCATGAACTCTGGCTGCCCACCCTTGAGAGGGTGTTCCCTAACCCTGCAGAGCCTGGGGGTGTTGGGGTCACGGGGCCTGTTTACAGAAGTTGGAAGGTCTGCTGAGCGTGCAAGTGGAAGTGCCCGACACCCCCAAAGCACAGGGGGATGAGGCTTCAAGGAGGCCACTGGCAGGTCTTGCTTGGTGCCTCCTGAAGTCTGGGGTTGGCACAAGAAAGGAGTGGGAATCACAAACAAATTTAAAATGGGAGTGGCAGGGAGCTGGAGGCGTTCTCTCAGGAGATCTGCATGGAGGCCAAATGTCAGGGAATGCAGGGGCTCGAGGCCCAGTGATGAGTTCCACAAACAGTGGTGGCAGCCCCAGGCGAGGAAGTAAAAGTCAGGACTAAACAGCTGCTAACCTCCATCCAGGTAGGGAGCCATTTCCTCACCCTGACCCTGTGTCCCTCCCCATGTTCAGCAGACATGGGGGACAAGAGGTTTCACAAGGGGAGGGGCCAGGTGCTATCTGAGTGCTCATGAAAGGGTCTTACCTCACCTCACTGCCCATTCCTGTCTCCCTTTCCAATCCTGAGCTGAAGGATGTGAGATGCTTGGACATTGTAGATTACACTGGGGATTACTATTTTGGACAGGACAGAGAAATTACTGAACACTGACCAGGTGGAATACCATGGTCACCAAAGGTATTTTATTATCTGATCATAATCAAAAATTGTAGTGCTGACCCTGGGTTGATAATGGGGAGAAGAGAAGAAAGAACCCACCAGAATGGACGTGGCTTGGGCATTGAGAGGGATTACGGGACAAAATTATTTGGTGTTGACCTCTGCTTGTTCTACACAACAGTCATTGAGACGTGGAATGATCAATCCCAAATTCAGAATATTGCTTACTTGTCTTTCTTGTCTCTCGCTTGGGGGACGGGGTTGTCAATAAAGGGACGGGGTACCTTCCTGTGTCACCCGTGGGTATCAGGATCCCTCTAGCTGACACAGTAAAAAGGTCAAAACTGGATGCCCTTCTTCCAACCTTTGCCTAGAGCTGTGCTGTTCAATATGGTGGACACTGGTCACATGTGGCCATTTAAATGTATGGATAACTTAATTGAAAAACAATTACTTAACATCATGCTGGATTAAAATTTAGTTTCTCTGTCTCATCTTCTACATTGCAAGTGTCCAGTGGCTACATAAAGTTACTGGCTATCATACTGAAGAATATTACAATGATCACTTGACCAGTCTGAATTTCTGGCTGCCCCACTCCCAGTGAGTGATTCTATGCATAGATGCAAGCATCTGAGGACTTCATGATGTCTTCTGGTGCGATCAAGTCCAAACATGTATATGTTGAAATTCATATCAGGTTATAATAAATTGCTCTTAATTTCTTTTCTTTCATATCTATCCTAGACTCCACGTGACTCAAGGCTGACAAACTTTTTCTATAAAGAGCCAGATAGTAAATATTTTAGATTTTGTGGACCACATTCCATCTGCTTCCTGTTCTTATTCTTCTGTTTTTTTAAATGATACTTGGACAAAGCAGAAATCATGAGGTATAATAAAATAGGCCACGGCCATATTAGGGCGGCAGGCAATAGAACACTATATTGTTCCTTTTGTTTGTTGCGCAAAGATAGATTATGTTATCTTTGAATTTCATTTAAGAATGGTACTAGGGACATTATACACTATTTGTTGTAGAAGGTCAATTGCATCTGATAGGGGTAGAGGCAACTGGCCCATGCACTGTTTCCAGCAGAGTAGAAAAATGAAAGGGACTGTAAGGAAATCCTAGGGCTGGGGAACCACACAGAAACAAAATCTCTAGTCTAGCCCTAGCTTCCTTGGATACTTCCTTTGGGTCAGTTACAAAGATCCCGAACTCTTTTCTCAGCTGTTGCTCTGGTATCTCAAGTTTTCTTTGTTTGTCTTCCATTGGTGACACAAGTCCTACTTTATTGTCTGTCAATGTTCCCTCACCCAGGTCTCTATCTCCATGCGCAGGATGGTTAGGAATGGCTCCAATACCAGCAGCTCCAGGATTTGTTCCCTAAAGCGCACCTTTGGCTTCAGCCATTGACAGTAAAGCTCCCAGAGTTTGTTGAAAATCTCACGTGGTCTGGTGCTTCTCTATACTTGAACTGCCTAAGGCGCTGATGGAAGACTTCACAACCAGTATCATATCTTGAAACACAGAGGACTGATTTATTCAAGGAGTCCTGGATTGCACAACCTAGATCCTCAGTGATCAACCCCTTCTGGCAGTTTACAGTTTATCTGGGGCCTGAAGTCTCAGGTTCTAATTTGTTTCACTGTAATCATCGGGCAAGAGGGAGTCACCTATAACCGAGGACAGGAAAACATGAGAAAGGAGATCATCAGTGGTGGCAAGAGTAAATGCTTACCACCCTTAACTGACTTACTTATACCAAAGTCTCGAAGAAGCAGTTCATAATCTGTTTTACTGTTAGAGAATCTAATGAAAAGTATGTTGTTACCTACCATGAGTTCTTAGCCTCTGGATGCAATGGAAATTGACAAGAGGCCAAGCAACTTTTCCCAGACAAGGCTTTATTGGGGCTTATGCTGGAGCACAAGGCAGTCAGCATAGGAGAAAAAATTCCTGCCTGGTTCCCTGAAGGGAGTCAAGGGAGAGTTTTAAATAGGCTTGGGTGGCAAAATGGTGATGTGTATGTGTGTAGAGGTGGAGATTTTCTTGCTCTATGTAGTTCTGCTGCATGCTTTTTCATGCCTATGCCTCATTAGCAAGTTGAATCTCTACCACTGAGCATGATTTTTAGCATTAAAAATGAGATTACAATCAGGAAAAAGTCAAGGTAATGTCCACATGGGGATCTATTCTGGCTTGAGGCAGTTAGATCTGGATAGGTCTGGTTTCTTTGCAGCCAGGTGTCTCACCAGCTTCTGTGGGTTTCTTGTTTTAGTGGTCTTGAAAAACATTACTCACAGATAGTTTATTTGGCCCTTCCTTACATAGGTATGGGCTGAATTCCAGAAGTTAGGAAAATATTTGTTTTAGCTCTTTTGCAGTTAATCAGGCGGTGCTATGTTGACTTCCATGTTGAGGGATGAGGGGTCCGAGTCCTGTCCCTGTGCTGTCTCATTCCCCCCTGAGAGATTTTAGGCTCCTTATTCTTAAGGAGAAGGGCCAAAGGTCTCATCTTCCAGAGCTGCTTCCTACTGAATAGGCTTGTCATCCGTATCCTTTGGGAGGTGGAAAAAATCTCTCTCTGATTGAGCTAATGATTTATAGCGACTCAGGATTTTAACACATGGTATAGGTTGGATTCCCTGTGTCACCATCAGTTTGACATAGAACTGTTGGAGCCTGGAAGTCACAAACTATAGTAAGAGATTAAAAATCAGGGATCAAAAACTAATAATAATAGGATGACTACTACTGCCCTCAGTAATGGTAGGAAATAAGTAACTGAAGGCAGGTAACTTTTTTTTTTTTCCGGCATATTATGGGGGTACAGATTTTAAGGTTTCAATAAATGCCCTTTCCCCCTCCCCCCACAAGTCTGAGTCTCCAGCATGACCATCCCTCAGATGGTGCGCATATCACTCGTTATATATGTATATACCCGCCCCCCCTCCCCAATACCCTATTACTGTAGTACCTATGTGTCCACTTAGGTGCTACTCAGTTAATACCAGTTTGCTGGAGAATATATCTGGTGCTTGTTTTTCCATTCTTGGGATACTTCACTTAGGAGTATGGGTTCCAGCTCTAACCAGGAAAATATAAGATGTGCTATATCACCATTGTTTCTTAGAGCTGAATAGTACTCCATGGTATACATATACCACATTTTATTAATCCATTCTTGGATTGATGGGCACTTGGGCTGTTTCCACAGCCTTGCGATTATGAATTGTGCTGCTATAAACATTCGAGTGCAGGTGTCTTTTTTGTAGAGTGTCATTGGATCTTTTGGGTAGATGCCCAGCAATGGGATTGCTGGATCAAATGGTAGATTCACTTGTATCGCTTTAAGGTATCTCCATATTGCTTTCCACAGAGGTTGAACTAGTTTGCAGTCCCACCAGCAGTGTAGGAGTGTTCCTCTCTCTCCACATCCACGCCAGCATTTGTTATTTGGAGACTTTTTGATAAAGGCCATTCTCACTGGAGTTAAGTGATATCCCATTGTAGTTTTGATTTGCATTTCCCTGATGATTAGAGATGTTGAGCATTTTGTCATATGTTTGTTGGCCATTCTTCTGTGTTCTTTAGAAAAGTTTCTGTTCAAGTCCTTTGCCCACTTTTTAATAGGGTTATTTGTTTTTTTCTTGCTGATTTTCGTGAGTTCTAAGTATATTCTAGTTATCAGCCCTTTATCGGATACATAGGATGCAAAAATTTTCTCCCATTCTGTAGGTTGTCTGTTTACTTTTATGACTGTTTCTTTGGCTGTGCAGAAGCTTTGTAGTTTCATCATGTCCCATTTATTTATTTTTGTTGCTGCTTTGATTCGAAGGCAGGTAACTTTTAAAAAATCTGTCCATTGGTGTTTACATATATGTAGCAGAAAGCATTTTTCAAAGCACAAACCCTCCCGTTTGGTCAATAAATAATCTAGGCTATTTGGTTATTTAGTGTAAATTTGGCTAAGGAATCTAAGGATTTTTGGAGAAGTTGGAAATCATGTCCAGTTCACCTGGCTAGTATTGTAAGGAAGCAGTAAGGTTGTGGACAGTTGTGGTATTATAGATAATTCCCCTGCCAGCCTGAGGAGCAAGCCAAGGAGAGCAACCACCCCTGCTACTATTAATCCCATTCCTCTTTTTGTATGGTGATGGCTTAAAGGCTGGATTTCATTCAAAAAGACTTGAACAGTGTTCTTTTCAGGTTTTACATATCTTAGTGTCCAGACCCCCTTAACTTTGGTACAGTCAAGACATTGTAAGTCTGTCCGATCCTTTTTTGTTTGTTTGTTTGAAGGTTTCTGGGAACCATCATTTTGAGGGGTAAGCAACTTAGTCTATCATCAGGTTAGGGATTAGAGTAAGTGGCCCCTGTGTGGACAAAACAGTTAACAGGCTTCCCTCCTATGTCTTATATTAGCCAGGGCTTTTGGGGGGAAACCTGAATCGGGTACTGGGGCTGCATCCTGAGTGGTGTAATACCATTATCTGTAGTTTTAGAGTTGCACCTTAATCTTTGCTTGGCATGGCCTTAGATTCTGTTTATAATTTGGTATCTTATTATCACAAAGAGTCTGTTCTATCAGTCATATGATCTCTGTAACATTAATGTTAAACTCCAAAAGCAAGGGGGTTATAATGAGGCATGTCTGACCTCTCTTCTCTTTATGGGCTAGGGACTCTGTTTTAAGTTTTTCTGGGGATTCCTTGGTCAAGATGAGGTCTCTTCAGTCATCAGTGGGTAGATGTGTAAACCTTAGGATTTTATTTTAGTGCACAATTCCACCGTTTTCACCAAGATTTGCCAGAGCTAGCACTGATGGCCAAACATTTATTTTGTCCCATCATTGCTGGAGTGAAGTAGCAACCTGCCCTGGATCCACCCAGGCGCTCAGTGGGACTCCTGTGGCCAAGAGCCTGAGAGCCAAAAAGCTTATAGCCAATTTAACATTCTAGGCCAGATGGGAATGGAGGTGAATAGATATTCATCAACTCTTTAACATATTTTAGACAACAGAAGAGCAAAACCAAAATGTCAAAGGCAAGGTTACAAAATTAACTTAGCTATAAGCCTAGACAAATTTTAATTCTGGTTGCAGACTTATAGCAATGTTATTATACAAATCATAAGCATTTTGATAAAACTTTTTGAGTCTAAGCATTTAGAGATAAATCATGCCTACTTCTGATAATGACAGGAAAAGGACGCTTACAGGTAGCTAAACGTTCAAATTATCTGTAACAAGCTTTTATTTATTTAAATAAAAGAGAAATTATTCAGTGAGTCTTAATGTCTCTGTCCCTTGCCCCACAAAAGCACTTTATTTTGATTGTTGTCTCTTCCTGAGTGTGAAAACAAAGTTTTGGTTACCTTGAGTTTGGTGGTAGACTCCTTGGAGTCAAGGCCCTGTAAGTTAAAAGCCCTGGGTTTAGTTAATAATATTTGATATCGCTTTGATTTCATGTTGAGGATGTCTGTCAAAAATCTCAAAAGGCTCAAAACACCTGATCAAACAGAATTACAGGGCATTGTAAGATAATAGCAATTCACTTAGCCAAGTGTGATAATCAGAAGACTTGAAAGGCAATACAGAAAGTTACACAGATGCAAAAGCCTTAAATTTTTAACTCTCAGGGATTTTTACACAGTAATCAAAAACCTGATAAGGACAACAGAGGAATTATCTTGATAAAACATAAAATCTTTGTTTCTTAGCCAGTTACCAAAAGGTAAAGAAAAATCTTCTGTACTGTGATTGATTTTTTTTCTTATGGGAAACCCATTTAGACGACATCTTGGAAATCAAACTTGATGAAAAGGGCTCTTGACTTAATTAGACACAGAAAGAGTGTTCAGGACTGTGAGTATACACTATGTTAAAGAGGGATGTGAATATGAAAAATTAGTAAGTAGAGGAGCCAATGACTCTTAGTATCAGCATGAAAAGTGTTCTGACCATGTTGAACCATTCAGACATACCAAGAAAAGTCGAGTATAGAAGTAAGATATACTGGAGGAAAACATTGCTTTTCTAAGCCTTTAAGATAAAACATTTTAGTGTCAGGCCATAACAACAGACTTAGAACCAGAGAGGAGAATGTTACAGGAGCTAATGAAAAAGGTTGAATGATAGAGTTATTATCTCAGGCCTTCTCAAGGGGAGAAAAAGCTGAAAGCAACAAGACACAGCAAAAGTTGAACATCTACGATATAAAACCAGGAAGTTTCAAAGAAGCAGATTATAGAGTTACAATGAAAATGTTTGCAATTTGATTAAGAGCAAATCAATACTTTAAGAACATTTTGTTGTTTTAAGCAAAAAGTGTTTTCATTGTAGCCAACTTTATCACATACAAAATTCCTTCATAAATTTCTTTTCACAAACCTGATCACAACTTATTCAAATCATCTATGTAAAAAATTTGGAGTTTCTGCTTTGTCTTAAATTTTCCCTTTCCTAAATAATCAGTCATTTTATTTTAGGACAAAACTGTGCTGTACAAGATTCCTTTTCATACAAAATTATTCTCTTTTCTTTCTAACCGTCCTTATTAAAAATACATCTTCATATTTATAACTTACTTTACATCTTTCTCCTGTTTACTATTAATAGTTACTGTGCCCATCAATTCATGAGTGGATTAATAAAATGTGGTATATGTATACCATGGAGTACTACTCAGCTTTAGGAAACAATGGTGATATAGCACATTCCTGGATAGAGCTGGAACGGATTCTACTAAGTGAAGTATCTCAAGAATGGAAAAACGAGCACCACATGTACTCACCAGCAAATTGGTATTAACAGATCAACACCTAAGTGGATATATAGGAATAACATTTATTGGCTGTTGGGCAGGTGGGAGGGGGGAGGAGGGGATGGGTATTCGAGGAGGGAGGAGGGGCATGTGCACTATACATAACCTTAACAGTTGTACCCCCATAATTCGCTAAAATAAAAAAAATCCAAAAAAATATAGTTACTTTTTATCTTTTTTATGAATAACATTTAAATAACCTTTCAATTAGACAAAATTATCCTGTTTCTCAATAAGAACCCATTTTATGTGTCTCTTATAATTTTTTCGATTAAAAAAACATTCTTTGATGCATTTTATGTATAGAATGACATCTATTGACCAGAATTCTTATTCCTTATAGCCCAAATTTGAGTGAAAACCTACGAAGCAGGGACTCTTTAATTGTCTGTCACATATAAGTATTTTATAGACAAGAATAATTTCTATAATTTTTAAAAACATTTCTTTATAACCTAATTTTTTGTTAATTGGAAATAACCCAGACATTTAATGAGTGTTATTTAATTTTATTTTTATTATTTTTATTTATTTTTATTTCGGCATATTATGGGGGTACAGATTTTAAGGTTTCAATAAATGCCCATTTCCCCCCCTCCCCCCACAAGTCTGAGTCTCCAGCATGAACATCTCCCAGATGGTGCACATCTCACTCATTATATATGTATATACCCGCCCCCCTCCCCCCTGCCCAATACCCTATTACTGCAGTACCTATGTGACCACTTAGGTTCTGTTCAGTTAATACCAATTTGCTGGTGAGTATATGTGGTGCTTGTTTTTCCATTCTTGGGAAACTTCACTTAATAGTATGAGTTCCAGCTCTAACCAGGAAAATATAAGATGTGCTATATCACCATTGTTTCTTAGAGCTGAATAGTACTCCATGGTATACATATACAACATTTTACTAATCCATTCTTGGATTGATGGGCACTTGGGCTGTTTCCACAGCCATGTAATTATGAATTGTGCTGCTATAAACATTTGAGTGCAAGTGTCCTTTTTGTAGAGTGTCATTGGATCTTTTGGGTAGATGCCCAGCAATGGGATTGCTGGATCAAATGGTAGATTCACTTGTATTGCTTTCAGGTATCTCCATATTGCTTTCCACAGAGGTTGAACTAATTTGCAGTCCCACCAGCAGTGTAGGAGTGTTCCCCTCTCTCCGCAACCACGCCAACATTTATTGTTTGGAGATTTTTTGATAAAGGCCATTCTCACTGGGGTTAAGTGATATCTCATTGTGGTTTTGATTTGCATTTCCCTGATGATTAGAGATGTTGAGCATTTTTTCTTATGTTTGTTGGCCATTCTTCTGTGTTCTTTAGAAAAGTTTCTGTTCAAGTCCTTTGCCCACATTTTAATGGGGTTATTTGATTTTTTCTTCCTGATTTTCGTGAGTTCTAAGTATATTCTAGTTATCAGTCCCTTATCGGATGCATAGGATGCAAAAATTTTCTCCCATTCTGTAGGTTGTCTGTTTACTTTCATGACTATTTCTTTGGCTGTGGAGAAGCTTTTTAGTTTGATCATGTCCCATTTATTTATTTTTGTTGCTGCTGTGATTGCCTTTGGGGACTTCTTCATAAACTCGTTGCCTAGGCCGATGTATAGGAGAGTGTTTCCAAATTTTTCCTCTAGAAGTCTAATAGTTTCATACCTTAGGTTTAAGTCTGTTATCCAGCGTGAGTTGATTTTTGTGAGAGGTGAAAGGTGTGGGTCCTGTTTTAGCCTTCTACAGGTGGCTATCCAGTTTTCCCAGCACAATTTGTTGAAAAGGGATTCTTTTCCCCAGCGTATATTTTTTCTGCTTTGTCAAAGATTATATGGCTATCTGAGGATGGTTTTATATCAGGATTCTCACATCTGTTCCACTGGTCAATATTCCTATTTTTGTGCCAATACCATATTGATTTAATTACTACAGCTTTGTAGTATAGTTTGATATCTGGCATATTAATGCCTCCCATTTTGTTTTTGTTGCCTAGAATTGCTCTTGATATTCGGGGTCTTCTTTGGTTCCATACGAAGCGTAAAATTATTTTTTCTATATCTGTGAAGAATGCTGATGGGATTTTAATGGGTATTGCATTGAATCTGTAGATCAGTTTGGGTACTATAGACCTTTTGATGATATTGAGTCTGCCGATCCACGAGCATGGTATGGATTTCCATCTGTTTACATCCTCTGCTATTTCCTTCCTCAGTGTTTCATAGTTCTCCCTGTAGAGGTCTTTTACATACTTGGTTAAGTATATTCCTAGGTACTTTAATTTCTTTGTTGCTATTGTGAAGGGAATTGAGTCTTTGATTTGGTTCTCAATTAGATTGTTGTTGGCATATATGAATGCCTCTGATTTCTGTGTATTGATTTTATATCCTGAGACTTTACTAAATTCATTGATCAGTTCCAGGAGTTTCTTGGTTGAATCTTTGGGGTTTTCTAGATACAATATCATATCATCAGCAAACAGTGAAAGTTTGATCTCTTCTGCCCCTATTTGGATACCTTTGATTCCATTTTCCTGTCTGATTGCTGTAGCCAAGACTTCCAGCACTATGTTGAACAGAAGTGGAGATAGTGGGCAGCCTTGTCTGGTTCCAGTTCTAAGTGGGAATGATTTCAATCTTTCCCCATTCAGTATGATGTTGGCTATGGGTCTGTCATATATGGCTTGTATCATTTTTAGGTATGTCCCTTCTATGCCTATTTTCTCAAGTGTTTGTATCATGAAAGAGTGTTGAATTTTGTCAAAAGCTTTTTCTGCATCTATTGAAAGAATCATGTGGTCTTTGTTTTCGCTTCTGTTTATGTGGTGAATTGCATTTATAGATTTACATATGTTGAACCATCCCTGCATCCCTGGGATGAAGCCCACTTGGTCGTGGTGGATTATTTTTTTGATAAGTGTCTGGATTCGGTTAGCTACGATTTTGTTCAAAATTTTTCCATATATATTCATTAGGGGTATTGGTCTGTAGTTTTCTTTTTTTGTTGTATCCTTTCCTGGTTTTGGTATCAGAGTAATATTTGCTTCATAAAAGGTGTCGGGGAGGTTTCTATTCTTCTCGATGTTGTGGAATAATTTCTGCAAGATAGGTACTAGTTCTTCTTTGTAAGTGTGGTAAAATTCGAGTGTGAGGCCATCTGGACCGGGACTTTTATTTTTAGGGAGATTTTTAATTGCTGTTTCTATTTCAGCTGTTGAGATTGGTCTGTCCAGGGAATCTATTTCTTCCTGGTTGAGCCTAGGGAGGCTGCGTGTTTCTAGACATTTGTCCATTTCCTCCACATTTTCCAGTTTTTGTGCATAAAGATTTTTGTAGTATTCATGAATTGTATCTTGTATCTCTTTGGGATCAGTTGTGATATCTCCTTTTTTGTTCCTGATGGAGCTTATTAGAGATTTCTCTTTTCTGCTTTTCGTTAGCTTAGCCAATGGCGTGTCAATTTTGTTTATTTTTTCAAAGAACCAACTTTTTGTTTTAATAATCTCCTGAATAGCTTCCCTGTTTTCAATTTCGTTTAGTTCTGATTTGATCTTGTTGATTTCACTTCTTCTGCTGGGTTTGGGGTTGGTCTGTTGTTCTTTTTCCAGCTCTTTGAGTCGTTTCATTAGATTGTCTATTTGTGATGTTTTTGTCTTTTGGTTATAGGCATTTATGGAGATAAAATTTCCTCTAAGAACTGCTTTAGCTGTGTCCCAGAGGAGTTGATAACTTGTCTCTCCATTGTCGTTTTCTTCATAGAATTTTTTTATTTCAGCCTTGATTTCTTCATTTACGAAGTAATCATTTAGTAAGAGGTTGTTTAATTTCCACGTTTTTGTGTAGAAATGTGAGTTTCTGTCAGGGTTGATTTCTACTTTTATTCCACTGTGATATGAGAAGGTACATGGTATGATTTCTATTTTTTTAAATTTCTTGAGATTTTCTTTGTGTCCTAGGATATGGTCAATCTTAGGGGATGTCCCGTGAGCTGATGAGAAGAACGTATATTCAGTGGATTTTGGGTAGAATGTTCTGTAGATGTCAGTCAGACCCAATTGTTCTAGAGTTTTGTTTAAGTCCATTATTTCTTTATTAATTTTCTGTTTGGAGAATCTGTCTCGTGCCGTCAGTGGGGTGTTGAAATCTCCAGTGATTATGGAGCTGCTATTAATCCATTTGCTTAGCTCCAGTAAGGTTTGCTTTATGAATCTGGGTGCACCTAAGTTGGGTGCATATATATTTAAAATTGTTATCTCTTCGTGATGAACTGTGCCTTTCACCATTATCTAATGACCCTCTTTGTCTTTCACTACTTTTGTTAGTTTAAAAACTAAATCGTCTGAAATTAGAGCTGCCACACCAGCCTTCTTTTTGCTTCTATTTGCTTGGAATATTTATCTCCACCCTTTTATTTTTAGTCTATATGCATCCTTGCAGGTTAGATGTGTTTCCTGAAGACAGCATATACTTGGCCTGTATTTTCTTATCCATTCAGCCAGCCTATGTCTCTTGAGTGGAGACTTTAAGCCATTCACATTTATTGAGAGAACTGATAGGTAAGGTAGATTACTGTTCATTCTGTTGGGTTGGATGTTGTTGCTATGAGTTCTGTCTTGAGCCACTGTAATATCTGGCCTCTAATATCTTGGGTTTTGGTTGTTTTTATATTCGTGGGTTATTATTATGATGTTCCGTACGTAACGCTGTTTTAAGTACTTCTTGTAGGGCTGGTCTTGTCTTGGTGAATTCTCTGAGCCTTTGCTTGTCTGAGAATGTTTTTATTTCTCCTTCATATACGAAGCTCAGTTTTGCAGGGAATAATATTCTAGGATGGGCATTGTTTTGTTTCAAAAGAGTGAGAATGGGGCGCCAGTCTCTCCTTGCTTGTAAGGTCTCATTAAAGAAGTCTGATGTTATTCGAATTGGCTTTCCCTTGTATGTTACTTGCTTCTTTTGTCTTACAGCTCTTAGAAGGGCCTCTTTGGTTGATACTTGGTCAATCTGATGACTGCATGTCGTGACATCTTCCTGTTTGCATTGAATCTCCCAGGTGTCCTCTGAGCTTCTTGAACTTGTATATCAAGATTTTGAGCAAGGCCTGGGAAATTTTCCTCTATTATATCTTCAAACAGCTTGTCCAACCTTTGAGTGTTGTCTTCTTCCCCTTCTTGTAAGCCTATAACCCTCACATTAGGTTTCTTCACATAATCACACAGCTCTTGTATGCTTTGCTCTTTTCTCTTGTTTCTCTGCTCTATCTCTGTGACTGATTTATTTAATTGGAGGGTGTTATCTTCAAGCTCTGAGGTTCGTTCTTCTGTTTCATCTACCCTGTTCTTGAGACTTTCCACTGTATTTTGTAGTTCCTTGAATTGATTCTTCATTTCCAGGAGTTCGATTACACTTCTCTTCATTGTGTCTATTTCTTTTCCCATATCCTGGAGGCTTTTTGTGGTTTCTTTATGTTGGTTATTGAGTTGTTGTTTCAGCTCGGTGAGTGTTCTTATGATCCACATACGAAATTCTCTTCTGTCATATTGGTTTCCTGATTTTGGTTGGTGTCCGTTTCTAGGGGGCTGGTGCTCCTCTTTGGGGGTGTGTTTTCCGTTTGGTTCTCATATTTCCAGAGTTCTCTCGCTGATTTCTTCCCATGTCGATCAGTTGTTGTTTCTTTCCTTAAGTTACTGTTTGGGTATTCACACACCTTGTTTAGTTTCTGAGGCGTTGGGTGGTGTCTGTGGGTGAAATTGGACCACTCCCTGTATATTGAGACAGTGGGTGCTGTGAAAAGGCTGTGCAGGATGCCGTCCCTGTCAGTAGGTGGCGTTTGCTTGGAGGAACAGGCTATGCTGTGGATTTTGTGTAAGCCTGCCCTCAGGCCGTTAGCAGGGGTCAAAGTTCTGTTCTCAGCTTCCAGGGCAAGCTGTCAGGGCGGGGCTGGAATGGTCCCGCTCAGCCAGAAAGTCTGGGTGTGGGGGCGGGGCTGTCTGAGACCGGCAGTCTAGAGCGGGCCTCGCTTCTTTCCACCCTCCCCAAGTCTGCAGCTACTCCTGGGTCTCTGCTAGCAGGCCAGACCACAAGCCACTAGGCCTCCCGGGACTGTGATGTCGGCGGGGAGGTTCCCTGCACAGGAACGCCACCTGGGTTGGGCGCACATCCTCCTACTGGTAGGAGGGTTGCCCTCTAGGACGCCGATCCGCCCCTGGAGGCAAACACACCTCCATAGGCTGTTCACGTATAACCTTTCTGTGCCCTGGGCAATGCTAGCCCTCGGTGCAAGGGATCTGGTCTGCAGGTCCGACCTCTGGGTCCCAGAGTTCAAACTGTGTCCCCACTAGGGAGAGGATTTCCGGTCCCAATTCACCCACAGGGAGCCCAAGCTGGGTCTATGTCTCTCAGCCTCTGAGTCGGCACCTTTCTCCTGGGAACTCAGTGCCAGCAGCACCTGGGAGGGCGGGCGGGTAGGGAGCTCACAGTCTGAGTTCCCCTGAGTCAGCTGTACGGTCCCAAGAGGGAAGGTCCCATTCCCTGGAGGTGCCTCCTGCTGGTGGCTGTATTGTCTCTCTGGGCAGCCGCGGGTAGGGTCGGCGGAGGGGAGGAGGAGGCAATATGGCGCCTGCCGCACGGCTCGGGTCTGTGCACACGGAGGTGCCCGGAGGAAGTTGGGAACCTGGTGCTACGTCTGCTACAGGCTCACCGCTGGCTGGCGGCGGCGGTCTCTGGGCTGGTGTCCGCAGGTCTCTCCACCGGCTGGGGAGCCCACCAGCAGTCCCAAAGGCAGGGGAGGGGAAACAGCCAATACACCTACCCTTCCCGCTGGTCTCCGGGCTGCTCCGGTGGTCTCAGCCTCCAGTTCTCCTCCGCAGCCTCCTCCCGTGGAGTCTCCCGGGGTCTCAGGTACCCCTCCTTCCGGCTCTTGTCCGCTGTATGCTCGTCTTCTTGCTTCTTTCCTCTAATTTCTGCTAGAATCTGTCTTTTCTGCAGAGAGACTCTGTTTGGCGGTGTTATTCGTCCGCCATCTTGCCAGGAAGGAAGCTAATTTTTTTTTATTTTTTGAGACAGAGTCTCACTTTGTTGCCCAGGCTAGAGTGAGTGCCGTGGCATCAGCCTAGCTCACAGCAACCTCAAACTCCTGGACTCAATCAATCCTTCTGCCTCAGCCTCCCGAGTAGCTGAGACTACAGGCCTGTGCCACCATGCCCGGCTAATTTTTTCTATATATATTTAGTTAGCCAATTAATTTCTTTTTATTTATAGTAGAGATGGGGTCTCGCTCTTGCTCAGGTTGGTTTTGAACTCGTGACCTCGAGCAATCCACCCGCCTCAGCCTCCCAGAGTGCTAGGATTACAAGCATGAGCCACTGCGCCGGCCCAAGAATTTTTTTTTTTTGAAACAGAGTCTCGCTTTGTTGCCCAGGCTAGAGTGAGTGCCGTGGCATCAGCCTAGCTCACAGCAACCTCAAACTCCTGGGCTCAAGCAATCCTTCTGCCTCAGCCTCCCGAGTAGCTGGGACTACAGGCATGCACCACCATGCCCAGCTCACTCATTATATATATATATATATATATATATATATATATATATATATATTTATATATATATATTAGTTGGCCAATTAATTTCTTTCCATTTATAGTATAGACAGGGTCTCGCTCGTGCTCAGGCTGGTTTCGAACTACTGACCTCCAGCAATCCGCCCTCCTCTGCCTTCCAGAGTGCTAGGATTACAGGTGTGAGCCACCACGACTGACCCGACCAATAATTTTTTTAAACTCAGTTTATTTATTAAAGATATACTACATTCATGAGAATCTGAAATGTATTTAGACTTGTTTACTTAATTTGTGAGCATCCCTTTGTAAGTCCATTTGGTACCATGTAGATACAGCACATAATACATATAGGTACATACACCTAATCATATTTAAACAAATATATATACAATACGCACAAAGATCTAATAGCTTTTACCTCTGAATTCTAGTCATGAGATAACAATGTAAACTTACCAGTTTGCAAAAAATGGTTGAATCCAAGTTGTTTCTCACAAAATTGGAACTTGTTCACATAGTTAAACTTTGGTTTTCCCAATAGGCAATATAATGAAAGCTATGGATCAAAGTTTTGGATAAAGCAGGTTCCATGGTATTTTGAGTTTTAAAAAAAGGCTTTTTATCATTTTTTCTTTCTTTTTAAATGAATTTTCAATGTTACATTGTAGCTAGATATGGCCACTCTCAGCATTAATAACTTTGAATTAGTGATACTATAGATAGGTGAATTTTACCTCAACATGAGTAACTTAGCAATTGTAGATTCAAAGTAGACAGAAAATAAAATGGAGAGCCTAACAGACTCTACAATTAAACTCTATAGTGGCAGATTGACCATTTGAACTCTAAATTTTTCTTTATGTACAAAACGAGAAAATGGATGAGGCCAAGATTGGACTCACCTCTGTTGATCCTTTCTTCACAAAAACAACATAGAGAATCAACAGGACTATAAGCTTGGACAGACAAGCAATAAAATTGGTCACAGGCCTCTCTTCCTTACAAAGTGTGACAAAGGAAAGTAAAGTAATAAGGGGTTTTTAAAAAGTCACAGAATCAAGAGCCAGGGTGCCAGAAAGAGTTCCTCTACCAGAGGCCAGGAGAGAGGTGTAACCCTTCCCACCGCCTGCCAGGTTGATCAATCTCAGGGGGTCAGTCATTTCAATCTGTCCCACACGGATGGCTATTAAAGTGATTGAAACCAGAAAAACCAGGAGTTGGCTGTGTCAATGCATCCCTCATGGATGTCTTTTAAGGCAACTCAAATAAGAAAAATGAGGAGTGGGCCATTTTAATCCATCCTCACTGATGTTTATTAAGGCAACTCAAAGAGGAAAAACTAAGAGAAAGTGAGGAAAAGAAAAGGGGCACCAGAAGGAAGGGAAGGGAAGGGGAGGGAAGGGGAGGGGAGGGGAGGGGAGGGGAGGGGAGGGGAGGGGAGGGGAGGGGAAGGGAGGCGAGGGAGGGGAGGGAAACACTCTCTGGGAGGAGGTGAGGAGCCCCAGGAGATCAGAGGAAGACTTACCAGTCATGGTGATGCTGAATTAAAGGTTCAGGTGGCTGATTATCAGGCACCAGCGGACCCTATCTGGAGGTCCAGCTGACCCTCCAGCCCTAAGGGGAAGGGAAATGTTCCCCTAATCCCGTGGTCCCTTCTGGGATGCCACAAAATATGTTACCAATCATGGGTTCTTAGGCTATCTATGCAATGGAAATTGACAAGAGGCCAAGCAAGTTTTCCCAGACAAGGCTTTATTGGGACTTATGCTCCAGCACAAGGCAATCAGCATAGGAGGAAGAATTTCTGGATGGCTTTGTGATTGGGGTTCAGGGACAGTTTAAAGGGGGTTAGGTGGGAAAGGGGTGATGTATGCGCACGTAGAGGTGGACTTTTTTTGTGCTGTTTAGTTATATTACATGCTTCTTCATGCATTGTATGTCTCATTATCATGTTAAACCTCTAATATGAGCATGATTTTGGCATTAAAATGAAATTACAAAGTTAAGATAATGTCAGTATGGGTGTCTATTCTGACTTGAGGCAGCTAGGTCTGGATAGGTCTGGTTTCTTTATAGAGGGGTAACTTATCAGCTTGTGTCAGTGTCTTGCTTTACTGGTCTTGAAAATCATGACCCACGGGACAGAGAGTTTAACGCTTCCCTTACATGATTATGGTTTAAATTCCACAGTTTAGGAAACGATTTGTTTTAGCTCTTTGTAGTTAATTAGACCTAGTTAAGTTCACTTTCATGGTTAGGCTCAGGGGCCTGAGTCTTGTCCCTATGTTGTCTCAGACTCACCACCTAGAAAAATACAGATACACATCCAATATGGAATGTAATTTCCAGAAGGTTTACAAAATGTCCACACCCATCTGCAGGCCCTCTAGAACTGTGCTGTCCAATATGACAGCCAATAGTACCATGTGACCATGTAAGTCAAAATTAACTAGACTTAGAAATTCATCTCCTAACCACATCGTATCTGATCTTAACCTCAGAACTGCAATACATTAGATTTTTTTAAGTTGTCCAAATTTTCTTACTGGTTGTCAGAAATAATATTTTTCAGCATTATGTAAAAACACTCCGTAACCCAGCTTTTATGGTTTAGTACAGAAAAAAAGAGATATTTAGAACTGGAAGACGAAAGTTGGCTAATACGGTTAATGGTGGATTTTGAGTGTGAAAACAATTCTGCAGAAGTTGTAAACTGCCTCCACCTGTGGGCAATCCCACAGATATTAGCTCATCCCCAGCCAATGCGACAGGCCATGCATCTGAGAACGAAGAGGCAAATGGCAAGCAGATGTCTGTAGGGGAAATAGTGAGAGCAAGAGTGATGACAGAACTAGTATCAAGATGATATAAAATTCCTTGCATTGTAGATACACCAAACAACCAAAAAAAAAAGAAAAAATTGAACCATGTACTAGATGGACTTGGAAGTCACTGAAAGGCAAATACCATACGATCTCACTTACATGTGAAATCTAAAGAGATTGACCTCCTGAAAGCAGAGAATAGAATATTGGTTGCCAGGGGCTGGCGAGAGGAGAGTGTTAGGAAGATGGAGATCAAGGGATACAAAAATTCAGTTAGGAGGAAAAAGTTCAAGAGATCGATTGTTCAGCATGTTGACTACAGTTAATAACAACCTACTGTACTCTTGAAAATTGCTAGGGGAGTAGATTTGAAGTATTTTCACCACAAAAAACACAAGTATGTGAGGTAATACAATGTTAATTAGCTTGAATGAGCCATTTCACACCGTCTGTGTGTTTCAAAATATCATGTTGTACATGATAAAAATATACATATTTATTGGTCAATTAACAAATTGATTCATCAAAACATCAAGCTATTTCTCACTGTGTCTTATAGTCTATACCCACCTCTCCCTCTTCCTGACTCTGTGAACAAACCCACAAGGGGGGCGGGGTTCAATGTTGCCTGCTGCACACAAAGCCAGTTCCTGAGACAGGGAGAATTGTTAAGGAGGAAAGGATTCATTTCAGTGGATGTGTCAACTGGGAGGGGCAGGTGATGAATGGCCTCAAATCTACCTTTCTGACCCCAACAGGGTCAGGGGGGGTTTCTGCAGTTGAAATGAATAATGCATGAGGGGTACAAACATCATTGTATGTTTGGGGTGGAGTGCAGGGCATGCAAGCACAAGAGAAATCATGCTAGTACATACATCCCATGATCAGAAAATGGTGGATAAGTCCCTGCTAGGGAGAGGATTTTAGTATTACAATAAGCTAGGGGTTAACATGGGTCTTTCTTTCAGCCTTTCGCACAGGCTCAGTGGGTCTCTGGGCTTGGTATGTGGTGGAGTATTCTTAGGTTGTCTTCTCCGACAAACAGGTGGTGTGAGGCTTCCTAGGACGTTTTGCTTCTCCTGGGAAAGAAAGGCAAAAACCAATGCATCAGTGTAACAGAAAGTTACAAGTCTGTGTGTTTTGAAACACACAGACGGTGTGAAATGGCTCATTCAAGCTAATTAACACTGTATTACCTCACATACTTGTGTTTTTTTGTGGTGAAAATACTTCAAGTCTACTCCCCTAGCAATTTTCAAGAGTACAGTAGGTTGTTATTAACTGTAGTCAACATGCTGAACAATCGATCTCTTGAACTTTTTCCTCCTGTCTAACTGAATTTTTGTATCCCTTGATCTCCATCTTCCTAACACTCTCCTCTCGCCAGCCCCTGGCAACCAATATTCTATTCTCTGCTTTCAGGAGGTCAGCAAATCTTACTGAGAGTTCTTTGTCTGTTTTCTGCCCATTTTGAGACTGTAGATGCTAAACTACCTGGGCTCAGATAAATCTCACTGTCAAGGTCACTTAGAGCTGCCAGGCCGTGCCATAATGTGGACATTGAAAACTCATTTCAAATATGAGGGAACTAAAAATATTATTGAAAAACATTTTGTTGCTTATGGATCCAGTTACAACTCCTTTATTTCGGTCAGTTGCTGAGTGCACCCTTCAAGTCTCAGCTTTCTTCACAATATGTGTGTGTGTGTGTGTGTGTGTGTGTGTGTGTGTGTGTGTGTGTGTGTATCTTAAAAACTTTTTATTTTCCAGGAGGCTATGGGGTATAATTCTTTGGTGGCTTGCTGCTCTATACTCTCCTCAGCCATTCCATCTGCTGCTGGCCTGAAATTCCAAGTGTGGCCTTGATGGCTCTGAGACTCACAGGGCCTCAGAGGCCTGGCCATGAACTCCCATGCTGTCACCAGACATGTGCCCTGCCCATGGGGAAAGTCTCCCCACCCAGCTAGTTCCCACAGGGCTGCAACAGCTGCACGATCCCTGGTCCTCAAGCAAAGAGGCTTCAGGCCTCTGCCTGCACCAACCCACCCAAGCACACCAGTCACATCCCAGCATGGGAACAAGGGAGCAGGAACTTCACCCTCTGGTCAGTAAAAAGCCTCCCTCCCACAGCCCTTGCTGCTTCCCTTTGCTCCTGAGCACAGCCCCCTGTGGCCTTGCATGTCCTGCCCTGCCCTCTTCCCCAGACCGCCACTCACTCCATGTGAGTAATGAGCTGCCGCCCATCCCATCTGCCCGCTGCTGGGTGATACCTGCTCAGCCCTCTTATGTCATTTGGGGTGGGGGATCCCTCCTTCACCAATGGGGTGAATGGCAGGTGATGAGAACATGCTGTGACTCCCACTTTGTCCTTTGTGCAGGGATGCTGAGATCAATACTTCCAGCACTCTTCTGTCCAGGGTCACTGGCTTTGAGTGAGGTTAACAGAAGTTGCTTGTGGTTCAGGAGACTAGGAAGGAAGGGCACTGGGTCCCTTCAGCTCATCTACCTGGAGAAGCATTTCTGGAATTCTGCAAACCAGAGGCACTATTTTAATACCTCTTTAGCCCATCCATGCACTCATTATCTGTCAAGCATGAATTCAACACGGATGGCTTCTTAAATTTTTCAGAACAGTGGCCATATATTGAAGATCTGATTTATATTCCTCCTTATTACTTGTGCTACGAGAGCCACATTTCTTGGAATTATGAACAACTTCTCCAACACCATGCTTTTCTCAAAACATCAGTTTTGGCCAAGAACTCTTTATGGCAACCAAGGTTTGAATATGAGCTCGGGTCTGTGTAACCTCCAAGCCTTAACTTCACCCAGGAACATCTGCCCTCACACAGTGCTTGGGTGGCCTGTTGGAAACTCAGTTGTAGCACGATGTGGAGACTGAAGCATGCAAGGTTGGAGGGCTGTCCTACAGGATATAGCTCAAGTTCTGGACCCCCACACCATGAGGACAGAAAGTACCTAAAAAGGAAGGAGCCCCGTACCTGACATCTTCAATGTTAAAAGATATCCTAAACCTCAACCCAGCTCAGGGTCGGTTCTTAAACTAGGACTTTTCACTAGGATGAACAGTCAGCTTTTAGAGGAAACACAATGCATGACTCTCCATCATGGGAAGGGAGAAGAGCCTTTGGTTCTCGGAAGGCCAAGTACAACATAACTATCACTTTTAGGCGTTTTTCAGATTAATGGTGGAGGAGATGTGATGTGCTGCATGATCTCACCATCGCCCCAGTCTGAGAGCCCCTGCATGGAATGGTGGGATGAGCAGAGTACCTGCCAGAGTAACCCAAGAAGGCCATGTCACAAACACACATCAGACAGAAAGGAGTGCAATTACACATTCTATTTTAATGGCTGAAATATGGGAGGAGGGGTTTGTTCTAATTTAATTTATTATCAAAATCCTGGGCAGGAATAAGCATCAAAGTCTCAGGACCCCTTAGTAAATGCCAACTCCACCCTGGTGTCGCTTATGAGAGCATCCACACCCACTGTGCCAGGTCCACGTCATGTCTGGGCCTCCCCAGTTGTCGACTGATGAGAAAGTACAGCACGTTTTTGGAGACCTGGCTGCGTGTGGAGGATTTGCCTGACTTCTTGATGCTCAGAGCAGGTTCCTTGGGAGTGACTTTAGAAGGTTCTTGCTCCATGACTGGTCGACTCCACACAACCTCAGGAAGACAGCACAACCCAAAATCCTGAAAAACATGATGATGAAATCCAGATGATAAGTGGACACAGGGGTGTAATCCTCACTCCCTATGCCACCATTTGACTCACACACACACACACACACACACACAGAGACACAGACACACACAAACACACTTGCTACCAGCAGTAAGTCATACACATGGGTCTGGGTCTATAATCTTGATTCTGCTTCACTGGCACAATACCTGTTTCAATTGCTGAATGTGTAGATACTCGCTAAATTTATTGACCGATTGACTAACTAACAAACTGAGTGATGGACCCCTCACACTGTTCGGTAACTGCCTGTTCCCTGGGCCGTATTCCCCTCCATTAGAAGTTTGGTACAGGCAGGACCTCGTGTGCCTTGCTCCCTGCATCTGCCTAGAACTGAGTTAGGGGAGACCATGACAAGCATTTCAAGAAGGAAGGGATCTGACATCAGGAACAAGGGGTCTGACTAATCTGTTTAAGGTCTGAAGGTGCAATGGTCAAAGCCATGGGCGCCATGGAGACATCAGGACAGTGCAGGAAGCTGTGCCAAGGCCAGATCTGTCCTGAGTCCCCAGAACTGCAGGCTGACACAGGAAGAAGGAATCAGAATCAGGTCAAGACTCCCTCCCCCTGCAGGCCTATGCTGTTACCCACCTCTCTGAAGAGCATCTCTGTATTAGTTAGAACAATTGACAGTCACATATCCCCCGATTATCTAAAAGGGCGGGAGTTTATCAGGTAGATTAGATAGGTAATGGCAGAAAAACATGCTATATTACCTTGGTATGTCAGGATATTGTACCTCTCAGAGCGCTCAGGTCTCTACCAGAGAGAAATCTGGACCAGAGGGTGAGCAGTGAGAAGAATAACTCCTCTCCTCACCTTGCTCTCTTGCCCCGAGTCCCAGGGCCTGATTGGTTAGCAGCCAGAGGAGTCATGGTGACAACGGTGACTCACAATTGCCCTTGGAACCTTGGGATCACACAGTCACTTGCCAGTTGCAAATACTGGTCATATCACCTTGGTTACTTGCGGTTCAGGCCTGAAGACGGTGAGTGGGCGTTGCTGGGAGGAGCAACAGCTGTTACCCACCCATGGGCACCAACCCCACAGCCACTTCTGGGAAGAACACTCAGGTATCTTGGCCTCAGAGCTTCTCCCTGACTTGTGCCAAACCCCTTCATTAACATTTCCCCTGTGTGAGGAGCTCACAGTACCCATCCCATCCCAACAGGTGCCTTGGCCAATGCTCAGCAATTTTGGCCTCAAGTTCCAATCAGGAGCTTAGTCCCAGCTAGAATTTTCTACTGACTTCTTAATCTCTGCATGGAGCCTTGGTCATGACTCTGCAATTAATACTTTTATAATCTGTGATTCATGTAAATGGGGTGTTCATTTGCAGAGATTTGGGGTGTGAGTAGTCATCCTACGATCCCAATCTCTGAGCTAAAGAACTAAGTTGTTAACATTCAAGGTGGCCCACGTCGGCATTGTGTAGGGGTAGGACATGAAGTTTTCCAGGCTGTCAGATGTATAGTGGTGGGGACACGGCTCTGTATTCTTTATAGTGCTGTTCTCCTGAGGAACTGACAGGGCCATTATATGAGGAGATGTGGCTTCCCCACACTGGCTGCCTCACTCAGTCTCGCGTGACACCAGTCAGAATTGAGGCACGGCTGCCCGTAACGGGGGCCGAGGTCTCACTCTGCCTTTCTGCAGTGACAGGGGAGGGTCAGTCATCTAGGTTTCCTCCTACCCCACATGGAGCCGGGTTAAGACACTGAGGCCGTGTCCAGTGTCCTAAACAAATTGGGGTTGGGGGCAGGAACATATCGGTGTATTTTATTGACAAAAGAGTGTGGAAAATTGTCTTTCTTTTCAGGGATTGCCTTCCTGGAAACCCAAGCTGATCACATAGGAAATAGGTCAGGAAAGGTTGGTTGAAATAAGTTAAATGTATAAAAATTGTACATCCTTCTACTGACCAGGTTACATAATACAAATAAATGTCCCATTCACATTGGTCACCAATATTTTGAAACACCTAAAAATATATGAATTCAAATATAAGGAAGTGCACAATCACCTTTATATTAGCTTCTAGTTTCGAAACTGAAATCATACTAAAAGTACTAATTCTTTGTGGAACAGATGATCAGTTTTTGAAATGGTATCCATTTTCCTCTAAATAAATCAATAAATTCAGTGCTATTTCAGTATAAATCAGAACACAATTTTGAGTGTGTGTGGAACTGGAAGGCCAGAGAGAATTATATTGAGGATCCCCTGTGACAGCTTACCTGAGAGGGGGAGCTTGCCACAGAGGACACCAAAACTCACCGCACAGGACCAGCCACTGACACAGGAATAGATCACCATGTCAGGGGACCAGGAGACACTCTAGGAATATACTCCCTTATGTGTGGGAACCAAAGATATGGTGACGCTGACATTCGAATCAGATATTGCTCACAGCAGACTCTCATGACTGCGTGTGAGTGTGTACGTGTGTGACTGTGAGTGTTTGGTCGGTACAAGTGTGGAGGGGCTTCTTGGGCTGCTTGGTGTTGCTCGGTCAGGTGATGCTGACTCCATCGAGTCTCACAGGCTGTCTCTGCTGTTCTGTCTTTCTGAAGCCACCCGGGAGTCACGCAGTCATGCCGAGAGGACACTCTAAGTCCGGTCCCCGCACATCCACGGCGAGCATCAGGAGGAAGGCAGATGAGTACTTCAAGCCCCACCTGGCCAATCAAACGGTGCTGGGCATGCTGCTCGGTAGGCAGCTGGGGAGGCACAGCCACGAAGCTGACCTGATGGACTGGCTGTGGACGCTGACGCAGGCAGCACCACGGTGGAGCTGGCCTTTGCCCAAACACCATGCAGTTTGCCCACATCTGTCCCCTGTGGATTATGAGAAATCCAGGAAAATGGTGTGGATCAACAAATCCTTCCCCTGACGGCACCATTAAAATGCACGCTCTGTTTCACTTCTTTCTGTTAGCTGTGGTGTTTTTCTTGTGGCTTCTTTAGCTCTGTCCCATCTCCATGCTACCCAAAGGCCAGAAGCGCATGAACTCTGGCTGCCCACCCTTGAGAGGGTGTTCCCTAACCCTGCAGAGCCTGGGGGTGTTGGGGTCACGGGGCCTGTTTACAGAAGTTGGAAGGTCTGCTGAGTGTGCAAGTGGAAGTGCCCGACACCCCCAAAGCACAGGGGGATGAGGCTTCAAGGAGGCCACTGGCAGGTCTTGGTTGGTGCCTCCTGAAGTCTGGGGTTGGCACAAGAAAGGAGTGGGAATCACAAACAAATTTAAAATGGGAGTGGCAGGGAGCTCGAGGCGTTCTCTCAGGAGATCTGCATGGAGGCCAAATGTCAGGGAATGCAGGGGCTCAAGGCCCAGTGATGAGTTCCACAAACAGTGGTGGCAGCCCCAGGCGAGGAAGTAAAAGTCAGGACTAAACAGCTGCTAACCTCCATCCAGGTAGGGAGCCATTTCCTCACCCTGACCCTGTGTCCCTCCCCATGTTCAGCAGACGTGGGGGACAAGAGGTTTCACAAGGGGAGGGGCCAGGTGCTATCTGAGTGCTCATGAAAGGGTCTTACCTCACCTCACTGCCCTTTCCTACTGCCCTTGCCAAGCCTGATCTGTGAGAAGTGAGATGCTTGGACATTGTAGATTACACTGGGGATTACTATTTTGGACAGGACAGAGAAATTACTGAACACTGACCAGGTGGAATACCATGGTCACCAAAGGTATTTTATTATCTGATCATAATCAAAAATAGTAGTGCTGACCCTGGGTTGATAATGGGGAGAAGAGAAGAAAGAACCCAGCAGAATGGACGTGGCTTGGGCATTGAGAGGGATTACGGGACAAAATTATTTGGTGTTGACCTCTGCTTGTTCTACACAACAGTCATTGAGACGTGGAATGATCAATCCCAAATTCAGAATATTGCTTACTTGTCTTTCTTGTCTCTCGCTTGGGGGACGGGGTTGTCAATAAAGGGACGGGGTACCTTCCTGTGTCACCCGTGGGTATCAGGATCCCTCTAGCTGACACAGTAAAAAGGTCAAAACTGGATGCCCTTCTTCCAACCTTTGCCTAGAGCTGTGCTGTTCAATATGGTGGACACTGGTCACATGTGGCCATTTAAATGTATGGATAACTTAATTGAAAAACAATTACTAACATCATGCTGGATTAAAATTTAGTTTCTCTGTCTCATCATCTACATTGCAAGTGTCCAGTGGCTACATAAAGTTACTGGCTATCATACTGAAGAATATTACAATGATCACTTGACCAGTCTGAATTTCTGGCTGTCCCACTCCCAGTGAGTGATTCTATGCATAGATGCAAGCATCTGAGGACTTCATGATGTCTTCTGGTGCAATCAAGCCCAAACATGTATATGTTGAAATTCATATCAGGTTATAATAAATTGCTCTTAATTTCTTTTCTTTCACATCTATCCTAGACTCCACGTGACTCAAGGCTGACAAACTTTTTCTATAAAGAGCCAGATAGTAAATATTTTAGATTTTGTGGACCACATTCCATCTGCTTTCTGTTCTTATTCTTCTGTTTTTTTAAATGATACTTGGAGAAAGCAAAAATCATGAGGAATAATAAAATAGACCATGGCCATATTAGGGTGGCAGGCAATAGAACAATATATTGTTCCTATTGTTTGTTGCGCAAAGGTAGATTATGTTATCTTTGAATTTCATTTAAGAATGGTACTAGGGACATTATACACTATTTGTTGTAGAAGGTCAATTGCATCTGATAGGGCTAGAGGCAACTGGCCCATGCACTGTTTCCAGCAGAGTAGAAAAATGAAAGGGACTGTAAGGAAATCCTAGGGCTGGGGAACCACACAGCAACAAAATCTCTAGTCTAGTCCTAGCTTCCTTGGATACATCCTTTGGGTCAGTTACAAAGATCCCGAACTCTTTTCTCAGCTGTTGCTCTGGTATCTCAAGTTTTCTTTGTTTGTCTTCTATTGGTGACACAAGTCCTACTTTATTGTCTGTCAATGTTCCCTCACCCAGGTCTCTATCTCCATGCGCAGGATGGTTAGGAATGGCTCCAATACCAGCAGCTCCAGGATTTGTTCCCTAAAGCGCACCTTTGGCTTCAGCCATTGACAGTAAAGCTCCCAGAGTTTGTTGAAAATCTCACGTGGTCTGGTGCTTCTCTATACTCGAACTGCCTAAGGCGCTGATGGAAGACTTCACAACCAGTATCATACTCTTGAAACACAGAGGACTGATTTATTCAAGGAGTCCTGGATTGGACAACCTAGATCCTCAGCAATAAACCCCTTCTAGCAGTTTATAGTTTACCTGGGGCCTGAAGTCTCAGGTTCTAATTTGTTTCACTGTAATCATCGGGCAAGAGGGAGTCACCTATAACCGAGGACAGGAAAACATGAGAAAGGAGATCATCAGTGGTGGCAAGAGTAAATGCTTACCACCCTTAACTGACTTACTTATACCAAAGTCTCAAAGAAGCAGTTCATAATCTGTTTTACTGTTAGAGAATCTAATGAAAAGTATGTTGTTACCTACCATGAGTTCTTAGCCTCTGGATGCAATGGAAATTGACAAGAGGCCAAGCAACTTTTCCCAGACAAGGCTTTATTGGGGCTTATGCTGGAGCACAAGGCAGTCAGCATAGGGGAAAAAATTCCTGCCTGGTTCCCTGAAGGGAGTCAAGGGACGGTTTTAAATAGGCTTGGGTGGCAAAATGGTGATGTGTATGTGTGTAGAGGTGGAGATTTTCTTGCTCTATGTAGTTCTGCTGCATGCTTTTTCATGCCTATGCCTCATTAGCAAGTTGAATCTCTACCACTGAGCATGATTTTTAGCATTAAAAATGAGATTACAATCAGGAAAAAGTCAAGGTAATGTCCACATGGGGATCTATTCTGGCTTGAGGCAGTTAGATCTGGATAGGTCTGGTTTCTTTGCAGCCAGGTGCCTCACCAGCTTCTGTGGGTTTCTTGTTTTAGTGGTCTTGAAAAACATTACTCACAGATAGTTTATTTGGCCCTTCCTTACATAGGTATGGGCTGAATTCCAGAAGTTAGGAAAATATTTGTTTTAGCTCTTTTGCAGTTAATCAGGCGGTGCTATGTTGACTTCCATGTTGAGGGATGAGGGGTCCGAGTCCTGTCCCTGTGCTGTCTCATTCCCCCCTGAGAGATTTTAGGCTCCTTATTCTTAAGGAGAAGGGCCAAAGGTCTCATCTTCCAGAGCTGCTTCCTACTGAATAGGCTTGTCATCCGTATCCTTTGGGAGGTGGAAAAAATCTCTCTCTGATTGAGCTAATGATTTATAGCGACTCAGGATTTTAACACATGGTATAGGTTGGATTCCCTGTGTCACCATCAGTTTGACATAGAACTGTTGGAGCCTGGAAGTCACAAACTATAGTAAGAGATTAAAAATCAGGGATCAAAAACTAATAATAATAGGATGACTACTACTGCCCTCAGTAATGGTAGGAAATAAGTAACTGAAGGCAGGTAACTTTTTTGTTTTTCGGCATATTATGGGGTACAGATTTTAAGGTTTCAATAAATGCCCATTTCCCCCCCTGCCCCCACAAGTCTGAGTCTCCAGCATGACCATCACTCAGATAGTGCGCATATCACTCGTTATATATGTATATACCCTCCCCCCCCTCCCCAATACCCTATTACTGTAGTACCTATGTGTCCACTTAGGTGCTACTCAGTTAATACCAGTTTGCTGGATAATATATCTGGTGCTTGTTTTTCCATTCTTGGGATACTTCACTTAGGAGTATGGGTTCCAGCTCTAACCAGGAAAATATAAGATGTGCTATATCACCATTGTTTCTTAGAGCTGAATAGTACTCCATGGTATACATATACCACATTTTATTAATTCATTCTTGGATTGATGGGCACTTGGGCTGTTTCCACAGCCTTGCAATTATGAATTGTGCTGCTAGAAACATTCGAGTGCAGGTGTCCCTTTTGTAGAGTGTCATTGGATCTTTTGGGTAGATGCCCAGCAATGGTATTGCTGGATCAAATGGTAGATTCACTTGTATCGCTTTAAGGTATCTCCATATTGCTTTCCACAGAGGTTGAACTAATTTGCAGTCCCACCAGCAGTGTAGGAGTGTTTCGCTCTCTCCGCAACCACGCCAACATTTATTGTTTGGAGATTTTTTGATAAAGGCCATTCTCACTGGGGTTAACTGATATCTCATTGTGGTTTTGATTTGCATTTCCCTGATGATTAGAGATGTTGAGCATTTTTTCTTATGTTTGTTGGCCATTCTTCTGTGTTCTTTAGAAAAGTTTCTGTTCAAGTCCTTTGCCCACATTTTAATGGGGTTATTTGATTTTTTCTTCCTGATTTTCGTGAGTTCTAAGTATATTCTAGTTATCAGTCCCTTATCGGATGCATAGGATGCAAAAATTTTCTCCCATTCTGTAGGTTGTCTGTTTACTTTCATGACTATTTCTTTGGCTGTGGAGAAGCTTTTTAGTTTGATCATGTTCCATTTATTTATTTTTGTTGCTGCTGTGATTGCCTTTGGGGACTTCTTCATAAACTCGTTGCCTAGGCCAATGTATAGGAGAGTGTTTCCAACTTTTTCCTCTAGAAGTCTAATAGTTTCATACCTTAGGTTTAAGTCTGTTATCCAGTGTGAGTTGATTTTTGTGAGAGGTGAAAGGTGTGGGTCCTGTTTTAGCCTTCTACAGGTGGCTATCCAGTTTTCCCAGCACCATTTATTGAAAAGGGATTCTTTTCCCCAGCGTATATTTTTGTCTGCTTTGTCAAAGATTATATGGCTATCTGAGGATGGTTTTATATCAGGATTCTCACATCTGTTCCACTGGTCAATATTCCTATTTTTGTGCCAATACCATATTGATTTAATTACTACAGCTTTGTAGTATAGTTTGATATCTGGCATATTAATGCCTCCCATTTTGTTTTTGTTGCCTAGAATTGCTCTTGATATTCGGGGTCTTCTTTGGTTCCATACGAAGCGTAAAATTATTTTTTCTATATCTGTGAAGAATGCTGATGGGATTTTAATGGGTATTGCATTGAATCTGTAGATCAGTTTGGGTACTATAGACCTTTTGATGATATTGAGTCTGCCGATCCACGAGCATGGTATGGATTTCCATCTGTTTACATCCTCTGCTATTTCCTTCCTCAGTGTTTCATAGTTCTCCCTGTAGAGGTCTTTTACATACTTGGTTAAGTATATTCCTAGGTACTTTAATTTCTTTGTTGCTATTGTGAAGGGAATTGAGTCTTTGATTTGGTTCTCAATTAGATTGTTGTTGGCATATATGAATGCCTCTGATTTCTGTGTATTGATTTTATATCCTGAGACTTTACTAAATTCATTGATCAGTTCCAGGAGTTTCTTGGTTGAATCTTTGGGGTTTTCTAGATACAATATCATATCATCAGCAAACAGTGAAAGTTTGATCTCTTCTGCCCCTATTTGGATACCTTTGATTCCATTTTCCTGTCTGATTGCTGTAGCCAAGACTTCCAGCACTATGTTGAACAGAAGTGGAGATAGTGGGCAGCCTTGTCTGGTTCCAGTTCTAAGTGGGAATGATTTCAATCTTTCCCCATTCAGTATGATGTTGGCTATGGGTCTGTCATATATGGCTTGTATCATTTTTAGGTATGTCCCTTCTATGCCTATTTTCTCAAGTGTTTGTATCATGAAAGAGTGTTGAATTTTGTCAAAAGCTTTTTCTGCATCTATTGAAAGAATCATGTGGTCTTTGTTTTCGCTTCTGTTTATGTGGTGAATTGCATTTATAGATTTACATATGTTGAACCATCCCTGCATCCCTGGGATGAAGCCCACTTGGTCGTGGTGGATTATTTTTTTGATAAGTGTCTGGATTCGGTTAGCTACGATTTTGTTCAAAATTTTTCCATATATATTCATTAGGGGTATTGGTCTGTAGTTTTCTTTTTTTGTTGTATCCTTTCCTGGTTTTGGTATCAGAGTAATATTTGCTTCATAAAAGGTGTCGGGGAGGTTTCTATTCTTCTCGATGTTGTGGAATAATTTCTGCAAGATAGGTACTAGTTCTTCTTTGTAAGTGTGGTAAAATTCGAGTGTGAGGCCATCTGGACCGGGACTTTTATTTTTAGGGAGATTTTTAATTGCTGTTTCTATTTCAGCTGTTGAGATTGGTCTGTCCAGGGAATCTATTTCTTCCTGGTTGAGCCTAGGGAGGCTGCGTGTTTCTAGACATTTGTCCATTTCCTCCACATTTTCCAGTTTTTGTGCATAAAGATTTTTGTAGTATTCATGAATTGTATCTTGTATCTCTTTGGGATCAGTTGTGATATCTCCTTTTTTGTTCCTGATGGAGCTTATTAGAGATTTCTCTTTTCTGCTTTTCGTTAGCTTAGCCAATGGCGTGTCAATTTTGTTTATTTTTTCAAAGAACCAACTTTTTGTTTTAATAATCTCCTGAATAGCTTCCCTGTTTTCAATTTCGTTTAGTTCTGATTTGATCTTGTTGATTTCACTTCTTCTGCTGGGTTTGGGGTTGGTCTGTTGTTCTTTTTCCAGCTCTTTGAGTCGTTTCATTAGATTGTCTATTTGTGATGTTTTTGTCTTTTGGTTATAGGCATTTATGGAGATAAAATTTCCTCTAAGAACTGCTTTAGCTGTGTCCCAGAGGAGTTGATAACTTGTCTCTCCATTGTCGTTTTCTTCATAGAATTTTTTTATTTCAGCCTTGATTTCTTCATTTACGAAGTAATCATTTAGTAAGAGGTTGTTTAATTTCCACGTTTTTGTGTAGAAATGTGAGTTTCTGTCAGGGTTGATTTCTACTTTTATTCCACTGTGATATGAGAAGGTACATGGTATGATTTCTATTTTTTTAAATTTCTTGAGATTTTCTTTGTGTCCTAGGATATGGTCAATCTTAGGGGATGTCCCGTGAGCTGATGAGAAGAACGTATATTCAGTGGATTTTGGGTAGAATGTTCTGTAGATGTCAGTCAGACCCAATTGTTCTAGAGTTTTGTTTAAGTCCATTATTTCTTTATTAATTTTCTGTTTGGAGAATCTGTCTCGTGCCGTCAGTGGGGTGTTGAAATCTCCAGTGATTATGGAGCTGCTATTAATCCATTTGCTTAGCTCCAGTAAGGTTTGCTTTATGAATCTGGGTGCACCTAAGTTGGGTGCATATATATTTAAAATTGTTATCTCTTCGTGATGAACTGTGCCTTTCACCATTATCTAATGACCCTCTTTGTCTTTCACTACTTTTGTTAGTTTAAAAACTAAATCGTCTGAAATTAGAGCTGCCACACCAGCCTTCTTTTTGCTTCTATTTGCTTGGAATATTTATCTCCACCCTTTTATTTTTAGTCTATATGCATCCTTGCAGGTTAGATGTGTTTCCTGAAGACAGCATATACTTGGCCTGTATTTTCTTATCCATTCAGCCAGCCTATGTCTCTTGAGTGGAGACTTTAAGCCATTCACATTTATTGAGAGAACTGATAGGTAAGGTAGATTACTGTTCATTCTGTTGGGTTGGATGTTGTTGCTATGAGTTCTGTCTTGAGCCACTGTAATATCTGGCCTCTAATATCTTGGGTTTTGGTTGTTTTTATATTCGTGGGTTATTATTATGATGTTCCGTACGTAACGCTGTTTTAAGTACTTCTTGTAGGGCTGGTCTTGTCTTGGTGAATTCTCTGAGCCTTTGCTTGTCTGAGAATGTTTTTATTTCTCCTTCATATACGAAGCTCAGTTTTGCAGGGAATAATATTCTAGGATGGGCATTGTTTTGTTTCAAAAGAGTGAGAATGGGGCCCCAGTCTCTCCTTGCTTGTAAGGTCTCATTAAAGAAGTCTGATGTTATTCGAATTGGCTTTCCCTTGTATGTTACTTGCTTCTTTTGTCTTACAGCTCTTAGAAGGGCCTCTTTGGTTGATACTTGGTCAATCTGATGACTGCATGTCGTGACATCTTCCTGTTTGCATTGAATCTCCCAGGTGTCCTCTGAGCTTCTTGAACTTGTATATCAAGATTTTGAGCAAGGCCTGGGAAATTTTCCTCTATTATATCTTCAAACAGCTTGTCCAACCTTTGAGTGTTGTCTTCTTCCCCTTCTTGTAAGCCTATAACCCTCACATTAGGTTTCTTCACATAATCACACAGCTCTTGTATGCTTTGCTCTTTTCTCTTGTTTCTCTGCTCTATCTCTGTGACTGATTTATTTAATTGGAGGGTGTTATCTTCAAGCTCTGAGGTTCGTTCTTCTGTTTCATCTACCCTGTTCTTGAAACTTTCCACTGTATTTTGTAGTTCCTTGAATTGATTCTTCATTTCCAGGAGTTCGATTACACTTCTCTTCATTGTGTCTATTTCTGTTCCCATATCCTGGAGGCTTTTTGTGGTTTCTTTATGTTGGTTATTGAGTTGTTGTTTCAGCCTGGTGAGTGTTCTTATGATCCACATACGAAATTCTCTTCTGTCATATTGGTTGCCTGATTTTGGTTGGTGTCCGTTTCTAGGGGGCTGGTGCTCCTCTTTGGGGGTGTGTTTTCCGTTTGGTTCTCATATTTCCAGAGTTCTCTCGCTGATTTCTTCCCATGTCGATCAGTTGTTGTTTCTTTCCTTAAGTTACTGTTTGGGTATTCACACACCTTGTTTAGTTTCTGAGGCGTTGAGTGGTGTCTGTGGGTGAAATTGGACCACTCCCTGTATATTGAGTCAGTGGGTGCCGTGAAAAGGCTGTGCAGGATGCCGTCCCTGTCAGTAGGTGGCGTTTGCTTGGAGGAACAGGCTATGCTGTGGATTTTGTGTAAGCCTGCCCTCAGGCCGTTAGCAGGGGTCAAAGTTCTGTTCTCAGCTTCCAGGGCAAGCTGTCAGGGCGGGGCTGGAATGGTCCCGCTCAGCCAGAAAGTCTGGGTGTGGGGGCGGGGCTGTCTGAGACCGGCAGTCTAGAGCGGCCTCGCTTCCTTCCACCCTCCCCAAGTCTGCAGCTACTCCTGGGTCTCTGCTAGCAGGCCAGACCACAAGCCACTAGGCCTCCCGGGACTGTGATGTCGGCGGGGAGGTTCCCTGCACAGGAACGCCACCTGGGTTGGGCGCACATCCTCCTACTGGTAGGAGGGTTGCCCTCTAGGACGCCGATCCGCCCCTGGAGGCAAACACACCTCCATAGGCTGTTCACGTATAACCTTTCTGTGCCCTGGGCAATGCTAGCCCTCGGTGCAAGGGATCTGGTCTGCAGGTCCGACCTCTGGGTCCCAGAGTTCAAACTGTGTCCCCACTAGGGAGAGGATTTCCGGTCCCAATTCACCCACAGGGAGCCCAAGCTGGGTCTATGTCTCTCAGCCTCTGAGTCGGCACCTTTCTCCTGGGAACTCAGTGCCAGCAGCACCTGGGAGGGCGGGCGGGTAGGGAGCTCACAGTCTGAGTTCCCCTGAGTCAGCTGTACGGTCCCAAGAGGGATGGCCCCGTTCCCTGGAGGTGCCTCCGGCTGGTGGCTGTATTGTCTCTCTGGACAGCCGCGGGTAGGGTCGGCGGAGGGGAGGAGGAGGCAATATGGCGCCTGCCGCACGGCTCGGGTCTGTGCACACGGAGGTGCCCGGAGGAAGTTGGGAACCTGGTGCCACGTCTGCTACAGGCTCACCGCTGGCTGGCGGCGGCGGTCTCTGGGCTGGTGTCCGCAGGTCTCTCCACCGGCTGGGGAGCCCACCAGCAGTCCCAAAGGCAGGGGAGGGGAAACAGCCAATACACCTACCCTTCCCGCTGGTCTCCGGGCTGCTCCGGTGGTCTCAGCCTCCAGTTCTCCTCCGCAGCCTCCTCCCGTGGAGTCTCCCGGGGTCTCAGGTACCCCTCCTTCCGGCTCTTGTCCGCTGTATGCTCGTCTTCTTGCTTCTTTCCTCTAATTTTGGCTAGAATCTGTCTTTTCTGCAGAGAGACTCTGTTTGGCGGTGTTATTCGTCCGCCATCTTGCCAGGAAGGAAGCTAATTTTTTTTTATTTTTTGAGACAGAGTCTCACTTTGTTGCCCAGGCTAGAGTGAGTGCCATGGCATCAGCCTAGCTCACAGCAACCTCAAACTCCTGGACTCAATCAATCCTTCTGCCTCAGCCTCCCGAGTAGCTGAGACTACAGGCCTGTGCCACCATGCCCGGCTAATTTTTTCTATATATATTTAGTTAGCCAATTAATTTCTTTTTATTTATAGTAGAGATGGGGTCTCGCTCTTGCTCAGGCTGGCTTTGAACTCGTGACCTCGAGCAATCCGCAAGCCTCAGCCTCCCAGAGTGCTAGGATTACAAGCATGAGCCACTGCGCCAGCCCAATAATTTTTTTTTTGAAACAGAGTCTCGCTTTGTTGCCCAGGCTAGAGTGAGTGCCGTGGCATCAGCCTAGCTCACAGCAACCTCAAACTCCTGGGCTCAAGCAATCCTTCTGCCTCAGCCTCCCGAGTAGCTGGGACTACAAGCATGCACCACCATGCCCAGCTCACTCATTATATATATATATATATATATATATATATATATATATATATATTAGTTGGCCAATTAATTTCTTTCCATTTATAGTATAGACAGGGTCTCGCTCGTGCTCAGGCTGGTTTCGAACTACTGACCTCCAGCAATCCGCCCTCCTCTGCCTTCCAGAGTGCCAGGATTACAGGTGTGAGCCACCACGACTGACCCGACCAATAATTTTTTTAAACTCAGTTTATTTATTAAAGATATACTACATTCATGAGAATCTGAAATGTATTTAGACTTGTTTACTTAATTTGTGGGCATCTCTTTGTAAGTCCATTTGGTACCATGTAGATACAGCACATAATACATATAGGTACATACACCTAATCATATTTAAACAAATATATATACAATACGCACAAAGATCTAATAGCTTTTACCTCTGAATTCTAGTCATGAGATAACAATGTAAACTTACCAGTTTGCAAAAAATGGTTGAATCCAAGTTGTTTCTCACAAAATTGGAACTTGTTCACATAGTTAAACTTTGGTTTTCCCAATAGGCAATATAATGAAAGCTATGGATCAAAGTTTTGGATAAAGCAGGTTCCATGGTATTTTGAGTTTTAAAAAAAGGCTTTTTATCATTTTTTCTTTCTTTTTAAATGAATTTTCAATGTTACATTGTAGCTAGATATGGCCACTCTCAGCATTAATAACTTTGAATTAGTGATACCATACATAGGTGAATTTTACCTCAACATGAGTAACTTAGCAATTGTAGATTCAAAGTAGACAGAAAATAAAATGGAGAGCCTAACAGACTCTACACTTAAACTCTATAGTGGCAGATTGACCATTTGAACTCTAAATTTTTCTTTATGTACAAAAAGAGAAAATGGATGAGGCCAAGATTGGACTCACCTCTGTTGATCCTTTCTTCACAAAAACAACATAGAGAATCAACAGGACTATAAGCTTGGACAGACAAGCAATAAAATTGGTCACAGGCCTCTCTTCCTTACAAAGTGTGACAAAGGAAAGTAAAGTAATAAGGGGTTTTTAAAAAGTCACAGAATCAAGAGCCAGGGTGCCAGAAAGAGTTCCTCTACCAGAGGCCAGGAGAGAGGTGTAACCCTTCCCACCGCCTGCCAGGTTGATCAATCTCAGGGGGTCAGTCATTTCAATCTGTCCCACACGGATGGCTATTAAAGTGATTGAAACCAGAAAAACCAGGAGTTGGCTGTGTCAATGCATCCCTCATGGATGTCTTTTAAGGCAACTCAAATAAGAAAAATGAGGAGTGGGCCATTTTAATCCATCCCTCACTGATGTTTATTAAGGCAACTCAAAGAGGAAAAACTAAGAGAAAGTGAGGAAAATAAAAGGGGCAATAAAAGGGGCACCAGAAGGAAGGGAAGGGAAGGGGAGGGAAGGGGAGGGGAGGGGAGGGGAGAGGAGGGCAGGGGAGGGGAAGGGAGGCGAGGGAGGGGAGGGAAACACTCTCTGGGAGGAGGTGAGGAGCCCCAGGAGATCAGAGGAAGACTTACCAGTCATGGTGATGCTGAATTAAAGGTTCAGGTGGCTGATTATCAGGCACCAGCGGACCCTATCTGGAGGTCCAGCTGACCCTCCAGCCCTAAGGGGAAGGGAAATGTTCCCCTAATCCCGTGGTCCCTTCTGGGATGCCACAAAATATGTTACCAATCATGGGTTCTTAGGCTATCTATGCAATGGAAATTGACAAGAGGCCAAGCAAGTTTTCCCAGACAAGGCTTTATTGGGACTTATGCTCCAGCACAAGGCAATCAGCATAGGAGGAAGAATTTCTGGATGGCTTTGTGATTGGGGTTCAGGGACAGTTTAAAGGGGGTTAGGTGGGAAAGGGGTGATGTATGCGCACGTAGAGGTGGACTTTTTTTGTGCTGTTTAGTTATATTACATGCTTCTTCATGCATTGTATGTCTCATTATCATGTTAAACCTCTAATATGAGCATGATTTTGGCATTAAAATGAAATTACAAAGTTAAGATAATGTCAGTATGGGTGTCTATTCTGACTTGAGGCAGCTAGGTCTGGATAGGTCTGGTTTCTTTATAGAGGGGTAACTTATCAGCTTGTGTCAGTGTCTTGCTTTACTGGTCTTGAAAATCATGACCCACGGGACAGAGAGTTTAACGCTTCCCTTACATGATTATGGTTTAAATTCCACAGTTTAGGAAACGATTTGTTTTAGCTCTTTGTAGTTAATTAGACCTAGTTAAGTTCACTTTCATGGTTAGGCTCAGGGGCCTGAGTCTTGTCCCTATGTTGTCTCAGACTCACTACCTAGAAAAATACAGATACACATCCAATATGGAATGCAATTTCCAGAAGGTTTACAAAATGTCCACACCCATCTGCAGGCCCTCTAGAACTGTGCTGTCCAATATGACAGCCAATAGTACCATGTGACCATGTAAGTCAAAATTAACTAGACTTAGAAATTCATCTCCTAACCACATCGTATCTGATCTTAACCTCAGAACTGCAATACATTAGATTTTTTTAAGTTGTCCAAATTTTCTTACTGGTTGTCAGAAATAATATTTTTCAGCATTATGTAAAAACACTCCGTAACCCAGCTTTTATGGTTTAGTACAGAAAAAAAGAGATATTTAGAACTGGAAGACGAAAGTTGGCTAATACGGTTAATGGTGGATTTTGAGTGTGAAAACAATTCTGCAGAAGTTGTAAACTGCCTCCACCTGTGGGCAATCCCACAGATATTAGCTCATCCCCAGCCAATGCGACAGGCCATGCATCTGAGAACGAAGAGGCAAATGGCAAGCAGATGTCTGTAGGGGAAATAGTGAGAGCAAGAGTGATGACAGAACTAGTATCAAGATGATATAAAATTCCTTGCATTGTAGATACACCAAACAACCAAAAAAAAAAAGAAAAAATTGAACCATGTACTAGATGGACTTGGAAGTCACTGAAAGGCAAATACCATACGATCTCACTTACATGTGAAATCTAAAGAGATTGACCTCCTGAAAGCAGAGAATAGAATATTGGTTGCCAGGGGCTGGCGAGAGGAGAGTGTTAGGAAGATGGAGATCAAGGGATACAAAAATTCAGTTAGGAGGAAAAAGTTCAAGAGATCGATTGTTCAGCATGTTGACTACAGTTAATAACAACCTACTGTACTCTTGAAAATTGCTAGGGGAGTAGATTTGAAGTATTTTCACCACAAAAAACACAAGTATGTGAGGTAATACAATGTTAATTAGCTTGAATGAGCCATTTCACACCGTCTGTGTGTTTCAAAATATCATGTTGTACATGATAAAAATATACATATTTATTGGTCAATTAACAAATTGATTCATCAAAACATCAAGCTATTTCTCACTGTGTCTTATAGTCTATACCCACCTCTCCCTCTTCCTGACTCTGTGAACAAACCCACAAGGGGGGCGGGGTTCAATGTTGCCTGCTGCACACAAAGCCAGTTCCTGAGACAGGGAGAATTGTTAAGGAGGAAAGGATTCATTTCAGTGGATGTGTCAACTGGGAGGGGCAGGTGATGAATGGCCTCAAATCTACCTTTCTGACCCCAACAGGGTCAGGGGGGGTTTCTGCAGTTGAAATGAATAATGCATGAGGGGTACAAACATCATTGTATGTTTGGGGTGGAGTGCAGGGCATGCAAGCACAAGAGAAATCATGCTAGTACATACATCCCATGATCAGAAAATGGTGGATAAGTCCCTGCTAGGGAGAGGATTTTAGTATTACAATAAGCTAGGGGTTAACATGGGTCTTTCTTTCAGCCTTTCGCACAGGCTCAGTGGGTCTCTGGGCTTGGTATGTGGTGGAGTATTCTTAGGTTGTCTTCTCCGACAAACAGGTGGTGTGAGGCTTCCTAGGACGTTTTGCTTCTCCTGGGAAAGAAAGGCAAAAACCAATGCATCAGTGTAACAGAAAGTTACAAGTCTGTGTGTTTTGAAACACACAGACGGTGTGAAATGGCTCATTCAAGCTAATTAACACTGTATTACCTCACATACTTGTGTTTTTTTGTGGTGAAAATACTTCAAGTCTACTCCCCTAGCAATTTTCAAGAGTACAGTAGGTTGTTATTAACTGTAGTCAACATGCTGAACAATCGATCTCTTGAACTTTTTCCTCCTGTCTAACTGAATTTTTGTATCCCTTGATCTCCATCTTCCTAACACTCTCCTCTCGCCAGCCCCTGGCAACCAATATTCTATTCTCTGCTTTCAGGAGGTCAGCAAATCTTACTGAGAGTTCTTTGTCTGTTTTCTGCCCATTTTGAGACTGTAGATGCTAACCTACCTGGGCTCAGATAAATCTCACTGTCAAGGTCACTTAGAGCTGCCAGGCCGAGCCATAATGTGGACATTGAAAACTCATTTCAAATATGAGGGAACTAAAAATATTATTGAAAAACATTTTGTTGCTTATGGATCCAGTTACAACTCCTTTATTTCGGTCAGTTGCTGAGTGCACCCTTCAAGTCTCAGCTTTCTTCACAATATGTGTGTGTGTGTGTGTGTGTGTGTGTGTGTGTGTGTGTGTGTGTGTGTGTATCTTAAAAACTTTTTATTTTCCAGGAGGCTATGGCGGTATAATTCTTTGGTGGCTTGCTGCTCTATACTCTCCTCAGCCATTCCATCTACTGCTGGCCTGAAATTCCATGTGTGGCCTTGATGGCTCTGAGACTCACAGGGCCTCAGAGGCCTGGCCATGAACTCCCATGCTGTCACCAGACATGTGCCCTGCCCATGGGGAAAGTCTCCCCACCCAGCTAGTTCCCACAGGGCTGCAACAGCTGCACGATCCCTGGTCCTCAAGCAAAGAGGCTTCAGGCCTCTGCCTGCACCAACCCACCCAAGCACACCAGTCACATCCCAGCATGGGAACAAGGGAGCAGGAACTTCACCCTCTGGTCAGTAAAAAGCCTCCCTCCCACAGCCCTTGCTGCTTCCCTTTGCTCCTGAGCACAGCCCCCTGTGGCCTTGCATGTCCTGCCCTGCCCTCTTCCCCAGACCGCCACTCACTCCATGTGAGTAATGAGCTGCCGCCCATCCCATCTGCCCGCTGCTGGGTGATACGTGCTCAGCCCTCTTATGTCATTTGGGGTGGGGGATCCCTCCTTCACCAATGGGGTGAATGGCAGGTGATGAGAACATGCTGTGACTCCCACTTTGTCCTTTGTGCAGGGATGCTGAGATCAATACTTCCAGCACTCTTCTGTCCAGGGTCACTGGCTTTGAGTGAGGTTAACAGAAGTCGCTTGTGGTTCAGGAGACTAGGAAGGAAGGGCACTGGGTCCCTTCAGCTCATTTACCTGGAGAAGCATTTCTGGAATTCTGCAAACCAGAGGCACTATTTTAATACCTCTTTAGCCCATCCATGCACTCATTATGTGTCAAGCATGAATTCATCACGGATGGCTTCTTAAATTTTTCAGAACAGTGGCCATATATTGAAGATCTGATTTATATTCCTCCTTATTACTTGTGCTAGGAGAGCCACATTTCTTGGAATTATGAACAACTTCTCCAACACCATGCTTTTGTCAAAACATCAGTTTTGGCCAAGAACTCTTTATGGCAACCAAGGTTTGAATATGAGCTCGGGTCTGTGTAACCTCCAAGCCTTAACTTCACCCAGGAACATCTGCCCTCACACAGTGCTTGGGTGGCCTGTTGGAAACTCAGTTGTAGCACGATGTGGAGACTGAAGCATGCAAGGTTGGAGGGCTGTCCTACAGGATATAGCTCAAGTTCTGGACCCCCACACCATGAGGACAGAAAGTACCTAAAAAGGAAGGAGCCCCGTACCTGACATCTTCAATGTTAAAAGATATCCTAAACCTCAACCCAGCTCAGGGTCAGTTCTTAAACTAGGACTTTTCACTAGGATGAACAGTCAGCTTTTAGAGGAAACACAATGCATGACTCTCCATCATGGGAAGGGAGAAGAGCCTTTGGTTCTCGGAAGGCCAAGTACAACATAACTATCACTTTTAGGCGTTTTTCAGATTAATGGTGGAGGAGATGTGATGTGCTGCATGATCTCACCATCGCCCCAGTGTCTGAGAGCCCCTGCATGGAATGGTGGGATGAGCAGAGTACCTGCCAGAGTAACCCAAGAAGGCCATGTCACAAACACACAGCAGACAGAAAGGAGTGCAATTACAGATTCTATTTTAATGGCTGAAATATGGGAGGAGGGGTTTGTTCTAATTTAATTTATTATCAAAATCCTGGGCAGGAATAAGCATCAAAGTCTCAGGACCCCTTAGTAAATGCCAACTCCACCCTGGTGTCGCTTATGAGAGCATCCACACCCACTGTGCCAGGTCCACGTCATGTCTGGGCCTCCCCAGTTGTCGACTGATGAGAAAGTACAGCACGTTTTTGGAGACCTGGCTGCGTGTGGAGGATTTGCCTGACTTCTTGATGCTCAGAGCAGGTTCCTTGGGAGTGACTTTAGAAGGTTCTTGCTCCATGACTGGTCGACTCCACACAACCTCAGGAAGACAGCACAACCCAAAATCCTGAAAAACATGATGATGAAATCCAGATGATAAGTGGACACAGGGGTGTAATCCTCACTCCCTATGCCACCATTTGACTCACACACACACACACACACACACACAGAGACACAGACACACACAAACACACTTGCTACCAGCAGTAAGTCATACACATGGGTCTGGGTCTATAATCTTGATTCTGCTTCACTAGCACAATACCTGTTTCAATTGCTGAATGTGTAGATACTCGCTAAATTTATTGACCGATTGACTAACTAACAAACTGAGTGATGGACCCCTCACACTGTTCGGTAACTGCCTGTTCCCTGGGCCGTATTCCCATTTATTAGAAGTTTGGTACAGGCAGGACCTCGTGTGCCTTGCTCCCTGCGTGTGCCTACAACTGAGTTAGGGGAGACCATGACAAGCATTTCAAGAAGGAAGGGATCTGACATCAGGAACAAGGGGTCTGACTAATCTGTTTAAGGTCTGAAGGTGCAATGGTCAAAGCCATGGGCGCCATGGAGACATCAGGACAGTGCAGGAAGCTGTGCCAAGGCCAGATCTGTCCTGAGTCCCCAGAACTGCAGGCTGACACAGGAAGAGGGAATCAGAATCAGGTCAAGACTCCCTCCCCCTGCAGGCCTATGCTGTTACCCACCTCTCTGAAGAGCATCTCTGTATTAGTTGGAACAATTGACAGTCACATATCCCCCAATTATCTAAAAGGGCGGGAGTTTATCAGGTAGATTAGATAGGTAATGGCAGAAAAACATCCTATATTACCTTGGTATGTCAGGATATTGTACCACTCAGAGCGCTCAGGTCTCTACCAGAGAGAAATCTGGACCAGAGGGTGAGCAGTGAGAAGAATAACTCCTCTCCTCACCTTGCTCTCTTGCCCCGAGTCCCAGGGCCTGATTGGTTAGCAGCCAGAGGAGTCATGGTGACAACGGTGACTCACAATTGCCCTTGGAACCTTGGGATCACACAGTCACTTGCCAGTTGCAAATACTGGTCATATCACCTTGGTTACTTGCGGTTCAGGCCTGAAGACGGTGAGTGGGCGTTGCTGGGAGGAGCAACAGCTGTTACCCACCCATGGGCACCAACCCCACAGCCACTTCTGGGAAGAACACTCAGGTATCTTGGCCTCAGAGCTTCTCCCTGACTTATGCCAAACCCCTTCATTAACATTTCCCCTGTGTGAGGAGCTCACAGTACCCATCCCATCCCAACAGGTGCCTTGGCCAATGCTCAGCAATTTTGGCCTCAAGTTCCAATCAGGAGCTTAGTCCCAGCTAGAATTTTCTACTGACTTCTTAATCTCTGCATGGAGCCTTGGTCATGACTCTGCAATTAATACTTTTATAATCTGCAATTCATGTAAATGGGGTGTTCATTTGCAGAGATTTGGGGTGTGAGTAGTCATCCTACGATCCCAGTCTCTGAGCTAAACAACTAAGTTGTTAACATTCAAGGTGGCCCACGTCGGCATTGTGTAGGGGTAGGACATGAAGTTTTCCAGGCTGTCAGATGTATAGTGGTGGGGACACGGCTCTGTATTCTTTATAGTGCTGTTCTCCTGAGGAACTGACAGGGCCATTATATGAGGAGATGTGGCTTCCCCACACTGGCTGCCTCACTCAGTCTCGCGTGACACCAGTCAGAATTGAGGCACGGCTGCCCGTAACGGGGGCCGAGGTCTCACTCTGCCTTTCTGCAGTGACAGGGGAGGTCGGTCATCCAGGTTTCCTCCTACCCCACATGGAGTCGGGTTAAGACACTGAGGCCGTGTTCAGTGTCCTAAACAAATTGAGGTTGGGGGCAGGAACATATTGGTGTATTTTATTGACAAAAGAGTGTGGAAAATTGTCTTTCTTTTCAGGGATTGCCTTCCTGGAAACCCAAGCTGATCACATAGGAAATAGGTCAGGAAAGGTTGGTTGAAATAAGTTAAATGTATAAAAATTGTATATCCTTCTACTGACCAGGTTACATAATACAAATAAATGTCCCATTCACATTGGTCACCAATATTCTGAAACAGCTACAAATATAATGAATTCAAATATAAGGAAATACACAATCACCTTTATATTAGCCTCTAGTTTGAAAACTGAAATCATACTAAAAGTACTAATTCTTTGTGGAACAGAAGATCATTTTTTGAAATGGTATCCATTTTCCTCTAAATCAATCTGTAAATTCAGTACCATTTCAGTATAAATCAGAACACAATTTTGAGTGTGTGTGGAACTGGACGGCCAGAGAGAATTATATTGAGGATCCCCTGTGACAGCTTACCTGAGAGGGGGAGCTTGCCACAGAGGACACCAAAACTCACCGCACAGGACCAGCCACTGACACAGGAATAGATCACCATGTCAGGGGACCAGGAGACACTCTAGGAATATACTCCCTTATGTGTGGGAACCAAAGATATGGTGACGCTGACATTCGAATCAGATATTGCTCACAGCAGACTCTCATGACTGCGTGTGAGTGTGTACGTGTGTGACTGTGAGTGTTTGGTCGGTACAAGTGTGGAGGGGCTTCTTGGGCTGCTTGGTGTTGCTCGGTCAGGTGATGCTGACTCCATCGAGTCTCACAGGCTGTCTCTGCTGTTCTGTCTTTCTGAAGGCACCCGGGAGTCACGCAGTCATGCCGAGAGGACACTCTAAGTCCGGTCCCCGCACATCCACGGCGAGCATCAGGAGGAAGGCAGATGAGTACTTCAAGCCCCACCTGGCCAATCAAACGGTGCTGGGCATGCTGCTCGGTAGGCAGCTGGGGAGGCACAGCCACGAAGCTGACCTGATGGACTGGCTGTGGACGCTGACGCAGGCAGCACCACGGTGGAGCTGGCCTTTGCCCAAACACCATGCAGTTTGCCCACATCTGTCCCCTGTGGATTATGAGAAATCCAGGAAAATGGTGTGGATCAACAAATCCTTCCCCTGACGGCACCATTAAAATGCACGCTCTGTTTCACTTCTTTCTGTTAGCTGTGGTGTTTTTCTTGTGGCTTCTTTAGCTCTGTCCCATCTCCATGCTACCCAAAGGCCAGAAGCGCATGAACTCTGGCTGCCCACCCTTGAGAGGGTGTTCCCTAACCCTGCAGAGCCTGGGGGTGTTGGGGTCACGGGGCCTGTTTACAGAAGTTGGAAGGTCTGCTGAGTGTGCAAGTGGAAGTGCCCAACACCCCCAAAGCACAGGGGTATGAGGCTTCAAGGAGGCCACTGGCAGGTCTTGGTTGGTGCCTCCTGAAGTCTGGGGTTGGCACAAGAAAGGAGTGGGAATCACAAACAAATTTAAAATGGGAGTGGCAGGGAGCTCGAGGCGTTCTCTCAGGAGATCTGCATGGAGGCCAAATGTCAGGGAATGCAGGGGCTCGAGGCCCAGTGATGAGTTCCACAAACAGTGGTGGCAGCCCCAGGCGAGGAAGTAAAAGTCAGGACTAAACAGCTGCTAACCTCCATCCAGGTAGGGAGCCATTTCCTCACCCTGACCCTGTGTCCCTCCCCATGTTCAGCAGATGTTGGGGTTAAGGGGGGGGTGCAGGTACTGTCTTAGTGCTTGTGGAAGAATCTTACCTCACCTCACTGCCCTTTCCTACTGCCCTTGCCAAGCCTGATCTGTGAGAAGTGAGATGCTTTGACATTAAAACACTAGACTGGAGATTATCATATTGGACAGGACAGAAAAATTTCTGAACACTGATTGGGAGGAGTACCATGGTCGCTAAAGATATTTTATTATCTGACAGTGATCACAAAAGTTGTAGGACTGGGGAACCAGAGAAGAAGGAACCCAGCAGAATGGATGTGGCTTGGACATTGGATGTTTACAGAACAAACTGATTTGATTTTGTCCTCTGGTTGTTCTACACCACAATTACCCAGGCATGCCAATGACAGATCTCAAATTTAGAGAAGTGCTTGAGGGACAAAGGGAGTAGTCAAGTTTAATGTTTTGTTTCTGTAGGCAGGAGCTGAGTAGACAGGCAGTCCTTTTCCTGTTCCCCATACATTTCTGTATTCCTGATGCACATCACCAATGAAGAGCAAGAGAATGAGAGCTAATGAGACAAGCAGAAATGCCAAGGACAAAAGTGTGGTGAACAGCATGTTTTTCAAGTGTTGCTGCAAAGTAACTTTGCACACAGAATTCCCCTTCCAGCCAGGACTTTGGCTGTGAAGGCGAATGAATACACTAGCCATCCAAGTGTGTGTTCCTGGGAAGCAGACCCTGAGATTAACCTGTGAGTCCAAGTAGCTTAGTTGAGAGGCAATCCCAGGTAGTACTGACAGGGGTGAGGGGAAGTGAGCCTTAGGAAGAACACAGCCCACTAATTGGAGAGGTGAGCTGCAAGGTAGCACTGTGGGCAATTGGAGCGAATTCGCAGGAGGCCCTGTGGGAGCGTGTATAACACACGCCTCAGGTCCATCCCACGTGTGGAATGAGGAATCTGGGCATATTTACCCACCAAATTCCCAACCATTATTGTTGCAGGACTTCTTTCAGAGATGATACAAATCTTTGTCACTTTCAGACGGCCTTGCCTTATGCCCAGCATGCTCAGGGGTGACAAAGTGAAACCCCCTGCCACAGAGAGTCAAGGGCAATTGGCAGCAGCCTTGGAGATGTGAAGTGAGACCTTACTCCGAAGGATCAGAAGCAAAATACCTAAGTCACTGTCAGAATCTTTCTATTGTTGCCTGTTCCTTAAGTACCTCAATAGCAAAAGTTTCAAAGAACTGGAGCTACATTTTCTTCCTACAGCTGAGAATGTTGTAAACATTGGTAAACACTATATCAATTAGCATTTTTAACTGGAAAGTGGTCCCAGGAACCCCGTTCCAGAGAATTTTCATATAAATTTTCAGCTGCTCAAGGAACATGTGCTTTTTTTTTTTTAAGTGTAATTATATTTTTATTCTGATTTAAGACTACTATTGACAAATACTCGAGTAGAAGCCCACTATTCTTAGTGACAATATATGCCACTGTACATTTTTTACTTTATTATCTTGAAGCAGTACATTTTTATGCTAATAGTTCCACTCTATAAATTTTAAGATGACATTCCATTTCCATATTTAGGACTGGAGAAGACACTTGGCCCATGTACCAAAACCTTGGCTATATGACCAGGGATAAGTATGCTAGTGATAGGAGAAAAATAGCATAATTATACTGTTTATCAAATCTGAATATTGCAAAGTAATTCTAACTCCCATAAGAAATCTAATAATAACTAGAAAGAAGGAATTTAACCTACAAAAACCTTATGATTTGGCATTTTTTCAATTGACAAATAATTCCACATCTGCACACTAATAATATATAGCTCTATTCTACCTTCAGGGCAGACAAGAGTTTCTGTGTTTAACTCTGCCTCTGGCTATATTGGCTGGCCAAGTGTCATAATAAGAATGGTAAAGCATACCATGAAAATTCAAGACCAGGATTAGAAGTAAAAAATGCACCATAGATTAGCTATCAGATCAATGTTATTGTTTAATAATATTGCCTAATCTTGGGCAGAAATCATCAATTTGGAAACAAAATTGATGGTTCCATAAGACATTATCAGACTCCTGAGTGAGCCAAAATTTTATATTTTTCTTGGCTCAAACATCACATTATCAAAGTAAAGCTTTATGTGTGTTTGAGACCAATGGTTTAAAATCCAGTTTTGCACATTTAAGCTCATTGTATTGTCTTACTTCAAGACTTAAAGGAAAAAACTTTACACATTTAATAAGACTTTAAATGTTTTCAATTTAATAATTGGTTTATTGTACTAGTCCTTAGTAGTCAATCTTCATATCCACATTTTTATTTCATCAACAATCATCTCAGACACACCTTCTAACAAGACTGACTTAAAATATTACGACAGGAAACTATGCCTTCGGGAGCATGTTTATTGTGTTGAGATGATACATCAGGTGCTCTCTGAGCTACAAAGGGTAAAAGGAAATCCTCTCATTACAAACTGACAAAGGTAAAAGGTAAAACATTTTTCACAACAGCATGAACCACATACTCAGAAATAGATCTGGGCTTAATACAAATGACATAATTCCTAGTCATCTACGGCTACTTTTATAACTTCATACAGATAATGAATTAGGCTAAAATGCACTATAATATTTGGTAGACTTCAGGACCAGTATCCTTAGTACATCACAAAATACATTTTGATATCCCAAAGAAGCAAGACTTGCAAGTAGGCGTTTTAAACATAACTAATCTACAGCTACAAAGTTCTACTCTTGATAGCATTTACCTTTTTTGGGAGTCTCCCAGTCTCCAAAGGATAAAAGCAGAGAGTAGAATCAGTATAACATATACACAGAAGTCCGTATTGTAAAGGCTATAAAGATTTGCAGCACAGTGAGAAGATGCCTTCTGCTCCTTCACACTGCATACAAATTATGTGAATTATGTTGCGTATCTCTTGGTCCACTGTCTGGCTATCCTGTCATGTTCTGCTCTGTTGGTCAAATACTGAGTGGCTATGCTTCCAACCAGAGGATCCGCAGGGTTGCAGTCTGTCAAAAGGGAACAAATAGACAGCAAAACCTTTGAAATAGTCAAAGCAGGACTCCAGTTGTCTTTAAGGATGTCCAGACAGATGACTCCCTGACTGTTGATGTTGCAGTGATAGATTCTGGTACGGAAAGTGACCTTTGGTGGCTTAAATGGATAATCTGATGAAAATGTGATATCCAGAAAAAACACACCACCTTCATATACAGAACCTGGTGGGCCAAGTATATTTGATCTCCATTCATATATGTTATCTCCTTTAGGCCCAGCACTGCAGTTAGGAGGAGGATCAAGAGTTATTTCAGCTAGCTCCTTCTGAATTCTTTTAGCACTAGTGGATAACTTAGCAGTGGTTTTGCTAGAGAGTTTGGTGTTTTTCTTCTGTTGGGTGGCAGAAGGTTTTCTTTCTTCTTGTTCTTCAGGCTCTGGAGCGGCTGAGTCTCGCTGGTCCGCATCTGAACTGCCACTGCTGGTGCTGGGGCTCTCATCATCGGACCTTTGCCTATCACTTGACATCTTGCTGAAGTTGTCTCTTGGAAAACTTCTGCAAAGCTCCCAATGCCACCAAGGTTCCTCGCTCAATTTTTACATCGCGGACCGACATTTTGTCCAAAATAACGAAAAAAAAAAAAAAAAAAAAAGGAAACAGAGGAAAAACAAACAAACAAAGCCCCAAGAAGTACAACAAATTTCCGCGCCCGCGGAGGCGAGCCGCGGCCGGCGGCCACGCAGCTCCGCGGCCCTTTGTGGGGAGGGCCGCGCGGGGGCCGGGGCAGCGCTCGCCGCGCCGGGCGCCAAGTGATGCTGGCAGCCTGGCTGGCCCGGCCGCGGCTCGCGGACACCTGCGGCGCGGGCGCCCGGCGCGAACCGGAACATGTGCTTTGTAGACATCAAAATCTTCCTCCAGGGAGAAGAGGGTAAGATTTCTGTGGTCTGTGCTGCCTGTAGCTGTGCCTTGCCGGTGGCTGGGCATGGGTCTCTTCCCGGGCTTTCTAGAGATCTTGGGCTGCACGTGTCAGTGACTCAACTGTTGCCATTCCGTCCAGAGGTGCCCAATCAGCAGTGTCTCGCCTCCTGCCTGTGGGGTCTTCAGCATGTGCAATTCACAGAGGCTCCTCTCCTGGTGTCCGCCAGTGGCTGGAACTTTATTTACAGCCCTCCTATTGCCCTGTGTGTGTAAGGACTCTGTCGCCCAGTTGGTTGCTCCCACCCTCCCAGGCTCACCTTGGCCCACACTCAGCATACTGTCCCCACAGCAGGTGCCTTTCTCCTAGGAGCTCTTGGAAATGGGTTCTGGGTGGTGACTTCATTTCAGCACTGACAGAGCCACTGGTGGCCACAGATGGCCTGCTCAAGCTGGTGTTGGGGTGTTGGGATTCTACCAATAGATCCCTGTTGGGCAAAGATGATTGAGGAATTCATGAAATGTGGCTCATGGGATCATTATTTCATTGCATTGCCCAATATTGTTATATTAAAGACAGAAACAGCAGTTTGCAGGGTTTTGCCCTGAATGAATATGTGAACTCATTAGTTCGCCTACCAAGGGCTGCCTCCCCTTGGGAGGGCTCTCAAAGCTCCAGTACGGATGTCTTCCAGGAGGCTTCCCGATTATCTCAGGTCTGTGAGATCTTCTTGTTCTTGAAAGACAAGACAGGTAAATATCTGGCTCACAGGATGGGAGGCAGAGACAATGAGTGCCCTAGGCAAGAGACACACCCCTGTGGTTATGAACAATTTGTTTTGTAGAGATGGGCTTCCTGCTCTCTCCTGACTGTCTGCCTTAAGTCCACAATAACTAGATCAAAGATAAAAGAAATATAGAGCCACTATACCTCTTTGTTATTCCTCTTATAGGGCAGAGGAATTTGTAGGACAGAGGAAGGGCAGAGGAGTTTTTCCAATTGTCGGGAATTTACTTGGGTGGGGCAATGAGCTAACCGCAAACTTTTCCTTCTGGTCATTCCTTGCTTGCTACGCCGCTGTATGGGGAATTATGGGATGAGGTCATTGAAGCACGGGCGACTGGCCCATCAGGCAATAGAGGGCAACCAACCCGCCAATTATTTCAAAAGGCAATAGTGGGCAACCAGTCATTTTAAAGGTCAACGCATGATCCATGCGTAGTCAGCTTGTGCGCAGCTTGTGCACCATGGGGATAAAAGGCATGCCGTTGTTCTGGTCGGGGTCCTTGCCTGTGAGAGTGGCCACTGCGTTGGTGCTCTGGGGCTTGGACCCTGGCTAGTCAGAAAATAAACCTCCTCTTGTGTGATTGCATCCTCGATGTCTCCGCTTTTCTGTCCGGTGGGGCTGTGGAAGGTCGGTCCCTAACACTCTGTTAATTGATAACTATCTCTTAGAACTTAGAAGTTAGTCCTTGAAAGACTCTGTAACAGTTTGTTCACCTACATAAATTAGAAATTATTAGAAGTCCTTTGAAAAGACCCTTAACCCTAACCAAAACTACCTGTTACCCATAGCAACTGCATTACCTGGTATGTAAATCTGCTATTATGGCAACTGGTAATTGATATCTGTGATTATAAAAGCCTATGTGAATGTAACGTTAATGCTGCATTACCGGGGGAGAGTAGTGCAGACTCCTGAGTACCCTGCTTTATCTTAACTTCTTTATATAAATCTGTAAAACTATAACTTAGTCTCTGTGTATTCTTTTATTTCTATTATTCTCTCTATTTCCTATTAATTACTTATCCTCTGTGATGACAATTACCTAAGGGACCTGGTTTTACACGGGGGGAAGTAGCGGATCTCCTCGCAGCCTGCCCCCCATTCTCCCCCGCAGATCCCTGTCGCAGATCAGATGGGATCTGCAATACCTGTTCCCCTGGTTTTTTCCTCTCTCTGGATTAACTCCAAAAGAGTTGGTTTAGACCAGGCAGGATCCCTGTTTGCAGCCAGACAGGCCAAGGGAGCATGGGGAGGGGCCATACTTAGGTGGGTCACTGTCCTCAGACAGAAAAGCCTGAAGGAGATTCAGATCATGGCCAGCCCAGGGGCCGTCACAGCAAACTCCAGGAGAAGGAAATGTACGTTTGGGGTCCCGCTGTCCATCCTTCAGAGATCTCGCCACTTCCCCTCAGCGCCTAGGCCCAGACGCCCTGTTGCACCACCTTACGTTACAGAACCCTATTTCCCCAACTGCGTCAGGAATTACCAGACCTCTGCGATGCTGCGATACGGATCGCTGTTCTGTAGTAAAGTACTCCCGGGCCCGTGTTCCTCGGGAGCTGTGGACTGCGCTGCATCCCCTGATGGGGATGTGCAGTGTCCATGGGCTGGAAACCCCAGGAAGCCCTGCTCCACTCCTCCACCTCGCCTCCATTCTCACCTGCTTTGTTCTCTCCATCTTCCTCTCTCCTTCCCCATCCTCCTCCTCACCTTCCTCTTTGTCCTCCTCATCCTCTCCACGGAGGGATCAGGATGCAGAGGGAGGCCACGTAACATGATTACACAGGCAGGACAGACCTGTTGTTCTGTCCTCTTTGACCTCTCCGCTCCTTGGTCTTCGGATGTTGGCTGTCGTCTCGCCTGTGCCTCTGGTCCCACCTAACTCTCTATCTGTTTAAGACATTTCAAAGTTTGAAAGTGGAGAAGTACAAGTGGTTCTGTCTGGCCACAGGCACATGCCCGCATCTGATGCTGATGTCTGTGGTTGCTGCTGTGTCTCCCAGTGAGGAGAGTTGCACACTCGGGGCCTTCCTCTCCCCTGGCCCAGGCCTCGTCGTGTTGGCCAGTTCTCTCAACACCACTGTGCAGCCTTTCTGGAGTCTACAGCTGGGACTCGTCCATGCTACACATAAGCCACAAGCAACGTAGTGCCACTGCATCAGGACCTCTCTTTCCACATGCCAAGCTGTCACTTCTGACCTCCTCTCGCACCCTGCTCTTGGTGTGTGGCACTGAGAGCAGGTCTCCCTCCCAGGGCTCCAGGCAGGATACGGGCCTTTCTGCTCTCGGACTCCCATCCTGTCTTGAACCATTATTGATACTTCCTGTCCCAATATTCTCCCCTTCCTATACAAGCCTCCAAGACTTCGCCTTTTCTCTCCAGTGTCACTGCATATAGTTATGCGTGTATGGGTGTGTCTGGGCAGAAGCTCCGGAAGGCCATGGTGGCTGAAGTGGGAGGGGTATTGGAGCTGCGGAGCCACCAGGTACATGGGTGCAGGCCAGTGGCTTGAGTGGGGCTTGAGGGCCCAAAGCAGCTTCTGGGAGCTGTGCCAGAGGAAGGGGACAGGTGTCCAGTGGGAAGGATAGGAAGGGGCAGTATGCATACCACTGAGCTTTCCAGGGACTACGGAAGCAAATTCTCTGATTAACATATTTCAAAATTTGAAAGTGGAAAGGAAAATATAATTAGTAATCATGAGGAAGACTGAAGACAGAACACTGTACTGAGGCTGGTGCATTCTCATGGGGGTATAGACTAACACTTCTGAAACCACTTTAGTGTACACTGGGTTGAACACAAGAATTAATGGATGGCGGGGGCAGGAGCCAAGTGTCTCACTGTGGGTGAGGACAGTTAGTCAAGCAGGAAGGGTCAGCTACAATGACCCTTTTACTAATAGAGTAGAGCTGGACACACCAGTATAAACTCATGTTTATCTTATATGTCCACACAAATGGCAGATGTAGAAGTATTTATACACAAGTGTGTATATAAGGTGTATTAGTTTCCTGTTGCTGCTGTAACAAATCACCACACATTTAGTGAATTAAAATAACATTTTTTTTTCTCTTGGAGTTCTGGAAGGTAGAAATCTAAGATCAAGTTTTTGGTTGGGCTACATTCCTTCTGGAGGCTTCAGGGGACTGTTCATTTCCTTGCTGTTCCCAGCCTCCAGAGCCAGCCTGCATGCCTTGGTTCCTGACCTCTTCCTGGCATCACTCCAACTTATTGTTTCCATAGTAGCATCTCCTACTGTTCACTCAGATCCTCCTGCCTGGCTCTTAAAAGGATGTGTGTTGAGTTCAGGGATTTGGGGGCTGATCGAGCAGGAGACAGTACCATGGAAGGCAGTAGCACACAGGCTGTATCTGGGCAGTATTTGGACGGGGATGTATGAAAGGGGAAGTCCCTCCTAGCAAGAGAACTTCCAGGGACAGAAGCATGGGGCCACCACCAAGAAGGGGAAAAGGGCATAGGAATTCCCGAGGAAGACGGGGAAACAGGACAGGGAGCTTATTTGACAAGGTGATGTCAGTCAGATTCAAGGTGAGCAGTCTCTGGGTCAGAGAGCTCTCAAGGGCAGCAGTTGTTTGGGGTCTCTTATAGCTATAGAGCTTGTCTTATCTATGGTGGGTAGATGTTAGGGGCAGTTCTATGGGGTATGTAAACTGGTTCTAAATGTCTTCAAATATGTTTTTTGTACTATATTTGAAGTTACGGGATGTATGACAATTTGAGTTTGGCACCAGTGGTGTTTGAGCTAATAGTCCTATCCTGCTGTGAAGAATTAAGAACTTGGGGACCATTTCTAGGGCAATACACAGGTGCATTTCTGGCCCATTTCTATAACAGGACTCTTGTGATTACATTAGACCCACCATCATTATCCATGATAATCTGGCCATTCCAAGATTTTTCACTTTTTTTGTGAAAATTATAAAACTTTATTAAAATATATTTAAAAAGCCTAAATGGAGAGCTATACCATGTTTATGGACTGGAAGACAACATTGTAAATATGACATGCTTCACCAAATTAATTTATAAATTTATAAATATATATAAATTTATAAATAATTTATAAATTAATTTAACACAAATACAATAAAAATTCCAACAAGTTTTTTGGTTTCTTTGTTTTAGAACTTGTCAGTGTAATCCTAAAAATTGTATGGAAGAGCAAATGGCTAAGAATAACCAAGACACTCCCAAGGGGAAAAAAAAACAGTGATAATGTTGGAGGTAGAGGTGAGATTGGTCAACACTATCACAAAATGTGTAGGCATCTCATTTTTATCAAGATCTTTTTCTAAAGTAGTAATCAGGACTGCATAGTAGTTCCACAAGATTAGACAAATTAACAAGTGAGTCAGCATAGAAACCATCAACAGACCCGCACATAAAAAATCTTAATTTATGAAATATCCAGTGGTACAGATCAGTGGGAAAAGGTTGATCTTTTCAGTAAATATTGCTGAGACAATCACTTATCCATATGGAAAAAATATTAAATTGAACTTATACCTTACACTTTTCATAAAAATCAGTTCCGGTCAGACTCAAGACAAATGTGAAAAGCAAAACTACAAAACTTTTACAATGCGGTAAAGAACATCTTTATGGCTTTGGATAGGAAATGATCTCCCCAAACCAAACTGTAGTCAGCTTTATAAGATACTTTTCAAAAACAGTTACATCCTGCAGGACAAGGGACAACCTATAACATTTTATAACTTCCAAACTTCCCTCCCACGAAAGTCACTGTAAAAGTCAACAGTGTCTTTTGTTGCTGCTTTGAACAGGAAAAGTTTTCAGAGCTGGTGGACAGTTCAAATGAGGCATATATAAGCTTTTCACAGGCCAACCCTGACATGGAGGAAACAAACTAAAACCTTCAGGGTTCTCAACAGGATGAATTCACAAACTAAAAATAGGAATGTTGGCTCTTTTGAGTGACATCTGAATGTCATCACCAGAGAACCTGAGTTTTGTTACCTAACACAGTTGATTTCAGGGGTGGCAAGGACAAGTCTATGCTGATGGCATCACGGAAGGAGAAGACATGAAGTTTAGCTTCCCTACACTGTAAGGCTTCTGTGCCAAAGTGGCTAACGCGTGAATGTCAGAGAACTTCTCCTGGGAACAAGAACAATCTTCAAAAACAAACACAGAAAGTCCTATTTTCCCCCATTTCAATTCAGTTTCTGAGACGCACTCTATTAGTGGTATTTGCCCTTTCCACAAAAAACAACAAAGTGCCCTGTGCACTAACAAGATAACTTTAAAAAAATCCAAATCCTACATTTTTATAAAACTTGACTAAAATAATAGCATTTCAAACACTAGAATCACTAGAAGTAGAGAGCTATTAAAAACGTACATTCACTTGGCATCCCCAGTGCCTTCCACATTCTTGGACTGGACTGTAGAGGCATCTTGGTTTCTTGCAGGGTTGTTCCCATCCTTGCCAGCACCTGCTTTTCCCTTTCTTCCTTTGGGCAGCTTCTCTCCCTTGTTTGCAGGGGCCTTTTTAGGCCTGGGCTCTGGTTTTGCAGGGGCAGGTTTAGCAGACAACCGTGCTGATCTCTGTGGTTCATCCCTCATCTTGGCTTTATCATCTTTAGCATCTCCTTTGTGCCTTTCTCTTGGGCATGGTGGCTGTAGTGCTTGGCAGGTGGCTTTGCCAGTCCAAGGAGGGCTTGTCCTACTCACACTGCTCCTGGAAAGATTTCTTTAAGAAGCTAATCAGGAGAACAGGTGGCTGACTCTTTAGAGACTCGAGTCTCACGGCCATCTGAGGGGTGCTGGAATCCCAGCTGCGGCTCTGGCTGCATTGCTGCACTTGGCTTGGGAAGGGCCCACACAGACGCTGGGATAGTGGGAGAATATTCTTAACTTAACCATATGTTCAAAGTCCCTTTTACCATGTAGAGTAACAGACTCACATGTTATAGAGATTGCAAAGCAGATATCTCTGGGGGATCACTATTCAGGCCATCACATGTGATTCCGTGTGCACAGATATAATTCCTCACTCTGTCAGCTGAGAAAGCCTATAAGTGATGATATTCTGGGAGCAATGAGCAGCCCTAGAGCCCCGATGTTGGCTTCTAATATCATTCTCCAATAAAAGGAACCAGGGTTCCTTGGAGAAATGACTTATTCTGAGGAGGCAGGGATTGTACAAGATGGGCCTAGAGCACCTTGTAGTGCCAGTAAACACCCCCGCCCCAAACATACACACAAAATGATGGGAGTATGCCAAAGGGCACAGGAACACACTGAAGGAGCTCCCAATGGCTAAAGCTGAAATAATTTGAGCAACAGAATGAATGAAGTAGTATTGGATTGTAACCCAAACTAACAAAATAAATATCCATGAGTCCATACTTATATATAAAAAATGATCAGATATACAAATAAATAGAGAGAAGAGACAAATCAACTGTGTAGAATAATTCAAAATTTTGGGAGATATTCTACCCTAAGGAAGGTAGACAGTAACTGTCCCCTCCTTAAGTGTGTGCTGTGCATGGTAACCTCCTTCCAAAGAGTAGGGGGAAAAGAGCAACTTTACAGTTGAGAAGTGTGATAAACACTACCGGAGCCAGGTGATCAAGGTTAAGATGAACTGTGACCTCCTGTTGATCATATGCTTCCTTGATGCAGTGAGATGAGAATGGCAACTTACTTTGTTGATCGTCCTCTCAGAACCCTATAACCCCATTCTGATCATGAGAAAATCAACCAGCAAATGCCAATGGAGGGACATTCTACAAAATACCTGACCAGCACTCCCCAAAACTTTCAAGGGTCCTCAGAAACGAGGTAAGTTTGAGAAACTATCACAGCCAAGAGGACATGTCTATGAAATATAATGTGACATCCTGGACGTGATCCTGGTACAGAACAAAGACATTAGGTAATAAAGAAGGAAATCTGAATAAAGGATGGACTTCAGGTAATAATAATGTATTAATCAATATTGGTTCATTAATTGTGATAAATGCACCATACTAATGCATGATGAATAGGGGGAAACTGGCTGTGATATATTAGGGACCTCTCTGGACTTTCTTTACAACTTTTCTCTAAACTTAAATCTACTCTAAAATAAAATGTTTATACAACACACACACAAATAACCAACAAGAAGATCACTCCACAATCAGGTCTGAACACAGACAAAGCAAGAACATTGCCCAAGCCACAAAAGTCACCAAACATCTGCCATCCTAGCTAATGTGAGTTACTATTCCTGTGTACCAAATACAGCTTTAATCTCTTTCTAAGTCTTCACTCTCTTCACTCCTCCTTGATAAAATTTACTAACATATGCCATCATAAAATGACCTCCACTTCCTGATGGCATCCATCCAGAGCCAAGCCCTACTTCATTAAACCCTCCCCCGAATCACCCAGCTTAAGCCCAAATCCTATGAGTCTTTCCTGACACTCTCTTCCTTAGGGGCCCCATGTTTCCCTCATGGTGTGCAGTCTCCTTTTCTTCATTGAGTAATAAATTCATCATTAATAAATTCAACTCAACAAGTTCAGCTTGTTTAACCACAGGTGTGTTCCTGGTGGTTTGGGCTACAGAGTCTTGACAAGATTAAGAAGACTGCTCGAGTTTCTTGAAGAATGTTCTTCCCTCTCTGGAGACCTGTTCACCCTTCATAATGCCGCCACACCTCAGGGGGTCTGTTCCACCCATAGTCCTGGACCTATTTCCCAATTACCTTTATTCTTGGAGCATCAACCTTGCTCCCACCTCCAACTTTGCCTTCTCACAAACTGTTCTAGAAAAGGCGTCTAGCATGGTATCCAACCCCACGTGTTCTGCTGTAGAAAACTGCTCTCTGCTGTCCCAGCTCATTCAAGTTCACAGGAAGCTTGGAGGGTTTCCTGTGCATGGGCAAGCTCCACTGACAAAACGATTGGCAGTACCAGTGGTTTGAGAAGGCATTTTGGTGTTGGATCTCCCCTGTGGGCATGTAATTATGCAGCTATTTTTCCAGAATTCCAGAAAAGGCCTTTGAAGTGGAGGAAGTACTCCCACTGTTCAATGCCTGAGATGTTACACCTAGAGAACAACCTGTTCTAACTGAAGCTTCTGATCTACGTGCAAATGTCCACAGACCGAGGAGGATTCCCACTCAACTACACTTTAGCACTCATGAAGGATCTGAGGGTGGGTTTGGTATCAGAGAGTAGGGAAAAGCAGGGTCCTGAGCCCACAGGTAGGGGCAGGAGGGAAGTAGATCCGTAGGAGCGAGGGGGTGGGGATCAGGGTGAGTTGATGGAGATCAATGTGTGACTTTCCTGTGTTGCACAGGGTCCATCTGGCCCTGAAGTGTTGATGTGTAAGTATGAATGCTTCCTCCTTTTCTTGTCACTTTATGTCTGGTATCAAGGGGCAGGAGGATGAAAAAGGTGCAGCTGTTTAACATCCAGTTCAGGTTCCTTCTTCTGTTTCTTTGTTTGACAGGGCCGATTTTTTGATCATTAATTTTGTTCATTTGTAGTATTAAATATTTGCTGCATAAAGATTGGGCACAAATACCACATTAGTGTATTATTGGCGTCTCTCTTTTCATATCCTGCATGTTGATTGTAAAACCATCTAGAGAGACTGATAGCTGTCATATATTACAGTTTTTCAACTTCAAATTAATTTCATAATAGTACTAGAGCCAGAGAGGCTATGCTCCAAGAAGTATCTCTAGGTAGGTAATATTCTTTTTCTTTGAAACCCTGGGTCTGGTTGTTTTATTTATTGGATAACCTATCTAGACTTCACTTCCTTATGATCCATTCCCTGCTTCAGTAATTACCACCACCTCTGAGATGCCAAAGCCCCCCAGGTAGATTGAATGCCTCTCTGCACACGCCTCCAGGGCGAGCTGCACACGCACAGTGTGAGCGGGGACTGTGTGTGAGATGGGAAATCCGTGTCTCCGCAAGTCCCACTTCGCATTCAGAGCTCTGGCTTGAGTCGCTGGGCCTGTGTAGACACAGCCTAAACCAATGACCACATGAAGGAGCAAGCCAAGGTGCTGTCCAATGACTACAGGGGCATTAGTTCAGCCCATCTAAGACCATCCCCTCCCTCTCTCCCACAGCCCGAGCTCCCCGACCTGAAGTGGATGGGCAAGAGCACTCTGTCCTTCTTGTCTCACGCTTGGGGGAAGACAGTGTGAAGAAAGGGACGTGGCACCCTCCTGTCTCACCTGTGGGTCTCAGGATCCCTCTAGCTGACACAGTGTTAGAAGGATCAAAAATAGATCCCATTCTTCCAACCCTTTTCTCTAGAGCTGTGCTGTCCAATGCGGTAGACACCAGCCACATGTGGCCGTTTAAAGGTAACTTAAGGTCACATTGAATAAAACTTACTTAACATTAAGTTGGATTAAAATTTAGTTCCTCAGTCACACTAGTCACGTTTCAGGTGCTCAGTAGCTACATGCAGCTAGTAGCTATTGCACTGGAGAACATTACAATGATCACTCTACCAGTCTGAATTTCTGGCTGTTGCATTCACAGTCAGTGATTCTATGTGTAGATATAATAATCTGGCAACTTCATGATGCCTTCTGGTACAGTCAAACCCAAACATGTATATGTTAAAATTCATATCAGAGTATAACATTATAAATTACTATTTATCCTTTTCACTTTATATTTTTTCTAGACTTTACTTCACTGAAGGTTGGCAAACATTTTCTGTAAATAGTCAGATAATAATGTTTTAGACTTTGTGGGCCATGTTCACTCTATCAGTAGTTCCTATTCTTTTTTACTTGTAAACAATGTTTCAGTCAAGTTAAACTCATGAGGTGTGCAAAAACAGGCCATGGGCAGATTCGGCCTGTGGGCCATAGAGCAATATAGTGATGCTTTTGTTTGATGAATACAGGTGGGTTATGTTATCCTTCTTTTCTTTTTTTGTTTTTTTTTTGTTTTGTTTTGAGACAGAGTCTCACTGTCTTGCCTGGGCTACAGTGCTGTGGCATCAGCCTAGCTCACAGCAACCTCAAACTCCTGGGCTCAAGCAATCCTTCTGTCTCAGCCTTCCAGGTAGCTGGGACTACAGGCATATGCCACCATGCCAGGCTAATTTTATACATATATATATTTTTAGTTGTCCAGCTAATTTCTTTCTATTTTTAGTAGAGACAGGGTCTTGCTCTAGCTCAGGCTGATGTTGAACTCCTGAGAAATGATCCTCCTGCCTTGGCCTCCCAGAGAGCTAGGATTACAGGCATGAGCCACCAAGCCTGGCATGTTATCTTTCAATTTCATTGAAGAATAGTACCGGGTACATTATATACTCTTTATTATAGAAGGGGAACTGTGTCTTACAGGGATAGAAGCAACTGACCCATGTGCTGTTTCCAGCAGAGGAGAAAAATGAAAGGGACTGTGGGGAAATCCTAGGGCTGGGGAACCGCACAGAGACAAAATGTCTGGTCCAGTCCTAGCTGCCTCAGCTATTTCCTTGGGGCTAATTACAAAGATCCTGAACTCTTATCTTACCTGTAGCTCTGGTATCTCAAGGTCTCTCTATAAGTCTTCTATCAGTGACACAACTCTTTTTCTATTCTCTGGGCAGTGTTCCCTCACCCAGGTCTCTATCTCCATGGGCAGGATAGTTAGGAATTACTCCAATACCAGCAGCTCTAGGATTTGTTCCCTAGAGTGCACCTTTGGCTTCAGACATTGACAGCAAAATTCCCAGAGTTTGTTGAAAACCTCATGTGGTCTGGCTGCTTCTCTGTACGGGAAGTGCCTGAAGTGCTGATGGAAGACTTCACTATGGAGCCCTGATTCAAGGAGGCCTGGATTGCATAGCCCAGGGCCACAGCTGTGTCCCCCTTCTAGCAGCTTATAGTTCACTTGAGGCCTGAAATCTCAGATTCTAATTTGTTTCTCTCTGAAATTGTCAGGGGAAGGGAGAACCACCTATAGCTGAGGACAGGAAAACATGAGAAAGGAAAAACAATAGGGGTTACAAAAGGTCATATTTACCACCCTTAACTGACTTAAGTTTCACCAAAGCCCTAAAATAGCCATTAGTAACCTTTCAGGTCGTTTTGAGAATCTGATGAAAGCTACGGACTCACTTCTTAGAAAAATATGTGTACACATCCAGTTCTGCATTCAGTTTCCAGAAGGCTTACAAAATGCCCACATTTATCTGTGGACACTCTAGAACTGTGCTGTCCAATATGGTAGCCACAAGCCTCATGTGGCCATTTAAGTAAAAATTAGTTAAAAGTAAACATTTAGCTCCTAGCCGCATGTCAAATACACTGTAGCCATCATCGCAGAGACCTGGATTGGACAGCTTTGCTCTAGAATTCCACAGACCCCAGGCTAAGAACACTTGCCCTCAGGAGAACCTCGTGCAGATGTGCTGACCTGAGATCCCACTTCCAGTCTAATACTTGTGGTGGCCTTGTGTTTTTGAGTATAGGAAGGCCATAAAAGAAATGGAGAAGGAATAGCCCTGACAGTACATCTAGCTTTGAGTCACCCTTAGTGGCCTTCAACCAAAGAGACCTCAGCTAGAGCCATGCGTTGCAAGGACAGCAAACCATCAATCCCTCATTCTTCTTCAACGTATCTTTTTAGGGGCAACATTCAACCACACCAACTGCTCTTGTATATTTTAATTAGTCCAATATTTTATGTTTACTAATAAAAGCTTACTAATAAACCAACATTTCCTCTTACTTCACTGAGAAAATAAAGGCCATGTGACAGGAGCTCCTGAATGACCCTCCCGGCAACTGTCCTGGCTTTCTCTGCTTTTCCTCTTGTAACAATGAAGGAACATCTGAGCCCTCACCCAGGGCTGATCCCTCCACTGTGCACATGGTACCATTCACTCTTGCCTCCATGAGGACTTTGCTTCTACAGCTATTGCTCCTCTTCCTCCTCCATCAGCAATCTTTCATTTTTCTTCTAATGGATTAACATACAAACATACTCTAGAATCACCCATCTTAAAAAATAAATAGATAAATAGCTCCCATCTTTAAAAACTGCATAGATAAGTAAAGCTTCCTTGACCTTATCTCCTCTTCAGTTTCATTCCTCTGAACCCTTCTCCCCACAGCAGATGATATTTAAAGAATCACCTCCACTCACTTCCTGACTTACCATTCTCTCTTCATTCATCTATGATCAAGCTGTTATCCCCATCATGCTCCTGAAACTGCTCTTAATTTAAGATCATTGAAAATCTCCAGGCCACCAAATTCAATTGTCAATATTCTATGCTCTCATCACTCAATCTCTTAGCATTTGACATAGTTGATGACTCCCTACTTCTTAATATAAGTTCTTCTGTCTTCTATGTGACCACCCTCTCCTGGAAAGGCTCCTTCTCAGCCTCTTTTGCTAGATCCTCCTCCTATCAGGTTCACACTACAGTGCTCCACAGATCAGGCCCTGAGCAGCTTCTTGATCTACACATCAGCCCCATGGCATATAAATGCAGGTAACTCCCAATCCGACATACTTACTGAGTTACAGGCATGGATGTCCCATAGGCATCTCAAAGTTAACATGTCCTGAACTTTCCCCAACATTTGCTACTCCCCCTAAATATTCTCCATCTTAAAAAATGTCAGTTTAGTTCACCCAGTGAGTTAACATAATACCACTGCCATGACCTTTAGCTCCCTCCATTTTCTTTACCCACTCCATCCAATCAATTAGCAAAACCTATCGATCACCTCAAAACATACCTCTAACAAATTTTTGGAAAAAAAAATCATTGGATCAAATTGGTTAGTTTAAATTATGGCACAAAAGAAAGTAGAAAGGATAAAAGAAATGGTGGCCAATCAGACACATCAAAATGTGTCAAAAACTCTTCCACGTGGCCCTGTTGGCACACACAGAATTAACAATGGATGCTGCAGTGAAAGATTTCAGCAAAAAGCTAGCAAACAGCCTTCTCTGGCAAAGTCTGCAAAGACTCAGCCACCTCTGCAGGGATTCAAGCTCGTCTAACAGGGAAACTACAGGGAGATTCCAGCCCCAGGAAGGCAGGGTCCTGCTGAGAGAATACTGCTGACCAAAGAGAAGCTGCTTCCATATCACCCTCCTGAAAACACTGGGAATACACTCTCTGACAAGAGGTGCCTTCAGAGGATAGGAGAAAATGGGTGCTGGATCTGAGTGTAGGGTGTGAATTCTGCTAGGCCACTGACTAGTGGTGTACCTTCTCTTTATTGTTTATGTCCTTGACTCAGCAGTAGAATGGACATGGCAATGCTAGGATTTTTCTCATTGGATTTTTTTGTGAGGACTAAATGACATGTGTAGTCTTAAGGCCTTTAGCTCAGTGCTTGCCACAATACACATGCTCAACACAAAGTACAATAAAGGCAATTGCAAACAGGAATGCCATCTACTCCATTAAAACTCTCAATTTTTAACTGACTCCCCGGAACAAAATGCACACCTTCACAAGTATCCATGGACCAGTCATGTAGTGCCAGATTCTAGAGTGGTCCTGCCTGCTTCAAGGATACAGACGTGTTACTCTCCTACTTAGATTCAAAAGACCTGCTTGCTTCACTTTAAAATCAGGGAGATTGACAAATCAGGGAGTATTGAAAGTAATCTATTCATGGTCACTCCCATCCCAGAATCTCCTATTGCATACACTTACCGACTTTTCTTTATGACTCTTGTTACTAGATAGAAATTCTTATTTACTGCTTTGTTTACCAAAGTATTGTCTATCTCTTCCCACTTGTATGTCAGCTCCAGAACAGCAGAGATTTTGTTTGTTGTTCTTGTCTACTGGGCCCCAGGATCTAGAGCAGTGCCTGGTGCATGGTGGGTGCTCAATAAATACTGCAGGAATATATTGAATAAGAGAAGGGTAACATCTTGGGTGATTCCAGGCAACCTGTAGGAGGATCTGGTTTCCAGGCAAGTCACACCAAATCTGAATACTTCACTTTCCCACTTGCCTCTGTCTAAACAGTATCTGTCCTCTCTCCTGATAATGTTACAGCTGTCTGTAAACATAAGAGCTATAGCTCTGAAGACATGAGATCTTGTCCTAACTCAGTTTTTTCCTGGCTTTGTAGCCTGTAATCAGGATTTTGACAATGACAACAACTTGTAAGTAAAATCACCCAATAAACTGGGCTTTCTTTGATATCATTGACTTAACCTCCCTTGTGTACATGAGTTACATTATGGAGTAAATGTTATTCCTTCAATTAAAAAAGCTATATTGGAAATGAATATTTGATTAGTGTTTAGACAAACATTTCTACAAACATATAATGACAATACTTTAGATGATATGCATATATCAACAAGTATATTATTCATTATGATTTCATGATGGGAAAATTCCCATTTATATCTTTTTTTTCAGAACTTTCTTCTATCAGAGAATGTCAATGTTATCTTTTCAACTGTTGTCTTAGCTTGGGCTGCTATAGCAAAATACCATAGTAGGAGTGGTTTAAACAACAGACATATCTCACAGTTCTGAAGAATAGAAAGTCCAAGATCATGGTGCTGTCTGATTTGGTTCCTGGTGAGGGCTCTCTTCGTGGCTTGCAGATGGCTCACCTTCTGGCTGTGAGCCATGCAATAAAGAGAGCAAACTTTGGCCTCTCTTCCTCTCCTTGTAAGAAAACTAATCTTATCATGTAGGCTTTACTCTCATGACCTTATCTAAATCCAAAAACCTCCCCAAAGCTCCATCTCCACATATAGTTATATTGGGGATTAGGGTTTCAACATAGGAATTTAGGGGAACACTGACATTCAGTTCCTAACCACTATGAAGTGTGTTCTTTACACTGTCAAAATAACTTGCACCTTTTGTGTAGTTTCCATGGATTTTCCAAAATTAGATTATGCTTTTCACTATTTATATACACAATAGTCCCTCAAGTACCCAGAGTAATTGGGGAATGAAGTTTATGATCAATATCATTCATGGTTAATTGGGGCAATGCTCTTATAAAGTGAAACCACTCTAGGATGAGGCTGTCCCCAGCAGAGTGAACTCTCCTCTTCTCCTTTATGAAGGCAACATGAGTGCTAACCAATCTGAATCTTCAGCTGTGGATGTTTAGACCTATAACACTTGACCAATTCCAAGCTGCTACCATCAGCTCTGGTGTCAGCTCACTTGGAAAGATGCTTATGATGAACAAAAGTGTACACTCTCTGGTGACTATTACAATGGAGTGCATAACATAAAAGCTTTTAAGGAGTTCAAAAAGCAACAGAGAACTAACTTTCTCTCTCTCTCTCTCTCTCTCTCTCTCTCTCTCTCTCTCTCTCTCTCTCTCTCTCTCTCGGGAAGGGCACCAAGAGTAGGAAGGCAGGCAGAGACCCTGCCTAGAAATGGTTCCAAGGAGGCCTCCAGGAAGCCAGGATCCATGAAAAGAGGGAGTTATAATATAATGGGAAAGCTGTCCACAGTGTAAGAGTACATATAGCAGGTTGTGCAAATAAGTAAATATACTAAAGATGATGGAAGGCAGGGCTCTCCGTAGTTGCAAAGGAAGCAATAAACATAGAAAGATAGAAAGAGGAAAACATAGAATAAACCCTGTGTTCTTGAACTGTTACTGGAGGTATGAGTGTAAACTCAAGTTTTTGGATACACATAAAAATAAGGGCTTGGATTCTAAACACTATGTTGTCCAACACAAAAGAATAAGAATCCTTGTATATATGGCTAATGAAATAGAGTTTTTAATTTCCAACATAACAAGGGACCACATGTTAAACATGACAAAGAGAAATTGTTCACATTCACAAAACATCCTATAGGAAGATGTACAATCAAACTTTTATGCATCTCATTAACAACACTGAAATAAAACAAACTAGAATCTATTAAAGACACAAGTAGTACTACATAAAACCACAATCATGAGAGACTTCCAAGTGCCTCTATTATGAACAGCATTCAGAATCATGATGATAAGAACACTAGGTATAGTGGATTGGGCGCTGATTCAGTTCTAGGTATTTTAATGGAACTTCATTTTTTAAGAATCATTTCAGGCAGTAGGCCGGGATTGGCCCAAGGGCTAGACTTTCCAAATCCCTGCTTAAGGTCATTGTCATATTTCCTTTTAAACACTGCATGCATCTCTAAATGAGCTGAGAATCATCTGATGTCAGCACACCTGTAACCCCTTCATAGGATGCCTACTGGAAGCTCTACAGCAGGACACTGGAGCTGCAGAAACTCATGGTGGCAGGTCCTTGTATTTTCAGGCCATTTCTTTCCAACCTACAAAATACACATTTCAGACAGAGCCCATTACTTCCTGCTCCCGAAGTCCTTGTGCTACCATGTCATCCATTTAAGGAGACAGGTATGATGCCCTGAAGTGGATGAGATGATAAAAAACCCTTTTTTCTAAATTGTGGCAAGGAGGCTGGAGTTGACATATCCCTGAGGCAAAATATTCACAGTGTACCACTGCTGGACCTGCCTTACGAAAGCAAACACATACTGGGGTTTGCTATTAAAAAAAAAAGAATGAAGGAACTTTATTCACTCCCACAACTACAGTATCCCAGGTGATTATGTGATTCACTCACTCCAGTGAAGATGTTGCTGAAACAGAGCTGTGATTGAGTTACCATCTGATGGAGCTTCCCATAGTCCACTGTTACTCTCTAAGAACATTCTTCCACATCAACCAAACTGGGGGATTAAATGGAGATGTGGTAGAATCCATGGCCCATGTATCTCTCAAGTCCAACAATGGACTTTTCTGCATTCCTACAAGGTGTGGAGCTGTTTTTGAATAATGACTTTCACAGGGACATGGAGCTACCACAGGTCCCACTTGCCCCTTTTCATCATAGGAGCTACTGCTGCATGGGTCAGGAAGCCACAGGGGATATTAAAAGAATGTAAGTTTTAATTAAGGCTGTAACTCCAGCGTCTAGAACAGTGCCTGGCACATAAAAGGGGATCAGTGGGTATTTGTGGAGTGAACCAATGAGTGAAAGCCTAAACTCTACAGGATAGTCAATCCTCCTATGTTGCTATAAGGAGGGAAACTGGAAAACTGGATCACTGGCTGCCTGGGGGCTTCCACTGCACCTGTAAAGCAAACTCAGGACCAAACTCTAGTTATTACAGGAATGGGAGTTATGGTAGAATTATGAATCCCAGGAGTGGGAGTGAGCTCACAGCCACTTTCCAGTGATGCCCCAAAATCTGAATATATCCCTCCCCCTAGGTCACAGTTACTTGGTTAAATGCTCTGTTAGGGGAAGGCCAGAAGTTTCATGGGTGTATTCCTGAGGTTTTAGTAGCATCCTTCCCAGTGGGTAAGCAGCTTCCCTTTCCTTCGAGGGTTTCTGAGATTGCCCTCTTATTCATTCTGCAGATGGGCTGCACCTCTCCAACAAAGTGGATCAAGGAGGCTTATGTACAGCAGATTTGGGGTGTTTCTGTTTAAGAAAATCAACTGAGGTCATAATGGGTTGCCCAACATTTACTTGTAGGGAATGAGTGATGAATGAGCCACCGCAAAACATCAGTGGTAGTTTGATCATTCATTTATTGAACTGAATAAAATTTATTCTGCCCCTAGTATATGCTAGGCACTATTGTAAGTGTTCAGTGATGCATTAATGACAAAAATAAAACAAAAGACATCTTGCCATTGTGGAGATTGCATTCAAGCATGAGGAAGAAGGAAATAGTTAAACAATAAACATAACAAATTGTGCAGGTGATAGAAGATAAAAAATATCTATGGAAAAATTAAAACTAAACAGACAGCATAAGGGAGGTTCGAAACTGAAAGCAAACGGTAACTTTTAAATCATGCCCATTAACATGCTGGCCCTGCTGCCTCTTCAGTTACATGCTTTGCTTCCGCGGGTCACTTCAGGGCCACTCCAGGCCTCTGCCAGCACACAATTCACACCTGGTAATGGAAAACACGGGACTTAAATTAATGTGCAGTATCATTTCCAATAACTAATTCCCTTTGATAACAAGCCTGCTATATAGCATGCTTTGTAATTGATAGCACACTTCCCTCAAAAGTGTTCATACTCCCAAGTAACCTAGCCAGTATCTTAATTGGATTTACCAGGTAAGTCATATTTAAGATATTGCTTAGGCTTACTAAGCTAAGTTTTTCAATTAAACAAGGCCCTTTACTGCCCATAGACAAACAGATGAACAGGGAATGAAAATGTTTTGTTATTATGACCTTTGCACTGGGGTGATAGAAATTGCTCTCCAAATACAGAATGGCTGCATGCTCTCCACTATAACCACATTGACAATGTCGTATTTTTTAGGTATGTATCCAAAAGGAAGTTTCAGAGAATCCAACGTGAAAAAGATAGCACCATCTATTACCCCATTTCTTCCACGTAGACTGGTGATACACACCTATAAGCATAAATAATGATTATGCAATGAAGAAATGATTATGAGAAAGCATAATAAAATGTAACAAGCTCTGCACTTCCTCACCTGGCTCCAACCTGGTCATTACATCCAAATTATGAATCCCAACCTGGTGGACACATTGGCAACACCAGGGGTGCCTTGTAAAAATACCTATGCCCAGATGCCAACTCGGACTAATTAAGTCAGAATCTCTGAGGATAAAGTCAGGGTCCCTGATGAGTAACCTTGCTCTAAATATTACCCAAAAATGTCCATTACCTTCTATTTCACTTAATTTCCTACTTATTTTCACACTTGAATACCCAAATAATATCCAGTTTATACTGGTAGCTCAGGTCCTACAACATATTCTATTCAATTTTTACCACAAATTTTCTTGCATACAAATTGTTTTTCTTCCCATTGTTCTCAGTACATTCTAATAACATTCTAACACTAAATCAACCACACAATTTAGAATTTGATTATATGCTTGTCCCACATTGTTTTCTAATAAGAAATTAAGCTCCTTTTTGGCAAAGAATATATTTGTTCATATTTTCTAGATTTCCTAGCACACTCAATAGAATCCTAGGCACAAAAACTATCACTAAAGGTATGTTTGGCAGAAGCTATTGACAAATCCTATTAATACATGCAAACAAATTACCTCATCCACGTGCTTACAATTCGCCAGCTTCACTGAGTGTACCTTGATGTTTGAGGTATCCGGCTGAATGGAATACTCAATTTCTAAGCAGTCACCCTCATAAGGCACATAACCTAAAATACCCATGGAGAAATCTGAGTGCAATTATCTCTTAACTAGGTCATGTTAAACTTCACAAGTTACTTTGACATTTTAATACCTTCCAATACCTCCTGCTATTTTGAACATGTTTAAACAAACACATTAAAACATTTCTGTCAGAAAATAAGTTTATAATCCTTTAGGTATTGATCGTCCTCTACTGATTTAATAAAGTCAAAGGGGGAAAAGTGTCAACTGTGCAGCACAGCCAATCTAAGGAAGCAGCACAGGATTCGTTAAACAATTGGCCATATTCACAACTCCTTAGCGTGGCATTCAAGTACACACATAAGAGCACAAGTTTGAACTTGGCTGCCTGCATTTAAATCTTGACACTGCCATTTACTCAGTTTGCAACCTTGGTCAAGGTGTTTAACCTTTGTGACTTGGTTTCTTCATCTATAAAATGAGAAGCACAATAGGAGTTTTCATGATATAGAGTTGCTGTGAGAATTATACGATATGTGTAAAACTCATAGAATAATGACTGGCACATAGTAACCACCACATAAGCGTTGACTGGTATTAGTGATAGCAGTAGCACTAGGAAATATTGCTCCTGTAGGAATAAATGACTTCCCCCAGGTGTTGTGGTCAGCTGATGGACTCTTAAGTAGACACTTTACATTTTACAGTTGTAAACACAGAGTTTCAAACAGAATTAGACAATAAGCAATAAGTGAGTCACAGAGTAACAAAGCTACCTGAATGGACCTGGAGCAACTGGAAATCTCAAACACTCCAAGTGGGAATGTAAATTGGCATAACCACACCAGAAAACTGGCAGTCTCAACACAGTGAAACATTTCTATGCCCTAGGACCCAGCATTGTAGAATGACACAAGACACAATGCTAGACCTCTTCTCTCTCTGTGTTAATTTACACGCATTTCTTTGGCATGGGTTTACAGCATATCTTGGACTGATAAATCCCAAATGTATATACCTCTAGCTCTAACCAACCTCAGATTCAATTATCCACATGCCTGCATCAATATGAGATATCCAAAGCTGAGAAATTGTTCTTTCCTTATTCACCAAATTATGCTTATCTGAGCCGTCTATATCTGAAATTGGCAACACCACCCTTAGTATTGCTGCTCAAACCAAAAATGTTGGAGTTACCTTTCATTCATCTTTCCTTCACACCAAAGCTCCAATCTGTCAGCCACTACTTTCATCTCTAACTTAAAAATACATCAAGGGTCAAATCAATCCTTAGATCCTCTACTTCTAAAACTTCATACAAATCTCCATCATCTCTCACCAGGAATATTACAATGTTGCCTGAACCGAGTTCCTGACTCTGCCCTAGCCCCATATAGTCTCTTCAAAGCAGACAGAGTGAACCTCCTAAAACAAAATTCAGGTCCGAGTCCTGGTTTTACACTCAAGAAAATAAAAAAGCAAGCTGCCCAGCGGGGTTGAGCTAATCATTCCTTTTATACCCAAGCTGCATGACAGCTGCAATGGACCCAAATAGCAAAAGCAAAGTTTATCTTTGGGTGTAAACTATATAATATAACATATCTGCTGATTACAAATAGAATTCAACAACAGATACACATAAACATGCACACATACACACAGAGAAAGGTACAAGGTTACCTCCCATCCTAATGTTGAAGCATTTGTAGTATATTAAAAATAGTTTCCCTGTATACTTCAGAATTTTTCACTGATTAGAAATTAAATACTTATATGCATGAAAAATACATTCGTACATTACTGAATAAATTCAACAAGTGAACTCACAATAAATGATAGCAGACATTTTTATAAATATTACCTGTCTGTCCCTATATTGCACAGCATTTTCAATTCCAAAGGTCCAACTATAATATTGAAGAACCATTAACTGGAGCCAAGTACATTGTATTATAGAAGTAGTTGTAGTACCGATATCCTCTAAAAAATTAAGAATTACATTTTTCTAAGAGTGTAAATCATACCTTCAGAAACAATGTCCACAGAGAAATAAATGTTTTAATTAATGTAAATAATATTTTTCTTTATAGAAGTAACATAACCAACTACAACTCTAGTCCCTGGGTCTGATGATACAGCTCCACCAAAATGATCAGGCATAGCATCCACCTGTAAGATGAAGAAACTGTTACTTAAAAAATAACACAAATTTTAAAATGGAAATGTTTGTGATTAAATCATTGATGTTCAAAAAATATTTTAAACGACCTGTTTGAACACTGAGAATATATGTCACATGCCAAATGGATCATAGACATGAGATGATGGTGAAAATCATGCCTGTGTTTCCTGTATTGTTAAAATATATTTTAAAACATTAATTGCACACCAAAGTTTAATGCATACCAGTATTAGATTCAAAGAGAAAAAATACTGTTCTTGTCCTCTAGTAATTCCCAATTAAATGAGAATAAATTAAAAACATATCTGCTCATAAGCAAGTTGTGGTAAAGGATATATAACACATTCAGAAATGGTTTTTGTGAATTCACAGGAGGGAGAAAATTTCAGACTAACAGAAAATAAGAGCATTACCTGAAATAAGTCAGATTTGAGCTGGGTTGTGAAAGAAGAGAAAGATGTAACCAGGCAAAGGATAGGGGGTGAGATCAGGAAGACAGGAAAAAGAGAAGTTGGGGGAATAAAGAGCAAAATCATAACATTCACAATACAGGCCTGAAGGTAGAAACATAAGATAATGTTTAAAAAAACAGCCTCAATCGAGGTACAGTTTCTGAAAATACCAAGTCCAATTTAGGGCTTTAATTTATCTACAATAGAGAGGAATACAAACCTTTTTGCTCTTTGGAAGTGTGATAGTCACTATATTATAATTTTCGAAAATAACACAAATAATACATGCTCATTATAGTAAAAGTACAAAAAAACAGTTAAGCACAAAGCAAAAAGCAAACACCCATAATTCACATTCCATTGCCCTTGACTACATTTCGGTATTAACCCTGATCCCAAGTTTTTTGCTATGCCCAAATATATATGCCCTATTTTAAATGCAGATTAACATTATATTTACTATTAAAGTATCATATAATGAACACACTTTTAAAAAATGAGAAATCACTGAAAAAGTATTACTAATATGGAATCCCAATTAATGAATATACCACAATTTATTGACCCAAATCCACATTATTAGAAATGTAAGTGTTATTCTAACACATTGCCTACTTGCCTGATTTACCTATAGAATAAACTCCTAGGAATTTGTTCTTTAAATATTTCTGATGGAAACTTGAGCCATTGAGTTGTGTATCATTTTCCATGGTTTTTTAAATAGCTAAGTTCACTGCTACTCCCACTTCTGAACTGCTGTCTTTGCAGCTGTCAATACCAATATCACGTTTATTTCCTCTTCATTAACTGTCATACAGGAACGAAGGAAGACCAATCTCTCGTCCATGTATCTACCACCACTTGAGAGTCAGTACCCAAATGACGATCCATAGCATGCCCTGACCTCTCTGTTCCTTGATTCCACACTAGTCCACAGACATAGTGCAGGCTAAACCTTTGCCCATGGTACCTGTCAAACTCCCACTCTCCAGGTGCGGTTTCTTTATCTGTACAAACAACACCAACCCAACAGGGAGTGCAGGCAGATTCAAATGCTTCTATGAGAGACATGGAATTTCCATACAATAGAGGTAAAGTGGATTATCAATTAATGGTAAGAGACACCTGGGTAGCCGTGAATGAAATAAGATAAGGATCCTTCTTTCAGTCTGCACACCTACATCAAACCCAGGCTGCCTGAATGTTTAGATGTAAATAAACCAATAGCTTTCGGAAGAAAAGCTAAGTGAATATTTGTATAAATTATAAATTGGAACTACCCTCTCTAAGGATTCTCCCTGAACACAAAAGCTACACGGACATGATGGAAATATTTATAGTATATAAATATTAAACAGATGGAGAAGGGGCAGAGCAAGATGTTGGAACAGGACTCTCCCATGACTGTCCCCCAGCAGAAACATCAATTTGAATAACTACATGCATGAAAGTACCTTCCCTTGAACAAAAGATACCAGGTTAGAGTTCACAGTATCTGGTTATAGCATAACAATAAGAAAAGATGCACTGAAGAGGGTAGAAAGGACAGTTTTCCATTACCCACATCACTCCTCCCCAACCCCCAGCAGCACAGCATGGAGAGAGATACCATACACCAGGAGAAAAGACAGAGAAGTAAGTATAAATCGTTGCCTGGGAACACAATATCAGGTCTGGCATGCTAAAAAGCAGCACTGTACAAATGCCCCTACCTCCTAATTGCAAGAGGGTGTCTGCTGACTGAGTCACTAGACTCTCCATGGCACCAGCCAGGAATCTTCAGACACAGCTAAACGGACTCAAACTCCAGCCTTCATCTCTGCCTGGCAGCTATAGCGGCACTATGTTCAGAATAATCCACATTACCAGGCAGTACTCACTGATGGGGACTTGGATTCCAGCCTGGCAAGGTATCAGCCTCAGCAACTATGTGATTCCAGTTTGGTGCAGCATTTGTTGCTGCAGTCCTGAGCTTACAGCGCCCCCTAGTGCTGTAATGGCTATAGTGTTCACAGGCTTAAGGACCACAATATAGGACCTTCTACTACAGATTTCTTGACAGGCTTATTCCTGAAGGATGTCCCCAGTAAAGCCAGACTGCAAAAACTGAAATAAACATCTACTTCTTCAATACACATACATCAAGACATGACCACAAGGATCAAGAACAATCAGGAAAACATAACAGCTCCAAACCAAAGAAACAAGATAACAATGACCCTAAAGGGAAAGAAATGTATGAATTCTCTGACAAATAATTCAAAATATCTGTTTTAAGGATACTTTGAAAACTTCAAGAAAATACAGAAACAAGATTTAAAAATTTAGCATAAAGATGGAAATAATAAAAGAATAGCAAACAGAAATCCTGTAGTAGAAATACACAACAAACAGAATGAAAAGTACAACAGAGCATCTCACCAGCAGAATTGATCAAGCAGAAGAAAGAATCTGTGTACTTGAACACAGTGTATTTGAAAATACACAGTGAAAAAAAGAATGAAAAGGAATGAAGAAAGTTTATGCAATATATGCGACAATATCAGAAAGGCCATTGCATGAGTTATTCTCGTTCAATACAGAGTAGAAAATGATAAATGGATACAAAGGTTATTTAAAAAATAATATCAGAAAACTTTGCAAATCTGGAGCAAGATATAACTATTTAAGTACAGGAAGGTGTAAGGTCTCCATTCAGATTCAGTGCAAATAAGCCTACTCTAGCATATTCTAATCAAATTGTGAAAGATCAAAGAGAAAGAAAGGATCCTGAAAACAGTAAGAGAAAAGAAGTAAATCACATATAAGGCAGTTTCGATATGTCTAGCAGCAGACTCCTCAGCAGAAATCTTACAGGCCAGGAGAGAATGAGACAATAACATGCCAGGAAACAGTGGGATGATGTATTCAACGTGCTGGACGAAAAAAACCCTGCCAAACAAGAATAATGTACTCAGAAATGAAAGGGAGACAAAAACTTTCCCAGACAAACTACGCCTGAGAAAGTTATTCACAACCAGAACTGTCATAGAAGAAACACTAAGGACAATTCTTCAAGCAGAAAGAAAAGGACACTAATGAGTAACACAAAAACATCTGAAAGTATACAACTCACTAATAAAAGTAAGTACACAAATTCTGAATACTTGAACAATGTAATGGTGGTATCTAAATCACTTATATCTTTAGCATGATGATTGGAAGAGAAAACCCGTAAAAATAAAATAACTATAATAATTTGTTAAGGTATATACAATATAAAAAGTTGTAAGTATAAAAATTCAAAATGGGGATGAAGTTAAAGGGTAGAGTGTTTTTATTCTGTAATAAAAGTTAAATTGTTTTGAGCTTAAAATAACCTGTTATAACTATATCTTTGTAAGCTTCATGCTTACCATGAAGGGAAAAAACCTATAATAGATATATTGAATATAATAAGAAATCAAAACATAGTATTAGACAAAATTTGTTAACTATAATGAAAGATAGTAAGAGAGGAAGAAAGCAAAGGAAGATCTACAAAAGAAGTAAAAAACAATTAACAAAATGACAATAGTAAATCCTTACCTGTCACTAAATACTTTGAATATAAAAGAATTCAATTCTCCAATTAAAATACATAGAATGGTTGAATAGATAAGAAAACAAGACCTAACTTTAAGGTGTCTATAAGAGACACACTTCACCTTAAAGGACACTCATAGACTACAAGTGAAGGGATGAAAAGAGATATTCCATGTAAATGAATACGAAAAGAGAACAGGAATACCTATTTTCTATAAAATAAAATAGACTTTAAATCAAGAATTGTAAAAAGAGAACAAAGAGCTTATTATATAATAATGAAGGGGTCAATTCATAGTAAGACTATAATAATTTAAATATATATGCAATCAACATAAGAGCACCTAAATATATAAAGCAAATACTAATAGATCTAAAGGGAGAAATAGAAAGCAATATAATATAGTAGGGTACTTAGATACCCCCTTTGCAGAAATGGAGAGATCATCCAGAAAGAAGATCAACAAAGAAATTTCAACTTTAAAGTGTACTCTAGATCACATGGACCTAACAGACATTTACAGAACATTCTATATGACAACTGCAGAAGACATATATCTCTCAAGTGCATATCAGACATTCCCCAGGAGAGATCATATGATAGGCTACACAATAAGTCTTAACAAATTTAAAAAGATTGAAATCATACCAACTATGGCTTCTGACTACAATGGTATAACACTAGAAGTCAAAACCAGAAGGAACTTTCCAAATACATGGAAATTAAATAACATCCTCCTAAATAACCAATGTATCAATAAAGCAATTCAAAGGGAAATTAAAAAATTTATTAAGACAAACAAATATAGAAATACAACATACCAAAACCTTTGAGATACCTCAAAAGCAGTTCTAAAAGTGAAGTTTATACCAATGAACACTTATATCAAAAAGAATCACTTAAACAACTTAACGGTACATCTCAATTACCTAGAAAAACAAGAAAAATTTAACTCAAAATTAGGAGAAGGAAGGAAATAATAAAGATTAGAGCAGAAACAAATGAAATAGAGATGAGAAAATGATATATAAGATAGAAAAAAATAGTTGTTTTTTTGGAAAGAAACAAAATAGACAAACCTTTAGTTATACTAAGAAAAAAGAGAGAAGACTCAAATAAATAAAATAGAAGATAAAAAAAGAGACATTAAAACTGATATCACAGAAATAAAAAGGATCATAACAGACTATGATGAACAAATATAAGCCAACAAAATGGATAACTAGAAGAAATGGATGAATTCGTGCATACATACAACCTACTCACATTGTAATAGCTGTAATGTCCCTATTGTAGAAATAGCTTACAGTAAACAAAATTGTTGTAATCTCATTAAAACTTAAAGAAGTTCCAAATAAAATCATGAGGCTGCTTTACAATTCTCATAGTTGCAAAGATTTCAGAGCAATAATATTTCTACAATTGACAATATGGGCAAACAAGCAGTCTCACAGCCTACTGTTGAAAAAATCAAGTAGTACAATATAGCTAAAGGATAATTTGATAATAGCAATTGAAATGGTAAATATTTGGACTGAAGTGATGCTTACAGGACTCTGTAAATCTACAAAAAGTTAATGAATTATACTCTTAAGAGAATTTTCTAGCATGTAAATTATACCTCAATAAAGCTATTTTTTAAATGTTTAAAATGAAAAAGTCCAGGCTTCACCAGTATACAATATACACATGTAACAGAATTCAAATTGTACCCTCTAAATTATTAAAATTTTTAAAAAGAAATAAAGAAGAAAATATAAATAAATAAAATGTTTTAAATGCACATCATTTGATATAGCAATTCTACTGCTGTGAATGCATACTAAAGAAAATGTTTCTTTTTTTTTACCTGAAGAAAGGAAGTATAGGATTATATGGAGTCTAATAATTATCATTTTAAACCATATTGTATAAATACTAGAAGAAGAGATGATTTTTATGTTTTAAAACAGAAATCAATACATATATTAGGGCAGAAGAACCTATAGCTTCAGGGGAGTGGGACTTCAAATTCCAGTTTACATCTACCCTACCAGTTACGCTAGAGAGAGGAAAGATTGAAAGCCCACTAGGATAAGATACAATCCCCAAACTCATGCAAATCTTACTCTGATTGCTTTCAATCCACGAGATGTTTTATTAGCTTTAACAACTGCAGTAACTTTTTGTCCAACTATTAGAGGCACATTGCCAGTCACAACATCACTACTGAAGTAGATCGACTCATCAATCAAGCCGTAATCGCAAAAGAAACTTGTCACAACTCCTTGCACAGTTTTCAACTCGATGTCATCTATGAGACAGGTAAACAAAGGTCACATTAGTTAATCTCAAATGCAAACATTGATTACAAATAAGTCCTACACTGACTATCTGTGTGGGCATATTTATTAACTTTTAACTATTTATTAACTTCTTCTATTAACTTCACCTGCCAATCAAGGACAATTACAATTTCTGCTTAATAGGGTTGTTGTGAATATTAACAGACACATAAATGTCAAGTGTCCAGAGCCGTGAGTGCATTGCACAAGTTAGCTGCTATCATAGTATCTACATATAGTCTTTAAGCTTCCTCTAGTATTATACCCCTTCATCATTAACACCAACGTAACAGCGGCAGGTTCTACAGATTTTTTTTTTTTTTGAGATAAGGTCTCGCTCTGTTGCCTGGGCTAGAAGTCAGTGAGGTCATCATACCTCACTGAATCCTCAAACTCCTGGTCTCAAGCGACCCTCCTGCCTCAGCCTCCCAAGTAGCAGGGACTACAGGCTCACACCTCCACACCCTGACAATTTTTTTCTTTTTCTTTTGTAGAGACAGGGCCTCCCTGTGATGATCAAGCTGATCTCAAACTTCTGGGCTGCAGCGATCCTCCTGCCTCAGCCTCTCAAAGTGCTAGGATTCCAGGTGTGAGCCACTGCGCCCCCGTAAGATTCTTAACATTTCATCAGAAAAAGCACAAAAATATATTCGGAGATTTAAAATTACCCTGAAACTACATCCAATTTTTTCTTTCCTTTTCTTTTAGTTCTGCAAAAACTTATCTGCGAAGTCATATTTTGAGTTCGACCCTGGCAGTCTCCCTGCACAACGAGTTCCCTGTCCTCCTATGGGACCAGACATAAGAATCTTCCCCTTGGCTTCAAATACATGCCCATTTGGGATACAAGAACAAATTGTCTCCCAAATTGGGAGGCTCACGCCCACTGGAAATATATATAAGTAGGCACCTGCTGCACCACCTTGTGGGGAAACGCAGAGGCAGTACATCCCCCAGAACCTTGTCTGTCAACACCTCCCTGCTCTGGACCTACATGAGAGTTTGGGGCTCAGGTCGCTGCAGGCCTAGCTCTCAGGGACTGGGGACTCGGGATGCTCCCCCATGCACACACACAGATGGAGCCACCCCGCATGCAGCGCTTGCCTGAGAGCCCACAGCCTCAGGTGAGGGGTGAGGAGAGCCCCTAGGGTGACGCAGCTTGCTTGGGGGACAAGGGAACACACAGAGAGTACCTTGTGGGAGCCCCTGCTGCTGCATGCACTCTTCCTCGGCGGGGTCTGCCCTCTTCCGGAAGAAGGCCAAAACCGGGTTCAGAAGCCTGAACATAGTCCCGTCAGCACCAGCAGTCTGGGCACCTCGTGTGTCAGAAGAAGCACGAGGCCTCCTCTGTCGGGAGCTCTAAAGTCACAGTGGCACCCCCAGGAACCCGCCTCCTGCTTCTCTTCCTCAGACTCTGTGAGATAGGACCCAGCCGCTAGTGAGCTGCCCTCAGGAGAGCCAGGGATGCTACAGCCACCCTAGGAGCTCCCAGCGCCCCCCTCACTCCCGCCCCTGAGGCTGTGCTTGCCCAGGGCCCGCCCCCACCTCCATCCAGCCAATGAGGGTGCAGTGGGCAGAGACGTGGGCCCCTGTGGCCACTCAGAGGCAGCGGGCCAGGACATCGTGGCTCCCATCAATGCTGAGGGCACCATTAGGATGGCCTCGGTAGAATGGCTTGTGGGCTGGGGTTCAGTGTGTGCTTTGGGGCACAGGGGGTCTTCTGTGGGATTCCCTGGGAGGACTGGGTTCCTGAAACCCAGGCTGTGCAAACAAAAAATCCAGCACTATCCCTTCTATTCCTGGTGCTTAGTATAAAAACTAGTCACACAGAAGGTCAGTAGTTACTCCACCCAGGGATCAATTTTGTATATGAAGAGGACGGAGGTTCCTGTGGGTATGTAATGTTTTAGTGATGACAGATGCGTGTCTTTTGTATTGACTCCCTTTTTGAGCCCAGTAGTAATTTACGATATAATTCTTTGATAATCATTGCTACCACTTACTCATTGCCTACCTAGTTTTACCAGTTACTCTACTGTATATATTACACGAATATATTATATATAATATATATATTATATATATGTATATATACGAATATATTATTCATTCATTTAATAAATATTTTTAATACTAACTATGAGCTGGACACTGTTCTGGGCACTCATAATTAGTCAGTGAATGAAAGAGTCAACCATATTGATCCTGTAGAGGTAATTTTTCACAGGAGGAGGAAAAGGGAGACAATAAACATAACAAATAATAAAACACATATAATAATATACTGAAAAGTAATAAATGCTATGGAAAAGTATAGCAGGGAAAGAGAATGGATTGCATTTTGGAATAGGGTGGTCAGTGTGGCCTCATTGGAAAGCAATAGTTGAGCAAAGTCTTGAGGGAGATGTTGCAGTTCGCCAGGCAGATCTTTGGGGAGGAGCTCTCCAGACACAGAGAACAGCCTGTGCAAAAATTGTGAGGCAAGACTGCAGCTGATGTGCTTAAAGAAAAGCTAAGTGATTGGAGCAGAGGGACAGAGAGCTAGAATAGTAAGAAATGTGGTCAGGGAGATAATACAAATTCAGGATGTGTGGAGCCTTGTAGGGCACTGTTAAGTTCTTTGGCTTTTACTGTTCATGATGTGTGAAGTCCCTGAAGGGTTTGGAGCCTTCATGGAATCCTTCCAGCTGCTTGGCTGTGCACAGGCTGTAGGGGCCAAAGCATGAAGCAGGGAGACCAGTTAGGAGGGAACTGCTGTAATCCATGGGGACTGTGGATGATGTCTATATGTCCTCCCTCTCCTGCAGACAGAACAGGCAAGGGAGTTACAAAAGATAAACATCTGGTTGAGGATATGGGCAGGGAGGGCCTCAAGAACCAGGTAGGAGTGGTGCTGGGGCATCAAGGGGAGATCTACAAGGAGAGGGTCAGGAGTTCCCAGTGCACTGGGCTGAACATGTTCACTGGACTTAGGGAATCATCAGGCATTTTGGGAATAGATTGGGGCAGCAGTAGCTCATGAAGGCAGCATAGAGATTGTGGCCTGTCCTTTCAGCAAGTGTCAGCATGAAAATCTTGAGATGGAGGAAGGATGCTGAAGGCCAGGATCTTCTTTGTGGTGTTAGTAATAGCTAAAATTTATAGAGCATATACTCTGTCCTGGGCATTGTTCTGAGTCCATTATGTATGGCAACTAATTCAATCCTCAAAGCTATACAAGACAGGTATTATTATTGCCATTTATTAGATGAGGAACCTAAAAGAAAAGGCAGTTGGAGGACTTGCCTGAGGGCCCCAGGCCATTGAAAAATGGGAGTTGGGTCCAAGCAGCTTGGTTCTGTGATTGGTTCCCATAAGCACAGTGTCACACTGAGCAACCTGAGCCTGGTTACCTGTTGGATGAAGGAAACATGCTCATATTCCTTCCTCCTTTCATTCAAGAAATGCTCCCCAGCAAGCAATAAACACCCCAGAGAGAGGTGATGGTTGATTGATCATTTTTAAGTTAGTGTGTGTGTGTGTGTGTGTGTGTGTGTGTGTGTGTGTGTGTGTGGGCACGCAGTGGCCAGCTTCTTTTCCTGTCCTTGTGCTCCATGTAAGCTGTGATTCTTTCTTTGACTTTCTCTCCAAATTTGGAGCAGCGGTTTGCCCTGTGACATCAATTCTCTAAAGAATCTGAAAAAGTTGTTGATTTTCAGTTTGTTCATCATTTTTCTTGTCATGAAGATGAAAGTGACGACTTCCAAGCTGCTGACATGTTGAAACAGAAACTTGGTGTTTTGTTTATGTAGATGCATGTTCTGCTTTTTAGAAGATATATGCTGAAAATTCTTTGGTTAAAGTGTTATGGAAGTTTGAATATGTCTTTGAAAAGGTTCATCACAATGTTCATCACAATATGTGATATCATTGAATCTAGATGGTGGATATTTGGGTTTTCATCATACTATTCTTTCTGTTTTGCCACACATTTAAAAGTTTACTTGATATCAGTTTGAATGTTAAAAATTGAAAGTAAAACAAGAATCGAAGCAGGTGAAGAAACATGGAAATAACTTTTTCTCTGAGGGAAAATATTATCCTGGTGAGTTTTGATATCTTTACCTGTAAGGTAGAAGAAACCAGAGCCATACAACATGGGGTCTCTAACCCCTCCAGCAATAAGGTAGCGCCCCACGTTATTAATGCATAATGATTTATGAGAACAGGAAATGGACTTAATATTGGGTGGAGTTATAGCTTGGTTTCAAATATCCCAGGTAGTGTAATAGACATGAAGTTTTGCACTTGGTTTTTTTGGACCCCGTCTAGTAATTTTGGACACCAGGCATTTGGAATGAGCAAATGAAAATCCTCTCTGGAGTAAGGTACTTTGGTTCTAGGGTTCAAATTATTTTTAAAAATATATTTTTAAATACTATCGACAGCAGAAGTAATATTCTGAATTTAAAAAGTTAAAAAAAGAAGTACAATGATATCTATTCAGAGAAGTAAACAAGACTCCATCATTGCAAACTAGCAGAAACAGTATGCCACAGAAACAAATCGCCTAAGAATTCAAATATTAGAATTACCAAAGACAATAACACAATTATTCTTACTGTGTGATGGTTAATTTTATGTGTCATCTTGACTGAGCTAAGGAATGGCCTGAGAACAGTTAAACATTAATTCTGCGTATGTCTATGAAGGTGATTCCAGAAGAGATTAGCATTTGAATCGGTAGACTGAGTAAAGAAAATGATCTTCACCAGTATGGGTGGATATCATCCAATTCATTGAGGGCCCAAATAAAACAAAAAGGGAGAGGAAGAGTGAATTCACTCTATCTTCTTTAGCTGAGACATCTATCTTCTGCCTTCAAGCATCAAAGCACCAGGTTCTCAGGCCTTTCTACTCTGGTACTTATACCAGCAGCCCAGCTGGTCTCAGGCCTTGGACTTTGACTAGAAGTTACACTATTGGCTCCCCTGGTTCTCAGGCCTTTGCACTTAGACTGAATTACATCACAGGATTTCCTAGTTCTCTAGCTTGCAGGCAACAGATTCTGGGAATTATTGCCCTCCATATTTCTGTGAGCCAATTCCCATAATAAATCTTACACACACACACGCACACACGCATCTCCATAGCCTATTCGTTTGGTTTCTCTAGAGAACACTGACTAATACAGAATTTGGTACCTAGGGTGGTTTTGGAGGAACAGAATTTATGGATAAGTTTTCTGCAATTGGGTTTCTGGAATTGGCTCTCTAATCTGATTAGATTTAAAGATGCTAATGACTCTATTTTTGGTAGTAAAGAAAGCACTGATAATCCATGGAGTGAACTAATGATAGAGATACACAAAATACTTGCATTGGATACTCCTAATCAACCACTTATAAGAAGTAAGGAGGTAAATGACTTTGTAAATAATTTCAAACATTTTTGGAAAACTCATGAAAATGATGACATTGCTTGGTTGTTCCTAATGTCACTAGACAAAGTGATGAAAGAAAAGAATGAGCTCAGGGATTTGAATTCTTAGCAATAGACTTTCACTGTTCTACCTCAGTGGTATATTGATTTTCCAGCCCTATGTCATAATTTAGTTCATATGGATTTTGATCTCTTTCCCCTTCCACAAGATATCACACTGGTTCATCACACCGGTGACATTATTCTCATAGGACCTAGTGATCAAGAAGAAGTAGCAACTAATCTAGACACATTGGTAAGATATTTGCATGTAAGAGGGTGGGAAATAAATGCAACAAAAAATCAGAGGCCTTCTCCTCAGTGAAATTTCTAAGTGTCCAGTGGTGTAGGGCATGTCTAGATACTTACTCCTTCTAAGGTGAAGGATAAATTGTTGCATCTAGCCCCTCCTACAACCAAAAAAAGAGTTGTAATGCCTAATGGTTTCTGGATTTGGGAGAGAACATATTCCTCATTTGGGTCTGTTACTCCTGCCCCTTTACTGAGGAATGGTAAATTCTCTCTGTTTTTTGAGGTGGGCTATCCATCTTCTGCCCTCTGACATAAAAACTCCTGGTTCTTAGGCCTCTCCAGACTCCAGGGTCTATTCCAGTGATCCCTGCCCCCCAGTTCTCAGGCCTTTGGACTGTGACTTATACCATAAGCTCCCCTACTTCTCAGGCCTTTGGACTTGGACTGAATTACACTCCTGGCTTTTCTGGTTCTCCAACTTTCAGATGGAAGATTGTGGGACTTCTAGGCCTCCATAATAGAGTGAGCCAATTCCCATCATATGATTTCTATGGGCCCTCTGGGAAATCTCAAAGAGAGCTCTAATGTAAAAGGCATCTTAGATATTATTTTTCTGATATGATTTTGGAATGGTGTACTAGGAAGAACACTGGCTCCTATAAAATACACATGTGAATATTACCTTAGATGGCAAAAGAAGCTTTGCAAATGTGATTACATTAAAGATCTTGAGTTGCGAAGATTATTTGGAATTATTGAGTGGGTTCAATGTAATAACAAGGATTATCATAAAGAGAAAGACAGGAAAGCCAAAGAAAGAAAAAGAAATGTGATCATGGAGGTAGAATTCAGAGCAATACAGGGCCACAGCCTAAGCAGTTCAAGCACCCCATAGTATGTGGAAAATGCAAGGAAATGTACTAATATGTCCTCCAGAAGGAACATAGCTCCATTAACACTGTGGTTTTAGCCCAGTGAGAACCTTCTGGAATGGTAACCTCCAGAAATGTAAGATAATAAATTTGAATAGTGTAAAGCCACTAATTTCTTAATGTAATAATATAAAATTATATGGAAGGCGGGCTGGGCTCAGTGGCTCGCGCCTATAATCCTAGCACCCTGGGAGGCTGATGCGGGTGAATCGTTTGAGCTCAGGAGTTTGAGACCAGCCTGAGTAAGAGCGAGATCCTGCTCTACCCAAAATTGAAAGAAGGTAAAATTGGACAACTAAAAATATACAGAAAAAATTAGCCAGGCATGGTGGCGCATGCCTGTAGTCCCAGCTACTTGGGAGGGTGATGCAGAAGGTTTACTTGAGCCCAGGAGTTTGAGGTTGCTGTGAGCTAGGCTGACACCAGGGCGCTGTAGCCCGGGCAACAAACAGAGACTCTGCCAAGAAAGAAAGAAAGAAAGAAAGAAAAAGAAAGAAAGAGAGAGAGAGAGAGAAAGAGAGAGAGAGACAGAAATTATACAGAAGGCAAAATTTAGAGCTCTAACAAAGTGATCACATGATTAAGAGAGGCATATATGACCTGGAGAACCATGAATGATGTAGCTTAACTGCCTATTAATCAAAATTACGAGGTCAACACTTAAAAATAAATATGGAAGGTAACACAATTATCTTAGCTCCTTTAGAAGTGAGTTTTTTTTTGTTTGTTTTCTAATAGTCAGGGCCATAACAGAGTAAACACAAAGCACAGAAAGATATGGAATATCTGTTATTTAGGGAAAATTACTGAATATTCTAACTCATTTTTCATTTTAACAGAAAGAATCACATTATAGATTTTCTTAAATACAACATATAACAGTAAAGAATTCACAAAACGTTTTGTTTAATGAATAAACTCCATCAAAAGTGAGCCAACTTTGACAACATTTTTATATATCCCTTTCCTATTTTTCAGACTCATGGTATGCAGGTACTATAATGTGCCATGGCAAAAAACATTCATTGCCTCAACCTTTCTGCAATTTGCTGTACACTCTCAAGTTGTGTCTTTAACCATTATTTTTCCTTTTCTGGAAAAACATGATCCTTTAGGAGAAGAAATACACAGCGAAGCCCTATATAACCTGTCTTTCTATTACCTCTCTGACCACATTGCTTACTATTTTAGCTCTCACTTCTTCTCCAACCATATAGCTTTTTCTTGAAAATCGCAGGCATGTGCTTGCTTAAGAATCTTTACACAGACTGCTCCTTCTACCTGGTTAGTTTTTCCCCCAAACAGCAGCATGGCCAATTCCGTTGCCTTCTTTAAGACTTTGCTCACCTACTGCCTTGTAAAGATGCCTACTCCAATTACCATATTCTACAGGGCAGTCTGACCACACCCCCACCATCCCCAACTCTGGTTCCCCCTTGACCTGCTGTATTTTCCACAGAATTTATTATATTCCAACATACCATTTATTTTGTTATTTAAGTTTATTGTCTCCCTTTCCTTCCTGCTGTGAGAAAATTACCTCCACTGGGCTAAGACTCTTGCTTCTTTTCTTAACTGATTAATTGTAAACACCAAGAATGGTGTCTGACTTACGGTCAGTACTCAAAATATATTTATTAAATAATTCAATAAATACAGTAATGCAATATGTATAGCAGAGTAATTGGCTGGAATAATTAGGTAAGCGATGAATATGTGGTAGAAATGATTATCAAAGAATTCTATGATAAATTAATATCAGGCTCAAAAAGGGAGTCAATACAAAAGACACGCATCTGCCATCACTAAAAGATTGCATAGCCACATGAACCTCCCTCCCCTTCATATACAAAATTGACCTCTGGGTGGAGTAGCTGTTGACCTCCTTCTGTGTGACTAGTCCTTATGCTAAGCACCATGAACACAAGGGCTAGTGCTAGATTTCTTGTTTGCACACCTGGGTTTCTAGGGACCCCCACAGAAAAGCCCATACCCAGTGAGCACACACTGAACCCCAGTCCACAAGCCCTTTTCCTGAGGCCATCCTAATGGCAACCTCAGCATTGATGGGAGCAGCAGGATGTCCTGGGCCCTGCCCCCGAGTAGCCCCAGGGGGGCACGTGTCTGCCCACTGCACCCTCATTGGCTGGATGGAGGTGGGGGCGGGCCCTGGGCAAGCTCGGCCTCAGGGGCGGGAGTGAGGGGCGCGCTGGGAGCTCCTAGGGTGGCTGTAGCATCCCTGGCTCTCCTGAGGGCAGCTCACTAGCGGCTGGGTCCTATCTCACAGCGTCTGAGGAAGAGAAGCAGGAGGTGGGTTCCTGGGGGTGCCACTGTGACCTTAGAGCTCCCGACAGAGGAGGCCTCGTGCTTCATCTGACACACGAGGTGCCCAGACTGCTGGTGCTGACTGGACGATGTTCAGGCTTCTGAGCCCGGTTTTGGCCTTCTTCCGGAAGAGGGCGGACCCCGCCGAGGAAGAGTGCATGCAGCAGCAGGGGCTCCCACAAGGTACTCTCTGTGTGTTCCCTTGTCCCCCAAGCAAGTTGCGTCACCCTAGGGGCTCTCCTCACCCCTCACCTGAGGCTGTGGGCTCTCAGGCAAGCGCTGCATGCGGGGGTGGCTCCTTCTGTGTGTGTGCATGGGGGAGCATCCCGAGTCCCCAGTCCCTGAGAGCTAGGCCTGCAGCGACCTGAGCCCCAAACTCTCATGTAGGTCCAGAGCAGGGAGGTGTTGACAGAGAAGGCTCTGGGGGATGTACTGCCTCTGCGTTTCCCCACAAGGTGGTGCAGCAGGTGCCTACTTATATATATTTCCAGTGGGCGTGAGCCTCCCCAATTTGGGAGACAATTTGTTCTTGTATCCCAAATGGGCATGTATTTGAAGCCAAGGGGAAGATTCTTATGTCTGGTCTTGGGCCAAATCTGGCTGTCTGGAATGAGTCTTAAAAATGAAGTTCCATTAAACTATCTGGAACGTAATTTGGGCCCAATATATTGTGCCTACCCTTCTTGCTATCATGATTCTGATTGCCTCAATAATAGAGGCATTTTGATGTTTCTCAACATGATTGTGGTTTCATCTATTACTACCTGTACCTTTAATAAATGTTGCCTTTTTGTTTCACTGCTGTTATGACATGCATAAAAATCTGTACATCTTCCTAAGGGATATGTTTTGTGTCTTTAAACAATTCCTACTTGTCATATTTAACTTGTGGTTCATTATTTTGCCTGAAATTAAAAATTATATTTCATAAGCTATATCTATAAGGATCTCTGTTCCTTTGTGTAAAGAACATAGTGTTTAGAATTCAAGGGCTTATTTCAACGTCCATTGGAATATAATGAGTTTACTTTCACCCATACCTCCAGTGTCAGTCCACAAAAACAGGATTTATTCAACATCTTCCTCTCTTTCTACCTTTCCATGTTTATATTGCTTTGTTCACAACTATGGCGAACCCTTCCTCCCATCATCTTCGGTATACTTACTTATTTGCATAATCCTGCTGTATACCTTCTCACACTGCAGTCAGGCTACCCATTATGTTCTAACTCCCTCTTTTCATGGACCCTAGCTTCCAGGGGGCCTCCTTGGAACCACCTGCCTTCCTACTCCTGGTGTGCTCTTGCTTTTTGAACTCCTTAAAAACTGGTTTATATTTACCACTTCATTGTAATAGTCACCCAGGACAGCATAGACTTTTGTTCCTCTCCAGCATCTTTCCAAGTGAGCTGACATCAGGACCGATGCGCTGGCTACAGGAGTGTAGTGTTGTTGTCTTGGGGTTGGTAAAGGAGTAGAGATCTAAACATCCACAACTGAGGACTCAGATCTGTAATCATTTATGTTGGTCTCACAAGGGAGAGCAGAGTGTGCTCTGCTGAGGTAGCCTCAGCCTAGAGCAGTTTCAGTTCATAAGAGCATTGCCCCAGTTAATTGTAAATGATGCTGATAAAACTTCATTTGGGAAATGGGCATTTATTGAAACCTTAAAATCTGTACCCCCATAATATGCCAAAATAAAAAAAATAAAATAAAAAAATAAAAAAATAAAAAAAAAAAGACTTCATTTCCTGACTGCTTTGGGGACTTGAGGGGATAGTGTATATACAAATAGTGAAAAGCATAAGCTTATTTTTTTGAATTCCACTGAAACTACATAAAAGGTGCTAGTTATTTTGACAACGTAAAGAACACACGTCACAGTAGATAGAGACTTAACATTTGTGTCCGCCTAAAATTGACAAGTTGAAGCCCCTAACCCCCAATGTGATCTTATCTGAAGATGTGGCTTTCGGGAGATAATTAGGTTTAGATGAGGTCATGAGGGTGGAGCCCCCATCCTAGAATTAGTGTCCTTATAAGAAGAGGAAGAGAAACCAAAATTTGCTCTCCCTCTTCCCTATGAAAACACAGTGAGAAGACTGCACTTCTGTAAGCCAGTAAGAGGGCCCTCACCTGGAACCGAATCAGCCTGCACCTTGATCTGGAGTTCCAAGCCTCCAGAAATCTGAGATGTAAATATCTCTTATTTAAGCCACACTGACTGTGGTATTAATATTTTGTTATAGCAAACCAAGAAAATAAAACAGTTGTAAAGCTAACATTGACATTCTCTGACAAAAAAAGAGATCTGTACTCATTGAGTTTTGAAAACAATATATAAATGGGAAGTTTCCCCCATCCATTCAATTATAATGAATAATATACTTACTGATATATGTTATTTAAAGAACTGTCATTATATGTTTATAGAAATGAATGTTTAAACATTAGTTAAATATTTATTTCCAATATAACTTTTGTGATTGAAGGAATGACAATTTACTCCATGGTGCAACTCACATACACAAGGGAGGCTGAGTCATTGATATCAAAGAAAACCCAATTTACTGGATGATCTTACTGACAAGTTGTTCATTGTCAGAGTCCTGAGGACAGCTACACAGCCAGGAAAAAGCTGAGTTAGGACAGGATCTCGTGTCTTTCAAGCCAGCTGTAGCATTATCAGGAGAGAGGACAGATACTGTTTAGACAGAGATAAGTGGGAAAGTGAAGTATTCAGATTTGGTGTGACTTGCCTAGAAACCAGATCCTCCCACAGGTTTCCTGGAATCACCCAAGATGTTACCCTTCTCTTATTCAATATATTCCTGCAGTATTTATTGAGCACCCATCATGCACCAGGCACTGTTCTAGATCCTGGGGCCCGGTAGACAAGAACAACAAACAAAATCTCTGCTGTCGTGGAGCTGACACACAAGTGGGAAGAGATAGACAATACTCTGGTAAATATAGCAGTAAATAAGAATTTCTATCTAGTAATGAGGGTCATGAAGAAAAGTCAGCAATTGTAGGTGATAGGTGGTTCTAGGATGGGAGTGACCATGAACAGATTCCTTTCAAATGTAATTGTAGGTTGATGCTTACTTGTGTTCAATGACATAAATATTACTATAACCTGTAAATTTTCATTGGGTTTTGTAAGATAAGGGACCCTGATAGTCTGAGGTTTGATAACGTGTTTTCTGGTTCTCTAATGTGCAGTGTTTGAAAACTCATTCCGTAGTGCAAATGCTTATCTCATGTATATATTAGGAGACTGCAGTGCTGGTATTTGGTTTGAATGCCTTATTTCTTTCACAGCGCTTATTATTACTGAAAATTATATTTTACATATTGAGTGCATTTGTCTCCTTTTACCACTTTGAGAGATAAGTCCCGTGGGGCAGGGATCTTGCCTGATGTGTTCATTGTTGTATCCATTAGACATTTCAGACCTGACACAGTGAGGTGCAAACAGGAGGCACTCAACAAGTATTTGACGTAAACATGAACTAATGAAGGACAGTGCCCAAACAGTGAGAAGATAATTTACAGAATGGAAAAAAACTACTTTCAAAGCATATATCTTACAAGGGAATAGTATTCATAATATATTTTGTCTTCGTACCACTCAACAATAAAAGACAAATAACATAACTAGAAAAGGCGTAAAGGAACGGAGGAGACATTTCTCCAAAGAATATATACAAATGGCCAAAAATACATGAAAAATGCTCATACCATTCAATTCCCTATGGTATCCATCAGGTATACACAAATCAAAACCACAGAGGAAAATAAAAAAGTTCTATGAAGAAAACGACAATGGAGAGACAAGTTATCAAATCCTCTGGGACACAGCTAAAGTAGTTCTGAGAGGAAAGTTTATCTCCATAAATGCCTATAACCAAAAGACAAAAAGATCACAAATAGACAATCTAACGAAACGACTCAAAGAGCTGGAAAAAGAAGAACAGACCAACCCCAAACCCAGCAGAAGAAGTGAAATCAACAAGATCAAATCAGAACTAAACGAAACTGAAAACAGGGAAGCTATTCAGGAGATTAATAAGACAAAAAGTTGGTTCTTTGAAAAAATAAACAAAATTGACACACCATTGGCTAAGCTAACGAAAAGCAGAAAAGAGAAATCTCTAATAAGCTCCATCAGGAATAAAAAAGGAGATATCACAACTGATCCCAAAGAGATACAAGATATAATTTATGAATATTACAAAAATCTTTATGCACACAAACTTGAAAATGTGGAGGAAATGGACAAATTTCTAGAAACACACAGCCTCCCTAGGCTCAACCAGGAAGAAATAGATTCCCTGAACAGACCAATCTCAACAGCTGAAATAGAAACAGCAATTAAAAATCTCCCTAAAAAGAAAAGTCCCGGTCCAGATGGCTTCACACCCGAATTTGACCACACTTACAAAGAAGAACTAGTACCTACCTTGCAGAAACTATTCCACAACATCGAGAAGAATGGAAACCTCCCCGACACCTTTTATGAAGCGAATATTACTCTGATACCAAAACCAGGAAAGGATGCAAAAAAAAAACAGAAAACTACAGACCAATATCCATAATGAATATAGATGCAAAAATTTTCAACAAAATCTTAGCTAACCGAATCCAGACGCTTATCAAAAAAAAATAATCCATCACGAACAAGTGGGCTTCATCCCAGGGATGCAGGGATGGTTCAACATACGTAAATCTATAAATGCAATTCACCACATAAACAGAAGCAAAAACAAAGACCACATGATTCTTTCAATAGATGCAGAAAAAGCTTTTGACAAAATTCAACACCCTTTCATGATACGAACACTTAAGAAAATAGGCATAGAAGAGACATACCTAAAAATGATACAAGCCATATATGACAGATCCATAGCCAACATCATACTGAATGGGGAAAAATTGAAATCATTCCCACTTAGAACTGGAAACAGACAAGGCTGCCCACTATCTCCACTTCTGTTCAATATAGTGCTGGAAGTCTTGGCTACAGCAATCAGACAGGAAAATGGAATTAAAGGTATCCAAATAGGGGCAGAAGAGATCAAACTTTCACTATTTGGTGATGATATGATATTATATCTAGAAAACCCCAAAGATTCAACCACAAAACTCCTGGAACTTATCAATGAATTTAGTAAAGTCTCAGGATACAAAATCAATACACAGAAATCAGAGGCATTCATATAAGCCTACAACAATCAAATTGAGAACCAAATCAAAGACTCAATTCCCTTCACAATAGCAACAAAGAAATTAAAGTACCTAGGAATATACTTAACCAAGGAGGCAAAAGACCTCTACAGGGAGAACTATGAAATACTGAGGAAGGAAATAGCAGAGGATGTAAACAGATAGAAATCCATACCATGCTCGTGGAGCGGCAGGCTCAACATCATCATAATGTCTATACTACCCAAACTGATCTACAGATTCAATGCAATACCTATTAAAATCCCATCAGCATTCTTCACAGATAGAGAAAAAATAATTTTATGCTTCGTATGGAACCAAAGAAGACCCCAAATATCAAAAGCAATTGTAGGCAACAAAAACAAAATGGGTGGCATTAATATGCCAGATATCAAACTATACTACAAAGCTATAGTAATTAAATCAATATGGTATTGGCACAAAAATAGGAATATTGACCAGTGGAACATATCTGAGAATCCTGATATAAAACCAACCTCATATAGCCATCTAATCTTTGACAAAGCAGACAAAAACATACGCTGGGGAAAAGAATCCCTTTTCAATAAATGGTGCTGGGAAAACTGGATAGCCACTTGTAGAAGGCTAAAACAGGACCCACACCTTTCACCTCTCACAAAAATCAACTCACGCTGGATAACAGACTTAAACCTAAGGTATGAAACTATTAGAATTCTAGAGGAAAAAGTTGGAAACACTCTCCTAGACATAGGCCTAGGCAAAGAGTTTATGAAGAAGTCCCCAAAGGCAATCACAGCAGCAACAAAAATAAATAAATGGGACATGATCAAACTACAAAGCTTCTGCACAGCCAAAGAAATAGTCATGAAAGTAAACAGACAACCTACAGAATGGGAGAAAATTTTTGCATCCTATGCATCTGATAAGGGACTGATAACTAGAATATACTTAGAACTCACGAAAATCAGGAAGAAAAAATCAAATAACCCCATTAAAAAGTGGGCAAAGGACTTGAACAGAAATTTTTCTAAAGAAGACAGAAGAATGGCCAACAAACATATGAAGAAATGCTCAACATCTCTAATCATCAGGGAAATGCAAATCAAAACCACAATGAGATATCACTTAACCCCAGTGAGAATGGCCTTTATCAAAAAATCTCCAAACAATAAATGCTGGCGTGGTTGCGGAGAGAGAGGAACACTCCTACACTGCTGGTGGGACTGCAAACTAGTTCAACCTCTGTGGAAAGCAATATGGAGATACCTTAAAGCGATACAACTGAATCTACCATTTGATCCAGCAATCCCATTGCTGGGCATCTACCCAAATGATCCAGTGACACTCTACAAAAAAGACACCTGCACTCGAATGTTTATAGCAGCACAATTCATAATTGCAAGGCTGTGGAAACAGCCCAAGTGCCCATCAACCCAAGAATGGATTAATAAAATGTGGTATATGTATACCATGGAGTACTATTCAGCTCTAAGAAACAATGGTGATATAGCACATCTTATATTTTCCTGGTTAGAGCTGGAACCCATACTACTAAGTGAAGTATCCCAAGAATGGAAAAACAAGCACCAGATATATTCTCCAGAAAACTGGTATTAACTGACTAGCACCTAAGTGGACACATAGGTACTACAGTAATAGGGTATTGGGCAGGTGGGAGGGGGAAGGGGGGTGGGTATATACATACATAATGAGTGAGATGTGCACCATCTGGGGGATGGTCATGATGGAGACTCAGACTTTTGAGGGGAGGGGGGAAATGGGCATTTATTGAAACCTTAAAATCTGTACCCCCATAATATGCCAAAAAAAAAAAAAAAAAAAAAAAACCACAATGAGATATCACTTAACCCCAGTGAGAATGGCCTTTATCAAAAAATCTCCAAACAATAAATGCTGGCGTGGTTGCGGAGAGAGAGGAACACTCCTACACTGCTGGTGGGACTGAAAACGAGTTCAACCTCTGTGGAAACCAATATGGAGATACCTTAAAGTGATACAAGTGAATCTACCATCTGATCCAGCAATCCCATTTCTGACCATCTACCCAAAAGATCCAAGGACACTCTACAAAAAAGACACCTGCACTCGAATGTTTATAGCAGCACAATTCATAATTGCAAGGCTGTGGAAACAGCCCAAGTGCCCATCAATCCAAGAATGGATTAATAAAATGTGGTATATGTATACCATGGAGTACTATTCAGCTCTAAGAAACAATGGTGATATAGCACATCTTATATTTTCCTGGTTAGAGCTGGAACCCATACTACTAAGTGAAGTATCCCAAGAATGGAAAAACAAGCACCAGATATATTCTCCAGCAAACTGGTATTAACTGAGTAGCACCTAAGTGGTCACATAGGTACTACAGTAATAGGGTATTGGGCAGGTGGGAGGGGGAGGGGGGCGGGTATATACATACATAATGAGTGAGATGTGCACCATCTGGGGATGGTCATGATGGAGACTCAGACATGTGGGGGGAGGGGGGGAAATGGGCATTTACTGAAACCTTAAAATCTGTACCACCATAATATCTTGAAATAAAAAAAAAAAAAAAACACAGAGGAGGAATAAACGGGGGATTAGTGGTGGCCTCCTGGCTCACTGCTCCCAGAGAAGGAGATGAAGAACTCGGACAGCTACACACAAGTGGATCACTTTTCTCCAAAAACAGCATTGTGAATCTGCAGAAAAACAGGGTGGGACATGCAGCACAGGTGAAAGGGAGATACCGTCACAAAGATTGGAGACTGCGAGACATACAATAAGGAATAGAGCCTGGGAGGGTCATCCTAGTCCGGCCAGCTCCTTGTGATCTGACCCACAGGAGGATGCCCGGCTCCCCCACAGACCTCCACACCCACTCCTACTGGGACGTGCCTGGAGTCAGTGCAAAGCCGTGGCTCGGAATGGCAGGCTCTGTGGAGAGGAGACAATAGTGGGAAACATTTTGAACTCTTCGGTGCTCTGTGCTGGGACCACGCTGGGTGGGGAAGGGACTGAGTGGTTACTTCCTGCGACCCCAACTGCACCAGGGAGTTTGGACACAGGCACCTCGCCTCTGGCAGGCAGCGGGACCAGAGCGCAGGAGGTGAACGCAAAAAGGGGGCTCTGTCCATGGAAACCGCTGGCCATTTGGCGGGCTCTGGGTGGGACTAAAAGAGCAGGATCCTCTGCTAAGCAGATGGGAGACTGCAGGACTGTGATGCAGAGGGGACAGCTGGCGCTCTGTTGATTCTGCCCGCTGGACCAGCATCTGCCAACTCCTGAATGGTCGCCCCAACGATAACTCTGCAGGGGAGGGAAACACCACCGTTGGGGTCCTTAGCCTGGAGACACTACAGTGTGCGGTGGTTTCAAGCAACACCTCTGCCCCACCCCAGGGACTTTCGTGCCAGGTGAGGTGGGCTCCACCCTTAGAGGTGGGGAGAAGCGAGAACGCCGCTTTCTCTGTGCAACTGCCACGAATCTGTGGGACTGGATGCCAAAAACTCATTGGTGGCCTGTTGATTCAGCCCCCAGACCAGTTTAGGTCATCTAATTAGAACACACCTCTAAGGGCTTGCTTTCCTGGTCCAGGTGGGCGCCAGCATTGGAGTTTGTGGACAGGGAAGGAAAATCATAGCCAGACACCTCAGCAATTGCACCAATTGACCCCTTCCATCACGAGGCGCTTTTCAAGTGTGGTGAGAGAGCCCTGAATAACATGTTAGCGGCTCCCCCTAGCGGCAGATCAAGCAACCACAGAAGGACACAAACCCAGGCTTGCCTGCACCAGCTGCAATCTATCTTGTCTCTACCGCCACCTTAAGGCGGAAGACGGTCCAAGTAACTCTTGGGAGTGGAAAGGCCCCTTCCAAAGACTGCTGGATTTGTAGACTCCATCTGGGGGACCAGAGCCTACCATTAAGACATCAGATTACTTCAATAACTGGCTTCTCCACAGAAACTACAATCAATGACAAGGTAACCTCATAGCGTAACAGGGTGACTTCCATCTCAAGCTTTTAGAGGGCAGTGGAGTCACACACACAAGTGCAATCCACCACTTGGGAATTTAAACTGGGGGACCAACTCACTAGTCTCAATTGGGAAGAGGTGAAGACAATAGGTCAGAGGCAACTCAACTTGCTAAAATACCCCTAAGACAATACAGGCCGACCATGCCTCTCCTCAGCACTGTCAAGGCACAACCCTTCGGGATGTGCACATAGGGCCATAAATCAGTTATAGCAACCCCAGTTCTCCACCAGGTAATGTGAATGAAAAGAATCAGTAAAATAATGCAGGATATATGAAACAACAGAGAGAAAACTCACCTCCAAAGGAAATCATTAGATCCTCAACAATGGACACCAACTGAAACACAATGATTAAAATGACAGAGGAAGAACTCTGAATATGGATTGTAAGGAAACTCAATGGAATTGAAGAGAAAATAGAAACTCAATACAAAGAAGCCACAGGAATAATACAGGAAATGAATGAAAACTTTTCCAAAAACATTGAAATATTATGAAAGAACCAAACAGAAATATTATAAATTAAAAGAGGCCTTCAAGGAACTACAAAAGACAGTGGGAAGCCTTAAGAATAGGGTTAATCATGCAGAGGAAAGCATCTCAGAGCTTCAGGGAATGCTTGTGCGTTAAACAAATCAGATGAAGTAAAAGAACACAAAAGCAAGAGACATGAACAAAAAATACAAGAACTGTGGGATTATGCAAAGAACCAAACATAAGAATTATAGGCACCCTGGAGAGAGATGAAGAAAGTACGCAAGGGCTGAAAACATCTATTTCTTGTAATAATGAAGGAAAACTTACCTTGCCTGGACAAAAATCTAAATATCCAGATATAAGAAGCACACAGAATACTGGGAGACTCAATGTGAAAATGCAATCACCATGTCACATAGTTATGAGGCTGACCAAAGTAAACATGAAAGAGGCAGTCCTTTGAGCAGTAAGACAAAAAAAGCAGGTAACCTACAAAGGAAAACCAATCAGGCTAACTGCAGACTTCTCAACTGAAATCTAACAATCCAGAAGGAACAGGGGACCCATCATCAATCTTCTAAAACACAATAATGGCCAACCTAAAATTCTTTACCTATCAAAACTAAGCCTCATCTATGAGGAAGAAATAAAGACTTTCCCAGACAAGTAATCACTGAAGGAATTTGTGAAGACCAAGGACTGGCCCTGAAGGAAGTGCCCAGAACTGCATAATATACTGAACAGCACGATAGGCACCCACCAAAGTAAAATCACTCAAGAGTTAGAGTCCACAACCCTGATGCCACAATGGCTTGAGAGGTAAAACAAAACAATAAGAATTTATCCAACAGTATGAACAGAAATCTACCCCAAATATCAATGCTCTCAATAAATGTCAATGGCTTGAATTGTCCACTGAAGAGACATAGACTTGCTCAGTGGATAAAAAAACACAAGCCAAGTATCTGCTGTCTCCAGGAAACGCATCTTACCCACAAAGATGCTTTCAGACTCAAGGTAAAGGGTTAGAAAACAAACTTCCAGGCAAATGGAAACCAAAAGAAAGCTGGGGTAGCTATTCTTCTCTCAGATGACATAAAGTTTAAAACAGCAATAGTATAGAAATACAAAGATGGCCACTATATAGTGGTAGAGGTAAAAATCCAGAAGAAGACGTAACAATTCTTAATATTCATTCACCCAACACAGGAACACCCAAATACATAAAGCAAACCCTGTTTGATCTAAATAACATGATATGCCGTAGTAGCTGTGGATTTCAACACCCCACTGATGGAACTGGACAGATACTCCAAGCAGAAAGGAAGCAAAGAAACAAGGACTTAAACAGAGCTCTGAAACAAATGGGTCTAACAGACATCTACAGAACATTCCACCCAAATATAGCTGCATATATATTCTTTTCATCAGCCCATGGAACCTTCTCTAAAGTCGATCACATTCTAGGCCACAAATTAGATCTCAACAAATTTAAACAAATAGAAATAATACCGTGTACCTTTTCAGACCACAGTGGTACAAAATTAGAGATCAATTCCAAAAGAAACACTCACCACTTCACAAAGTCATGGAAATTAAACTATCCATTGCTTAATGACTATTGGGTCAAGGAGGAGATCCAGATAGAATTCAAATGATTCTCTGAACTAAATGATAATGGGGATACAAGTTATCAAAATCTGTGGGATACAGAAAAAGCATCCCTGAGAGGAAAACTAATAGCATTCAATGCTGACATCCAAAAGACAAAAAGTTCACAAATCAACAAACGAATAAACAGTCTCAAGGAGCTGGAAAAGGAAGAGAAAATCAATCCTAAACCTACCAGAAGAAAAAAAATAACTAAGATCAGAGCAGAACTAAATGAAATTTAGAACAAAAGAACTATCCAGAAGATTAATGAAGCCAAAAGTCGTTTTTTATTAAAGAAGTAAACAAAATTGAAAGCTCTCTTGCCAGATTGACAACAGCTAGAAAGGAAAGGATTATAATAAGCACAATGAGAAATGAAAAATGAGAGGTCATTACATACATCGTGAAAATAGAAAAGAGTTTCTTTGAATACTACAAAAATGTATATGCCTAAAAACTATAAAACACAGAGGAAATGGACAAATTCTTAGAAACACACAACATCCTGAGGCTCAATCAGGAAAAAATAGAATTCCTGGACAGTCCAATATTGAGCACAGAAATTGAAGCAGCAATTTAAAATCTTCCAGCAAAAAGAAGTCCTGGACCAGATAGGATTCACACCAGAATTTTACCAAACTTACAAAGAATAACTCATACCTATACTGCAGAAATTATTCCACAACATTGAGAAGGATGGTATCCTCCCCAGCTCATTCTACAAAGCCAATATCACCTTGATACCAAAGCCAGGAAAGGACACAACAGAAAAAGAAAACTACAGACCAATATCCCTCATGAATATAGATATAAAAATCCTCAACAACATCTTAGCAAACCAAATCCAACCGCACATCAAAAAAATAATTCATCATGTCCAGGTGGGCTTTATCTCAGTGATGGAAGGGTGGTTCAACATATGCAAATCTATAAATGCAATCACCATATACATGAAGGCAAGAACAAAGACATATGATTCTCTCAATAGATGCAGAAAAAGCATTGGACACAACCCTGCACACCTTTATGAGAAAAACTCTTAAAGAAAAAGACACAGATGGGACACATCTTAAAATTATGAAGGCCATATATGATAAACCCACAGCCAATAACATACTCAATGGGTAAAATGGCAAGCAATCTCCCTTAGAACTAGAACCAGGCAAAGTTTCCCACTATCTCCGCTTCTATTCAAACAGTGCTGGAAGTCCTTGCCATACCAATCATACAAGAGAGGGGAATTACGGGCATCCAAACGGGGGCACAAGTGGTCAAACTCTCACTCTTTGCTGACAATATGATATCATATGTAGAAAATCCCAGGATTCAACCAAGAGACTCCTGGAAATTATAAATGAATTCAATAAAATCTCAGGATACAAAACCAACACACACATATCAGTGCCATTCTTATACAACAATACTAGTCAAACCAATAATCAAATAAAAATCCCAACACCTTTCACACAGCCATCATAGAAAATTCATTATACCAGAATATATTGAACGGAGGAGGCGAGAGACCTATATAGGGAGAACTATGAAACACCGAGAAAAGAAATTGTATAAAATGTAAACAGATGGAAAACCCTACCATGCTCATAGATTGGAAGAATCAATATTGATAAAATGTCCATACTATCTAAAGTAATCTACAGAATTAATGCAATCCCTATCAAAATACTATCATTTTTTACAGATCGAGAAAAAAATAATTCTAAGCTTTGTATGGAACCAGAGAAGACCTCGTATAGCCAAAGCAATCTTAAGCAAAAAGAACAAATTGGGAGGCATCAACTTACCAGACTTTAAGCTTTACTTCAAGGCCATAGTAACCCAAACAGCATAGCACTGACACAAGATCAGAGATATAGACCTTTGTAACAGGACTGAGAACCCAGATATAAAACCATCCTCATGTTGTCATCTAGTCTTTGACAAAGCAGACAAAAATATCATCTGCGGAAAAGAATCTTTATTCAATGAATGGTGCTGGGAAAACTGGATAACCACATGCAGATGATTGAAACTGGAGCCCCACCTCTCACCTCTCACAAATATCAACTCAGGATGGATAAAAGACTTCAACCTAAGGCGTGAAAGCTTAAGAATTCTAGAAGAAAATGTTGGGAAACTCATATGGACACTGGCCTAGACAAATAATTTATGAGGAAGACCCTAAAAGCAAACACAACAGCAACAAAAATAAATAATGGGACCTGATCAAATTAAAAAGCTTCTGCACAGCCAAGAATACTATCATTAGAGTGAATAGACAGCCTACAGAATGGGAGAAAACATTTGCATGCTACATATCGAATAAAGGGCTGATAACATGAATCTATATACAACTTAAGAAAATTAACAAGAAAAAAATCAACAACTCCATAACAAAGTGGGCAAAGGACATGAAACAAAACTTTTCTGAAGAAGACAGAATGATGGCCAGCAGACGTATTAAAAAATTGCTCCACATCTCTAATCATTAGGAAAATGTAAATCAAAACCACAATGAGATATCACATAACTCCAGTGAGAATGGCCTTTATCAAAAAGCCCCAAAACAGCTAATGCTGGCATGAATGTGGATACATAAGAACACTCTTACGCTGCTGGTGGAGCTGCAAATTAGTACCACCCCTGTGGAAAGTAATTTGGAGATATCTCAAAGAGCTAAAAATAGAAATACCATTTGATCCAGCAATCCCACTACTAGGCATCTACCCAAAGGGAAAAAAGACATTCTATAAAAAGACATCTGCTCTCGAATGTTTAGGGCAGCACAATTCACTATTGCAAGGATGTGAAAACAACCCAAGTGCCCTTCAATACATGAGTGGATTAATAAAATGTGGCATATGCATACCATGGAATACTACTCAAGTATAAAATGGTGAACTACCAACACTTATATTATCCTTTATTTTGGTTTATTTTTTTAAAAAAAATTTTTATGTCAGCATATTATTGGGATACAAATGTTTAGGCTATCGTAAAATACTGCCGTTGCCCCACCCAAGTGAGAGCTTCAAGCATATCCATCACGCCGCCGGTGCCCACTGCACCCATTAGGTGTGTATATACACATCCTCCCCTCCACCTCCCACTTGCCTGACACCTGATGAATGTTGCTTCCATATATGCACATAAGTGATGATCGATTAGTGCCAATTTAATGGTGAGTACATGTGGTGCTTGTTTTTCCATTCTTGTGATACTTCACTTAGTAGAATGGGTTCCAGCTCCATCTAGGATAATGCAAGAGGTGCTAGTTCACCATATATTTTTATGTCTGAGTAGAACTCCATGGTATACATATACCACATTTCATCCATCCACTCACGTGTTGATGGGTACTTGGGTTGTTTCCACATGTTTGCAATTGTGAATTGTGCTGCCATCAACATTCTAGTGCAGATGTCTTTATTATAGAATGTCTTTTGTTCCTTTGGGTAGATGAACAGTTATGGGATTGCTGGATCAATTGGTACTTCTACTTGTAGTTCTTTGAGGTATCTCCATACTGCTTTCCACAGAGCTTGTACTAGTTTGCAGTCCCACCAGCAGCATATGTGAGTTTCTATCTCTCTGCATTCACGCCAACAGAAGCTCCCCATTTTAAATGGCTGCAAATCCTTTTCACTGCCTGCAATGGGCCATGTGCAGAGCAATTAGCCCTTATCATCTGCCTTCATGGTAATGGCCATCTAGGGAGCCAAATACGGTTTGCATGTCTCAGAAAATTAAGACACTAGCCCAGGGAATCAGTGCTAGTAAGTTACAGAGAAACACTGTCCAGACAGGAACAGAGAATGATGGCTATAGAATGCCTCTCAAGCAAGGGATAAGAATCCAGTAATAAACCTTTGTCAAAATTCAGATGTGGCCTGGATGTCTGACTCCATTGGCCCCCTAGCTGATGGGGACCATTGGCCAAGTATATGGTGCCTTCCTTCAGCTCAGCTCTGTATGAGAGAGGGGGTACGAATTAAGGTAGCCATGGTCTCAGGAATCTGGAAGTACATGGGCAAGAAAGTACTGCTGGCAGAGGTTCTCTGAGATGTCCCCCTACAGAAGTCAGGGAATAAATGTATAGTGCTGGTTCACCCTGCCATCCTAACTCTCTCAGGGAGATTCTAGGTTTCAGAGAGAAGTACCTGATCTGGATGGAGGGGGCTGGGGGCATGGGTAAAGAGACATTACAGGAGAGAAAGATGTCTTAACTGCTCTCAAGAAGGAGGTAGGACTTACGGGAGAATAAGATTATCTTGGCTTTTCTATATACATCATCATTTTTCCATAGCTTGATCTGCTGTAGAAAGAGGTGAAAACCATGGTTTCAGTCTTTCTAGGATTCTTGTCAGTCCATGTTTGGATGACATAAAGAAGCCTTCAATTCTATGAGAAAGCTACTAGAGCTCAATTTCTGCAGCATGGATTTGCCTTTGCTGGCTGAAAAAGAGCAATGCATGCTGTCAGGTGTGATATGGGCTCACATGACTCTCTTGCAAAGAAGAAGCTGTTATGGGGCCAGATTCTCATTTTGCATTTTTCCTAAAATGTCTTTACTTCTCAGCTGATTTAAATTGTATTGCTTCCATGTGTTCCTGAGGAATTTTCTTAGGCCTACGAATAACACCTCTTGATAAGCTCACCACTCACCCTCTCATTTTCATAAGCAAGTTGTGGTAATATAGAGAGACTTCTGAACATGATCTGCTTTTTCTGGCATGTTGTTCTAATTCTCTTCCAGAGAGTCTGTCCTTAGCTTTACTTTCTTCCACACTCACGTGGCTCAAATGCCTTGTTTAACTCACACAGGAAAATGCTGCAAGTGGGAGTTTACTCCAGTTGACTACACTGTGCATCATACTGCTGTCTGAGAAATGAATACAGCGAGCACCTCACCCTTTAGGAAAAGCACGTGCTGGCATTGGTGTTACCTGGTGTATGAGAAATCCTGAGTTCCACGGAAGGATTGGCAATGGCCTGTTGTCGGACATTGTGCTCTTACACTAATCTGCTAAAAGAATGATTTCTACACTACAGAATGATAAGATATTAGGAGTCATTAGGAATTCTGTGTGTCTGACTGTTTGCTGGCACATATGAAGTGACTAGGAGGAACAACAATGTAGTACGTCATAATTATTTGCCATGGTGAGAATAGCATGAATTCATGTCCCCCAAATTCATTGGCTGAAATCGTAATCAACAGGGTGATAGTATTAGGAGGCGGGCCCTGTAGTAGGCGATTAGGTCCCGAGAGGAGAACCCTCATGAACGGGATAGGTGCCCATATAAAGACCCTCCAGAGACCTCTTCTGCCCCTCCCACCATGTGAAGACACAACAAGAAGGCACCATCTATGAGACAGAAACCTAGCCCTTACCAGCAACTATTTTTGCTGGCACTTTTATCTTGTACGTCGCAGCCTCCAGAAATGTGAGAAATAAATTTCCGCATTTATAAGCTACCCAGTGTATAGTATATTTTATAGCTGCCCAAAGGGATGAAGACACCATTCCTGAAACCTGATTGCATATATGGGAATATAGCCTGAATATTATCCAAGTGTATATCCGATAGCTTGAATCACTTTTGTATTGACTAAACACTGCTCAGTAATGGAAATGGTTACATGAATCACTTTTATAATGCCTGAGACACAGTATTCTTTAGATGAGATTAATATTTAAACCATCAGACATTGAATAAAGCAGATAACCCTTCATGAAACGTTCCAATCAGTTGAAGACCTTAAGAGTAAGAGACAGGTCTCCTAATTTACTGCAAATTAGTGCAACCTTTGTGGAGAAGAATTTGGAGATACCTCCAATAACTAAAAATAGAAATACCGTTCAATCCAGCAATAGCACAATTAGGCATCTACCCAAAAGAGCATAGGACGTTCTATTATAAAGACATCTGTACCCGAATGTTTATGGCAGCACAATTCACTATTGCAAGGACATGGAAACAACCCTAGTGCCAGTCAATTCATGAGTGAATCATTAAAATTTGGTGTATGTTCACAATGGAATATTACTCAATTCTAAGAAACGACAGTGAGCTAGCACCGCTTATACTATCCTGGATTAAACTTAAGCCCATTATCCAAAGTGAGGCGACACAAGATCAGGAAAATGGACTCCACTTGTACTTCCCATCAAATTGGTACTGACTGATTAAAACTATGGTGCTCAATGGTGGTAGCGTTCACTAGGGATTAGGGGGTAGAACCACATCTTAGGGATGTGATGAGCATTGTGGAGGAAAAGGGCATACCTGTAACCCTTCCTAGGGAGAGGCAAAGATATAAAACGTAACCAAAATGTAAGAAAAAAAAAAAAAAGAAAACCATTTATCGGGTGTCGGGCAGGTGGGGGGGGATGGGTATATGGTTACATAATGAGTGCGATGCACACCACCTGGACGATGGAAACGCTTGAAGCTCTGACTCGAGGGGGGAGGGGAGGCAAGGACAATATATGTAGCCTTAACAACATTTATACCCCCATAATATGATGAAAAGAAAAAAAGACAGGTCCCATGAAGAGGAGTGAATTTTGCGGGCAGCTGGCCTTTGTACTTGAGCTGCAATGTCCTGTCAATGCAGAGTAACTTCCTCTGTGCCTCCTGAATCCTCATGGGCAAGGCTGGAGATCCAGACACCTCCCAGAACAGGTTTCAGACTAGCTTTATAGCTCCTAATACTTGTAAGAGGATATAGGCACTCAGACTATATCTGTTATTATAGTTTCCTATTTATCTGTGAGAAGCCGTTGATCATTTGCCAATTTGATGTTCTCAAAGGGACACTACCACTGCCTCAAAAGGACATTACTGGCACTCTCTTAAAAGAGGGTATTGCACATAATGAGTGAGATGTGCACCATCTGGGGGATGGACATGAAGGAGACTCAGACTTTTGGGGGGAGGGGGGGAAATGGGCATTTATTGAAACCTTAAAATCTGTACCCCCATAATATGCCAAAATAAAAAAAAAACATAAAAAAAAAGAGGGTATTGCAGACACAGCAGAGACGGGCTGCATAGTATTTGAGCAACTGAATTGGTGGAAGGATAAAGCCTCAGTTGCTTTTATCTCCCTCAGTGGGCTCCTTGGTCTGAGGTCTGTTCTCACGGATTCAGTGTCCTTAGATCCTGACGCCTGCAGTCCAGGTCGGATGGCCATAAGTCTGGGAATGGAGCCATATTTCCAGAACCGTGGATCCTTTCTGTGTGAGCACACATTCCAAGGCACGTGCGTAGTCCTAAGTTTGGGTGCCTTCTTTCTAGAGAAAAACAAGCTTTATGAGGCCCTTATTGCTCACAATATCATATTTGTGGTTTCTCTCTTAGGTAGACTGCATTTTGCAGATTTATGGAAATGTTCAAACATGTGAAAGTGGAAAAATATTTGTACTCCCATAATACTTTGAGATAAAACATTCATCAAATTATAATTCTCAAGAGAGTGTTTTGTCAATGTTATTTAATCACATAAGTGACATTTTATATTTCATTGTTTATAAATATTGTGCTACAATTTGAAAATATATCCTGTTTTGCAATAAAGAATTTTGTCAACATCTAAAAAAAAAGCTTTCTGCTAAAAATAGAAAATAAGTAAAGTAAATCCGTACCATCAAAACGTGGCTCTTTGAAAAGATTAATACAATTCTGAAAGTCTAGCTAGGCTAACTGGAAAAAAAATGAGAATACACAAATACTAATATCAGAAATGAAATGAGATCATCACCAATGTTTCCATGGACATTAAAAGGATAATAGGTAAACAACTCTAAGCCCACAAATTTGATAACCTAGATGAAAAGAAGCAATTCCTAAAAAACCCAAAGCATAGAAACTCACATGAGAAGACACAATCTAAATAAGCTTATGTCTACTTAGTAAAATGAATCCATAATTAATAACCTCCCAAAACAGAAATCACAAAGCCCCGCTGGGTTCAGTGGTAAATTCTACCAAACTTTTAAATTAGAAATTACGCTAATTCTCTGGAATCTCTTCTAGGAAATTGAATTACAAGGAATTCTTCATAACTCATTCTATGAGGCTAGCATGAACCTAATATCAAAACCAGACAACGATGATATATGGAAGGAAAACTATAGACCGATATCTCTCATGAACATGGCTGTAAAAATTCTCTATGCTAGCAAATTTTTATAACAATGTTATAATAGCAATATACAACATGATCAAGTGGGATTAATGACATTTGTCAAAACCCGTAAAATGTGCCACACAATGAGTAAAACCTATATAAATTGTGGACTTCAGTTAATAAGAATGTATAAATATTGGCTCATCAATAGTAACACATATTCCACATTAGCGCAAGATGCCAACAACAGGGGTGACCGTGGACGTGGGCATATGGGAACTGTCTATACTTTTCACTCAATTTTTCTGTAAATCTAAAACTGTTGGAAAAATCATCAATTAACATAAAAAATTAAGTTGGGTGTGTAGATTAAGTGGACAGTTGACAAATAACCTAAGACTTTGACTGCAAGGTAACAAGTGTGCGTGTGTCAGGAGACTAACAGAGTTATCCAACGATGTGCCCATAATGTCCCTGGTCCCATCACGTTCTTAGTAGATGCTGTGGGGACCTGCTGCAGCCCATACACCTGTCTAATCACCTCCCCAAAGCTCAGAGCAGTGAGCTCTTCTCTGAGATTGTCGAATTATATAAAATGTGGTTTGCCAAAGAGAAGGACTCATTAAGTTGAATATGGTTGGATTCCCTCCAAATAGAATGCAGCAAAGTCTACACCTTCACCATTACACTGGGCAAATTTGGAAAGTAAATGAGAATTGCAAACTGCTCTACAGAATAATAGTAATGAGAAAAATGGTAATCCCTAACACTTGTGAACTGATGAATAATTAAAGTGTGACTTCATACCCATGAATACGATCCTAGAGCCATTCTGTGAGGGAGTAGAACAAGTATCTTTCCTCAGAGATGCAGAAACCAAGACTCCTTGGAGTAACATGACTTGCTCAAGGTCTTGCTGGTCCTCAGGAAAAACAGACACCCAGTGCTTGGCCTTTTGATTCTTAATCTAGAATGCTTTCCATTTGATCACAGCAAATCTTGGCACTTAATGGTAGCAGAAGTGAACACAAAGGCTTCCTAAAATACCCATGTTTGTCAGGGCTGCCGTAACAAAGTACCACAGAGTGGTTTAAACAACATAAATTTATTCCATAACACTATGCTACCCATAATGTCATAGTTCTGGACTGAATCCACTCTGGTCTGGCTCCCTGAAACTCCTACAATAGGCCTGCAAGTCTGTTTTGTCTTCACTTGCATCCGACAGACATGTAGAGGCCACAACTTTCTTGTATTGGGATTCTTGGTGTCTGACTCCCATTTAGCTGTCCCCGCCCTACAATCTCGCCTTAGCAGAAGTAGAGGCAAGAACATAACACACGTCCTACTGACTACAGGGAAATATAAGAAAGAATTGGAGCCTTAGTAGGATAAACGTGAAAGTAGGGGCTCTGAGGAGAAGCAAAGGAGAGGGGACCAAGGTATATGACATAAAAAAGAAATATTTTCAGCTAACAAGTTGTTGAGAGGCTAATTAGAAAAAGGTAAATATATGCAATCATTTATACACTGAATATTCAATAAGCACCTTTTGTAAGCCAGGCACTGGGTGTGAGACAATGAACCAAATGTGATGTCTTCCATCTGGGACCTCACAATAGCCTGAGAAGTGCCAACAAGTGAAAAATAAGTTGAATTCAGTTAAGTGTATCAATAGTCTTGTCACTACCCATTAATATGCTGTCTTGTATTAGGTAGAAAGTTTTGTCAAGTCTAACCTGAAAAATTATGGCTTCCACAAATAATTTAAAAATCAGAGAAGGTCAAATTTGTTATTTTGGATTTTATGCTAGAGGGGCCTGGCAAGTGGTGAGTGTCCAGTTCTTTTAAATATTGTCCAGGAATCTAATGTAACCCAGGTTCTGGGCCAAGTGCTACAGGTGAATACATTGACATCACTCACCGCAAAAGAGCCTACAGTAAAATGGAAGCAGAGTGTAACTAGAAAATATATCTTATAAGAAGTGGTATAAGAGAGGTGACCACTGAATGCTATTAGAGCAGAGGGAACATATTTAAAGCAAACTTGCAGGAAGGAAAGGACTTTTCAAAAGACACGATGAACTTTCAACTGTGTTTGAAGGGGGGAAAGGAATTTACTATGTTTTATAAAAGTGGGGATACGTGGGAAAGGACATTTAGAAGGAAGAATAATATTTGAACAAGGTATATATTGTCAAGAGAGTGTATTAAGCATATTGATTTGTCCAGAAATTAGATATATATGTGGAATAAGATGATGCCAGAGAAGTGGGCAGAGGCCAGTTTGCAACAGACCTTGTGTCCTAAACTAAGGCATTTGAAATTCACACTGAAAGTGTTGGAGAGCTCCTGAAGAATTTTCAACCAAGAACATTTTCATAACTGCAGCTTGTTCTACTCTAAAAGCGTTGTGCATGATGGACTGAAAGGAACAAGAGTGGAGGTAAGAAAGTGAGGAGGCTAGAGGGACACATGCAGTTTGCCCAACATCACAGCAGCCATCAAGGTACCAACTCTCTTCCCCATTCTAATATGCTGCTCAGGCCACACAGGTGCGGCTCATGTGCCCTCTTCTAACCTCAGGAGTGGACATGTGACCTCAGGCCTGCATAATCAAAATACCTCTTTGTCATCTCATCCCCTGCCCACTTGGGCCACAGTGATGGATTTGGGGTTGGGCATGCATCTTTTGCTATTTTAAGAAGATAGCTTTTGCCGAAGTATATGAAGAGCATTCTTTGGAATGGCTAGCTGAAGGTCTTGTGTGCGTTCAGGGCTGCAAGTGGCTGCCTTCCTACTATGAGAAGCTGCCTATTGGAGACAAAGGGTGGGTAAAAAGGGCCCTGGTGAAATCATATGAACCTTTGCATCCAGGAAGCCTGGAAAAAATTCTACTCTTGTGACTTCTCAATTACATAATCTAATAAATTCTTTCTCTTCCTCCTACATTTCCTTTTCTTTTTCTTCTTTTTTTCTGTTTCAGCTAGTTGAAGTTGAGTTTCTTACACTGAAAACTCAAAGTCCTGATTCATACAACGTTCACTATAGTAATCCAGCTGGACAAGTAGGCCAAGTTTATTTTCCTTTCTAAATAACTAGTTGAAAGATGATGTTGAAATGTTTATGGAACATGTACTGTCGCCAATCACTGTGTCAGGCACCTTCACACGTGTCTTATTTGATCCTAATAAGCAGCCCTGAAAGGCAGAAACTATTATCCCCATTTTGAAAATCTGAGAACAGGCTTAGAAAGGTCTCTTGGTGGTAAAAATATCTGAAGGTATCTATTCCAAAAAGTGAGCACTGGCAATTTGGTACCAAAGGAGTTTTATTTAATATTTAAATTTAATATGCAACGTGATTTTCATTAAAAATTAAATTTTTATGAAATGCTAAATAAATATATGGAAGCCTTGGCCCACATCATAAACCAGGATGACCTAGATATAAATTCCAGTCTTCCCAAGTCCCTTGACCCCACATTATCTTTCTTTAAGAGATAGTCACTTAGGCCAGCGGGGAATTGAGGAGAACCATTAACATCAGAAAATAGTTTTCATCTGGCCTAGCTCTGACTAGGGCCACTACTCTAAGCCACACACCTTACTTTGTTCTGATATCAGATGGGCACCAAGGCTAAAAGGCCACAGGGCTCTCCCTGCCATTCTTAGTAAATCAGTTCTCAAAGTCTTCAGACCTTCTTGCAGAGCATTCAGGTATATAGGGTTGTGACTGAGCAACCACAACAATGGGCCTCCCTTTAGGCCCTGGGCCAGTATGGCACCAAGCTGAAAGCCTGAAGTTCACATAAGGAAAGTCAAGAGTCTATTCACCACTACCATGTGCTTTCTAGAAAGAGAGAGATACCTGGATGATGGCCCAGACTGCCTCCCTCATCATTTCATTCTATATGCCTGTATTGAGAGGATCAGCAGGAGGAGAGGTATCAAGTGCTTGCAAGGTCTCCAGGTCTGTACTGGCATTCAGGCCTTCCTCTGCTACTGGGAATTCCTTGACAGAAGACATTGCAGTAGTGGGTACTCAGGAGAGAAGCAAGTACAATGGGGCGTTTCTCCCAGGGTAAACATCGAATCCTCTCTTCCTGTTCTAGAGTAAATTTTCCTGAGCCCTGGGGTTTGGTTGTTCATGCAGACAGAATGGTAACCTTGAAACTGTTCCTAACTCAGAAATTCTCTTTGAGCTGCCTTTAATATTTAGAGTACCTAAATACTCTTATTTTCCATCTCTCCTGAGAAAGAACGAAGAATGAGAGTAGGACTTATGGGTATAATATATTTTCCAAGGACCTTATACCTGAAGAATTTAGATGACTGAGGTTGGGGAAGATCTAAGCGATGAGATAAATACAGATAGACAGCTACAGATATCTGACAGCCATAGTTTTATTCTTTTATTTATAACATACTCATTATTATCCCAAAAGAGAACATATCACTCTTGAAATACTTGAAACATGAACACCAACCTAGAAACACAATGTGAAACAAGTACACATACCATTTAATTTTGAATACAAAAAATAAAATAACATAAAATAAAATAATATAAAATATTTGTTATGTAACAGTTTTACACTAGGCACTGAAGACACAATGGCGAATAAGAGAGACAGCTTAGATTCCTTTCCATGAAGCATGACATGTACCCCTCCAAAATTTTATGTTGAGGACAGATTTCTATGATTGGGTGCCTTATACTTTTGTATTCTTTCCTCACTTATAGGGCCAAGCTCCACATGGTGACTTTCCTCAAACTAAAGATGCTGGACACACTTCCCTTCTCCTGTGGAGTTTCTGGTGTCTAAGAAGGCTTGACCGCCTGCTAAAGTTTCTCTTGCATATGCTACATGTATAAGGCTGCTCACCTGTGTGGGTCCTCTGGTGTTTAATAAGGTGGGAGTTCTGAACAAATCTTTTACCACATTCCTGACATTTAAAGGGCTTCTCTCCTGTGTGAATTCTTTGGTGTGTGTATAGATTTGTAGTACGACTAAAGCTTTTCCCACACCATGAGCATCTATATGGTTTTATTCCTTGGTGTCTCATGAGGTGCTTATTAAGATCTGAACTCCATCTGAATCTGCTATCACACTGTTGACATTTATAGGGTTTCTCTTCAGTGTGAATTCTCTGATGCTTAATAAGGTCAGAGCTAACTCTGAAGCTTTTCCCACATTCCTGACATGTAAAAGGTTTCTCTCCTGTGTGGCCTTTCCCCTGAAGATCTGTAAGTCTTGGAAGCTCTTCTTTACAAGTTGAAAGTTTCTTTCTTTTCTTCCTTGGAAAAGCTCGACACCGTTTCTGAACCCTGTGTGTATCACCATGATTTTCCTCATTCATTGTTGTCTGGGCAACTTCCATTCTGGCCTTTTCTGATACTATGCATCCTGGTATTTGGATTTCTGATACAGGAACAGATGTAGGCTCATCGTTTCCAGTGTGTTTTTTGAGCATTAACCCTGTTAGAATAAACAGAAGAATCAGCCATCTGTATCTCAGTACAAGAAAACGACACAAATGGAGAGAAAAGTCAATGATGATTGCTTTTTAAAAAAATACAAGAACAAGTGATTTCTAGTCCATTTCTTCTTGATCCTCCCCAATAGGCATAACAACAAACCCATTAAATAATGCTAGAGATAACACAAAGAAAATTCTAAAAAGTGTTAAGGAAAAGACAAACTGGTTTAGGACCCCAGAACTAGAAGAATAATGTAGCAGGCTGTCTTACATCCCCAAATCCAACAGAAAAAGGCAACCCAGATTCAAGGTTTTCCAACCCTCAACCTATCGACAGAAGGCTGCCTGGGTAGGTTTATTCCTTCCCCAGCATGAATGGGAAACCTGACAACATCAAGCAAACCAGACATCACTGGCAAAGGGGATCAGCCTGGAGTCCTGTCAACAGTAAGTGGCAAGGAGAGGAACTTGCCTTCCATACTGGACTAGAGACTCTCCTCAACCCCCGCTGAAAGATACCAAGATGTACAGGCAGAACTGGCAATAGGGACCCTGCCATATCAAGAGAAATGTATGGGAAGCCTCTTTAACACTGTAGATATGAAAATCCCTCCACTGAATTGGGGACACCAAAGTAGGCAGGCAGAACTGGCAAGAGGGAACCAGCCACAACAAGCGGCCTGGGCTATGAAATCTCTGAATTCTCATGGGTCTGAGACTCTCCTTCCCCACTGAGATACACCTTAGCCTAAGAAAATGCCTTCCACACCCTCAGGCAGCTGCAGCAGGGACCCATGGGAGCCCCACAAGTAACAGATAAACCAAGGAGACCAAAATAACACCATAAAGGCTCTGAAAATTAACACTGGAAGCATACCCTACAAAAGTAGGAAAGAACCTCTATGCTAAACTGAAACAGGGTGACTGCCCGCTAAAATAAAATATTATTTAAATAGGACCCAGACTATCCTAACGTAACAGACAAAATGATCAAGTAAGCCATGGAAATATGACAAAAATGTAATCAAACTAAAAATCAAAACTGAAAACCTAAAGACATGTGGAAATGAAACCAAACACTTCTAAATAACCCATGGTTCAAACAGAAAGTCTCATAGGATATTTAAAACTAGAGTTAATGAACATAAAATTACAATATATCAAAATATATGGAATTGAAGTTGAAGAGGCACTCAGAGGGAAACTTATAGCTCTAAATGTTAACAACAGAAAAGAGGAAAGGCCTCAAACCAGTAATCTAAGTTCCTACCTCAAGAAACTAGAAAAAAGGGAAAATAAGTCCAAAGCAGAATGAAAAAGGAAATACCTATGAGGCCAGAAAGGATAATCTATAAAAAGCATGTTCTTTAAAAGATTAGTAAAACTGGTAAACCTCTATCAAGATGGACAAAAATAAAAAGAAGACACAGATCACCAATATCCAGAAGGAAATAGAGTATATCACTACACATTCCACAGCAACTAAAAAGATAAGGGTATAATATCATGAGCTTCAGGTTCATGAATTTTAGAAGTTAGGGAAAATAGAACAATTCCTTGAAAAACCACAAACTACCAGAATTCAACCAACATGAAACAGATAACCCCAATAGCACTATGAGCATTAAAGAAACTGAATTCATAATTTTAAAGCTTCCCCAAAAGAAATCCCCAGACCCAGATGCTGTCACTGGAGGATTCTACCAAATATTTAAAGAATTAACAATTGTATGCAATCTCTTCCAGATAAGAGGAGGAAATATTACCCAACTCATTTTTTAAGGACAGTATTACCCTGACACCAAAACCATACAAAGTACTAAATTAAAAACTATACAAAGTACTAAATTAAAAAAACAAAAAAAAAATGGAAAAACCAAAACTACAGACTAACATTTCCCAAGAATGTAAATGCAAAAATTGGTAACAAAATATTGACAAGCTCAATGCAACAATGTATAAGAAGAATGACATACCATGACCAAGTGGGATTCATTACAGGTGGTTCAACATTTGAAAATCAATCAACATAACCCATCTTACCAACAAACTAAAGAGAAAAGATCATATGTTTCCATCAACTGACACAGAAACAGTAATTGACAAAATCCCACATGCATTTATGATATAAAAAAACACTCATAAAGTTAGGAATTATATCAACTTGATAAAGAATATCAACAAAAAACTCCTAATAGGTAATGGCGAAAGACTGAATATTTTCATGCTAAAATTGGGAACAAGACAAGGATGTCTGCTGTCACCACTCTCATTCAACATAGTGTTAGAGGTTGGATCTAATGCAATAAGGCAAGACAAAGAAATAAAAGGCACTGTAGATGATACGGATTGCCTATGGAGAAAATCTCAAGGAATCTACAAAAAATCCCCCTGAGAACTAATAAGTGAATTCAGTACAGTCACAGGATAAAAGATTAAAATACAAAATCAATGGCATTCCTGTCTACAGACAATGAATATGCAGAAACCAAAATTAAAAATAGTATCATTTATAATTGCTCCAATAAAGATGAAAAGCTAGGGCATATATTTAACAAAACATAGAGAGTATACGTATGCTGAAAACTACAAAAAGTTACTGGAAGAAATCTAAGGAGACCTAACTTAATAGAGACATACTGTGTTTGTGGATTGGATGAATCAACCTTTGATAGTAACGATGTCAATCCTCCTCAAACTGAAGTATAGCTTTAATGCAACTTCTGGCAAAATCCCAACAAAGTTTATTATAGACATAGATAAGCTTACACCAAATTTACATGGAAAGTCATAGGCCCCAGAATAGCTGAAAGAATGTTGACAAAGAATATAGTGAGAAGAATCACTCTGCCCGATAGATATTAAGGCTAGCCATACAGCTACAGTAATCAAAACTGCACAGCATTGGCAGAGCGATAGACACAGCTCAGTGGAACAGAATAGATGTACACAAATGAGCCCAACTGATCTTTGCTGAGACAGCACAAAAACAATTCAATGGAGGAAGGACAGCCTTTTCAACAAATGATACTAAAGTAATTGGACCTCCATAGGAAAAAAAACAAAAACAAAAACAAAAAACAAACAAACAAAAAATCCCAAAGAAAACACTAAACCTCACACCTTATATAATAATTAATTCAAAATGAATCAGGAAGCCGGGCGCGGTGGCTCACGCCTGTAAGCCTAGCACTCTGGGAGGCTGAGGCGGGCGGATTGCTCGAGGTCAGGAGTTCAAAACCAGCCTGAGCAACACCCCGTCTCTACTAAAAATAGAAAGAAATTAATTGGACAACTAAAATATATATATACAAAAAATTAGCCGGGCATGGTGGAACATGCCTGTAATCCCAGCTACTTGGGAGGCTGAGACAGGAGGATCGCCTGAGCCCAGGAGTTTGAGGTTGCTGTGAGCTAGGCTGACGCCATGGGACTCACTCTAGCCTGGGCAACAGAGTGAGACTCTGTCTCAAAAAAAAAAAAAAAAAAATGAATCAGGGACTTAAATGTAAAACATCAAATTATAAAAGTTTTAGGAGAAAACACAGCAGAAAATTTTAGGGATAGAGAGGTAAGCTAGTTGGAGTTCTAGACATGACACCAAAAACACAATCTATAAAAGGACAAAAGGGAAAATCAGTTCTCATCAAAATTAAAATCTTTTACTTTGTGGAAGCCCATGGGAAGAATATAAAGATGATCTACAGACTGGGGAAAAAATATTTGCAAACCCTTTATACAACAAAGCACTAGAAACTAGAATATATAAAGAATTCTCAAAACTCAACAATAAAGCAAACAATCCCATTAAAATATGGGCAAAAGACATTTAACTGAAGAGAATACAGAGATGGCAAATCAGCACATGAAAAGATATAAAACATCATTAGCCATTAAAGAAATGCTAATCAAAACCACAATGAGATATCACCACACACCAATCAAAATCGCTAATATTAAAATAGTACTGACAGTAAACACTGGCAAGGATGTGGAGAAACTGGGTCACTCATACATTACTGGTGGCAACATGAAAATGATACAGCCACTGTGGAAAACAGTTTGGCAGTTTTTTATAAAATTAAAGATGTATTAATAATTACCATATGAACCAGCAATTGCGCCCTTGAGACATTTATCCCAGAGAAATGAAAATTTATCTCTACACAAAAACTTGTACACAAATATTCATGGCAGCTTTATTCATAATAGCCAAAAACTGGAGACAGCAAAGATATCCTTCCTTGGGTGAATAGTTAAACAAATGGTGGCATATCAATACCAAGGGATGCTGCTTAGCAGTAAAGAGGAATGAACTACTGATATATGCAACAATTTGGATGCATTTCCAGGGAATTACTCTGAATGAAAGAAGCTAATCCCAAAAAGGTACACACTTGATAATTCCATTCACATAACATTTTTCAAATGACAAAATTTTAAGAATGAAGATCAGATTAGTGGTTGGCATGGGTTCGCAGGGTATGGGAAGGAAGTGTGCATGGTTTTTATTATTATTATTATTTATTTTAGCGTATTATGGGGGTACAAGTGTTAAGGTTACTTATATTGCCCATGCCCCCCTCCCCCACGTGCATGGTTTTAAAACGGCAACAGGAGGTATCCTTGTGCTAACGTGACTGTCCAGTATACCTTGGCTGTGGTGTGGAATACACAAACCTTCACATGAGATAAAATTGTACAGAACAAAAACACACACAGACACACACACACAACACACACATGGATACAAGTGAAACTAGAGAAATCTGAATAAGATCAGTGGATTCTATCAATATCCTAGTTGTGATATCATACAATACTAGTGCAAAACTTATCACTGTGGGAAACTGGGTAAAGTGTACATGGCTTCTCTTTGTATTACATTGTCAATCTGTATGTGAATCTAAAATTATCTCAATAAAAACTTCAACTCAAAAAATATAGGAGCAGAATCTTAAAATGTTAAGCCCCTGTTAAAGGTTACTAGAAGGGATGTTTCTCCTCTTCCCATGTATATACTTACCTGTGGGAGACTCTGTAAGACTATCCCTGAACTCTTGGAGACCTTGGATCTATGGTTCTTCCCCTTGCTCTAAACAGATCACTTTAAGTTCAGGATGCAATAATAATGCTCTGAGAATAAAACCTTGAGGTCATGGACTGTCATCTTAATTCTAGAATACCGTCAGGTAGAGTGAATGACACTTTTATACTTTCTCTTTTACTCAAAATATTTAAATGGGCAGAATCTTGGATCCAATATCTTCTTTATACTCCACTGTGGATGTGGGTAGATATGCAATGAGCAAGCTAAGAAGTAAATGTAAGGCAGATAGATGGAAACAACATAGGGAACGGGAATCCCGTTACACTGAAGTAGACTTGGCTAGACATGATAGTGGCTTAGACAAGGATGGCAAAAGTGGAAGAGCTTGAGACATGGTTGGATTCAGGATATAGTTTGAAGATAGAGCTAGGAGAACTTGCCAATGGATCAGCTGTGAAGCATAACAGAAAGATGGGAGTAAAGGATGACTGACAGGTTTTTGCCCTTGGCAACTAGGTAAATGGTGGTGCCTTTTACGGAGATGGAAAAGATAGGACAAGAGAGGGTTTGTAGGGTGGAGGCAAGGGTATGATAGATCAAGAAATCTATTTAGAATATAGAAGTGAGACATGTATATTTATAAAAAGCTCCCCCGGTGATCTAGGTAAGCCTTTTCTTTCCCCCACACCATCAAGCTGAGAACCAACCAGATATTAGAACACCGGGACTCTCTCACAGGGTCCATTTTCCATAAACTGAGGACATAACATATTACTCAATTTCTACACAGAGGGAAGGAATATTTACCTACAGAGATGGCATTCTCATAGATATCCTGCATAACGTTAATGTAGAGAATCTTCTGAGAGGTATCCAATAATTGCCATTCTTCCTCAGAAAAATACATAGCCACGTCTTCAAACGTCAAACTCTAGAGAAGAGAATGGGCTGTACTTTAGTACTTGCCACTATAGAAGTTGTCCTACTACCCTACTCTGAATTACGCAGTAGGTCAGGGGCAGAAGAAGTTAACAGCACAAGATTTAGGGGAAAAGAGCGAGATAGCAGAAAGGGAGAGCCAAAGAGGATCAGTAAACAGCCTAGGAAGTGCCCAGTTCCCACTGTGCCAAGCCTAGTTGGCTAGAAGACAGCGGGGGCTAACACACCTCAAAGCACCTGCTGGACACTATGGGTCGTAGTCAGCAGGGGCAAGCAGACACAAGGCCATGTTCAGGTTGCCTGAAAAAGCTGGAAAGTACTGCTCACCTGGGACTTAGGCAAGACGAGCTCAGAAGCCATCTTCTGGTCTTTGGTGCTTTTCTGCTCAGAAGGGGCTAAAATCTGTTGAGCATGCACAGCTGTAAGTGGAAAAAAGCCAGAGGTAATTTCTCTTTCCTGTTTACCAACATCCTGAGCTGATTTCTAAAATACATCAGCATGCCTTCAATAAAGATAGGTCGCCTTGACAAGCGTGTGTGTGGTGCCCAGAAGTGGCCTTCTCATTGTAAATAAGAACCAAATATCTGCCACTCATAGACGTGGTTCCCCAGTTAGTTCACTTGTCTCCAGATTTCATGAGAGAAATCAGAAAGAGGAAATATATTAATTTTCCTCTCATAAAATAAATTGTTTATTGAGCTGGGCGAAAATTAAAGGTCTGAAAATGAAGCACTTAGATCCCCAGTGTACAGTAGGAAATGTGGAAGATTTTTGCCTTTTATTATTTTTTTCTTGCTGTACACTTTTCTTCACATTCTGCTACTGACAGCTCATGTCTGATCCCAATTTCTCCTGCAACTTGTGAAAGGGAGGTGGCCCCACCTGTCCCTGCTCCATCTTCTTCTCTCCTTTCAAATTTGAAAGGAGCAGAGTCCACAGTGTGAGTATCAGGGTTCTGTGGTCTGGATATTTCTGTTCCCCAGGCCAACCCCCCCACCTTCACCCACCTTTGACCTACGGTACTTCCACCTGGGAGACATCACAGCTGCTAGCACGGCTGTGTACCTGGGAATTTCCCATGACACTCTAGCTGAACCAATTACTATCACAGCTCCCAGGAGAAAAGAATTCTGATGAAGCTCCTCACCTCTTTCATATACAGGCTGGGTTTCTTTGTGAGTATTTCCGCCCAGCTGTTCTTGTAGTACCTGGTATGTATTCCAACATTCTTTCTGGAACATGACCATTGGTTGGGGCTCTCCTGGATTCCACTTGAAGCCTGGGGCCACTGCTATTCCTCCCACGAGGGGCCACAGGACCCACTTGAAGCCTGGGGCCACTGCTGTTCCTCCCACGAGGGGCCACAGGATCCAATTGAAGCCTGGGGCCACTGCTTCCTTTCCCAGTTCATGGGCTGTCACCTAGAAATAATCCCCATCCTCATTAGCACAGAACTTACTTTTGCTTTTGGGGTGGTGGTGGAGGGAGGAAGAAGAGTAGGGCCCAGATTTGGGGAGTATGTGACATTAAAGAAAGTAATAAAAAGACTGAAGAGGTACTGTGCCACTATGTTCCCATAAAGAACTATACTCAAACTCTGGGAAAATTAGTATAAAATGGAAAAGGCTATGACTAATGCCACTATTCCCCCAACCCAACGGTCCCCATCCCTGTGCACAGAGCCCCAGCTCAAGCTGGTAGCAGGGCTGGGTGCCTGTTCCCCTTCTCTGGCTTGCTTTATTGCCTTGGGTCCATGCCTTGGAGGATTTCTATCTTCTGGTTTTCTCTAAAAGATAAGAAATTGAATTAAAAAACTCATTCTTGTCAGCCAGAATTTCCAGTCCTCCTATAGTCAGGGAAGGGTTTCACGGGGAAAGAGAGTGGAATGAGGGAAAAGACGGGGGAAGAGTAGGGCTCCAACCTCCCTCCACATAATTCTGTTGTAATAACACATCAAAAACATGTCCTGCCCTGGATTCTTTAAGGTGGGCTCCTGAGAAAACGAAGTGTGCTGCCATCTCTCAAAGGCATAACTTGGTTCCCCACTCTCCAGCAGGACCAAGGACAGGCCACAAAGGGAGGGCACTGGAGGCTCTCTTCTCCCTCGGCCCAGAGATGTGCGTTCCTACTACAGAGGACACTACCCCTCAGCATCCTGATTCCCTCCACTTCTCTGTTCCCATTTGTCTTTTTTCCATATCTTTGTTTCCCTTTTTTCCTTTTCATGTCTTCTCTTTTATTGCGGTCTCCCTAGAGTTGTTTGATTCATATTTCTGTTTCTCTCCTTTGGTCTCTGTAAGCACTGTCCATTTTTTGGACCTTTCCTCCTTTCCCAACTCTTTCTGGCCTTCTATTTCTGTTTCTAAGAACTTAAGTCTTGCTTCCTTGGCCACACCAGACTAGGCCCACCACCCTCAATTCACACTGGCTATAACCTGGGAAAAAATATATTTCTTTTCTCTAACACCAGGAGAGAGTCTTCCAGGAACTCTGAAACCTTTGGCCTGACTATTACTGCATGTCTGTGATTTCGGATCCCACCTAGTTGTCTTAAAGGAACGACAGAAGAATGACTTAATCTATCTTATTCCCTGATAACCTCCCAGCCCAATGTATCCACCGCTATCCTTTTTCATTGTATATGTAAGGAATCTTTTCTCTTACCTTATTCTTTGTTCCCTCAGGTTTTCTCTGCAAGCATTCCACCAGGACCACAGCCTGTTTGACATTCTGAGGATGATGCTTCTGCACCCAGTGCTGGGTCTCCCTGGGCAGCAGGGCCAGGAACTGCTCTAGCACCAGCAGTTCCAAGATCTGCTCTTTCGAGTGGATCTCTGGCCTCAGCCACTGCTGGCATAATCTCTGAAGCTGGCTGACAGCCTCGAGCGGTCCAGGTGCTTCATGGTAACTGAAGCTCCGGAAGTGCCTGCGAGCGCTCTCGGGACCAAGACCCTCTATTTGTGTGCTGCGTTTCTTACTCTGACTGGGGCTCTCTTTCACGGACCCCTTACTCTCCCACATAGACCCCATCTGGACGTTCAAGCAGGCATCCACCTTCAGCTCTCTCCTCAGCGTTTGCTCTAGGAACAGTTTCACTCCTGTGTGTGACACTGACACCCCACCAGTACCATCTTACACAACTGAGGCCGCATCAAACCAATGAACAGATCTTCTTCCCAAAGGCACTGGGGGAGAGAGCAGGAAAAAAAAGTAGTTGTCAAGAAGGAAGCCATGTGACGTATATTTACTTGCTTTTATTATCACAGAAAATTTAACAGAAAAGTTCCTGTTCTGCTTCCCCTAGAAAATCAACTGCTAAGTATTAGGATGCTCATAACGATAGATTATTCAGGAGGTATTAATATGTTTCTCTCCTTTTCTTTGCTACCCAACTTTGAAACAAGGCACAGCTCAGAGAAGGTAAATGTCCATCAATGTCTCTCTCTCTCTCTCTCTCTCTCTCTCTCTCTCTTTCTCGCTCTCTCTCACTTAGCAGTAGAGGAAAGGTTGGTGGGTGAGAAAACTAGCACACATTGGCCAAATGGAGCTTTGAGATTATTTAATACTTAATCTGTGTGTTTCCTGTCCCAGCTTCACAAACAGGGCATATTTGAGTTTCTGTAAATTTTAAAAGATCATCTCAGTTTTTTTCCTTAAGTCAGCAGAAAAATAACTTCAATGCCCCTTCATGTTCTCATGAAGACTGAAGCCTTTATTTCATGGAACATTCAATACTCCCTTTTCCATTGTATTAATACCAGGAGGAGAACTGAGACAGCAAGATCAGAGTAGAAGTAAAGTAATTAGGGGAAAAGTAACTTTATTCCTCTCAGAAAAGGTCCCTCCACTAAGCAACCGGATTGTCAACATTGGGGTGGGGGAGGATGCACTTCTTTGAAAGACTTATAAAGGGCACTGTACAGATTTGTACTTCTTGTGCATTAACCTTTTTGTTTAATTTAACTTTGAAAAGTTTACAGCTGGCCTTTGCTTACAGATATCCAAATGTCAGGTCGCAAAAAGAGAGAGAGAGAGAGAGAGAGAGAGAGAGAGAGAGAGAGAGAGAGAGAGAGAGAGAGAGGATGACGATTAAGGTTCTTCATAGACAAGAAGGGTCCTAGTAACTGTAACCCTTCTCCTGACTTTACATTTCCTCCAGATATGACTTTACATATCCTCAAGGCTGAGGATAGCCTTGAGAGCCTGACTTTCCCTGAGGGGATCCAGCAGAAACAGCAAAAAAAGTATTCTGAGGAAGCCACCGGTTGGCTTCTTGTTGCCCATCCAGACTCAGGAGGTACCAGGACACTTCCTAAATTTTTAGTCAGCAGAAGCCATTGTCTTTAGTGTTCAAATAACCCTGTCTCCTGTGTTATGGGAGCATAAGCCAGCAAAAATCTGGAAGTTTCGTTAGGTGCAGTGGTAGACATTGCCACAGACAGGAACGCCCGTAAGCACGCTGAACGCGGGCAGCCTCTCAGTGTGCTTCACAGGCACCGCTGGCTTATATTTGCGCATAGGGTAGAAAGAGGTTGCTTCTGGGCATTAGAAATGCCCGTAGGAGCCTCCCCCTGGGCCTTGCTGAGGACAGGTCCCACCAGCTCTTTGGCCAACCTGCCGCCTGGCACCGACTGCACCGGGTTCTGGAAAATGCTGCGTCCCGCCCCCGCCCCCGCCCCCACCCCCACTCATCGCCACCCAGCAGCCCCCAAAGCCTGCAACTGGCAGAAACAGCCAGTATCTCTCAGGGGCCCCTCGACAAGTTCCAAAGGGAAATCAGCTTCTCAGTCACCTCCAGTCAGCTCTGGCTTCCGTGGACGCCACTTACCTCAGCTCTAGGATCAAGTCGCCACGCCTGCCCGCTGCTCTGGGGAGCGAAGCTCTCCGCTGCTGCGCCGCTAGAGGAGGCTGTGGTAGGAACGCGTGCGACACCTGGCGAGTGGAGCTTCAAAGTTCTGGGAACTTTAGCAGAGGCCTTGGAAGATCAGTCCCCCAGCTGTTCCATCACCTCCCTGATACTGGACCCTCATCTGTTATTTTGTTGTCGTGTTCTGTGGGCGGAGCCTCAACCGGAAGAGGAAGAATGCGTTTCTGTTGGCTTCGTGACAGCCACGCCCAGCCATCTACCTCCGTCTCCCTGTGAAGTCTCAGCCTAGTCTTGTTAAGTACTGTCTCAGGGGTCCTTTCCATTGTGGTGGAACCAGCTTCCTGCTTCATTTTGGTCCTGGATGCAAGAAATAATTAGTGCCACTGAGTCCCTAGGCCTGCTGGAAGTTTAGAGGAGCCGTGCAAATGGCTGGTCACCTTGCAACGATGTAGTCTACTGACTCCTGGTGCCAAGGTTTATCCGTGATTTGTTAGGTGTTCCACATCCAGATTGTTCCTGCTGGCTTCCTGATGGCTGGGGGCCCTTTAGACCTGAACCTCGCCCTGTAAGGGTTGCCACATCAAAACTCTGGGGCCATGGAAGAAATAGGCTCACAAGGTCAAGGGCCACATTCTTGTGCACCTGCTGTGCTCTTGGCCTTCCTGAGTCCCAGCCAGAGAGAACTCGAGCTGTTAGTTTAGGTCTCCTGTTGTCATATCCTGTGCTTTTTCTACTGCATTATGCTTCCTTGGATGACAGGGATTTTGCTTCTGTCTTGTTTCTCCTGTAGTGCTTACCATAGTCCTCTGGGTAAGGTAGGCAGTCTATAAATATTTACTGAATTATCTTTCTAAGAACCTGAATATCTCAGGCTGTCAATATTCTCCAAACTCTCAATATTTACCATGTTGGGCCATTTTGATAAAAACTGTCAATGTGAAGCAAAGAGGAAAAACTGTGTGTAGCTAACTTGTACTAATGGTGATGAAACTGACATCTTTTGGAAGTTAGTGTAAGAAACCACTCAGACAAGCAGAAGAGAGATTTGCACACCCACAAGGAAAATTAAGAGTACCTGTTTGACTTTTTACATATAAATGCACATAAGTCTAAGTTAAAGTCAATCATCATTTGAAAAGCAAAGCTGCCCAAAAGTGTGCAAGAGGACACAGTGAATTATCTGTGATATATAAACTTAGTAAAGATGTTTGGTTCACCAGAGAATCATTTTAAGAATGGTTCTCTCAAAACTATGTTCCTCAAGTCAGCCATTATCAACATAATGTGTTATGACTCAATGTAGAGAAGTCAAGGCACTGTTAACCTCTGCATAATTTCCAGGCTTACCCTTCAACTGAATCACTAACCAGTGGGGATAGTCAACCAAGAGGCATTTTCTTTCCCTTAAACGTTTCAACCTTGATTGACTCAATAAGCCAAGGTGTGATCCTGAGCTTCAGACAACTTTATAAGTGGAAGCAACTTGAAGAGACTAGTGTAATTTTGAGTAAAGTCATGATGAGCAAGACAAAGAAAGAATTCCAAAATTAAAACCTACAACACAAGAATGTTGGAACTTTTAACTTGCAAAGTTGGGGTGGTGCAAAACAAATAACTACAGCAAATGCATAAGAAATCTTCACACAAAGGAACCTGAAATGATCTTGAAGCTGCTTTAATCACTTCAGGCTGCTATAACAAATACCATTGACAGGAGCTTAATCAATAAACATTTATTTCTCATGGTCTGGAGGCTGGAAGTCTGACATCAGGATACCAGCATGGTTGGGTTCTTGGTGAGGGCCTTTTTCTTGGTTATGTCTTCATATAGCCTTTCCATGGTGCATGCATGGAGAGAGAGAGACAGACAGAGAGAGAGAGATCTGGTGTCTATTCCATACACACACACACACACACACACGCGCACACACACACACACACACACACACACACATATATATAGGCATTAATTCCATCATGGGTGATCCACACTAATGACCTCATCCAAATCTCTCAAAGGCTCTACTTCCAAATACCATCACATTGGCAGTTAGGACTATAACATAGGAATTTTTGGTGGTGCACATTCAGTTCATAGCAGCTTAAAAGAGGAGAATTGTGGATACATTTTTGAGAAATGTGGAGAATTGGAAACCAACATGGAAGAAGATAGGATGTGTTTAAAGTGTGAATGAAGAAGAAAAGAATTGCCTCCAAAAAACAAAAGTTGTGATTATAAAGAAAGTTATACAAAAAAGAGGAGAGACTGATGAAGAACAACAACAGACTGCTGAATTTAAATTATCTGCTCTAAAATAGAATTGGGATTACCTCATTGATTTTGTTGATGCTACAACCGAATTTGAAAGGTTTCATCTCATGCTGAAGGAGATGAAATAAGCAGTAATCAAAAAACAGTTCCAGAGTAGATTCAATTCTAAAATTGGTAGCTTTTGAAACCCGGGTCTCATAATATTAAAGAGTCTTTAAACATGACTTTTACTTCTGGTTCTAGTAATTAGATTTTTAAAACAACTATAGTGTGATATAACTCACAAATGTTTAATAATACAATTCACCCATTTAAAGTGTAGTAAAAGTCAGTGGTGTTTAGCATATTCAAAGAGATGTACAACCAACATGGCAATCAATTATAGAATATTTACATCATCTCAAAAGGAAACATTGAACCCTGTGTCTGTAACATCACATTTCCTGCCATCCCCCACCTCTCAACCACCATCAACCCTGGGCAACTGCTGATCTACCTTTTGTCTCTATACACTTGCTTATTCTGGACATTTCATAGAAATGAAATCACACAGTATGTAATCTTTTGTGCCTCCTTTCTTACATTAAGCATAATGTTTTCAAGCTTCATCCATGTTGTAGCATGTGTCAGTACTTCATTCTTTTTTATTGCTGAACAATATTCCATTGTATGAATATGCCACATTTTATTTATCCATTCATCCATTAATTGATATTTGGATTGTTTCTACTTTTTGGCTATTATGAATAATGTTGCTATGGACATTCACATATAAATTTTGTGTGGACATATGTTTTTATTTCTTTTGTGTATATACCTAGTGTTGTAATTGCTGGATCTTATGTTAACTCTATGTTTAACTGTTTGAGGAACTGCCAGAGTATTTTCCAAAGTGGCTACACCATTTTACATTCCCACCAGCAGTGTATGAGGTTTCTAATTTCTTCACATCCTTGCTGACATTTGTTATTGTCTGCCTTTTTTTATCATATCCATCCTAGTGGGTGTAAAGTGATATCTTATTGTGCTTTAATTTGCATTTCACTTATAACTAATAATATTGAGCATATTTTCACGTGCTTATTAGCCATTTCTATATATTCTTTGGGTAAATTTCTATTCAGAACTTTTGTCCATTTTTAATTGAGTTATTTATCTTTTATTATTGAGTTGTAATAGTTGTTTATATCTAAATACAAGTTGTTTATCATATATATGATTTGCAAATTTTCTTCCATTCTGTGTGTGAACTTTTAACATTCTTGATGGTGTTCTTTGCTACACAAAAGTTAATTTTTTCAGTGTCTAGTTTATCTTTTTTTCTTTGTTTGCTTTTGTCATGTCTAAAAACAACCACATAATCCAAAAACACAAAGATTTACACCTATATTTTCATTTAGAATTTTTACAGTGTTAGTTCTTTATATTTAGGTCCGTCTTCCATTTTGAGTTAATTTTCATGTATGGTATAAGGTAGGGGTGCAACTTATTTTTTTTGCAGAGGGATATTCAGTTGTCCTAGAATCCTTTGTTGAATGACTCTTCTTTCCCTCATTGTCTTGTCACTCTTGTTGAAATTAATTGACTGTAGCTGTGTGGGTTTGTTTTTGGAGTCTCAATTCTATTCGATTGATCTATATGTCTATTATTACACAAGTGCCACACTGTTTTGATTACTGTTTCTTTGTATAGTAAGTTTTAAAATAAGAAAGTATGAATCCTACATCTTTGTTCTTCTTTTTCAAGATTGTTTTAGCTATTCTGGGTCCCTTGAATTTCCATATGAATTTTAGGATCAAGTCGGTTTTTGTAAAGAAGTCATCTGGGTTTTTAATAGGAATTGTGTTGAATTCATAAATCAATTTGGGGAATATTGCCATCTTAATGTTGTCTTCCAGTTTATAAACATGAGATGTCTTTCCATTTATTTAGGTCATCTTAAATCTCTTTCAACAATATTTTATAGTTTTTAAAGTATAAGTTTTGTGTTTTTTCTGTTAAGTTTATTCCTAAGTATATTATTACATTCAATGCTATTATAAATAGATTTGTTTTCTAAATTTCATTTTTAGTTTGCTCATTGCAAGTGTATAGAAAAGCAATTGATATTTGTATATTGATATTGTGTCCTGCAACTTTGCTAACCTTTGTTTATTAATTGTATTAGTTTTTTAGTGGATCCATTAGAATTTTCTATATATAAGATTGTGCCATCTGCAAATAGAAATAGTTTTCTTTCTTCTCTTCCAAACTGGATACCTTTTATTTCCTTTCTTTGTTTAATTCCTCTACCTAGAACCTCTAATACAATGTTAAATATAAGATATGGGAGCAGATATCCTTGTCTTCTTTCTGATCTTAGGGAGAAAGAATTTAATCTTTCATGATTATATATGATGTTAACTGTGGATTTTACATAGGTGCTCTTTATCAGGTTCAGAAATGAACTGAGGATATCAATGTTAAATGCAAGATATACCAAATATTTTTAGGATGTGATATGATTAATTTTTCATTAACAACCATTGTTTGATGTTGTTTAGTTTTTCTGGGCCATTCCATTGCTTTTTTAACAGTGTATTTGTGTCACGCAATAGGTAACCTTAGGCCGGGCGCTGTGGCTCACGCCTGTAATCCTAGCTCTTGGGAGGCCGAGGCGGGCGGATTGCTCAAGGTCAGGAGTTCAAAACCAGCCTGAGCAAGAGCGAGACCCCGTCTCTACTATAAATAGAAAGAAATTAATTGGCCAACTGATATATATATAAAAAAATTAGCCGGGCATGGTGGCGCATGCCTGTAGTCCCAGCTACCCGGGAGGCTGAGGCAGAAGGATCACTCGAGCCCAGGAGTTTGAGGTTGCTGTGAGCTAGGCTGACGCCACGGCACTCACTCTAGCCTGGGCAACAAAGCGAGACTCTGTCTCAAAAAAAAAAAAAAAAAATAGGTAACCTTAACCTTTCCACTTGTAAAAGAAATGAATATAATCCCTTCTTAGTTAGGAAATTATATGATCAGAAGGAAATGAGCCTTCCTTTCATGAATGGAAGTCAATATTTATTCAAAAAGTGCTTGCAAGCTAGAGAGAAGGCTGAAAGAAAATACTTTAAAACAATTTTTTTTCTTTCACTGATCTTGCTATTCTTGAGCTATTGAGGAAAAGGAAAAGTTAGAAATTTTCTTATTCTAATAAATTTGCTAGTTAGTTCTCTTGTAACACACATCAAGTCTTAGTTGTTTCAATCCCTTGTGACACATTTAGACAAATTGCAACTCTTGAAGCAGTGGTGGTGATTTTGCACATTCCAAAATTTTGTAAGTTGACGCAGTGATTCTACAGGAAGCTTCTAAATGCTTCTTTAAAGGGTGCTGAGTCTAAAACCTCAAATTTTTATGATTATGATGTTGAGACCCATAAGTTCCTTTATTACATTAGTAAAAAACTTTAGATAATGGAATTTATCTGACTTCCCACTGACTTCATCCTATGAAGAAGGTGGGTCAAAGAAAGGGAGACAAATGATAGAACATCATGACTTTTAAAAATTCACTAGGGGCTGGGCACAGTGGCTCACGCCTGCAATTCTAGCGGTCTAGGAGGCCAAGGCGGGAGGATCGCTAAAGGTCAGGAGTTTGAGACCAGCCTGAGCAAGAGCAAGACCCCGTCTCCACTAAAAAGTAAAAAGAAATTAATTGGCCAACTAAAAATATATAGAAAAAATTAGCCGGGCATGGTGGCGCATGCCTGTAGTCCCAGTTACTCGGGAGGCTGAGGCAGAAGGATTGCTTGAGGCCAGGAGTTTGAGGTTGCTGTGAGCTTGGTTGATGCCACGCCACTCTAGCCCAGGCAACAAGAGTGAGACTCTGTCTCAAAAAAAAAAAAAAAAGAAAGAAAAGAAAAGAAAAATAAGTCTAGGAAAACCAATGAAAATCTCATACTAAACTTGGGCAGGAATGAGACAAGATTGATAAGAGAAGAGAAGCAGGGGCTGTTTTGATCACTTGAATTGCTATTTTCAGTCTGTTGCCAATGAAATTTGTTTTGTCTTCTCTTTCTCTCAAAGAATATATAGTTAGATATTTTCCTCCAGGGCCATATCCTGAGATTTTTCCTGGCATCATAATTTTCTACTAGAATACTTCCTGGTGTTCTCTTTATCATAGATACATAACATACTCATAGAGTTCCTGTCCCCAATTTCCCATTCTAAAACATTATACTTTCCCCTTTCCCCTAGTAAGTCTCGGAATGCAATTTTCTGGTTTTCCCTAACCTATGTCCTCCCACCATTAATGATCAGTAATTCAGGAGGGTCTTAGCTTCCTTCCTGGGGACAAATTAAAAATCAAACTATCATATCTTTGGAAAACTAGATCTTCTTTCAGCTAGTTCACAATAAAGCAAATGTTCTAAACAAAGAGGAAGGGGAGGGATTGGGAGAGGGAAGGAACAAGAAAGAAGAGGAAGTAGGAGGAAGAAACCTCATGATAAGGATCATTGAGCTTGAAGATCATTGAGCTTGAAGACCACTGAAGGATCATTGAGCTTGAACTTTTGTTATTATGTAATAGTTCAACCCCAGGGTATCCCATGCCCATACACTGCCTCAACCTATTTGCTGCCACCTTTGTTGGAACCTTTCTGACCAACGCATTGAGACCACAAAGAAAAGCAGATTTTCTAACCAATGCAGAGGGGAAACACATCAACACTGAAAGTTAAGGCAAAGACCCTCAATGAAGATTCACTCACTTTCATGTTTCTTTAAGATATTCAATATCATGCAAACACTCTTAACAAGGAAGAGCATAATTCCTGATTATACCTGGATACATGCTTTCAAAATTTTCCAGAGTATCCATCTTTTATGAAATCCCTTACCTGAGGACAGGACTTAGGAACTCTGTTTATCTTTTTCTGACAGAGATGGGGAAATGTATATCTCTGCAAAGGGCAGACTAATTCAGCCTCCTGCTTCCTCTACCAATTCCTGGCTGACCTGAAAACTTCATGTTGCTCTAGCCCCTAGGTCTCTGGTTCCTTTTGTCTGGAGTGACATTTACTTGGTTGGCCTGCCAATAGGCACTACTGTCAGGCCCTGAGGGGCTTTATGATTGCTGATATGAACTGCTCATGGCTTCCCAGCTAGGGCCTTCAGGAAAGTTGTACTTCATAATCAATCTTTTGTTAAACTCTGGCTGGTTTCCCAGGATACCCAGCCACTCTTCTTTAGTCTTAAGGGCTTCAGAAGCCCAAATGTTCCTGCTGAATGTCCCAAATCAGGGATGTAATAACAGAAAAAGCATATAAATTCCCACAATTGCTGAGACAGACTTGTACATAACAAGGCATCCACATCACAACTTGAATAAATATACTAACAGAGTGAGTGTACCTTGGGACAGAAAAGACTTATTAGAGAATCATATCCAGATGTTACTTGAAAGACTTCCCATCCTTACTGATTGAAACAGAACAAAATTTTTTTAATTCATCTCTTTATTGCATACTGCTATTTTTTTAAAAATGTACAGTCTCATAACACATACAACATCCTTTTTCTTGGTACTATCTAACAACAGTCTTGCACCTAAAGACTAAGTGGTTCCAACTACTAAACTAATAAGATACAAGACATGTAATTAAGTTTACAAATTATGCTTTTTCTTTTTGGCATTAATTTAAAAAAAACAAACAAAAAACTTTAAAATACACACCCAAGAGAGAAAAGTGGCTACTTACACCAGCACCAACCTAAAAGGGTTTTTTTGTTTGTTTTTTTCTTCTCAACAATGGCACATGGAATTACCTGCACACAGTTTTTAGGGAAAGGAACCAAACGTGGACATGGCAAGGGAGGCCTACCAGGATGGCCATATCAAAAAGAGGATGATTTAAGAAGGGCAAGAGGGACATGCTACACAAACTTGCTCCTGTATGTGACTCTTCCTCCCCATGTCTATTCCTTAAACTATAAGACAAAGCCATTTTCAAAATACAGTTTCAAAATTGAGCCAGACCAAATTTCTCCTGCTTTAAATAGAAAAGAATATACATAGAGGCACTTTAGTTAAGGAATAGACAAAACCATCATTATATCCAACTCCTCATCTCTAAGCCTTTTTGAGCCGAGTCTCCATCTGCACATTTAACGTGGTGTACGTGCAGAGCTCGGTTAACTAGGGGGTGGGGGAGCATGACCTCTTCTTTGTATTCATGACCATTTTATTTGCTAGGAGATGTTTATGTCCATATAATGTGTAGAAAGTCACTATATTTGCAATGAGAAACAAAATGTAAAACCACAGCTCTTGACAACTCTTAGAGCACTATTTCACAGCTTTCACTTAGCACAGATACCTTGCCATCTGCACTAAGCATTATAGTTTATACAAATTATTTTTAAATAGCGTGATTCCTGTACAGTGCGCACATTGGTATTCTATTCATCCCTTAATATCCCCATTACAGCATAAGCTCTGTGGGGGCAGAGACTCTGTCTTGCTTACCATTGTAGCCCTACTATACCTGGTACACAGTAGGTGCTTAATAAATATTTGTTAATTGAAAAACTCAATTTAGTGAGTAAATAATCTAGTGCAACAGGACAAACTACTCTCTCTACAGGAAACCCAACCACAACAGGATCAATGGAAAGAAAAGAATAAACATTAGGCCCCCCTCCCCAACTACAAATAAATAAAGCAAAGCAAAAAAAAAAAAGTAACAGTCCTCTTTATATATCATATAATTTAAGGATATTAAGAGTTGGTAGGTTAACGGTAAGCATCTATATTTTATTTTCTAAATGTTCATTGTTTTTATTTGTTTCTCCCTGAGAGCTTTATTTTTTGGACTGATGTTTTACAGGTAGCTTTACTGACATACAATTTTAAATGGCAACATATAAACAAACCACTTCAAATATACTTAGAGATAAATATGTCTGGGCATATCTGCTGACGCTGTTGACATTTTGTGCATTCTCTAAGTGTCATTTATTCCAGACCTATATTTACAGAAGATGCAGCTTGTTCTACAAAACAGAAAATAGAAAATACAACAACAAAAAGGCACCCCATTAAAAATTTTTTTAAAGAATCTTTATCCCTTCAGAGAATTCTACCTTTAAGTCTTGGGTAGGATATTTTATTTTACAGGTTTATATATATCTATATTGTTAGAACAAGAAGCACATTCTGGTAATCTTTTTCTTTGACAAGAGTGTGGATTGCATGAAGATAGTGTTCTTTTCAAAAGCAATTTAAAGAAGTCATCAAGAGTACTTGGCAGAGAACTTGATGAAATTGGGGGGAAAAATTGATGTCCAAGTTTTAAATATACAGAAAAATTCTGATTGACATTCTACATGATTCACATTGTGTGCAAGATGTTCTTAATAAATATTTACAGACTGTATCCCCACACCAATGTCATTCACTCACAGATGAGGGAAGAAATTGCCACCGTTTGGATTGCAAGGCAGTGTAATAAAAAGTTCTAGTCACTTCAAAGGGCTACTAATGCGCTTTCTAGAAAAGTATTCATGGAAAACTAGAAATTAAGTTTTGTGACTGGTCTCTCTCGGCTGCTGTCCGTCATCTGGTTGGTAATGCATTTGCGATTCTGTTTCAATTTGGAAAGGTCTTTGTCAAACACTTCTCCTGAGCGTAATGCTGAAATGAGGTCATCGAACTCTCTGCTTTCTTCGCTGTTCTCTTTTGCTTTTCTCATCTTACGTTCCCTTTCACGTTGCTCTTTGAGCTGAGCTTCCATGCGAGCTCGACGCTCTTCTTCTTCCTTCTTCCTTCTCATGCTTTCATTCTCTTGTTTGGCTTCTGACACAGCTTGAAGAAACTGATCAAAAATGCCAAAGAACTCATCTGGCTGTATTTTGCCAGCTTCTTCCCCAGAATGCTTCACTGCTTTAGTAAACAGGTCTTTGGCTTCTGCTAGAAGATCTTCAACATCAGAGAAGCTGAAGCTGGCTACTGTGATGAACTTGCTGACAACGAACACAAACTTATCTCCGGGCTGTGGGGGCTGAGACTTCTGATATTCCAGCTCTGTCTCTACTGCTTTCAAGTCACTTCTCAAGGTACTTATTTCTTTGTCCAGCTCAGTCATGTTTATTTTTGCGGCTTGAGGAATATCCTACAATTCTTCATTCAGATTAAGAACATTGGGGCATTTATTTTCCACAATAGTTATGAGATAGTGCAAAAGGGTAATGTTCTTGTCAATACTGGATTTTGTGTCAGCCATCTTATTTAGACTGGAGATCTTGAATCCATATGCATTTCCTCTTTGGCCTTTATTCATATAATTTCCAAATGCCAAAACCACCTCTAGCAACTACTTGAGGGAACTGCTCCTAAACACCTCTTCTGAGCGAGAACGAATTGCTTCCACTTTAGGTTTCACTTCTGCCACGCGCTCTGCAAACTTCTTTTTGAAGTATAGCGATTGCAATCTTTACTGATAATGATTAATTCGGCTCATCTCAAAAAGAAATCTATTAGACTTGGCCATCAGATCCAGCTCGTGTTTATGTTCTTCCAACAGGTCAATGTCACTTTTTTCAGGAACAAATTTCAAAACCTGTTCCAACATGTCCTTGGGCAGATCTTCTTGTTCATCCATTGTTAGAATTGCTCGTTTGATTTCATCATTGGATAATTTCAACCTTGAGAGAAGGATGTTGCAATTCTGAGCTCTCCAACCACCAATCACCGAAAGCTCTTTGACTTTAAGTTTGCAACTCAGTGTGTCATCAATGGCATCTGCTTCTTTCTGCTGTCTTTGGTAGGCAGAGAAAGTCCTTTCCAGGTCTTCAAGATCTAGAATTTTGAAGACTTTTGAATCATTAATTTGGTCCACACTGTTCCTTCCAGTTTGTTCTCAGGCAGCTTAGACCATTTGAAGGATTTCAGGGCATTTGTGGGTTGAGGAATGTTCTTCTTCTTGAGTGCCAGACTCACTGGAGCACCAGGAGGTGGCATAAGTCCCCCTAAGGGAGGAGGCCCTGGGGGAGGAGGAGGGCCCCCCGGGGGCAGGGAAGGTGGAGGAGAAGGGAGCATTCCACCTTGGAGAGGTGGGGGCGGTGGGGGAAGAAGAAGAGACCCAGGCGCAGAGGAAGGAAAGGGTTCCCCTGGGGCTCCAGGCGAAGGTCCACCTGGGATTGAAGCACAGATGCCCCTCCTGCTGAGCTCCTGGAGCTGCGCCATGAGGTCTGCCACCTGCTGCTTGACTTGCTTGTGCTCTGTGGTCTCCTTTTCAAGTTTCTCTTTCATTTTATTTGAGGTCTGCATCATCTCTTCTTTCTCTTGGGCCTTGGCATCACATTCTCGTTCTTTCTTTTCCAATTTCTGTTGTAGCTCATTGTGCTCTTTTCTCATTTTTTCTGCTTGTTCTTTCCACTGCTTAACTTCATTTTCATTAACCAACATTCGTACAACATTCTTAATATTAAAGTTCTCCAAAGGTGTGGAGTCAGGATCTTGCCCTTTGTCATTTTGGATAACTATTTGCTGTATGATTGATTCTATCTAGTAGTAGCCAGTACTGAACAGTGTTGTCACTCCTCTTGTAAGGCATCTGGATGCAGTGGTGCAGGATGGACATGAAGTGAGGGTATGCTTTGCTGTGCGTCAGCCGCTTCCTCATCAACTCAAACATCTGAGTTGCACTTTTGGTGTCTATGTGAACCAGTTCAAATCTTTTGGCAAATTCTAGTTCATCTCCATTTCGGAGCATTTCAAAAAAGTCTAAATGCCTATCTAATGTTGAATTTTCATGTTCCCTTAATTTATCTATCACAGGTTGAATTCCTAACATCAGAAATTCATAGCGAAGATGAAGTCTGAAGTCCAAACTCTCCATGCCTGCACCTCGGCTTAGCACTGCGCTGATGAAGGGCATGATGGCCGTCTTCAGGCTCACTTCATCTCGATACCGCCCTGTGCTTTTATCCAAGTCATTAATTAATGTCTGGTAACAGGTTCTTTCACTGGCGTACTTCTGGTAGTGCAGCATGGCCTCCAGAACCTTCTTGTGGCCCCCAGGAACCAGGCACACGGTGCCCAAGATTTCCACCACGGCCAACTTTGTCTTAATGTTCTCTGTGCTCAGACTCTGAGCAATTACATTAATACTCTCAGAATGAGCCAGGACATGAGCCCGACCTTGAGAGTTGTTCATTAGCGCCTTTATACATCCAATGAGAAAGCTATGTATTCGAGACTCTGAGGTCTCGTAGTCCATGGTCTTTAGAAAGTTGAGAATACATGACAGGCCATCCAAGTTGATGAATCTGGTTACAAACCTCATTGGTTTTGTCCTTAGTGCTGTCTTCAAACTCTCTGTAGTTTTACTTCTCTCTTCTTCTTCTTCCTTCTCTAAAGCCAGCAGAGATTTTCTAACAGCCGTGGAATTGAGCTGATCGATGTAGAATTCAGGCCAACTTGTAGCTCCCTTGTTTTCTTCCTGGTCCTTTTTCTTGCTACAATATATTTGCCATTTTTTTTCTCAGCTGGAAGTGCAAACATAGCTTCCCTGTGTTTATCTGTGAGGTCAAGTTCATCCACCAGTTCATGGAACATGACGTCTAGCTCCTCCACAGGGGGCATGGGCAATGCTGGTTCCATGGTCTGAAGCACAAAGTTGCTATCGTTTCACAGCTGATACGTGATTTCTGGGTGATCATTATTTTGGAAACAGCAGAAGATGAACGAAATACCCTGTCCACCTCTCTTCCTTGGGGCCATGGCTGAATCTGTTCTATTTCCTGATATGACTAAACTCTGAGCAGCCCCAGCATCCAGAACAAAATTTAAAATTGCTTTTTAGTGTCATGCTAATTGTTTGCTGCCCCTTCACCTCCCTCACAATGACCCACCCCCATTTGCTTTATAGAAATTACCCCCAAGTGTATAGATCATTTGGTCAACTGGGGTCAAGGAAGACTAGCTCTAAAACAGGACCCTCTGAATATGCCACATTACTGGGCCAAAGAAAAATCCCATTGATTCTATCCAGTGTAGTTTCTCTGATGACTCAAAAGGTATGAACTCTGAAAAAAGCTTTCTCTACATTCAGGACAATTTATAGGATCTCTCTCCTTGATAGATTTTCAGGTGACAAATCTGATTAGAAGTAAGAGAAACTGTCTCCACACTTGTGACAGATATAGAGCTTCTTTCCTATATGAATTCTCTGAAGTTTAAATTAGAGCTGGCTGAGGAATTATCCCCACAAAGGGGAAAACTGTATGGTTTCTTTCCTGTGTGGGTTTTCTGACAACTGGTCAAGTGCATACCCTGCCAGAAGCTTTCCCCATAAGCAAACATTCAGAGTTTTTTTCTTTACCTTGTGAAACAAAAAAAGGGGTAAAAATCTCTCTTACTCATGAGTTCCTCACAAATTTTAAGGTGTCAACTATGAAAGAAACTTTCCCCACCACCAGGCCACTTATGGGGTCTCTCGTGTGTTTCTCTGGTGCCTAAGTAGGGCAGACCTGTAAGTAATAATCTCCTCACACTCAGGGAACTTGTGCCTTTTACCTGTGTGTGTTCTGTGCTGCCCATGGCACTTGAAGTTGCAAGAGAAGTTTTCCACACATCTGTTACACTGATGGGACTTCTTGATCATGTATTAATAGGTGCACTGACAGTGAGTCATTTGGGTATTTTGAGTGAAGTATTTTCAACATTTGAGGCATTTATAGGCCTCTTCTCCCAGGTGTTTTCTGTTATAGAAAATGTAAGTTCCCACTGAAGACTTCATGATACTATACACACACACACACACACACACACACACACACACACACAGTCTTTCCATTGTATTTTCTCACCAAATTAGGCTCAAGTTGTAAGAGAAAATTTTGCCACACAAGGAATATAAATGGAATTTCTTTAGCTCCAGTTCCTTTGGTCTCCTCAGTTTTCCATGGCTTATGGCCCTTGCTAAATACTATTCTATTTGATTCTCTTAGGGTACTTGCCAATGCCCTTGTGACTTGTCATGCAGTTTTGCCTGCCTGAGACTCCAGGGACCCTGCCCTAGACTCCAGGGACCCTGCCCTCTGGCCTAGCCAGGAAACTTTTCTTGAGGGTGGTGGTTCTCAGGGAGAAAAGACCAAGGAGTGTTCTACCATTTCTCTAGTCTCCATTCCCTGGTATAGTGAGAGAAAGCAAATCCTTGTAGGTGAGTGGAGATCACCCTCAATCCATGGACATTTGTACATAGATCAGAAGCTTGAGTTAAAACAGGTTGTTCTCTAGGCATAATATCTCAGGCATCTAACAGTGGGAAAATTTCCTCCATTTCAAAGACCATTTCTGGAGATCTGGAAACACAGCCAAGTAATTATGTGCCCACAGGGGAGATCAGATCCAACACCAAAATGCCTTCTCAAATCACTGATACTGTCAATCATTTTGCCAGTGGAGCTTTCCCATGCACAAGAAACCCTCCCAGTTTCCTGTGAGCTTGAATGAGCTGGGACAGCAGAGAGCAGTTTTCCACAGCAGAACATGTAGGGTTGGATACAATGCTAGACGCCTTTTCAAGAGCTTGCAAGAAGGCAAGGTTGGAGGTGGGAGCAAGGTTGACACTCCAAGAATAAAGGTAATTGGGAAATAGGTGCAGGACTATGGGTGGAACAGACCCCCTGAGGTGTGGGGGCATTATGAAGGGTGAACAGTTCTCCAGAGAGGGAAGAACATTCTTCAAGAAACTCGAGCAGTCTTCTTCATCTTGTCAAGACTCTGTAGCCCAAACCACCAGGAACACAAGCTGAACTTGTTGAGTTGAATTTATTACTTGATGAATTTATTACTCAATGAAGAAAAGGAGACTGCACACACCATGAGGGAAACATGGGGCCCCTAAGGAAGAGAGTGTCAGGAAAGACTCATAGGATTTGGGCTTGAGCTGGGTGATTCGGGGGAGGGTTTAATGAAGCAGGGCTTGGCTCTGGATGGATGCCATCAGGAAGTGGAGGTCATTTTATGATGACATATGTTAGTAAATTTTATCGAGGAGGAGTGAAGAGAGTGAAGACTTAGAGTTTAAAGCTGTATTTCATACAGAGGAATAGTAACTCACATTAGCTAGGATGGCAGATGTTTGCTGACTTTTGTGGCTTGGGCAATGTTCTTGCTTTGTCTGTGTTCAGACCTGATTGTGGAGTGATCTTCTTGTTGGTTATTTGTGTGTGTGTTGTATAAACATCTTATTTTAGAGTAGATTTAAGTTTAGAGAAAAGTTGTAAAGAAAGTCCAGAGAGGTCCCTAATATATCACAGCCAGTTTCCCCCTATTCATGATGCATTAGTATGGTACATTTATCACAATTAATGAACCAATATTGATTAATACATTATTATTACCTGAAGTCCATACTTTATTCAGATTTCCTTCTTTATTACCTAATGTCTTTGTTCTGTACCAGGATCACGTCCAGGATGTCACATTATATTTCATAGACATGTCCTCTTGGCTGTGATAGTTTCTCAGACTTACCTCATTTCTGAGGACACTTGAAAGTTTTGGGGAGTGCTGGTCAGGTATTTTGTAGAATGTCCCTCCATTGGCATTTGCTGGTTGATTTTCTCATGATCAGAATGGGGTTATAGGGTTCTGAGAGGAAGATCAACAAAGTAAGTTGCCATTCTCATCTCACTGCATCAAGGAAGCATATGATCAACAGGAGGTCACAGTTCATCTTAACCTTGATCACCTGGCTCCGGTAGTGTTTATCACACTTCTCAACTGTAAAGTTGCTCTTTTCCCCCTACTCTTTGGAAGGAGGTTACCATGCACAGCACACACTTAAGGAGGGGACAGTTACTGTCTACCTTCCTTAGGGTAGAATATCTCCCAAAATTTTGAATTATTCTACACAGTTGATTTGTCTCTTCTCTCTATTTATTTGTATATCTGATCATTTTTTATATATAAGTATGGACTCATGGATATTTATTTTGTTAGTTTGGGTTACAATCCAATACTACTTCATTCATTCTGTTGCTCAAATTATTTCAGCTTTAGACATTGGGAGCTCCTTCAGTGTGTTCCTGTGCCCTTTGGCATACTCCCATCATTTTGTGTGTATGTTTGGGGCGGGGGTGTTTACTGGCACTACAAGGTGCTCTAGGCCCATCTTGTACAATCCCTGCCTCCTCCTCAGAATAAGTCATTTCTCCAAGGAACCCTGGTTCATTTTATTGGAGAATATTAGAAGCCAACATCGGGGCTCTAGGGCTGCTCATTGCTCCCAGAATATCATCACTTATAGGCTTTCTCAGCTGACAGAGTGAGGAATTATATCTGTGCACACGGAATCACATGTGATGGCCTGAATAGTGATCCCCCAGAGATATCTGCTTTGCAATCTCTATAACATGTGAGTCTGTTACTCTACATGGTAAAAGGGACTTTGAACATATGGTTAAGTTAAGAATATTCTCCCACTATCCCAGCGTCTGTGTGGGCCCTTCCCAAGCCAAGTGCAGCAATGCAGCCAGAGCCGCAGCTGGGATTCCAGCACCCCTCAGATGGCCGTGAGACTCGAGTCTCTAAAGAGTCAGCCACCTGGTCTCCTGATTAGCTTCTTAAAGAAATCTTTCCAGGAGCAGTGTGAGTAGGACAAGCCCTCCTTGGACTGGCAAAGCCACCTGCCAAGCACTACAGCCACCATGCCCAAGAGAAAGGCACAAAGGAGATGCGAAAGATGATAAAGCCAAGATGAGGGATGAACCACAGAGATCAGCACGGTTGTCTGCTAAACCTGCCCCTGCAAAACCAGAGCCCAGGCCTAAAAAGGCCCCTGCAAACAAGGGAGAGAAGCTGCCCAAAGGAAGAAAGGGAAAAGCAGGTGCTGGCAAGGATGGGAACAACCCTGCAAGAAACCAAGATGCCTCTACAGTCCAGTCCAAGAATGTGGAAGGCACTGGGGATGCCAAGTGAATGTACGTTTTTAATAGCTCTCTACTTCTAGTGATTCTAGTGTTTGAAATGCTATTATTTTAGTCAAGTTTTATAAAAATGTAGGATTTGGATTTTTTTAAAGTTATCTTGTTAGTGCACAGGGCACTTTGTTGTTTTTTGTGGAAAGGGCAAATACCACTAATAGAGTGCGTCTCAGAAACTGAATTGAAATGGGGGAAAATAGGACTTTCTGTGTTTGTTTTTGAAGATTGTTCTTGTTCCCAGGAGAAGTTCTCTGACATTCACGAGTTAGCCACTTTGGCACAGAAGCCTTACAGTGTAGGGAAGCTAAACTTCATGTCTTCTCCTTCCGTGATGCCATCAGCATAGACTTGTCCTTGCCACCCCTGAAATCAACTGTGTTAGGTAACAAAACTCAGGTTCTCTGGTGATGACATTCAGATGTCACTCAAAAGAGCCAACATTCCTATTTTTAGTTTGTGAATTCATCCTGTTGAGAACCCTGAAGGTTTTAGTTTGTTTCCTCCATGTCAGAGTTGGCCTGTGAAAAGCTTATATATGTCTCATTTGAAGTGTCCACCAGCTCTGAAAACTTTTCCTGTTCAAAGCAGCAACAAAAGACACTGTTGACTTTTACAGTGACTTTTGTGGGAGGGCAGTTTGGAAGTTATAAAATGTTATAGGTTGTCCCTTGTCCTGCAGGATGTAACTGTTTTTGAAAAGTATCTTATAAAGCTGACTACAGTTTGGTTTGGGGAGATCATTTCCTATCCAAAGTCATAAAGATGTTCTTGACTGCATTGTAAAAGTTTTGTAGTTTTGCTTTTCACATTTGTCTTGAGTCTGACCGGAACTGATTTTTATGAAAAGTGTAAGGTATAAGTTCAATTTAATATTTTTTCCATATGGATAAGTGATTGTCTCAGCAATATTTACTGAAAAGATCAACCTTTTCCCACTGATCTGTACCACTGGCTATTTCATAAATTAAGATTTTTTATGTGCGGGTCTGTTGATGGTTTCTATGCTGACTCACTTGTTAATTTGTCTAATCTTGTGGAACTACTATGCAGTCCTGATTACTACTTTAGAGAAAGATCTTGATAAAAATGAGATGCCTACACATTTTGTGATAATGTTGACCAATCTCACCTCTACATCCAACATTACCACTGTTTTTTTTTCCCCTTGGGAGTGTCTTGGTTATTCTTAGCCATTTGCTCTTCCATACAATTTTTAGGATTACACTGACAAGTTCTAAAACAAAGAAACCAAAAAACTTGTTGGAATTTTTATTGTATTTGTGTTAAATTTATAAATTAATTTGGTGAAGCATGTCATATTTACAATGTTGTCTTCCAGTCCATAAACATGGTATAGCTCTCCATTTAGGCTTTTTAAATATATTTTAATAAAGTTTTATAATTTTCACAAAAAAAGTGAAAAATCTTGGAATGGCCAGATTATCATGGATAATGATAGTGGGTCTAATGTAATCACAAGAGTCCTGTTATAGAAATGGGCCAGAAATGCACCTGTGTATTGCCCTAGAAATGGTCCCCAAGTTCTTAATTCTTCACAGCAGGATAGGACTATTAGCTCAAACACCACTGGTGCCAAACTCAAATTGTCATACATCCAGTAACTACAAATATAGTACAAAAAACATATTTGAAGACATTTAGAACCAGTTTACATACCCCACAGAACTGCCCCTAACATCTACCCACCATAGATAAGACAAGCTCTATAGCTATAAGAGACCCCAAACAACTGCTGCCTTTGAGAGCTCTCTGACCCAGAGACTGCTCACCTTGAATCTGACTGACATCACCTTGTCAAATAAGCTCCCTGTCCTGTTTCCCTGTCTTCCTCGGGAATTCCTATGCCCTTTTCCCCTTCTTGGTGGTGGCCCCATGCTTCTGTCCCTGGAAGTTCTCTTGCTAGGAGGGACTTCCCCTTTCATACATCCCCGTCCAAATACTGCCCAGATACAGCCTGTGTGCTACTGCCTTCCATGGTACTGTCTCCTGCTCGATCAGCCCCCAAATGCCTGAACTCAACACACATCCTTTTAAGAGCGAGGCAGGAGGATCTGAGTGAACAGTAGGAGATGCTACTATGGAAACAATAAGTTGGAGTGATGCCAGGAAGAGGTCAGGAACCAAGGCATGCAGGCTGGCTCTGGAGGCTGGGAACAGCAAGGAAATGAACAGTCCCCTGAAGCCTCCAGAAGGAATGTAGCCCAACCAAAAACTTGATCTTAGATTTCTACCTTCCAGAACTCCAAGAGAAAAAAAATGTTGTTTTAATTCACTAAATGTGTGGTGATTTGTTACAGCAGCAACAGGAAACTAATACACCTTATATACACACTTGTGTATAAATACTTCTACATCTGTCCATTTGTGTGGACATATAAGATAAACATGAGTTTATACTGGTGTGTCCAGCTCTACTCTATTAGTAAAAGGGTCATTGTAGCTGACCCTTCCTGCTTGACTAACTGTCCTCACCCACAGTGAGACACCTGGCTCCTGCCCCCGCCATCCATTAATTCTTGTGTTCAACCCAGTGTACACTAACGTGGTTTCAGAAATGTTAGTCTATACCCCCATGAGAATGCACCAGCCTCAGTACAGTGTTCTGTCTTCAGTCTTCCTCATGATTACTAATTATATTTTCCTTTCCACTTTCAAATTTTGAAATATGTTAATCAGAGAATTTGCTTCCGTAGTCCCTGGAAAGCTCAGTGGTATGCATACTGCCCCTTCCCATCCTTCCACTGGACACCTGTCCCCTTCCTCTGGCACAGCTCCCAGAAGCTTCTTTGGGCCCTCAAGCCCCACTCAAGCCACTGGCCTGCACCCATGTACCTGGTGGCTCCGCAGCTCCAATACTCCTCCCACTTCAACCACCATGGCCTTCCAGAAGCTTCTGCCCAGACACACCCACACATGCATAACTATATGCAGTGACACTGGAGAGAAAAGACGAAGTCTTGGAGGCTTGTATAGGAAGGGGAGAATATTGGGACAGGAAGTATCAATAATGGTTCAAGACAGGATGGGAGTCTGAGAGCAGAAAGGCCCGTATCCTGCCTGGAGCCCTGGGAGGGAGACCTGCTCTCAGTGCCACACACCAAGAGCAGGGTGCGAGAGGAGGTCAGAAGTGACAGCTTGGCATGTGGAAAGAGAGGTCCTGATGCAGTGGCACTACGTTGCTTGTGGCTTATGTGTAGCATGGACGAGTCCCAGCTGTAGACTCCAGAAAGGCTGCACAGTGGTGTTGAGAGAACTGGCCAACACGACGAGGCCTGGGCCAGGGGAGAGGAAGGCCCCGAGTGTGCAACTCTCCTCACTGGGAGACACAGCAGCAACCACAGACATCAGCATCAGATGCGGGCATGTGCCTGTGGCCAGACAGAACCACTTGTACTTCTCCACTTTCAAACTTTGAAATGTCTTAAACAGATAGAGAGTTAGGTGGGACCAGAGGCACAGGCGAGACGACAGCCAACATCCGAAGACCAAGGAGCGGAGAGGTCAAAGAGGACAGAACAACAGGTCTGTCCTGCCTGTGTAATCATGTTACGTGGCCTCCCTCTGCATCCTGATCCCTCCGTGGAGAGGATGAGGAGGACAAAGAGGAAGGTGAGGAGGAGGATGGGGAAGGAGAGAGGAAGATGGAGAGAACAAAGCAGGTGAGAATGGAGGCGAGGTGGAGGAGTGGAGCAGGGCTTCCTGGGGTTTCCAGCCCATGGACACTGCACATCCCCATCAGGGGATGCAGCGCAGTCCACAGCTCCCGAGGAACACGGGCCCGGGAGTACTTTACTACAGAACAGCGATCCGTATCGCAGCATCGCAGAGGTCTGGTAATTCCTGACGCAGTTGGGGAAATAGGGTTCTGTAACGTAAGGTGGTGCAACAGGGCGTCTGGGCCTAGGCGCTGAGGGGAAGTGGCGAGATCTCTGAAGGATGGACAGCGGGACCCCAAACGTACATTTCCTTCTCCTGGAGTTTGCTGTGACGGCCCCTGGGCTGGCCATGATCTGAATCTCCTTCAGGCTTTTCTGTCTGAGGACAGTGACCCACCTAAGTATGGCCCCTCCCCATGCTCCCTTGGCCTGTCTGGCTGCAAACAGGGATCCTGCCTGGTCTAAACCAACTCTTTTGGAGTTAATCCAGAGAGAGGAAAAAACCAGGGGAACAGGTATTGCAGATCCCATCTGATCTGCGACAGGGATCTGCGGGGGAGAATGGGGGGCAGGCTGCGAGGAGATCCGCTACTTCCCCCCGTGTAAAACCAGGTCCCTTAGGTAATTGTCATCACAGAGGATAAGTAATTAATAGGAAATAGAGAGAATAATAGAAATAAAAGAATACACAGAGACTAAGTTATAGTTTTACAGATTTATATAAAGAAGTTAAGATAAAGCAGGGTACTCAGGAGTCTGCACTACTCTCCCCCGGTAATGCAGCATTAACGTTACATTCACATAGGCTTTTATAATCACAGATATCAATTACCAGTTGCCATAATAGCAGATTTACATACCAGGTAATGCAGTTGCTATGGGTAACAGGTAGTTTTGGTTAGGGTTAAGGGTCTTTTCAAAGGACTTCTAATAATTTCTAATTTATGTAGGTGAACAAACTGTTACAGAGTCTTTCAAGGACTAACTTCTAAGTTCTAAGAGATAGTTATCAATTAACAGAGTGTTAGGGACCGACCTTCCACAGCCCCACCGGACAGAAAAGCGGAGACATCGAGGATGCAATCACACAAGAGGAGGTTTATTTTCTGACTAGCCAGGGTCCAAGCCCCAGAGCACCAACGCAGTGGCCACTCTCACAGGCAAGGACCCCGACCAGAACAACGGCATGCCTTTTATCCCCATGGTGCACAAGCTGCGCACAAGCTGACTACGCATGGATCATGCGTTGACCTTTAAAATGACTGGTTGCCCACTATTGCCTTTTGAAATAATTGGCGGGTTGGTTGCCCTCTATTGCCTGATGGGCCAGTCGCCCGTGCTTCAATGACCTCATCCCATAATTCCCCATACAGCGGCGTAGCAAGCAAGGAATGACCAGAAGGAAAAGTTTGCGGTTAGCTCATTGCCCCACCCAAGTAAATTCCCGACAATTGGAAAAACTCCTCTGCCCTTCCTCTGTCCTACAAATTCCTCTGCCCTATAAGAGGAATAACAAAGAGGTATAGTGGCTCTATATTTCTTTTATCTTTGATCTAGTTATTGTGGACTTAAGGCAGACAGTCAGGAGAGAGCAGGAAGCCCATCTCTACAAAACAAATTGTTCATAACCACAGGGGTGTGTCTCTTGCCTAGGGCACTCATTGTCTCTGCCTCCCATCCTGTGAGCCAGATATTTACCTGTCTTGTCTTTCAAGAACAAGAAGATCTCACAGACCTGAGATAATCGGGAAGCCTCCTGGAAGACATCCGTACTGGAGCTTTGAGAGCCCTCCCAAGGGGAGGCAGCCCTTGGTAGGCGAACTAATGAGTTCACATATTCATTCAGGGCAAAACCCTGCAAACTGCTGTTTCTGTCTTTAATATAACAATATTGGGCAATGCAATGAAATAATGATCCCATGAGCCACATTTCATGAATTCCTCAATCATCTTTGCCCAACAGGGATCTATTGGTAGAATCCCAACACCCCAACACCAGCTTGAGCAGGCCATCTGTGGCCACCAGTGGCTCTGTCAGTGCTGAAATGAAGTCACCACCCAGAACCCATTTCCAAGAGCTCCTAGGAGAAAGGCACCTGCTGTGGGGACAGTATGCTGAGTGTGGGCCAAGGTGAGCCTGGGAGGGTGGGAGCAACCAACTGGGCGACAGAGTCCTTACACACACAGGGCAATAGGAGGGCTGTAAATAAAGTTCCAGCCACTGGCGGACACCAGGAGAGGAGCCTCTGTGAATTGCACATGCTGAAGACCCCACAGGCAGGAGGCGAGACACTGCTGATTGGGCCCCTCTGGACGGAATGGCAACAGTTGAGTCACTGACACGTGCAGCCCAAGATCTCTAGAAAGCCCGGGAAGAGACCCATGCCCAGCCACCGGCAAGGCACAGCTACAGGCAGCACAGACCACAGAAATCTTACCCTCTTCTCCCTGGAGGAAGATTTTGATGTCTACAAAGCACATGTTCCGGTTCGCGCCGGGCGCCCGCGCCTCAGGTGTCCGCGAGCCGCGGCGGGGCCGGCCGGGCTGCCCGCATCACTTGGCGCCCGGCGCGGCGAGCGCTGCCCCGGCCCCCGCGCGGCCCTCCCCACAAAGGGCCGCGGAGCTGCGTGGCCGCCGGCCGCGGCTCGCCTCCGCGGGCGCGGAAATTTGTTGTACTTCTTGGGGCTTTGTTTGTTTGTTTTTCCTCTGTTTCCTTTTTTTTTTTTTTTCGTTATTTTGGACAAAATGTCGGTCCGCGATGTAAAAATTGAGCGAGGAACCTTGGTGGCATTGGGAGCTTTGCAGAAGTTTTCCAAGAGACAACTTCAGCAAGATGTCAAGTGATAGGCAAAGGTCCGATGATGAGAGCCCCAGCACCAGCAGTGGCAGTTCAGATGCGGACCAGCGAGACCCAGCCGCTCCAGAGCCTGAAGAACAAGAAGAAAGAAAACCTTCTGCCACCCAACAGAAGAAAAACACCAAACTCTCTAGCAAAACCACTGCTAAGTTATCCACTAGTGCTAAAAGAATTCAGAAGGAGCTAGCTGAAATAACTCTTGATCCTCCTCCTAACTGCAGTGCTGGGCCTAAAGGAGATAACATATATGAATGGAGATCAAATATACTTGGCCCACCAGGTTCTGTATATGAAGGTGGTGTGTTTTTTCTGGATATCACATTTTCATCAGATTATCCATTTAAGCCACCAAAGGTCACTTTCCGTACCAGAATCTATCACTGCAACATCAACAGTCAGGGAGTCATCTGTCTGGACATCCTTAAAGACAACTGGAGTCCTGCTTTGACTATTTCAAAGGTTTTGCTGTCTATTTGTTCCCTTTTGACAGACTGCAACCCTGCGGATCCTCTGGTTGGAAGCATAGCCACTCAGTATTTGACCAACAGAGCAGAACATGACAGGATAGCCAGACAGTGGACCAAGAGATACGCAACATAATTCACATAATTTGTATGCAGTGTGAAGGAGCAGAAGGCATCTTCTCACTGTGCTGCAAATCTTTATAGCCTTTACAATACGGACTTCTGTGTATATGTTATACTGATTCTACTCTCTGCTTTTATCCTTTGGAGACTGGGAGACTCCCAAAAAAGGTAAATGCTATCAAGAGTAGAACTTTGTAGCTGTAGATTAGTTATGTTTAAAACGCCTACTTGCAAGTCTTGCTTCTTTGGGATATCAAAATGTATTTTGTGATGTACTAAGGATACTGGTCCTGAAGTCTACCAAATATTATAGTGCATTTTAGCCTAATTCATTATCTGTATGAAGTTATAAAAGTAGCCGTAGATGACTAGGAATTATGTCATTTGTATTAAGCCCAGATCTATTTCTGAGTATGTGGTTCATGCTGTTGTGAAAAATGTTTTACCTTTTACCTTTGTCAGTTTGTAATGAGAGGATTTCCTTTTACCCTTTGTAGCTCAGAGAGCACCTGATGTATCATCTCAACACAATAAACATGCTCCCGAAGGCATAGTTTCCTGTCGTAATATTTTAAGTCAGTCTTGTTAGAAGGTGTGTCTGAGATGATTGTTGATGAAATAAAAATGTGGATATGAAGATTGACTACTAAGGACTAGTACAATAAACCAATTATTAAATTGAAAACATTTAAAGTCTTATTAAATGTGTAAAGTTTTTTCCTTTAAGTCTTGAAGTAAGACAATACAATGAGCTTAAATGTGCAAAACTGGATTTTAAACCATTGGTCTCAAACACACATAAAGCTTTACTTTGATAATGTGATGTTTGAGCCAAGAAAAATATAAAATTTTGGCTCACTCAGGAGTCTGATAATGTCTTATGGAACCATCAATTTTGTTTCCAAATTGATGATTTCTGCCCAAGATTAGGCAATATTATTAAACAATAACATTGATCTGATAGCTAATCTATGGTGCATTTTTTACTTCTAATCCTGGTCTTGAATTTTCATGGTATGCTTTACCATTCTTATTATGACACTTGGCCAGCCAATATAGCCAGAGGCAGAGTTAAACACAGAAACTCTTGTCTGCCCTGAAGGTAGAATAGAGCTATATATTATTAGTGTGCAGATGTGGAATTATTTGTCAATTGAAAAAATGCCAAATCATAAGGTTTTTGTAGGTTAAATTCCTTCTTTCTAGTTATTATTACATTTCTTATGGGAGTTAGAATTACTTTGCAATATTCAGATTTGATAAACAGTATAATTATGCTATTTTTCTCCTATCACTAGCATAATTATCCCTGGTCATATAACCAAGGTTTTGGTACATGGGCCAAGTGTCTTCTCCAGTCCTAAATATGGAAATGGAATGTCATCTTAAAATTTATAGAGTGGAACTATTAGCATAAAAATGTACTGCTTCAAGATAATAAAGTAAAAAATGTACAGTGGCATATATTGTCACTAAGAATAGTGGGCTTCTACTCGAGTATTTGTCAATAGTAGTCTTAAATCAGAATAAAAATATAATTACACTTAAAAAAAAAAAAGCACATGTTCCTTGAGCAGCTGAAAATTTATATGAAAATTCTCTGGAACGGGGTTCCTGGGACCACTTTCCAGTTAAAAATGCTAATTGATATAGTGTTTACCAATGTTTACAACATTCTCAGCTGTAGGAAGAAAATGTAGCTCCAGTTCTTTGAAACTTTTGCTATTGAGGTACTTAAGGAACAGGCAACAATAGAAAGATTCTGACAGTGACTTAGGTATTTTGCTTCTGATCCTACGGAGTAAGGTCTCACTTCACATCTCCAAGGCTGCTGCCAATTGCCCTTGACTCTCTGCGGCAGGGGGTTTCACTTTGTCACCCCTGAGCATGCTGGGCATAAGGCAAGGCCGTCTGAAAGTGACAAAGATTTGTATCATCTCTGAAAGAAGTCCTGCAACAATAATGGTTGGGAATTTGGTGGGTAAATATGCCCAGATTCCTCATTCCACACGTGGGATGGACCTGAGGCGTGTGTTATACACGCTCCCACAGGGCCTCCTGCGAATTCGCTCCAATTGCCCACAGTGCTACCTTGCAGCTCACCTCTCCAATTAGTGGGCTGTGTTCTTCCTAAGGCTCACTTCCCCTCACCCCTGTCAGTACTACCTGGGATTGCCTCTCAACTAAGCTACTTGGACTCACAGGTTAATCTCAGGGTCTGCTTCCCAGGAACACACACTTGGATGGCTAGTGTATTCATTCGCCTTCACAGCCAAAGTCCTGGCTGGAAGGGGAATTCTGTGTGCAAAGTTATTTTGCAGCAACACTTGAAAAACATGCTGTTCACCACACTTTTGTCCTTGGCATTTCTGCTTGTCTCATTAGCTCTCATTCTCTTGCTCTTCATTGGTGATGTGCATCAGGAATACAGAAATGTATGGGGAACAGGAGAAGGACTGCCTGTCTACTCAGCTCCTGCCTACAGAAACAAAACATTAAACTTGACTACTCCCTTTGTCCCTCAAGCACTTCTCTAAATTTGAGATCTGTCATTGGCATGCCTGGGTAATTGTGGTGTAGAACAACCAGAGGACAAAATCAAATCAGTTTGTTCTGTAAACATCCAATGTCCAAGCCACATCCATTCTGCTGGGTTCCTTCTTCTCTGGTTCCCCAGTCCTACAACTTTTGTGATCACTGTCAGATAATAAAATATCTTTAGCGACCATGGTACTCCACCCAATCAGTGTTCAGAAATTTTTCTGTCCTGTCCAATATGATAATCTCCAGTCTAGTGTTTTAATGTCAAAGCATCTCACTTCTCACAGATCAGGCTTGGCAAGGGCAGTAGGAAAGGGCAGTGAGGTGAGGTAAGATTCTTCCACAAGCACTCAGACAGTACCTGCACCCCCCCCTTAACCCCAACATCTGCTGAACATGGGGAGGGACACAGGGTCAGGGTGAGGAAATGGCTCCCTACCTGGATGGAGGTTAGCAGCTGTTTAGTCCTGACTTTTACTTCCTCGCCTGGGGCTGCCACCACTGTTTGTGGAACTCATCACTGGGCCTCGAGCCCCTGCATTCCCTGACATTTGGCCTCCATGCAGATCTCCTGAGAGAACGCCTCGAGCTCCCTGCCACTCCCATTTTAAATTTGTTTGTGATTCCCACTCCTTTCTTGTGCCAACCCCAGACTTAAGGAGGCACCAACCAAGATCTGCCAGTGGCCTCCTTGAAGCCTCATCCTCCTGTGCTTTGGGGGTGTCGGGCACTTCCACTTGCACACTCAGCAGACCTTCCAACTTCTGTAAACAGGCCCCGTGACCCCAACACCCCCAGGCTCTGCAGGGTTAGGGAACACCCTCTCAAGGGTGGGCAGCCAGAGTTCATGCGCTTCTGGCCTTTGGGTAGCATGGAGATGGGACAGAGCTAAAGAAGCCACAAGAAAAACACCACAGCTAACAGAAAGAAGTGAAACAGAGCGTGCATTTTAATGGTGCCGTCAGGGGAAGGATTTGTTGATCCACACCATTTTCCTGGATTTCTCATAATCCACAGGGGACAGATGTGGGCAAACTGCATGGTGTTTGGGCAAAGGCCAGCTCCACCGTGGTGCTGCCTGCGTCAGCGTCCACAGCCAGTCCATCAGGTCAGCTTCGTGGCTGTGCCTCCCCAGCTGCCTACCGAGCAGCATGCCCAGCACCGTTTGATTGGCCAGGTGGGGCTTGAAGTACTCATCTGCCTTCCTCCTGATGCTCGCCGTGGATGTGCGGGGACCGGACTTAGAGTGTCCTCTCGGCATGACTGCGTGACTCCCGGGTGGCTTCAGAAAGACAGAACAGCAGAGACAGCCTGTGAGACTCGATGGAGTCAGCATCACCTGACCGAGCAACACCAAGCAGCCCAAGAAGCCCCTCCACACTTGGACCGACCAAACACTCACAGTCACACACGTACACACTCACACGCGTACACACTCACACGCAGTCATGAGAGTCTGCTGTGAGCAATATCTGATTCGAATGTCAGCGTCACCATATCTTTGGTTCCCACACATAAGGGAGTATATTCCTAGAGTGTCTCCTGGTCCCCTGACATGGTGATCCATTCCTGTGTCAGTGGCTGGTCCTGTGCGGTGAGTTTTGGTGTCCTCTGTGGCAAGCTCCCCCTCTCAGGTAAGCTGTCACAGGGGATCCTCAATATAATTCTCTCTGGCCTTCCAGTTCCACACACACTCAAAATTGTGTTCTGATTTATACTGAAATAGCACAGAATTTATTGATTGATTTAGAGGAAAATGGATACCATTTCAAAAACTGATCTTCTGTTCCACAAAGAATTAGTACTTTTAGTATGATTTCAGTTTCGAAACTAGAAGCTAATATAAAGGTGATTGTGCACTTCCTTATATTTGAATTCATTATATTTGTAGGTGTTTCAGAATATTGGTGACCAATGTGAATGGGACATTTATTTGTATTATGTAACCTGGTCAGTAGAAGGATATACAATTTTTATACATTTAACTTATTTCAACCAACCTTTCCTGACCTATTTCCTATGTGATCAGCTTGGGTTTCCAGGAAGGCAATCCCTGAAAAGAAAGACAATTTTCCACACTCTTTTGTCAATAAAATACACCAATATGTTCCTGCCCCCCCCCCCCCCCGCAATTTGTTTAGGACACTGGACATGGCCTCAGTGTCTTAACCCGGCTCCATGTGGGGTAGGAGGAAACCTGGATGACTGACCCTCCCCTGTCACTGCAGAAAGGCAGAGTGAGACCTCGGCCCCCGTTACGGGCAGCCGTGCCTCAATTCTGACTGGTGTCACGCGAGACTGAGTGAGGCAGCCAGTGTGGGGAAGCCACATCTCCTCATATAATGACCCTGTCAGTTCCTCAGGAGAACAGCACTACAAAGAATACAGAGCCGTGTCCCCACCATTACATGTCTGAAAGCCTGGAAAACTTCATGTCCTACCCCTACACAATGCCGACGTGGGCCACCTTGAATGTTAACAACTTAGTTGTATAGCTCAGAGACTGGGACCGTAGCATGACTACTCACACCCCAAATCTCTGCAAATGAACACCCCATTTACATGAATCGCAGATTATAAAAGTATTAATTGCAGAGTCATGACCAAGGCTCCATGCAGAGATTAAGAAGTCAGTAGAAAATTCTAGCTGGGACTAAGCTCCTGATTGGAACTTGAGGCCAAAATTGCTGAGCATTGGCCAAGGCACCTGTTGGGATGGGATGGGTACTGTGAGCTCCTCACACAGGGGAAATGTTAATGAAGGGGTTTGGCACAAGTCAGGGAGAAGCTCTGAGGCCAAGATACCTGAGTGTTCTTCCCAGAAGTGGCTGTGGGGTTGGTGCCCATGGGTGGGTAACAGCTGTTGCTCCTCCCAGCAATGCCCACTCACCGTCTTCAGGCCTGAACCGCAAGTAACCAAGGTGATATGACCAGTATTTGCAACTGGCAAGTGACTGTGTGTGATCCCAAGGTTCCAAGGGCAATTGTGAGTCACCGTTGTCACCATGACTCCTCTGGCTGCTAACCAATCAGGCCCTGGGACTCGGGACAAGAGAGCAAGGTGAGGAGAGGAGTTATTCTTCTCACTGCTCACCCTCTGGTCCAGATTTCTCTTTGGTAGAGACCTCAGCGCTCTAAGAGGTACAATATCCTGACATACCAAGGTAATATAGCATGTTTTTCTGCCATTACCTAACTAATCTACCTGATAAACTCCCGCCCTTTTAGACAATTGGGGGATATGTGACTGTCAATTGTTTGAACTAATACAGAGATGCTCTTCAGAGAGGTGGGTAACAGCATAGGCCTGCAGGGGCAGGGAGCCTTGACCTGATTCTGATTCCCTCTTCCTGTGTCAGCGTGCAGTTCTGCGAACTCAGGACAGATCTGGCCTTGGCACAGCTTCCTGCACTGTCCTGATGTCTCCATGGCGCCCATGGCTTTGACCATTGCACCTTCAGACCTTAAACAGATTAGTCAGACCCCAGTTCCTGATGTCAGATCCCTTCCTTCTTGAAATGCTTGTCATGGTCTCCCCTAACTCAGTTCTAGGCAGACGCAGGGAGCAAGGCACACGAGGTCCTGCCTGTACCAAATTTCTAATGGAGGGGAATACGGCCCAGGGAACAGGCAGTTACCGAACAGTGTGAGGGGTCCATCACTCAGTTTGTTAGTTAGTCAATCAGTCAATAAATTTAGCGAGTATCTACACATTCAGCAATTGAAACAGGTATTGTGCCAGTGAAACAGAATCAAGATTATAGACCCAGACCCATGTGTATGACTTACTGCTGGTAGCAAGTGTGTCTGTGTGTCTGTGTCTCTCTGTGTGTGTGTGTGTGTGTGTGAGTCAAAGGGTGGCATAGGCAGTGAGGATTACACCCCTGTGTCCACTTATCATCTGGATTTCATCATCATGTTTTTCAGGATTTTTGGTTGTGCTGTCTTCCTGAGGTTGTGTGGAGTCGACCAGTCATGGAGCAAGAACCTTCTAAAGTCACTCCCAAGGAACCTGCTCTGAGCATCAAGAAGTCAGGCAAATCCTCCACACGCAGCCAGGTCTCCAAAAACGTGCTGTACTTTCTCATCAGTCGACAACTGGGGAGGCCCAGACATGACGTGGACCTGGCACAGTGGGTGTGGATGCTCTCATAAGCGACACCAGGGTGGAGTTGGCATTTACTAAGGGGTCCTGAGACTTTGATGCTTATTCCTGCCCAGGATTTTGATAATAAATTAAATTAGAACAAACCCCTCCTCCCATATTTCAGCCATTAAAATAGAATCTGTAATTGCACTCCTTTCTGTCTGATGTGTGTTTGTGACATGGCCTTCTTGGGTTACTCTGGCAGGTACTCTGCTCACCCCACCATTCCGTGCAGGGGCTCTCAGACTGGGGCGATGGTGAGATCATGCAGCACATCACATCTCCTCCACCATTAATCTGAAAAACGCCTAAAAGTGATAGTTATGTTGTACTTGGCCTTCCGAGAACCAAAGGCTCTTCTCCCTTCCCATGATGGAGAGTCATGCATTGTGTTTCCTCTAAAAGCTGACCGTTCATCCTAGTGAAAAGTCCTAGTTTAAGAACCGACCCTGAGCTGGGTTGAGGTTTAGGATATCTTTTAACATTGAAGATGTCAGGTACGGGGCTCCTTCCTTTTTAGGTACTTTCTGTCCTCATGGTGTGGGGGTCCAGAACTTGAGCTATATCCTGTAGGACAGCCCTCCAACCTTGCATGCTTCAGTCTCCACATCGTGCTACAACTGAGTTTCCAACAGGCCACCCAAGCACTGTGTGAGGGCAGATGTTCCTGGGTGAAGTTAAGGCTTGGAGGTTACACAGACCCGAGCTCATATTCAAACCTTGATTGCCATAAAGAGTTCTTGGCCAAAACTGATGTTTTGAGAAAAGCATGGTGTTGGAGAAGTTGTTCATAATTCCAAGAAATGTGGCTCTTGTAGCACAAGTAATAAGGAGGAATATAAATCAGATCTTCAACATATGGCCACTGTTCTGAAAAATTTAAGAAGCCATCCGTGATGAATTCATGCTTGACACATAATGAGTGCATGGATGGGCTTAAGGAGGTATTAAAATAGTGCCTCTGGTTTGCAGAATTCCAGAAATGCTTCTCCAGGTAGATGAGTTGAAGGGACCCAGTGCCCTTCCTTCCTAGTCTCCTGAACCACCAGCGACTTCCCTTAACCTCACTCAAAGCCAGTGACCCTGGACAGAAGAGTGCTGGAAGTATTGACCTCAGCATCCCTGCACAAAGGACAAAGTGGGAGTCACAGCATGTTCTCATCACCTGCCATTCACCCCATTGGTGAAGGAGGGATCCCCCACCCCAAATGACATAAGAGGGCTGAGCACGTATCACCCAGCAGCGGGCAGATGGGATGGGCGGCAGCTCATTACTCACATGGAGTGAGTGGCGGTCTGGGGAAGAGGGCAGGGCAGGACATGCAAGGCCACAGGGGGCAGTGCTCAGGAGCAAAGGGAAGCAGCAAGGGCTGTGGGAGGGAGGCTTTTTACTGACCAGAGGGTGAAGTTCCTGCTCCCTTGTTCCCATGCTGGGATGTGACTGGTGTGCTTGGGTGGGTTGGTGCAGGCAGAGGCCTGAAGCCTCTTTGCTTGAGGACCAGGGATCGTGCAGCTGTTGCAGCCCTGTGGGAACTAGCTGGGTGGGGAGACTTTCCCCATGGGCAGGGCACATGTCTGGTGACAGCATGGGAGTTCATGGCCAGGCCTCTGAGGCCCTGTGAGTCTCAGAGCCATCAAGGCCACACATGGAATTTCAGGCCAGCAGCAGATGGAATGGCTGAGGAGAGTATAGAGCAGCAAGCCACCAAAGAATTATACCGCCATAGCCTCCTGGAAAATAAAAAGTTTTTAAGATACACACACACACACACACACACACACACACACACATATTGTGAAGAAAGCTGAGACTTGAAGGGTGCACTCAGCAACTGACCGAAATACAGGAGTTGTAACTGGATCCATAAGCAACAAAATGTTTTTCAATAATATTTTTAGTTCCCTCATATTTGAAATGAGTTTTCAATGTCCACATTATGGCTCAGGCTGGCAGCTCTAAGTGACCTTGACAGTGAGATTTATCTGAGCCCAGGTAGTTTAGCATCTACAGTCTCAAAATGGGCAGAAAACAGACAAAGAACTCTCAGTAAGATTTGCTGACCTCCTGAAAGCAGAGAATAGAATATTGGTTGCCAGGGGCTGGCGAGAGGAGAGTGTTAGGAAGATGGAGATCAAGGGATACAAAAATTCAGTTAGACAGGAGGAAAAAGTTCAAGAGATCGATTGTTCAGCATGTTGCCTACAGTTAATAACAACCTACTGTACTCTTGAAAATTGCTAGGGGAGTAGACTTGAAGTATTTTCACCACAAAAAAACACAAGTATGTGAGGTAATACAATGTTAATTAGCTTGAATGAGCCATTTCACACTGTCTGTGTGTTTCAAAACACACAGACTTGTAACTTTCTGTTACACTGATGCATTGGTTTTTGCCTTTCTTTCCCAGGAGAAGCAAAACGTCCTAGGAAGCCTCACACCACCTGTTTGTCGGAGAAGACAACCTCAAAATACTCCACCACATACCAAGCCCAGAGACCCACTGAGCCTGTGCGAAAGGCTGAAAGAACGACCCATGTTAACCCCTAGCTTATTGTAATACTAAAATCCTCTCCCTAGCAGGGACTTATCCACCATTTTCTGATCATGGGATGTATGTACTAGCATGATTTCTCTTGTGCTTGCATGCCCTGCACTCCACCCCAAACATACAATGATGTTTGTACCCCTCATGCATTATTCATTTCAACTGCAGAAACCCCCCCTGACCCTGTTGGGGTCAGAAAGGTAGATTTGAGGCCATTCATCACCTGCCCCTCCCAGTTGACACATCCACTGAAATGAATCCTTTTCTCCTTAACAATTCTCCCTGTCTCAGGAACTGGCTTTGTGTGCAGCAGGCAACATTGAACCCCGCCCCCCTTGTGGGTTTGTTCACAGAGTCAGGAAGAGGGAGAGGTGGGTATAGACTATAAGACACAGTGAGAAATAGCTTGATGTTTTGATGAATCAATTTGTTAATTGACCAATAAATATGTATATTTTTATCATGTACAACATGATATTTTGAAACACACAGACGGTGTGAAATGGCTCATTCAAGCTAATTAACATTGTATTACCTCACATACTTGTGTTTTTTGTGGTGAAAATACTTCAAATCTACTCCCCTAGCAATTTTCAAGAGTATAGTAGGTTGTTATTAACTGTAGTCAACATGCTGAACAATCGATCTCTTGAACTTTTTCCTCCTAACTGAATTTTTGTAGCCCTTGATCTCCATCTTCCTAACACTCTCCTCTCACCAGCCCCTGGCAACCAATATTCTATTCTCTGCTTTCAGGAGGTCAATCTCTTTAGATTTCACATGTAAGTGAGATCGTATGGTATTTGCCTTTCAGTGACTTCCAAGTCCATCTAGGACATGGTTCAATTTTTTTTTTTTTGGTTGTTTGGTGTATCTACAATGCAAGGAATTTTATATCATCTTGATACTAGTTCTGTCATCACTCTTGCTCTCACTATTTCCCCTACAGACATCTGCTTGCCATTTGCCTCTTCGTTCTCAGATGCATGGCCTGTCGCATTGGCTGGGGATGAGCTAATATCTGTGGGATTGCCCACAGGTGGAGGCAGTTTACAACTTCTGCAGAATTGTTTTCACACTCAAAATCCACCATTAACCGTATTAGCCAACTTTCGTCTTCCAGTTCTAAATATCTCTTTTTTTCTGTACTAAACCATAAAAGCTGGGTTACGGAGTGTTTTTACATAATGCTGAAAAATATTATTTCTGACAACCAGTAAGAAAATTTGGACAACTTAAAAAAATCTAATGTATTGCAGTTCTGAGGTTAAGATCAGATACGATGTGGTTAGGAGATGAATTTCTAAGTCTAGTTAATTTTGACTTACATGGTCACATGGTACTATTGGCTGTCATATTGGACAGCACAGTTCTAGAGGGCCTGCAGATGGGTGTGGACATTTTGTAAACCTTCTGGAAATTGCATTCCATATTGGATGTGTATCTGTATTTTTCTAGGTAGTGAGTCTGAGACAACATAGGGACAAGTCTCAGGCCCCTGAGCCTAACCATGAAAGTGAACTTAACTAGGTCTAATTAACTACAAAGAGCTAAAACAAATCGTTTCCTAAACTGTGGAATTTAACCCATAATCATGTAAGGGCAGCGTTAAACTCTCTGTCCCGTGGGTCATGATTTTCAAGACCAGTAAAGCAAGACACTGACACAAGCTGATAAGTTACCCCTCTATAAAGAAACCAGACCTATCCAGACCTAGCTGCCTCAAGTCAGAATAGACACCCATACTGACATTATCTTAACTTTGTAATTTCATTTTAATGCCAAAATCATGCTCATATTAGAGGTTTAACATGATAATGAGACATACAATGCATGAAGAAGCATGTAATATAACTAAACAGCACAAAAAAAGTCCACCTCTACGTGCGCATACATCACCCCTTTCCCACCTAACCCCCTTTAAACTGTCCCTGAACCCCAATCACAAAGCCATCCAGAAATTCTTCCTCCTATGCTGATTGCCTTGTGCTAGAGCATAAGTCCCAATAAAGCCTTGTCTGGGAAAACTTGCTTGGCCTCTTGTCAATTTCCATTGCATAGATAGCCTAAGAACCCATGATTGGTAACATATTTTGTGGCATCCCAGAAGGAACCACGGGATTAGGGGAACATTTCCCTTCCCCTTATGGCTGGAGGGTCAGCTGGACCTCCAGATTGGGTCCGCTGGTGCCTGATAATCAGCCACCTGAACCTTTAATTCAGCATCACCATGACTGGTAAGTCTTCCTCTGATCTCCTGGGGCTCCTCACCTCCTCCCAGAGAGTGTTTCCCTCCCCTCCCTCGCCTCCCTTCCTCTCCCCTGCCCTCCTCTCCCCTCCCCTCCCCTCCCCTCCCCTCCCCTCCCCTTCCCTTCCTTCTGGTGCCCCTTTTCTTTTCCTCACTTTCTCTTAGTTTTTCCTCTTTGAGTTGCCTTAATAAACATCAGTGAGGGATGGATTAAAATGGCCCACTCCTCATTTTTCTTATTTGAGTTGCCTTAAAAGACATCCATGAGGGATGCATTGACACAGCCAACTCCTGGTTTTTCTGGTTTCAATCACTTTAATAGCCATCCGTGTGGGACAGATTGAAATGACTGACCCCCTGAGATTGATCAACCTGGCAGGCGGTGGGAAGGGTTACACCTCTCTCCTGGCCTCTGGTAGAGGAACTCTTTCTGGCACCCTGGCTCTTGATTCTGTGACTTTTTAAAAACCCCTTATTACTTTACTTTCCTTTGTCACACTTTGTAAGGAAGAGAGGCCTGTGACCAATTTTTATTGCTTGTCTGTCCAAGCTTATAGTCCTGTTGATTCTCTATGTTGTTTTTGTGAAGAAAGGATCAACAGAGGTGAGTCCAATCTTGGCCTCATCCATTTTCTCTTTTTGTACATAAAGAAAAATTTAGAGTTCAAATGGTCAATCTGCCACTATAGAGTTTAAGTGTAGAGTCTGTTAGGCTCTCCATTTTATTTTCTGTCTACTTTGATCTACAATTGCTAAGTTACTCATGTTGAGGTAAAATTCACCTATCTATGGTATCACTAATTCAAAGTTATTAATGCTGAGAGTGGCCATATCTAGCTACAATGTAACATTGAAAATTCATTTAAAAAGAAAGAAAAAATGATAAAAAGCCTTTTTTAAAACTCAAAATACCATGGAACCTGCTTTATCCAAAACTTTGATCCATAGCTTTCATTATATTGCCTATTGGGAAAACCAAAGTTTAACTATGTGAACAAGTTCCAATTTTGTGAGAAACAACTTGGATTCAACCATTTTTTGCAAACTGGTAAGTTTACATTGTTATCTCATGACTAGAATTCAGAGGTAAAAGCTATTAGATCTTTGTGCGTATTGTATATATATTTGTTTAAATGTGATTAGGTGTATGTACCTATATGTATTATGTGCTGTATCTACATGGTACCAAATGGACTTACAAAGGGATGCTCACAAATTAAGTAAACAAGTCTAAATACATTTCAGATTCTCATGAATGTAGTATATCTTTAATAAATAAACTGAGTTTAAAAAAATTATTGGTCGGGTCAGTCGTGGTGGCTCACACCTGTAATCCTAGCACTCTGGAAGGCAGAGGAGGGCGGATTGCTGGAGGTCAGTAGTTCGAAACCAGCCTGAGCACGAGCGAGACCCTGTCTATACTATAAATGGAAAGAAATTAATTGGCCAACTATATATATATATATATATATATATATATATATATATATATATAATGAGTGAGCTGGGCATGGTGGTGCATGCCTGTAGTCCCAGCTACTCGGGAGGCTGAGGCAGAAGGATTGCTTGGGCCCAGGAGTTTGAGGTTGCTGTGAGCTAGGCTGAGGCCACGGCACTCACTCTAGCCTGGGCAACAAAGCGAGACTCTGTTTCAAAAAAAAAAAATTCTTGGGCCGGCGCAGTGGCTCATGCTTGTAATCCTAGCACTCTGGGAGGCTGAGGCGGGTGGATTGCTCGAGGTCACGAGTTCAAAACCAACCTGAGCAAGAGCGAGACCCCATCTCTACTATAAATAAAAAGAAATTAATTGGCTAACTAAATATATATAGAAAAAATTAGCCGGGCATGGTGGCACAGGCCTGTAGTCTCAGCTACTCGGGAGGCTGAGGCAGAAGGATTGATTGAGTCCAGGAGTTTGAGGTTGCTGTGAGCTAGGCTGACGCCACGGCACTCACTCTAGCCTGGGCAACAAAGTGAGACTCTGTCTCAAAAAATAAAAAAAAATTAGCTTCCTTCCTGGCAAGATGGCGGACGAATAACACCGCCAAACAGAGTCTCTCTGCAGAAAAGACAGATTCTAGCCGAAATTAGAGGAAAGAAGCAAGAAGACGAGCATACAGCAGACAAGGGCCGGAAGGAGGGGTACCTGAGACCCCGGGAGACTCCACGGGAGGAGGCTGCGGAGGAGAACTGGAGGCTGAGACCACCGGAGCAGCCCGGAGACCAGCGGCAAGGGTAGGTGGATTTGCTGTTTCCCCTCCCCTGCATTTGGGACTGCTGGTGGGCTCCCCAGCCGGTGGAGAGACCTGCGGACACCAGCCCAGAGACCGCCGCCGCCAGCCAGCGGTGAGCCTGTAGCAGACGTAGCACCAGGTTCCCAACTTCCTCCGGGCACCTCCGTGTGCACAGACCCGAGCCGCGCGGCAGGCGCCATATTGCCTCCTCCTCCCCTCCGCCGACCCTACCCGCGGCTGCCCAGAGAGACAATACAGCCACCAGCCGGAGGCACCTCCAGGGAATGGGACCTTCCCTCTTGGGACCGTACAGCTGACTCAGGGGAACTCAGACTGTGAGCTCCCTACCCGCCCGCCCTCCCAGGTGCTGCTGGCACTGAGTTCCCAGGAGAAAGGTGCCGACTCAGAGGCTGAGAGACATAGACCCAGCTTGGGCTCCCTGTGGGTGAATTGGGACCGTAAATCCTCTCCCTAGTGGGGACACAGTTTGAACTCTGGGACCCAGAGGTCGGACCTGCAGACTAGATCCCTTGCACCGAGGGCTAGCATTGCCCAGGGCACAGAAAGGTTATACGTGAACAGCCTATGGAGGTGTGTTTGCCTCCAGGGGCGGATCAGCGTCCTAGAGGGCAACCCTCCTACCAGTAGGAGGATGTGCGCCCAACCCAGGTGGCGTTCCTGTGCAGGGAACCTCCCCGCCGACATCACAGTCCCGGGAGGCCTAGTGGCTTGTGGTCTGGCCTGCTAGCAGAGACCCAGGAGTAGCTGCAGACTTGGGGAGGGTGGAAAGAAGCGAGGCCCGCTCTAGACTGCCGGTCTCAGACAGGCCCGCCCCCACACCCAGACTTTCTGGCTGAGCGGGACCATTCCAGTCCCGCCCTGACAGCTTGCCCTGGAAGCTGAGAATAGAACTTTGACCCCTGCTAATGGCCTGAGGGCAGGCTTACACAAAATCCACAGCATAGCCTGTTTCTCCAAGCAAACGCCACCTACTGACAGGGACGGCATCCTGCACAGCCTTTTCACGGCACCCACTGACTCAATATACAGGGAGTGGTCCTATTTCACCCACAGACACCACCCAACGCCTCAGAAACTAAACAAGGTGTGTGAATACCCAAACAGTAACTTAAGGAAAGAAACAACAACTGATCGACATGGGAAGAAATCAGCGAGAGAACTCTGGAAATATGAGAACCAAACGGAAAACACACCCCCAAAGAGGAGCACCAGCCCCCTAGAAACGGACACCAACCAAAATCAGGAAACCAATATGACAGAAGAGAATTTCGTATGTGGATCATAAGAACACTCACCGAGCTGAAACAACAACTCAATAACCAACATAAAGAAACCACAAAAAGCCTCCAGGATAAGGGAAAAGAAATAGACACAATGAAGAGAAGTGTAATCGAACTCTTGGAAATGAAGAATCAATTCAAGGAACTACAAAATACAGTGGAAAGTCTCAAGAACAGGGTAGATGAAACAGAAGAACGAACCTCAGAGCTTGAAGATAACACCCTCCAATTAAATAAATCAGTCACAGAGATAGAGCAGAGAAACAAGAGAAAAGAGCAAAGCATACAAGAGCTGTGGGATTATGTGAAGAAACCTAATGTGAGGGTTATAGGCTTACAAGAAGGGGAAGAAGACAACACTCAAAGGTTGGACAAGCTGTTTGAAGATATAATAGAGGAAAATTTCCCAGGCCTTGCTCAAAATCTTGATATACAAGTTCAAGAAGCTCAGAGGACACCTGGGAGATTCAATGCAAACAGGAAGATGTCACGACATGCAGTCATCAGATTGACCAAGTATCAACCAAAGAGGCCCTTCTAAGAGCTGTAAGACAAAAGAAGCAAGTAACATACAAGGGAAAGCCAATTCGAATAACATCAGACTTCTTTAATGAGACCTTACAAGCAAGGAGAGACTGGGGCCCCATTCTCACTCTTTTGAAACAAAACAATGCCCATCCTAGAATATTATTCCCTGCAAAACTGAGCTTCGTATATGAAGGAGAAATAAAAACATTCTCAGACAAGCAAAGGCTCAGAGAATTCACCAAGACAAGACAAGCCCTACAAGAAGTACTTAAAACAGCGTTACGTACGGAACATCATAATAATAACCCATGAATATAAAAACAACCAAAACCCAAGATATTAGAGGCCAGATATTACAGTGGCTCAAGACAGAACTCATAGCAACAACATCCAACCCAACAGAATGAACAGTAATCTACCTTACCTATCAGTTCTCTCAATAAATGTGAATGGCTTAAAGTCTCCACTCAAGAGACATAGGCTGGCTGAATGGATAAGAAAATACAGGCCAAGTATATGCTGTCTTCAGGAAACACATCTAACCTGCAAGGATGCACATAGACTAAAAATAAAAGGGTGGAGATCAATATTCCAAGCAAATAGAAGCCAAAAGAAGGCTGGTGTGGCAGCTCTAATTTCAGACGATTTAGTTTTTAAACTAACAAAAGTAGTGAAAGACAAAGAGGGTCATTAGATAATGGTGAAAGGCACAGTTCATCACGAAGATATAACAATTTTAAATATTTATGCACCCAACTTAGGTGCACCCAGATTCATAAAGCAAACCTTACTGGAGCTAAGCAAATGGATTAATAGCAGCTCCATAATCACTGGAGATTTCAACACCCCACTGACGGCACGAGACAGATCCTCCAAACAGAAAATTAATAAAGAAATAATGGACTTAAACAAAACTCTAGAACAATTGGGTCTGACTGACATCTACAGAACATTCTACCCAAAATCCACTGAATATACGTTCTTCTCATCAGCTCACGGGACATCCTCTAAGATTGACCATATCCTAGGACACAAAGAAAATCTCAAGAAATTTAAAAAAATAGAAATCATACCATGTACCTTCTCATATCACAGTGGAATAAAAGTAGAAATCAACCCTAACAGAAACTCACATTTCTACACAAAAACGTGGAAATTAAACAACCTCTTACTAAATGATTACTTCGTAAATGAAGAAATCAAGGCTGAAATAAAAAAACTCTATGAAGAAAACGACAATGGAGAGACAAGTTATCAACTCCTCTGGGACACAGCTAAAGCAGTTCTTAGAGGAAATTTTATCTCCATAAATGCCTATAACCAAAAGACAAAAACATCACAAATAGACAATCTAATGAAACGACTCAAAGAGCTGGAAAAAGAACAAGAGACCAACCCCAAACCCAGCAGAAGAAGTGAAATCAACAAGATCAAATCAGAAGTAAACGAAATTGAAAACAGGGAAGCTATTCAGGAGATTATTAAAACAAAAAGTTGGTTCTTTGAAAAAATAAACAAAATTGACACACCATTGGCTAAGCTAACGAAAAGCAGAAAAGAGAAATCTCTAATAAGCTCCATCAGGAACAAAAAAGGAGATATCACAACTGATCCCAAAGAGATACAAGATACAATTTGTGAATACTACAAAAATCTTTATGCACACAAACTGGAAAATGTGGAGGAAATGGACAAATTTCTAGAAACACGCAGCCTCCCTAGGCTCAAGCAGGAAGAAATAGATTCCCTGAACAGACCAATCTCAACAGCTGAAATAGAAACAGCAATTAAAAATCTCCCTAAAAAGAAAAGTCCCGGTCCAGATGGCCTCACACTCGAATTTTACCACACTTACAAAGAAGAACTAGTACCTATCTTGCAGAAACTATTCCACAACATCGAGAAGAATAGAAACCTCCCCGACACCTTTTATGAAGCGAATATTACTCTGATACCAAAACCAGGAAAGGATGCAACAAAAAAAGAAAACTACAGACCAATACCCCTAATGAATATATATGGAAAAATTTTGAACAAAATCGTAGCTAACCGAATCCAGACACTTATCAAAAAAATAATCCACCACGACCAAGTGGGCTTCATCCCAGGGATGCAGGGATGGTTCAACATATGTAAATCTATAAATGCAATTCACCACATAAACAGAAGCAAAAACAAAGACCACATGATTCTTTCAATAGATGCAGAAAAAGCTTTTGACAAAATTCAACACTCTTTCATGATACGAACACTTAAGAAAATAGGCATAGAAGGGACATACCTAAAAATGATACAAGCCATATATGACAGACCCATAGCCAACATCATACTGAATGGGGAAAAATTGAAATCATTCCCACTTAGAACTGGAACCAGACAAGGCTGCCCACTATCTCCACTTCTGTTCAACATAGTGCTGGAAGTCTTGGCTACAGCAATCAGACAGGAAAATGGAATCAAAGGTATCCAAATAGGGGCAGAAGAGATCAAACTTTCACTGTTTGCTGATGATATGATATTGTATCTAGAAAACCCCAAAGATTCAACCAAGAAACTCCTGGAACTGATCAATGAATTTAGTAAAGTCTCAGGATATAAAATCAATACACAGAAATCAGAGGCATTCATATATGCCAACAACAATCTAATTGAGAACCAAATCGAAGACTCAATTCCCTTCACAATAGCAACAAAGAAATTAAAGTACCTAGGAATATACTTAACCAAGTATGTAAAAGACCTCTACAGGGAGAATATGAAACACTGAGGAAGGAAATAGCAGAGGATGTAAACAGATGGAAATCCATACCATGCTCGTGGATCGGCAGACTCAATATCATCAAAAGGTCTATAGTACCCAAACTGATCTACAGATTCAATGCAATACCCATTAAAATCCCATCAGCATTCTTCACAGATATAGAAAAAATAATTTTACGCTTCGTATGGAACCAAAGAAGACCCCGAATATCAAGAGCAATTCTAGGCAACAAAAACAAAATGGGAGGCATTAATATGCCAGATATCAAACTATACTACAAAGCTGTAGTAATTAAATCAATATGGTATTGGCACAAAAATAGGAATATTGACCAGTGGAACAGATGTGAGAATCCTGATATAAAACCATCCTCAGATAGCCATATAATCTTTGACAAAGCAGACAAAAATATACGCTGGGGAAAAGAATCCCTTTTCAATAAATGGTGCTGGGAAAACTGGATAGCCACCTGTAGAAGGCTAAAACAGGACCCACACCTTTCACCTCTCACAAAAATCAACTCACGCTGGATAACAGACTTAAACCTAAGGTATGAAACTATTAGACTTCTAGAGGAAAAATTTGGAAACACTCTCCTATACATCGGCCTAGGCAACGAGTTTATGAAGAAGTCCCAAAGGCAATCACAGCAGCAACAAAAATAAATAAATGGGACATGATCAAACTAAAAAGCTTCTCCACAGCCAAAGAAATAGTCATGAAAGTAAACAGACAACCTACAGAATGGGAGAAAATTTTTGCATCCTATGCATCCGATAAGGGACTGATAACTAGAATATACTTAGAACTCACGAAAATCAGGAAGAAAAAATCAAATAACCCCATTAAAATGTGAGCAAAGGACTTGAACAGAAATTTTTCTAAAGAAGACAGAAGAATGGCCAACAAACATAAGAAAAAATGCTCAACATCTCTAATCATCAGGGAAATGCAAATCAAAACCACAATGAGATATCAGTTAACCCCAGTGAGAATGGCCTTTATCAAAAAATCTCCAAACAATAAATGTTGGCGTGGTTGCGGAGAGAGAGGAACACTCCTACACTGCTGGTGGGACTGCAAATTAGTTCAACCTCTGTGGAAAGCAATATGGAGATACCTGAAAGCGATACAAGTGAATCTACCATTTGATCCAGCAATCCCATTGCTGGGCATCTACCCAAAAGATCCAATGACACTCTACAAAAAGGACACCTGCACTCGAATGTTTCTAGCAGCACAATTCATAATTGCAAGGCTGTGGAAACAGCCCAAGTGCCCATCAATCCAAGAATGAATTAATAAAATGTGGTATATGTATACCATGGAGTACTATTCAGCTCTAAGAAACAATGGTGATATAGCACATCTTATATTTTCCTGGTTAGAGCTGGAACTCATACTATTAAGTGAAGTTTCCCAAGAATGGAAAAACAAGCACCACATATACTCACCAGCAAATTGGTATTAACTGAACAGAACCTAAGTGGTCACATAGGTACTGCAGTAATAGGGTATTGGGCAGGGGGGAGGGGGGCGGGTATATACATATATAATGAGTGAGATGTGCACCATCTGGGAGATGGTCATGCTGGAGATTCAGACTTGTGGGGGGAGGGGGGGAAATGGGCATTTATTGAAACCTTAAAATCTGTACCCCCATAATATGCTGAAATAAAAATAAATAAAAATAATAAAAATAAAATTAAATAACACTCATTAAATGTCTGGGTTATTTCCAATTAACAAAAAATTAGGTTATAAAGAAATGTTTTTAAAAATTATAGAAATTATTCTTGTCTATAAAATACTAATATGTGACAGACAATTAAAGAGTCCCTGCTTCATAGGTTTTCACTCAAATTTGGGCTATAAGGAATAAGAATTCTGGTCAATAGATGTCATTCTATACATAAAATGCATCAAAGAATGTTTTTTTAATCGAAAAAATTATAAGAGACACATAAAATGGGTTCTTATTGAGAAACAGGATAATTTTGTCTAATTGAAAGGTTATTTAAATGTTATTCATAAAAAAGATAAAAAGTAACTATATTTTTTTGGATTTTTTTTATTTTAGCGAATTATGGGGGTACAACTGTTAAGGTTATGTATAGTGCACATGCCCCTCCTCCCTCCTCGAATACCCATCCCCTCCTCCCCCCTCCCACCTGCCCAACAGCCAATAAATGTTATTACTATATATCCACTTAGGTGTTGATCTGTTAATACCAATTTGCTGGTGAGTACATGTGGTGCCCGTTTTTCCATTCTTGAGATGCTTCACTTAGTGGAATCCGTTCCAGCTCTATCCAGGAATGTGCTATATCACCATTGTTTCCTGAAGCTGAGTAGTACTCCATGGTATACATATACCACAATTTATTAATCCACTCATGAATTGATGGGCACAGTAACTATTAATAGTAAACAGGAGAAAGATGTAAAGAAAGTTATAAATATGAAGATGTATTTGTAATAAGGACGGTTAGAAAGAAAAGAGAATAATTTTGTATGAAAAGGAATCTTGTACAGCACAGTTTTGTCCTAAAATAAAATGACTGATTATTTAGGAAAGGGAAAATTTAAGACAAAGCAGAAACTCCAAATTTTTTACATAGATGATTTGAATAAGTTGTGATCAGGTTTGTGAAAAGAAATTTATGAAGGAATTTTGTATGTGATAAAGTTGGCTACAATGAAAACACTTTTTGCTTAAAACAACAAAATGTTCTTAAAGTATTGATTTGCTCTTAATCAAATTGCAAACATTTTCATTGTAACTCTATAATCTGCTTCTTTGAAACTTCCTGGTTTTATATCGTAGATGTTCAACTTTTGCTGTGTCTTGTTGCTTTCAGCTTTTTCTCCCCTTGAGAAGGCCTGAGATAATAACTCTATCATTCAACCTTTTTCATTAGCTCCTGTAACATTTTCCTCTCTGGTTCTAAGTCTGTTGTTATGGCCTGACACTAAAATGTTTTATCTTAAAGGCTTAGAAAAGCAATGTTTTCCTCCAGTATATCTTACTTCTATACTCGACTTTTCTTGGTATGTCTGAATGGTTCAACATGGTCAGAACACTTTTCATGCTGATACCAAGAGTCATTGGCTCCTCTACTTACTAATTTTTCATATTCACATCCCTCTTTAACATAGTGTATACTCACAGTCCTGAACACTCTTTCTGTGTCTCATTAAGTCAAGAGCCCTTTTTGTCAAGTTTGATTTCCAAGATGTCGTCTAAATGGGTTTCCCATAAGAAAAAAAATCAATCACAGTACAGAAGATTTTTCTTTACCTTTTGGTAACTGGCTAAGAAACAAAGATTTTATGTTTTATCAAGATAATTCCTCTGTTGTCCTTATCAGGTTTTTGATTACTGTGTAAAAATCCCTGAGAGTTAAAAATTTAAGGCTTTTGCATCTGTGTAACTTTCTGTATTGCCTTTCAAGTCTTCTGATTATCACACTTGGCTAAGTGAATTGCTATTATCTTACAATGCCCTGTAATTCTGTTTGATCAGGTGTTTTGAGCCTTTTGAGATTTTTGAGAGACATCCTCAACATGAAATCAAAGCGATATCAAATATTATTAACTAAACCCAGGGCTTTTAACTTACAGGGCCTTGACTCCTAGGAGTCTACCACCAAACTCAAGGGAACCAAAACTTTGTTTTCACACTCAGGAAGAGACAACAATCAAAATAAAGTGCTTTTGTGGGGCAAGGGACAGAGACATTGAGACTCACTGAATAATTTCTCTTTTATTTAAATAAATAAAAGCTTGTTACAGATAATTTGAACGTTTAGCTACCTGTAAGCGTCCTTTTCCTGTCATTATCAGAAGTAGGCATGATTTATCTCTAAATGCTTAGACTCAAAAAGTTTTATCAAAATGCTTATGATTTGTATAATAACATTGCTATAAGTCTGCAACCAGAATTAAAATTTGTCTAGGCTTATAGCTAAGTTAATTTTGTAACCTTGCCTTTGACATTTTGGTTTTGCTCTTCTGTTGTCTAAAATATGTTAAAGAGTTGATGAATATCTATTCACCTCCATTCCCATCTGGCCTAGAATGTTAAATTGGCTATAAGCTTTTTGGCTCTCAGGCTCTTGGCCACAGGAGTCCCACTGAGCGCCTGGGTGGATCCAGGGCAGGTTGCTACTTCACTCCAGCAATGATGGGACAAAATAAATGTTTGGCCATCAGTGCTAGCTCTGGCAAATCTTGGTGAAAACGGTGGAATTGTGCACTAAAATAAAATCCTAAGGTTTACACATCTACCCACTGATGACTGAAGAGACCTCATCTTGACCAAGGAATCCCCAGAAAAACTTAAAACAGAGTCCCTAGCCCATAAAGAGAAGAGAGGTCAGACATGCCTCATTATAACCCCCTTGCTTTTGGAGTTTAACATTAATGTTACAGAGATCATATGACTGATAGAACAGACTCTTTGTGATAATAAGATACCAAATTATAAACAGAATCTAAGGCCATGCCAAGCAAAGATTAAGGTGCAACTCTAAAACTACAGATAATGGTATTACACCACTCAGGATGCAGCCCCAGTACCCGATTCAGGTTTCCCCCCAAAAGCCCTGGCTAATATAAGACATAGGAGGGAAGCCTGTTAACTGTTTTGTCCACACAGGGGCCACTTACTCTAATCCCTAACCTGATGATAGACTAAGTTGCTTACCCCTCAAAATGATGGTTCCCAGAAACCTTCAAACAAACAAACAAAAAAGGATCGGACAGACTTACAATGTCTTGACTGTACCAAAGTTAAGGGGGTCTGGACACTAAGATATGTAAAACCTGAAAAGAACACTATTCAAGTCTTTTTGAATGAAATCCAGCCTTTAAGCCATCACCATACAAAAAGAGGAATGGGATTAATAGTAGCAGGGGTGGTTGCTCTCCTTGGCTTGCTCCTCAGGCTGGCAGGGGAATTATCTATAATACCACAACTGTCCACAACCTTACTGCTTCCTTACAATACTAGCCAGGTGAACTGGACATGATTTCCAACTTCTCCAAAAATCCTTAGATTCCTTAGCCAAATTTACACTAAATAACCAAATAGCCTAGATTATTTATTGACCAAACGGGAGGGTTTGTGCTTTGAAAAATGCTTTCTGCTACATATATGTAAACACCAATGGACAGATTTTTTAAAAGTTACCTGCCTTCGAATCAAAGCAGCAACAAAAATAAATAAATGGGACATGATGAAACTACAAAGCTTCTGCACAGCCAAAGAAACAGTCATGAAAGTAAACAGACAACCTACAGAATGGGAGAAAATTTTTGCATCCTATGTATCCGATAAAGGGCTGATAACTAGAATATACTTAGAACTCACGAAAATCAGCAAGAAAAAAACAAATAACCCTATTAAAAAGTGGGCAAAGGACTTGAACAGAAACTTTTCTAAAGAACACAGAAGAATGGCCAACAAACATATGACAAAATGCTCAACATCTCTAATCATCAGGGAAATGCAAATCAAAACTACAATGGGATATCACTTAACTCCAGTGAGAATGGCCTTTATCAAAAAATCTCCAAACAATAAATGCTGGCGTGGATGTGGAGAGAGAGGAACACTCCTACACTGCTGGTGGGACTGCAAACTAGTTCAACCTCTGTGGAAAGCAATATGGAGATACCTTAAAGCGATACAAGTGAATCTACCATTTGATCCAGCAATCTTATTGCTGGGCATCTACCCAAAAGATCCAATGACACTCTACAAAAAAGACACCTGCACTCGAATGTTTATAGCAGCACAATTCATAATCGCAAGGCTGTGGAAACAGCCCAAGTGCCCATCAATCCAAGAATGGATTAATAAAATGTGGTATATGTATACCATGGAGTACTATTCAGCTCTAAGAAACAATGGTGATATAGCACATCTTATATTTTCCTGGTTAGAGCTGGAACCCATACTCCTAAGTGAAGTATCCCAAGAATGGAAAAACAAGCACCAGATATATTCTCCAGCAAACTGGTATTAACTGAGTAGCACCTAAGTGGACACATAGGTACCACAGTAATAGGGTATTGGGGAGGGGGGGCGGGTATATACATATATAACGAGTGATATGCGCACCATCTGAGGGATGGTCATGCTGGAGACTCAGACTTGTGGGGGGAGGGGGGGAAATGGGCTTTTATTGAAACCTTAAAATCTGTACCCCCATAATATGCCGAAAAAAAAAAAAGTTACCTGCCTTCAGTTACTTATTTCCTACCATTACTGAGGGCAGTAGTAGTCATCCTATTATTATTAGTTTTTGATCCCTGATTTTTAATCTCTTACTATAGTTTGTGACTTCCAGGCTCCAACAGTTCTATGTCAAACTGATGGTGACACAGGGAATCCAACCTATACCATGTGTTAAAATCCTGAGTCGCTATAAATCATTAGCTCAATCAGAGAGAGATTTTTTCCACCTCCCAGAGGATACAGATGACAAGCCTATTCAGTAGGAAGCAGCTCTGGAAGATGAGACCTTTGGCCCTTCTCCTTAAGAATAAGGAGCCTAAAATCTCTCAGGGGGGAATGAGACAGCACAGGGACAGGACTCGGACCCCTCATCCCTCAACATGGAAGTCAACATAGCACCGCCTGATTAACTGCGAAATGCTAAAACAAATATTTTCCTAACTTCTGGAATTCAGCCCATACCTATGTAAGGAAGGGCCAAATAAACTATCTGTGAGTAATGTTTTTCAAGACCACTAAAACAAGAAACCCACAGAAGCTGGTGAGGCACCTGGCTGCAAAGAAACCAGACCTATCCAGATCTAACTGCCTCAAGCCAAAATAGATCCCCATGTGGACATTACCTTGACATTTCCTGATTGTAATCTCATTTTTAATGCTAAAAATCATGCTCAGTGGTAGAGATTCAACTTGCTAATGAGGCATAGGCATGAAAAAGCATGCAGCAGAACTACATAGAGCAAGAAAATCTCCACCTCTACACACATACACATCACCATTTTGCCACCCAAGCCTATTTAAAACTGTCCCTTGACTCCCTTCAGGGAACCAGGCAGGAATTTTTTCCCCTATGCTGACTGCCTTGTGCTCCAGCGTAAGCCCCAATAAAGCCTTGTCTGGGAAAACTTGCTTGGCCTTTTGTCAATTTCCATTGCATCCAGAGGCTAAGAACTCATGGTAGGTAACAACATACCTTTCATTAGATTCTCTAACAGTAAAACAGATTATGAACTGCTTCTTCGAGACTTTGGTATAAGTAAGTCAGTTAAGGGTGGTAAGCATTTACTCTTGCCACCACTGATGATCTCCTTTCTCATGTTTTCCTGTCCTCGGTTATAGGTGACTCCCTCTTGCCCGATGATTACAGTGAAACAAATTAGAACCTGAGACTTCAGGCCCCAGATAAACTGTAAACTGCTAGAAGGGGTTGATCACTGAGGATCTAGGTTGTGCAATCCAGGACTCCTTGAATAAATCAGTCCTCTGTGTTTCCAGATATGATACTGGTTGTGAAGTCTTCCATCAGCGCCTTAGGCAGTTCGAGTATAGAGAAGCACCAGACCACATGAGATTTTCAACAAACTCTGGGAGCTTTACTGTCAATGGCTGAAGCCAAAGGTGCGCTTTAGGGAACAAATCCTGGAGTTGCTGGTATTGGAGCCATTCCTAACCATCCTGCCCATGGAGATAGAGACCTGGGTGAGGGAACATTGACAGACAATAAAGTAGGACTTGTGTCACCAATAGAAGACAAACAAAGAAAACTTGAGATACCAGAGCAACAGCTGAGAAAAGAGTTCGGGATCTTTGTAACTGACCCAAAGGATGTATCCAAGGAAGCTAGGACTAGACTAGAGATTTTGTTGCTGTGTGGTTCCCCAGCCCTAGGATTTCCTTACAGTCACTTTCATTTTTCTACTCTGCTGGAAACAGTGCATGGGCCAGTTGCCTCTACCCCTATCAGATGCAATTGACCTTCTACAACAAATAGTGTATAATGTCCCTAGTACCATTCTTAAATGAAATTCAAAGATAACATAATCTACCTTTGGGCAACAAACAATAGGAACAATATATTGTTCTATTGCCTGCCGCCCTAATATGGCCATGGTCTATTTTATTATACCTCATGATTTTTGCTTTGTCCAAGTATCATTTAAAAAAACAGAAGAATAAGAACAGGAAGCAGATGGAATGTGGTCCACAAAATCTAAAATATTTACTCTCTGGCTCTTTATAGAAAAAGTTTGTCAGCCTTGAGTCACGTGGAGTCTAGGATAGATGTGAAAGAAAAGAAATTAAGAGCAATTTATTATAACCTGATATGAATTTCAACATATACACGTTTGGGCTTGATCGCACCAGAAGACATCATGAAGTCCTCAGATGCTTGCATCTATGCATAGAATCACTCACTGGGAGTGGGACAGCCAGAAATTCAGACTGGTCAAGTGATCATTGTAATATTCTTCAGTATGATAGCCAGTAACTTTATGTAGGCACTGGACACTTGCAATGTAGATGATGAGACAGAGAAACTAAATTTTAATCCAGCATAATGTTAGTAATTGTTTTTCAATTAAGTTATCCATACATTTAAATGGCCACATGTGACCAGTGTCCACCATATTGAACAGCACAGCTCTAGGCAAAGGTTGGAAGAAGGGCATCCAGTTTTGACCTTTTTACTGTGTCAGCTAGAGGGATCCTGATACCCACGGGTGAGGCAGGAAGGTACCACGTCCCTTTATTCACAACCCCGTCCCCCAAGCGAGAGACAAGAAAGACAAGTAAGCAATATTCTGAATTTGGGATTTATCATTCCACGTCTCAATGACTGTTGTGTAGAACAAGCAGAGGTCAACACCAAATAATTTTGTCCCGTAATCCCTCTCAATGCCCAAGCCACGTCCATTCTGCTGGGTTCTTTCTTCTCTTCTCCCCATTATCAACCCAGGGTCAGCACTACAATTTTTGATTATGATCAGATAATAAAATACCTTTGGTGACCATGGTATTCCACCTGGTCAGTGTTCAGTAATTTCTCTGTCCTGTCCAAAATAGTAATCCCCAGTGTAATCTACAGTGTCAAAGCATCTCACATCCTTCAGCTCAGGATTGGAAAGGGAGACAGGAAAGGGCAGTGAGGTGAGGTAAGACCCTTTCATGAGCACTCAGATAGCACCTGGCCCCTCCCCTTGTGAAACCTCTTGTCCCCCATGTCTGCTGAACATGGGGAGGGACACAGGGTCAGGGTGAGGAAATGGCTCCCTACCTGGATGGAGGTTAGCAGCTGTTTAGTCCTGACTTTTACTTCCTCGCCTGGGGCTGCCACCACTGTTTGTGGAACTCATCACTGGGCCTCGAGCCCCTGCATTCCCTGACATTTGGCCTCCATGCAGATCTCCTGAGAGAACGCCTCGAGCTCCCTGCCACTCCCATTTTAAATTTGTTTGTGATTCCCACTCCTTTCTTGTGCCAACCCCAGACTTAAGGAGGCACCAAGACCTGCCAGTGGCCTCCTTGAAGCCTCATCCCCCTGTGCTTTGGGGGTGTCGGGCACTTCCACTTGCACACTCAGCAGACCTTCCAACTTCTGTAAACAGGCCCCGTGACCCCAACACCCCCAGGCTCTGCAGGGTTAGGGAACACCCTCTCAAGGGTGGGCAGCCAGAGTTCATGCGCTTCTGGCCTTTGGGTAGCATGGAGATGGGACAGAGCTAAAGAAGCCACAAGAAAAACACCACAGCTAACAGAAAGAAGTGAAACAGAGCGTGCATTTTAATGGTGCCGTCAGGGGAAGGATTTGTTGATCCACACCATTTTCCTGGATTTCTCATAATCCACAGGGGACAGATGTGGGCAAACTGCATGGTGTTTGGGCAAAGGCCAGCTCCACCGTGGTGCTGCCTGCGTCAGCGTCCACAGCCAGTCCATCAGGTCAGCTTCGTGGCTGTGCCTCCCCAGCTGCCTACCGAGCAGCATGCCCAGCACCGTTTGATTGGCCAGGTGGGGCTTGAAGTACTCATCTGCTTTCCTCCTGATGCTCGCCGTGGATGTGCGGGGACCGGACTTAGAGTGTCCTCTCGGCATGACTGCGTGACTCCCGGGTGCCTTCAGAAAGACAGAACAGCAGAGACAGCCTGTGAGACTCGATGGAGTCAGCATCACCTGACCGAGCAACACCAAGCAGCCCAAGAAGCCCCTCCACACTTGTACCGACCAAACACTCACAGTCACACACGTACACACTCACACGCAGTCATGAGAGTCTGCTGTGAGCAATATCTGATTCGAATGTCAGCGTCACCATATCTTTGGTTCCCACACATAAGGGAGTATATTCCTAGAGTGTCTCCTGGTCCCCTGACATGGTGATCTATTCCTGTGTCAGTGGCTGGTCCTGTGCGGTGAGTTTTGGTGTCCTCTGTGGCAAGCTCCCCCTCTCAGGTAAGCTGTCACAGGGGATCCTCAATATAATTCTCTCTGGCCTTCCAGTTCCACACACACTCAAAATTGTGTTCTGATTTATACTGAAATAGCACTAAATTTATTGATTTATTTAGAGGAAAATGGATACCATTTCAAAAACTGATCTTCTGTTCCACAAAGAATTAGTACTTTTAGTATGATTTCAGTTTCGAAACTAGAAGGTAATATAAAGGTGATTGTGCACTTCCTTATATTTGAATTCATATATTTTTAGGTGTTTCAGAATATTGGTGACCAATGTGAATGGGACATTTATTTGTATTATGTAACCTGGTCAGTAGAAGGATATACAATTTTTATACATTTAACTTATTTCAACCAACCTTTCCTGACCTATTTCCTATGTGATCAGCTTGGGTTTCCAGGAAGGCAATCCCTGAAAAGAAAGACAATTTTCCACACTCTTTTGTCAATAAAATACACCGATATGTTCCTCACCCACCCCCCCAATTTGTTTAGGACACTGGACATGGCCTCAGTGTCTTAACCCGGCTCCATGTGGGGTAGGAGGAAACCTGGATGACTGACCCTCCCCTGTCACTGCAGAAAGGCAGAGTGAGACCTCGGCCCCCGTTACGGGCAGCCGTGCCTCAATTCTGACTGGTGTCACGCGAGACTGAGTGAGGCAGCCAGTGTGGGGAAGCCACATCTCCTCATATAATGACCCTGTCAGTTCCTCAGGAGAACAGCACTATAAAGAATACAGAGCCGTGTCCCCACCATTACATGTCTGACAGCCTGGAAAACTTCATGTCCTACCCCTACACAATGCCGACGTGGGCCACCTTGAATGTTAACAACTTAGTTGTATAGCTCAGAGACTGGGACCGTAGCATGACTACTCACACCCCAAATCTCTGCAAATGAACACCCCATTTACATGAATCACAGATTATAAAAGTATTAATTGCAGAGTCATGACTAAGGCTCCATGCAGAGATTAAGAAGTCAGTAGAAAATTCTAGCTGGGACTAAGCTCCTGATTGGAACTTGAGGCTAAAATTGCTGAGCATTGGCCAAGGCACCTGTTGGGATGGGGTGGGTACTGTGAGCTCCTCACACAGGGGAAATGTTAATGAAGGGGTTTGGCACAAGTCAGGGAGAAGCTCTGAGGCCAAGATACCTGAGTGTTCTTCCCAGAAGTGGCTGTGGGGTTGGTGCCCATGGGTGGGTAACAGCTGTTGCTCCTCCCAGCAACGCCCACTCACCGTCTTCAGGCCTGAACCGCAAGTAACCAAGGTGATATGACCAGTATTTGCAACTGGCAAGTGACTGTGTGTGATCCCAAGGTTCCAAGGGCAATTGTGAGTCACCGTTGTCACCATGACTCCTCTGGCTGCTAACCAATCAGGCCCTGGGACTCGGGGCAAGAGAGCAAGGTGAGGAGAGGAGTTATTCTTCTCACTGCTCACCCTCTGGTCCAGATTTCTCTCTGGTAGAGACCTGAGCGCTCTGAGAGGTACAATATCCTGACATACCAAGGTAATATAGCATGTTTTTCTGCCATTACCTAACTAATCTACCTGATAAACTCCCGCCCTTTTAGATAATTGGGGGATATGTGACTGTCAATTGTTCCAACTAATACAGAGATGCTCTTCAGAGAGGTGGGTAACAGCATAGGCATGCAGGGGGAGGGGGCCTTGACCTGATACTGATTCCCTCTTCCTGTGTCAGCCTGCAGTTCTGCGAACTCAGGACAGATCTGGCCTTGGCACAGCTTCCTGCACTGTCCTGATGTCTCCATGGCGCCCATGGCTTTGACCATTGCACCTTCAGACCTTAAACAGATTAGTCAGACCCCAGTTCCTGATGTCAGATCCCTTCCTTCTTGAAATGCTTGTCATGGTCTCCCCTAACTCAGTTGTAGGCAGACGCAGGGAGCAAGGCACACGAGGTCCTGCCTGTACCAAACTTCTAATAAATGGGAATACGGCCCAGGGAACAGGCAGTTACCGAACAGTGTGAGGGGTCCATCACTCAGTTTGTTAGTTAGTCAATCGGTCAATAAATTTAGCGAGTATCTACACATTCAGCAATTGAAACAGGTATTGTGCCAGTGAAGCAGAATCAAGATTATAGACCCAGACCCATGTGTATGACTTACTGCTGGTAGCAAACGTGTGTGTGTGTGTGTGTCTGTGTGTGTGTGTGTGTGTGTGTGTGTGTGTGTGTGTGAGTCAAAGGGTGGCATAGGCAGTGAAGATTACACCCCTGTGTCCACTTATCATCTGGATTTCATCATCATGTTTTTCAGGATTTTTGGTTGTGCTGTCTTCCTGAGGTTGTGTGGAGTCGACCAGTCATGGAGCAAGAACCTTCTAAAGTCACTCCCAAGGAACCTGCTCTGAGCATCAAGAAGTCAGGCAAATCCTCCACACGCAGCCAGGTCTCCAAAAACGTGCTGTACTTTCTCATCAGTCGACAACTGGGGAGGCCCAGACATGACGTGGACCTGGCACAGTGGGTGTGGATGCTCTCATAAGCGACACCAGGGTGGAGTTGGCATTTACTAAGGGGTCCTGAGACTTTGATGCTTATTCCTGCCCAGGATTTTGATAATAAATTAAATTAGAACAAACCCCTCCTCCCATATTTCAGCCATTAAAATAGAATGTGTAATTGCACTCCTTTCTGTCTGCTGTGTGTTTGTGACATGGCCTTCTTGGGTTACTCTGGCAGGTACTCTGCTCATCCCACCATTCCGTGCAGGGGCTCTCAGACTGGGGCGATGGTGAGATCATGCAGCACATCACATCTCCTCCACCATTAATCTGAAAAACGCCTAAAAGTGATAGTTATGTTGTACTTGGCCTTCCGAGAACCAAAGGCTCTTCTCCCTTCCCATGATGGAGAGTCATGCATTGTGTTTCCTCTAAAAGCTGACCGTTCATCCTAGTGAAAAGTCCTAGTTTAAGAACCGACCCTGAGCTGGGTTGAGGTTTAGGATATCTTTTAACATTGAAGATGTCAGGTACGGGGCTCCTTCCTTTTTAGGTACTTTCTGTCCTCATGGTGTGGGGGTCCAGAACTTGAGCTATATCCTGTAGGACAGCCCTCCAACCTTGCATGCTTCAGTCTCCACATCGTGCTACAACTGAGTTTCCAACAGGCCACCCAAGCACTGTGTGAGGGCAGATGTTCCTGGGTGAAGTTAAGGCTTGGAGGTTACACAGACCCGAGCTCATATTCAAACCTTGGTTGCCATAAAGAGTTCTTGGCCAAAACTGATGTTTTGAGAAAAGCATGGTGTTGGAGAAGTTGTTCATAATTCCAAGAAATGTGGCTCCTGTAGCACAAGTAATAAGGAGGAATATAAATCAGATCTTCAACATATGGCCACTGTTCTGAAAAATTTAAGAAGCCATCCGTGATGAATTCATGCTTGACACATAAAGAGTGCATGGATGGGCTTAAGGAGGTATTAAAATAGTGCCTCTGGTTTGCAGAATTCCAGAAATGCTTCTCCAGGTAGATGAGTTGAAGGGACCCAGTGCCCTTCCTTCCTAGTCTCCTGAACCACAAGCGACTTCTGTTAACCTCACTCAAAGCCAGTGACCCTGGACTGAATAGTGCTGGAAGTATTGACCTCAGCATCCCTGCACAAAGGACAAAGTGGGAGTCACAGCATGTTCTCATCACCTGCCATTCACCCCATTGGTGAAGGAGGGATCCCCCACCCCAAATGACATAAGAGGGCTGAGCAGGTATCACCCAGCAGCGGGCAGATGGGATGGGCGGCAGCTCATTACTCACATGGAGTGAGTGGCGGTCTGGGGAAGAGGGCAGGGCAGGACATGCAAGGCCACAGGGGGCTGTGCTCAGGAGCAAAGGGAAGCAGCAAGGGCTGTGGGAGGGAGGCTTTTTACTGACCAGAGGGTGAAGTTCCTGCTCCCTTGTTCCCATGCTGGGATGTGACTGGTGTGCTTGGGTGGGTTGGTGCAGGCAGAGGCCTGAAGCCTCTTTGCTTGAGGACCAGGGATCGTGCAGCTGTTGCAGCCCTGTGGGAACTAGCTGGGTGGGGAGACTTTCCCCATGGGCAGGGCACATGTCTGGTGACAGCATGGGAGTTCATGGCCAGGCCTCTGAGGCCCTGTGAGTCTCAGAGCCATCAAGGCCACACATGGAATTTCAGGCCAGCAGTAGATGGAATGGCTGAGGAGAGTATAGAGCAGCAAGCCACCAAAGAATTATACCGCCATAGCCTCCTGGAAAATAAAAAGTTTTCAAGATACACACACACACACACACACACACACACACGCACACACACATATTGTGAAGAAAGCTGAGACTTGAAGGGTGCACTCAGCAACTGACCGAAATAAAGGAGTTGTAACTGGATCCATAAGCAACAAAATGTTTTTCAATAATATTTTTAGTTCCCTCATATTTGAAATGAGTTCAATGTCCACATTATGGCTCGGCCTGGCAGCTCTAAGTGACCTTGACAGTGAGATTTATCTGAGCCCAGGTAGGTTAGCATCTACAGTCTCAAAATGGGCAGAAAACAGACAAAGAACTCTCAGTAAGATTTGCTGACCTCCTGAAAGCAGAGAATAGAATATTGGTTGCCAGGGGCTGGCGAGAGGAGAGTGTTAGGAAGATGGAGATCAAGGGATACAAAAATTCAGTTAGACAGGAGGAAAAAGTTCAAGAGATCGATTGTTCAGCATGTTGACTACAGTTAATAACAACCTACTGTACTCTTGAAAATTGCTAGGGGAGTAGACTTGAAGTATTTTCACCACAAAAAAACACAAGTATGTGAGGTAATACAGTGTTAATTAGCTTGAATGAGCCATTTCACACCGTCTGTGTGTTTCAAAACACACAGACTTGTAACTTTCTGTTACACTGATGCATTGGTTTTTGCCTTTCTTTCCCAGGAGAAGCAAAACGTCCTAGGAAGCCTCACACCACCTGTTTGTCGGAGAAGACAACCTAAGAATACTCCACCACATACCAAGCCCAGAGACCCACTGAGCCTGTGCGAAAGGCTGAAAGAACGACCCATGTTAACCCCTAGCTTATTGTAATACTAAAATCCTCTCCCTAGCAGGGACTTATCCACCATTTTCTGATCATGGGATGTATGTACTAGCATGATTTCTCTTGTGCTTGCATGCCCTGCACTCCACCCCAAACATACAATGATGTTTGTACCCCTCATGCATTATTCATTTCAACTGCAGAAACCCCCCCTGACCCTGTTGGGGTCAGAAAGGTAGATTTGAGGCCATTCATCACCTGCCCCTCCCAGTTGACACATCCACTGAAATGAATCCTTTCCTCCTTAACAATTCTCCCTGTCTCAGGAACTGGCTTTGTGTGCAGCAGGCAACATTGAACCCCGCCCCCCTTGTGGGTTTGTTCACAGAGTCAGGAAGAGGGAGAGGTGGGTATAGACTATAAGACACAGTGAGAAATAGCTTGATGTTTTGATGAATCAATTTGTTAATTGACCAATAAATATGTATATTTTTATCATGTACAACATGATATTTTGAAACACACAGACGGTGTGAAATGGCTCATTCAAGCTAATTAACATTGTATTACCTCACATACTTGTGTTTTTTGTGGTGAAAATACTTCAAATCTACTCCCCTAGCAATTTTCAAGAGTACAGTAGGTTGTTATTAACTGTAGTCAACATGCTGAACAATCGATCTCTTGAACTTTTTCCTCCTAACTGAATTTTTGTATCCCTTGATCTCCATCTTCCTAACACTCTCCTCTCGCCAGCCCCTGGCAACCAATATTCTATTCTCTGCTTTCAGGAGGTCAATCTCTTTAGATTTCACATGTAAGTGAGATCGTATGGTATTTGCCTTTCAGTGACTTCCAAGTCCATCTAGGACATGGTTCAATTTTTTCTTTTTTTTTTGGTTGTTTGGTGTATCTACAATGCAAGGAATTTTATATCATCTTGATACTAGTTCTGTCATCACTCTTGCTCTCACTATTTCCCCTACAGACATCTGCTTGCCATTTGCCTCTTCGTTCTCAGATGCATGGCCTGTCGCATTGGCTGGGGATGAGCTAATATCTGTGGGATTGCCCACAGGTGGAGGCAGTTTACAACTTCTGCAGAATTGTTTTCACACTCAAAATCCACCATTAACCGTATTAGCCAACTTTCGTCTTCCAGTTCTAAATATCTCTTTTTTTCTGTACTAAACCATAAAAGCTGGGTTACGGAGTGTTTTTACATAATGCTGAAAAATATTGTTTCTGACAACCAGTAAGAAAATTTGGACAACTTAAAAAAATCTAATGTATTGCAGTTCTGAGGTTAAGATCAGATACGATGTGGTTAGGAGATGAATTTCTAAGTCTAGTTAATTTTGACTTACATGGTCACATGGTACTATTGGCTGTCATATTGGACAGCACAGTTCTAGAGGGCCTGCAGATGGGTGTGGACATTTTGTAAACCTTCTGGAAATTGCATTCCATATTGGATGTGTATCTGTAGTTTTCTAGGTAGTGAGTCTGAGACAACATAGGGACAAGACTCAGGCCCCTGAGCCTAACCATGAAAGTGAACTTAACTAGGCCTAATTAACTACAAAGAGCTAAAACAAATCGTTTCCTAAACTGTGGAATTTAACCCATAATCATGTAAGGGAAGGGTTAAACTCTTCCCTTTTTATGTGTCTCTTATAATTTTTTCGATTAAAAAAACATTCTTTGATGCATTTTATGTATAGAATGACATCTATTGACCAGAATTCTTATTCCTTATAGCCCAAATTTGAGTGAAAACCTACGAAGCAGGGACTCTTTAATTGTCTGTCACATATTAGTATTTTATAGACAAGAATAATTTCTATAACTTTTCAAAACCATTTTTTATAACCTAATTTTTTGTTAATAGGAAATAACCCAGACATTTAATGAGTGTTATTTAATTTTATTTTTATTATTTTTATTTATTTTTATTTTTTTTTATTTTGGCATATTATGGGGGTACAGATTTTAAGGTTTCAATAAATGCCCATTTCCCCCCCTCCCCCGACAAGTCTGAATCTCCAGCATGACCATCTCCCAGATAGTGCACATCTCACTCATTATATATGTATATACCCGCCCCCTCCCACCTGCCCAATACCCAATTACTGTAGTACCTATGTGACCACTTAGGTGCTACTCAGTTAATACCAGTTTGTTGGTGAGTATATGTGGTGCTTGTTATTCCATTCTTGGGATACTTCACTTAGTAGTATGGGTTCCAGCTCTAACCAGGAAAATATAAGATGTGCTATATCACCATTGTTTCTTAGAGCTGAATAGTACTCCATGGTATACATATACCACGTTTTATTAATCCATTCTTGGATTGATGGGCACTTGGGCTGTTTCCACAGCCTTGCGATTATGAATTGTGCTGCTATAAACATTCAGGTGCAGATGTCATTTTTGTAGAGTGTCATTGGATGTTTTGGGTAGATGCCCAGTAATGGGATTGCTGGATCAAATGGTAGATCTACTTGTATCGCTTTAAGGTATCTCCATATTGCTTTCCACAGAGGTTGAACTAGTTTGCAGTCCCACCAGCAGTGTAGACGTGTTCCTCCCTCTCTGCATCCATGACAGCATTTATTGTTTGGAGACTTTTTGATAAAGGCCATTCTCACTAGAGTTAAGTGATATCTCATTGTGGTTTTGATTTGTAATTCCCTGATGATTAGAGATGTTGAGCATTTTGTCATATGGTTGTTGGCCATTCTTTTTTATTCTTTAGAAAAGTTTCTGTTCAAGTCCTTTGCCCACTTTTTATAGGGTTACTTGATTTTTTTTCTTGCTGATTTTCATGAGTTTTAAGTATATTTTAGTTATCAGCCCCTTATCAGATGCATAGGATGCAAAAATTTTCTCCCATTCTGTAGGTTGTCTGTTTACTTTCATGACTATTTCTTTGGCTGTGCAGAAGATTTTTTTTTTTTGTATTACATAGTGCTATCCTGTTTTTCTTTTTTTTTTTATTTCGGCATATTATGGGGGTACACATTTTAAGGTTTCAATAAATGCCCATTTCCCCCCCTCCCCCCAAAAGTCTGAGTCTCCATCATGACCATCCCCTAGATGGTGCACATCTCACTCATTATGTATGTATATACCCGCCCCCCTCCCCCCTCCCACCTGCCCAATACCCTATTACTGTAGTACCTATGTGTCCACTTAGGTGCTACTCAGTTAATACCAGTTTGCTGGAGAATATAGCTGGTGCTTGTTTTTCCATTCTTGGGAAACTTCACTTAGTAGTATGGGTTCCAGCTCTAACCAGGAAAATATAAGATGTGCTATATCACCATTGTTTCTTAGAGCTGAATAGTACTCCATGGTATACATATACCACATTTTATTAATCCATTCTTGGATTGATGGGCACTTGGGCTGTTTCCACAGCCTTGCAATTATGAATTGTGCTGCTATAAACATTCGAGTGCAGGTGTCTTTTTTGTAGAGTGTCATTGGATCTTTTGGGTAGATGTCCAGCAATGGGATTGCTGGATCAAATGGTAGATTCACTTGTATCACTTTAAGGTATCTCCATATTGCTTTCCACAGAGGTTGAACTAGTTTGCAGTCCCACCAGCAGTGTAGGAGTGTTCCTCTCTCTCCGCAACCACGCCAGCATTAATTGTTTGGAGATTTTTTGATAAAGGCCATTCTCACTGGGGTTAAGTGATATCTCATTGTGGTTTTGATTTGCATGTCCCTGATGATTAGAGATGTTGAGCATTTCTTCATTTGTTTCTTGGCCATTCTTCTGTCTTCTTTAGAAAAATTTCTGTTCAAGTCCTTTGCCCACTTTTTAATGGGGTTATTTGATTTTTTCTTCCTAATTTTCGTGAGTTCTAAGTATATTCTAGTTTTCAGTCCCTTATCGGTTGCATAGGATGCAAAAAATTTCTCCCATTCTGTAGGTTGTCTGTTTACTTTCATGACTATTTCTTTGGCTGTGCAGAAGCTTTGTAGTTTGATCATGTCCCATTTATTTATTTTTGTTGCTGCTGTGATTGCCTTTGGGGACTTCTTCATAAACTCTTTGCCCAGGCCAATGTCTAGGAGAGTGTTTCCAACTTTTTCCTCTAGAGTTCTAATAGTTTCATACCTTAGGTTTAAGTCTGTTATCCAGCGTGAGTTGGTTTTTGTGAGAGGTGAAAGGTGTGGGTCCTGTTTTAGCCTTCTACAGGTGGCTATCCAGTTTTCCCAGCACCATTTATTGAAGAGGGGTTCTTTTCTCCAGCGTATATTTTTGTCTGCTTTGTCAAAGATTAGATGGCTATATGAGGATGTTTTTATATCAGGATTCTCACATCTGTTCCACTGGTCAATAATCCTATTTTTGTGCCAATACCATATTGATTTAATTACTACAGCTTTGTAGTATAGTTTGATATCAGGCATATAAATCCCTCCCATTTTGTTTTTGTTGCCTAGAATTGCTCTTGATATTCGGGGTCTTCTTTGGTTCCATACGAAGCGTAAAATTATTTTTTTTATATCTGTGAAGAATGCTGATGGGATTTTAATAGGTATTGCATTGAATCTGTAGATCAGTTTGGGTAGTATAGACATTTTGATGATATTGAGTCTGCCGATCCACGAGCATGGTATGGATTTCTATCTGTTTACATCCTCTGCTATTTCCTTCCTCAGTGTTTCGTAGTTCTCCCTGTAGACGTCTTTTACGTCCTTGGTTAAGTATATTCCTAGGTACTTTAATTTCTTTGTTGCTATTGTGAAGGGAATTGAGTCTTTGATTTGGTTCTCAATGAGATTGTTGTTGGCATATATGAATGCCTCTGATATCTGTGTATTGATTTTGTATCCTGAGACTTTACTAAATTCATTGATCAGCTCCAGGAGTTTCTTGGTTGAATCCTTGGGGTTTTCTAGATACAATATCATATCATCACCAAATAGTGAACGTTTGATCTCTTCTGCCCCTATTTGGATACCTTTGATTCCATTTTCCTGTCTGATTGCTGTAGCCAATACTTCCAGTACTATGTTGAACAGAAGTGGAGATAGTGGGCAGCCTTGTCTGGTTCCAGTTCTAAGTGGGAATGCTTTCAATTTTTCCCCATTCAGTATGATGTTGGCTATGGGGCTGTCATATATGGCTTGTATCATTTTTAGGTATGTCCCTTCTATGCCTATTTTCTTAAGTGTTCGTATCATGAAAGGGTGTTGAATTTTGTCAAAAGCTTTTTCTGCATCTAGTGAAAGAATCATGTGGTCTTTGTTTTATGCTTCTGTTTATGTGGTGAATTGCATTTATAGATTTACATATGTTGAACCATCCCTGCATCCCTGGGATGAAGCCCACTTGGTCGTGGTGGATTATTTTTTTGATAAGTGTCTGGATTCGGTTAGCTAAGATTTTGTTGAAAATTTTTGCATCTATATTCATTAGGGATATTGGTCTGTAGTTTTCTTTTTTTGTTGCATCCTTTCCTGGTTTTGGTATCAGAGTAATATTCGCTTCATAAAAGGTGTCGGGGAGGTTTCTATTCTTCTCGATGTTGTGGAATAGTTTCTGCAAGATAGGTACTAGTTCTTCTTTGTAAGTATGGTAAAATTCAGGTGTGAAGCCATCTGGGCCAGTACTTTTATTTTTAGGGAGATTTTTAATTGCTGTTTCTATTTCAGCTTTTGAGATTGGTCTGCTCAGGGAATCTATTTCTTCCTGGTTGAGCCTAGGGAGGCTGTGTGTTTCTAGAAATTTGTCCATTTCCTCCACATTTTCTAGTTTGTGTGCATAAAGATTTTTATAGTATTCATAAATTGTATCTTGTATCTCTTTGGGATATGTTGTGATATATCCTTTTTTATTCCTGATGGAGCTTATAAGAGATTTCTCTTTTCTGCTTTTCGTTAGCTTAGCCAATGGTGTGTCAATTTTGTTTATTTTTTCAAAGAACCAACTTTTTGTTTTATTAATCTCCTGAATAGCTTCCCTGTTTTCTATTTCGTTTAGTTCTGATTTGATCTTGTTGATTTCACTTCTTCTGCTGGGTTTGGAGTTAGTCTGTTCTCCTTTTTCCAGCTCTTTGAGTCGTTTCATTAGATTGTCTATTTGTGATCTTCTTGTCTTTTGGTTATAGGCATTAATGGAGATAAACTTTCCTCTCAGAACTGCTTTCGCTGTGTCCCAGAGGAGTTGATGACTTGTCTCTCCATTGTCGTTTTCTTCATAGAACTTTTTTATTTCCGTCTTGATTTCTTCATTTACGAAGTAATCATTTAGTAGGAGGTTGTTTAATTTCCACATTTTTGTGTGGAAATGTGAGTTTCTGTTAGGGTTGATTTCTACTTTTATTCCACTGTGATCGGAGAAGGTATATGGTATGATTTCTAATTTTTTAAATTTCTTGAGATTTACTTTGTGTCCTAGGATATGGTCAATCTTAGAGGATGTCCCGTGAGCTGATGAGAAGAACGTATATTCAGTGGATTTTGGGTAGAATGTTCTGTAGATGTCTGTCAGACCCTATTGTTCTAGAGTTTTGTTTAAGTCCATTATTTCTTTATTAATTTTCTGTTTGGAGGATCTCTCTCGTGGCGTCAGTGGGGTGTTGAAATCTCCGGCGATTATGGAGTTGCTATTAATCCATTTGCTTAGCTCCAGTAAGGTTTACTTTATGAATCTGGGTGCACCTAAGTTGGGTGCATATATATTTGAAATTGTTATCTCTTCTTGTTGAAGTGTGCCCTTCACCATTATATAATGACCCTCTTTGTCTTTCACTACTTTTGTTAGTTTAAAAACTAAATCGTCTGAAATTAGAACTACCACGCCAGCCTTCTTTTGGCTTCTCTTTGCTTGGAATATTGATCTTCACCCTTTTATTTTTAGTCTATATGCATCCTTGCAAGTTAGATGTGTTTCCCGAAGGCAGCATATACTTGGCCTGTATTTTCTTATCCATTCAGCCAGCCTATATCTCTTGAGTGGAGAGTTTGAGCCATTCACATTTATTGAGAGAACTGATAGGTAAGGTAGATTACTGATCACTCTGTTGGGTTGGATGTTGTTGCTATGATTTCTGTCTTGAGCCATTGTAATATCTGGCCTTTAATATCTTTGGGTTTTGGTTGTTTTTATATTCGTGGGTTATTATTATGATGTTCCGTGCGTAACGCTGTTTTAAGTACTTCTTGTAGGGCTGGTCTTGTCTTGGTCAATTCTCTGAGACTTTGCTTGTCTGAGAATGTTTTTATTTCTCCTTCATATACGAAGCTTAGTTTTGCAGGGAATAATATTCTAGGCTAGGCATTGTTTTGTTTCAAAAGAGTGAGAATGTGGCCCCAGTCTCTCCTTGCTTGTAAAGTCTCATTAGAGAAGTCTGATGTTATTCGAATTGGCTTTCCCTTGTATGTTGCTTGCTTCTTTTGTCTTACAGCTCTTAGAAGGGCCTCTTTAGTTGATACTTTGGTCAGTCTGATGACTGCATGTCGTGACGTCTTCCTGTTTGCGTTGAATCTCCCAGGGGTCCTCTGAGCTTCTTGAACTTGTATATCAAGATTTTGAGCAAGGCCTGGGAAATTTTCCACTATTATATCTTCAAACAGCTTGTCCAACCCTTGAGTGTTGTCTTCTTCCCCTCTTGTAACCCTATGACCCTCACATTAGGTTTCTTCACATAATCCCACAGCTCTTGTAGGCTTTGCTCTTTTCTCTTGTTTCTCTGCTCTATTTCTGTGACTGATTTATTTAATTGGAGGGTGTTATCTTCAAGCTCTGATATTCTTTCTTCTGTTTCTTCTACCCTGTTCTTGAGACTTTCCACTGTATTTTGTAGTTCCTTGAATTGATTCTTCATTTCCAGGAGTTCGGTTACACTTTTCTTCAGTGTGTCTATTTCTTTTCCCATATCCTGGAGACTTTTTGTGGTTTCTTTGTTTTGGTTATTGAGTTTTTTTGTTTGTTTGTTTTTTTTGAGACAGAGTCTCGCTTTCTTGCCCAGGCTAGAGTGAGTGCCGTGGCGTCAGCCTAGCTCACAGCACCCTCAAACTCCTGGCTCAAGCAATCCTCCTGCCTCAGCCTCCCAAGTAGCTGGGACTACAGGCATTCGCCACCATGCCCGGCTAATTTTTTGTATATATATTAGTTGGCCAATTAATTTCCTTCTATTTTATAGTAGAGAGGGGTCTCGCTCTTGCTCAGGCTGGTTTCGAACTCCTGACCTCGAGCAATCCGCCCGCCTCGGCCTCCCAGAGAGCTAGGATTACAGCCGTGAGCCACCGCACCCGGCCGGTTATTGAGTTTTTGTTGCAGCTGGGTGAGTGTTCTTATGATCCACATACGAAATTCCTCCTCTGTCATATTGGTTGCCTGATTTTGGTTGGTGTCCATTTCTAGGGGGCTGGTGCTCCTCTTTGGGGGTGTGTTTTCCGTTTGGTTCTTCATATTTCCTGAGTTCTTTCGCTGATTTCTTCCCATGTCGATCAGTTGTTGTTTCTTTCCTTAGGTTATTGTTTGGGTATTCACACACCTTGTTTAGTTTCTGAGGCGTTAGGTGGTGTCTGTGGGTGAAATTGGACCACTCCCTGTATATTGAGTCAGTGGGTGCCGTGGAAAGTCTGTGCAAGATGCCGTCCCTGTCCGTAGGTGGCATTTGCTTGGAGGAACAGGCTATGCTGTGGATTTTGTGTCCTGTTAACAGCTCTTGTTCTGGGCGGAGCTGGGTTGGGTAAGCCTGCCCTCAGGCCGTTAGCAGGGGTCAAAGTTCTCTTCTCTGCTTCCAGGGAAAGCGGTCAGGGCAGGGCTGGAATGGTCCCACTCAGCCAGAAAGTCTGTGTGTGGGGGTGGGGCTGTCTGAGACCCGCAGTCTGGAGCGGGCCTCGCTTCTTTCCACCCTCCCCAACTCCGCAGCTACTCCTGGGCCTCTGCCAGCAGGCAAGACCACAAGCCACCAGGCCTCCCCGGACTGTGATGCCGGCGGGGAGGTTCCCTGCACAGGAACACCACCAGGGTTGGGAGCACGGCCTCCTCCTGGGAGGAGGGTTGCCCTCTAGGACGCCGATCCGCCCCTGGAGGCACACACACCTCAGTAGGCTGTTCACGTATAACCCTTCTGTGCCCCGGGCAATGCTAGCCCTTGGTGCAGGGGATCTGGTCTGCAGGTACGACCTATGGGTCCCAGAGTTCAAACTGTATCCCCACCAGGGAGAGGAGTTCCGGTCCCAATTCACCCACAGGGAGCCCAAGCTGGGTCTATGTCTCTCAGCCTCTGAGTCGGCACCTTTCTCCTGGGAACTCAGTGCCAGCAGCACCTGGGAGGGCGGGCGGGTAGGGAGCTCACAGTCTGAGTTCCCCTGAGTCAGGTGTAGGGTCCCAAACGGGAAGGTCCCGTTCCCTGAAGGTGCCTCCGGCTGGTGGCTGTATTGTCTCTCTGGGCAGCCGCGGGTAGGGTCGGCAGAGCGGAGGAGGAGGCAATATGGCGCCTGCCGCGCGGCTCGGGTCTGTGCACACGGAGGTGCCTGGAGGAAGTTGGGAACCTGGTGCCACGTCTGCTACAGGCTGACCGTTGGCAGGCGGCGGCGGTCTCTGGGCTGGTGTCCGCAGGTCTCCACCCGCTGGGGAGCCCACCAGCTGTCCCGAATGCAGGGGAGGGGAAACAGCAAATCTACCTACCCTTGCCACTGATCTCTGGGCTGCTCCGGTGGTCTCAGCCTCCAGTTCTCCTCCGCAGCCTCCTCCTGTGGAGTCTCCTGGGGTCTCAGGTACCTCCCTCCGGCCCTTGTCCGCTGTATGCTCGTCTTGTTGCTTCTTTCCTCTAATTTCTGCTAGAATCTGTCTTTTCTGCAAAGACGCTCTGTCTAGCGTTGTTATTCGTCCGCCATCTTGCTCCGCCCCCCCAGAAGCTTTTTAGTTTGATCATGTCCCATTTATTTATTTTTGTTGCTGCTGTGATTGCCTTTGGGGACTTCTTCATAAACTCTTTGCCTAGGCCTATGTCTAGGAGAGTGTTTCCAACATTTTCCTCTAGAATACTAAGAGTTTCATACCTTAGGTTTAAGTCTGTTATCCAGCATGAGTTGATTATTGTGAGAGGTGAAAGGTGTGGGTCCTGTTTTAGCCTTCTACAGGTGGCTATCCAGTTTTCCCAGCACCATTTATTGAAAAGGGATTCTTTTCCCCAGCGTATGTTTTTGTCTGCTTTGTCAAAGATTAGATGGCTATATGAGGATGGTTTTATATCAGGATTATCAGATCTGTTCCACTGGTCAATATTCCTATTTTTGTGCCAATACCAGGTTGATTTAATTACTGCAGCTTTGTAGTATAGTTTGATATCTGGCATATTAGTACATCCCATTTTGGTTTTGTTGCCTAGAATTGCTTTTGATATTCAAGGTCTTCTTAGATTTCATATGAAGCATAAAATCATTTTTTCTCTATCTATATTGAAGAATGCTGATGGGATTTTAATAGGTATTGCATTGAATCTATAGATCAGTTTGGATAGTATAGACATTTTAATGTTGTTGAGTCTGCCGATCCACGAGCATGGAATGGATTTCCATCTGTTCACATCCTCTGCTATTTCCTTCCTCAGTGTTTCATAGTTCTCCCTGTAGAGGTCTTTTACGTCCTTGGTTAAGTATATTCCTATATACTTTAATTTCTTTGTTGCTATTGTGAAGGGAATTAAGTCTTTGATTTGGTTCTCAATGAGATTGTTGTTGGCATATATGAATGCCTCTGATTTCTGTGTATTGATTTTGTATCCTGAGACTTTACTAAATTCATTGATCAGTTCCAGGAGTTTCTTGGTTGAATCTTTGGGGTTTTCTAAATATAATATCATCAGCAAACAGTGAAAGTTTGACTTCTTCTGCCCCTATTTGGATACCTTTAATTCTACTTTCCTGTCTGATTGTTGTAGCCAGAACTTCCAGCACTATGTTGAACAGAAGTGGAGATAGTGGGAAGCCTTGTCTGGTTCCAGTTCTAAGTGGGAATGATTTCAATTTTTCCCCATTCAGTATGATGTTGGCTATCGGTCTGTCATATAAGGCGTGTATCATTTTTAGGTATGTCCCTTCTATGCCTATTTTCTTAAGTGTTCGTATCATGAAAGGGTGTTGAATTTTGTCAAAAGCTTTTTCTGCATCTAGTGAAAGAATCATGTGGTCTTTGTTTTTGCTTCTGTTTATGTAGTGAATTGCATTTATAGATTTATGTATGTTGAACCATCCCTGCATCCCTGGGACGAAGTCCACTTGGTTGTGATGGATTATTTTTTTGATAAGCGTCTGGACTCAGTTAGCTAGGATTTTTTTTAAAATTTTTGCATCTATATTCATTAGGGATATTGGTCTGTAGTTTTCTTTTTTTGTTGCATCCTTTCCTGGTTTTGGTATCAGAGTAATATTCGCTTCATGAAAGGTGTCGGGGAGGTTTCCATTCTTCTCGATGTGGAATAGTTTCTGCAAGATAGCTACTAGTTCTTCTTTGTAAGTATGGTAAAATTCGGGTGTGAAACCATCTGGACTGGGACTTTTCATTTTAAGGAGATTTTTCATTGCTGTTTCTATTTCAGCTGTGAGATTGGTCTGTTCAGGAAATCTATTTCTTCCTGGTTGAGTCTAGGGAGGCTGTGTGTTTCTAGAAATTTGTCCATTTCCTCCACATTTTCCAGTTTGTGTGCATAAAGATTTTTATAGTATTCATAAATTATATCTTGTATTTCCTTGGGATCAGATTTGATATCTCCTTTTTTGTTCCTGATGGAGGTTAATGGAGATTTCTCTTTTCTGCTTTTCGTTAGCCTAGCCATTGCGTGTCAATTTTGTTTATTTTTTGAAAGAACCAACTTTTTGTTCTATTAATCTCCTGAATAGTTTCCCTGTTTTCAATTTCGTTTAATTGTGATTTGATCTTGTTTATTTCACTTCTTCTGCTGGGGTTGGGGTTCGTCTGTTCTTTTTCTCCTGCTCTTTGTGTCTTTTCATTAGATTGTCTATTTGTGATCTTTTTGACTTTTGGTTATAGGCATTTATGGAAATCAACTTTCCTCTCAGAACTGCTTTAGCTGTGTCCCAGAGGATTTGATAACTTGTCTCTCCATTGTCATTTTGTTCATAGAACTTTTTATTTCCATCATGATTTCTTCATTTGTGAAGTAATCATTTAGTAGGAGGTTGTTTAATTTCCACGTTTTTGTGTAGAAGTATGAGTTTATTTTAGGGTTGATTTCTACTTTTATTCCACTGTGATCTGAGAGGATACATGATATGATTTCTATTTTTTAAAATTTCTTGAGGTTTACTTTGTGTCCTAGGATATGGTCAATCTTAGAGAATGTCCCGTGAGCTGATGAGAAGTATGTATATTCAGTGGATTTGGGGTAGAATGTCCTGTAAATGTCAGTCTGGTCCAATTGTTGTAGAGTTTTGTTTAAGTCCATTATTTCTTTATTAATTTTCTGTTTGGAGGATCTGTCTTGTGCCGTCAGTAGGGTGTTGAAATCTCTGGCGATTATGGAGTTGCTATTAATCCATTTGCTTAGCTCCAATAAGGTTTGTTTTATGAATCTGGGTGCACCTAAGTTGGGTGTATACATATTTAAAATTGTTATCTCTTCTTGTTGAAGTGTGCCCTTCACCATTATATAATGACCCTCTTTGTCTTTCACTACTTTTGTTGGTTTAAAAATGAAATCGTCTGAAATTAGAACTGCCACGCCAGCCTTCTTTTGGCTTCCACTTGCTTGGAATACTGATTTCCACCCTTTTACTTTTAGTCTATATGCATCCTTGCAGGTTAAATATGTTTCCTGAAGACAGCATATACTTGGCCTGTATTTTCTTATCCATTCAGCCAGCCTATGTCTCTTGAGTGGAGAGTTTAAGCCAAGAGAACTGGCTTAAATTTATTGAGAGAACTGATAGGTAAGGTAGATTACTGTTCATTCTGTTGGGTTGGATGTTGTTGCTTTGATTTCTCTCTTGGGCCTTTGTAATATCTGGCCTTTAATCTTTGGGTTTTGGTTTATTTTTATATTCGTGAGTTTTTATTATGGTGTTCCGTGTGTGTAACACTGTTTTTAGTACTTCTTGTAGGGCTGGTCTTGTCTTCGTGAATTCTCTGAGTCTTTGCTTATCTAAGAATGTCTTAATTTCTCCTTCATATATTAAGCTTAGTTTTTCAGGGTACAAGATTCTAGGCTGGGTGTTATTTTGTTTTAAAAGAGTGAGAGTGTGTCCCCATTCCCTCCTTGCTTATATTGTTTCAGTTGAGAAATCTGGAGTTATTCGGATAGGTTTTCCTTTGTATGTAACTTTCTTCCTGTGCCTAACAGCTTGTAGGAGGGTCTCTTTTGTTGATATTTTGGTCAGTCTGATGGCTACATGGCGTGGTGTTTTCCTGTTTGCATTGTATCTCCCAGGAGTCCTTTTGGCCTCTTGTATTTCTAATTCTAGGTTACTGGTTAGACCTGGGAAGTTTTCCTCAATTATTTCTTCAAAAATACTATCTAATCCTTGGGTTTTTTCTTCCTCCTTCTCCAGAATCCAGTAGACCCGCAGGTTATTTTTCTTTGTATAATCCCACAATTCTTCTAAGCTTTGCTCATGTCTCTTATTTTTCTGCTCTAACTCTGTGATTAACTGATTTGATTTGAATGAGTTGTCTTCCAGCTCTGAGATTCTTTCTTCTGTTTGGTCCACCCTGTTTTTGAGGCTTTCCACTGTGTTTTGAATTTCCCTGAATAAATTCTTCCTATCCAGGATGTCCGATTGATTCTTCTTCAAGATGTCAATATCCTTAGTGAATCTTTGTTCTAATTTTTGTATCTTCTTTGTAGTTTCTTTGTGTTGGTTATCCATTTTTTCTTGCATTTCATCGAACTTTTTTACAATCCAATTTTGGAATCCTTCTGTCATTTTTGTGTTTTGGGTTTTTTCAGACTCCATTTCTTGAGATCTGGTGTATCTCCTAGGGGGAGTATTTTCGGCTTGATTTTTTGAATTACATTGGGCCCTCCCCATCTGTGTCAATTGCTAGAGATTCAGTCTTCTACTTTTTGTAGTTTCTTAATTAACCACTTGGGGGAGCTCTTCCGCCACACTTAGAAGTTTCCCCTGTCAGGTGTAGCTTTTGGGGAAAGTGGATTTTCTTGTCTCGCCCCGCCTCCAGGGGTGGAGCCTACCACTTTCAGCAAGAGAGATGCGGGCTGAGGGGAGGCGTATCTCCCCAGTCTGCTCTGCACGCCCTGCAACCCAGTGGCTGTAACTCCCCTCGGCTATTAGACTTCTCAGTAGTTCCTTGATGGATCCAGGCCTGACGAGCCATTCGCAGATTGTGTAGGGGCAGGATTTGCCAGGAGAGACTCTAGGCTGGGCAGAGGCGGGGGACTTTCCCACTGACGGCTGGGCTGTGGACCCCCTCAATGGCGATCGCTAGCCCACTAGTAGGGCACCAGTACTGGGGGCGACTGATTAGGGTGCAGCCGGTGCCAGGTTGGGAGCCTGGGTCAATAGGATGCCCCGTAGGTTCCTCCATGCCGCCTGCCTGACTGCCTGTTCAGTTGGAGCAACACTTTTACTGACCCGCCCTGTGTGGTTTTATTCGCTCGCTCGGGGCAGTTTCAACTTAGAGCCCCCGCTTAGTCTCCCTGGTTACCAGAGGAGAGACCTCTAACCGCCTCCCCATCCTTTCACCATCAACCGCACCCTCCAGCACCCTCTTCTTCTGCTGCGCTTTCCCACCAGTTTGAGACAGGTCTCTGGCTGGCTGGGTGTGGAGGTCAATGGGGAAGCAAGGAGTTCTCCCGTGGGTCTGATCCCACTTCACCACCTGGCCCGGCAGGCCGGCGCCCTCCCACACGCCCTATTGTTTTCTTTGCACTCTCCAGAGAACGCGATCTTATTTCCCGATCACCTTCTTTATCCTTCTATGAGAGTTCCACGTTGCTCCTCTACAGATTCTCCACGCTGTCCTCGTAGTGGGGAGATCCACTCGCGCGTAGGAAACCAAGATCTGTGTCTCCTTCTCTCGGAGCAGGAGTCCGGAGAGTTACCTCTACTTCGCCATTTTTTCTCCATCCCAGATGTAGTTCTTCCACATAGGTTTTTATAATCACAGATATCAATTACCAGTTGCCATAATAACAGATCTACATACCAGGTAATGCAGTTGCTATGGGTAACAGGTAGTTTTGTTTAGGGTTAAAGGTCTTTTCAAAGGGCTTCTAACAATTTCTAATCTATCTAGGTGAACAAACTCTTACAAAGTCTTTCAAGGACTAACTTCTAAGTTCTAAGAGATAGTTATCAATTAACAGAGGAATAACAAAGAGGTATAGTGGCTCTATATTTCTTTCATCTTTGATCTAGTTATTGTGGACTTAAGGCAGACAGTCAGGAGAGAGCAGGAAGCCCATCTCTACAAAACAAATTGTTCATAACCACAGGGGTGTGTCTCTTGCCTAGGGCACTCATTGTCTCTGCCTCCCATCCTGTGAGCCAGATATTTACCTGTCTTGTCTTTCAAGAACAGGAAGAACTCACAGACCTGAGATAACCAGGAAGCCTCCTGGAAGACATCCGTACTGGAGCTTTGAGAGCCCTCCCAAGGGGAGGCAGCCCTTGGTAGGCGAACTAATGAGTTCACATATTCATTCAGGGCAAAACCCTGCAAACTGCTGTTTCTGTCTTTAATAGAGCAATACTGGGCAATGCAATAAAATAATGATCTTATGAGCCACATCTCGTTAATTCCTCAATCATCTTTGCTCAACAGGGATCCATCGGTAGAATCCCAACACCAGCTTAAGAAGGCCAGCTGTGGCCACCAGTGGCTCTGTCAGTGGTGAAATGAAGTCACCACCCAGAACCCATTTCCAAGAGCCCCTGGGAGAAAGGCACCCGCTGTGGGGACAGTATGCTGAGTGTGGGCCAAGGTGAGCCTGGGAGGGTGGGAGCAACCAACTGGGCGACAGAGTCCTTACACACAGAGGACAATAGGAGGGCTGTAAATAAAGTTCCAGCCACTGGCGGACACCAGGAGAGGAGCCTCTGTGAATTGCACATGCTGAAGACCCCACAGGCAGGAGGCGAGACACTGCTGATTGGGCCCCTCTGGACGGAATGGCAACAGTTGAGTCACTGACACGTGCAGCCCAAGATCTCTAGAAAGCTCTGGAAGAGAACTTTGAAGCTCCACTCGCCAGGTGTCGCACGCGTTCCTACCACAGCCTCCTCTAGCGGCGCAGCAGCGGAGAGCTTCGCTCCCCAGAGCAGCGGGCAGGCGTGGCGACTTGATCCTAGAGCTGAGGAAGAGGTAAGTGGCGTCCACGGAAGCCAGAGCTGACTGGAGGTGACTGAGAAGCTGATTTCCCTTTGGAACTTGTCGAGGGGCCCCTGAGAGATACTGGCTGTTTCTGCCAGTTGCAGGCTTTGGGGGCTGCTGGGTGGCGATGAGTGGGGGTGGGGGTGGGGGGCGGGGGCGGGACGCAGCATTTTCCAGAACCCGGTGCAGTCGGTGCCAGGCGGCAGGTTGGCCAGAGAGCTGGTGGGACCTGTCCTCAGCAAGGCCCAGGGGGAGGCTCCTACGGGCATTTCTAATGCCCAGAAGCAACCTCTTTCTACCCTATGCGCAAATATAAGCCAGCGGTGCCTGTGAAGCACACTGAGAGGCTGCCCGCGTTCAGCGTGCTTACCGGCGTTCCTGTCGGTGGCAGTGTCTACCACTGCACCTAACGAAACTTCCAGATTTTTGCTGGCTTATGCTCCCATAACACAGGAGACAGGGTTATTTGAACACTAAAGACAATGGCTTCTGCTGACTAAAAATTTAGGAAGTGTCCTGGTACCTCCTGAGTCTGGATGGGCAACAAGAAGCCAACCGGTGGCTTCCTCAGAATACTTTTTTTGCTGTTTCTGCTGGATCGCCTCAGGGAAAGTCAGGCTCTCAAGGCTATCCTCAGCCTTGAGGATATGTAAAGTCATATCTGGAGGAAATGTAAAGTCAGGAGAAGGGTTACAGTTACTAGGACCCTTCTTGTCTATGAAGAACCTTAATCGTCATCATATCTCTCTCTCTCTCTCTCTCTCTCTCTCTCTCTCTCTCTCTCTCTCTCTCTCTCTCTCTCTCTCTTTTTGCGACCTGACATTTGGATATCTGTAAGCAAAGGCCAGCTGTAAACTTTTCAAAGTTAAATTAAACAAAAAGGTTAATGCACAAGAAGTACAAATCTGTACAGTGCCCTTTATAAGTCTTTCAAAGAAGTGCATCCTCCCCCACCCCAATGTTGACAATCCGGTTGCTTAGTGGAGGGACCTTTTCTGAGAGGAATAAAGTTACTTTTCCCCTAATTACTTTACTTCTACTCTGATCTTGCTGTCTCAGTTCTCCTCCTGGTATTAATACAATGGAAAAGGGAGTATCGAATGTTCCATGAAATAAAGGCTTCAGTCTTCATGAGAACATGAAGGGGCATTCAAGTTATTTTTCTGCTGACTTAAGGAAAAAAACTGAGATGATCTTTTAAAATTTACAGAAACTCAAATATGCCCTGTTTGTGAAGCTGGGACAGGAAACACACAGATTAAGTATTAAATAATCTCAAAGCTCCATTTGGTCAATGTGTGCTAGTTTTCTCACCCACCAACCTTTCCTCTACTGCTAAGTGAGAGAGAGAAAGAAAGAGAGAGAGAGAGAGAGAGAGAGAGAGAGAGAGAGAGACATTGATGGACATTTACCTTCTCTGAGCTGTGCCTTGTTTCAAAGTTGGGTAGCAAAGAAAAGGAGAGAAACATATTAATACCTCCTGAATAATCTATCGTTATGAGCATCCTAATACTTAGCAGTTGATTTTCTAGGGGAAGCAGAACAGGAACTTTTCTGTTAAATTTTCTGTGATAATAAAAGCAAGTAAATATACGTCACATGGCTTCCTTCTTGACAAGTACTTTTTTTTCCTGCTCTCTCCCCCAGTGCCTTTGGGAAGAAGATCTGTTCATTGGTTTGATGCGGCCTCAGTTGTGTAAGATGGTACTGGTGGGGTGTCAGTGTCACACACAGGAGTGAAACTGTTCCTAGAGCAAACGCTGAGGAGAGAGCTGAAGGTGGATGCCTGCTTGAACGTCCAGATGGGGTCTATGTGGGAGAGTAAGGGGTCCGTGAAAGAGAGCCCCAGTCAGAGTAAGAAACGCAGCACACAAATAGAGGGTCTTGGTCCCGAGAGCGCTCGCAGGCACTTCCGGAGCTTCAGTTACCATGAAGCACCTGGACCGCTCGAGGCTGTCAGCCAGCTTCAGAGATTATGCCAGCAGTGGCTGAGGCCAGAGATCCACTCGAAAGAGCAGATCTTGGAACTGCTGGTGCTAGAGCAGTTCCTGGCCCTGCTGCCCAGGGAGACCCAGCACTGGGTGCAGAAGCATCATCCCCAGAATGTCAAACAGGCTGTGGTCCTGGTGGAATGCTTGCAGAGAAAACCTGAGGGAACAAAGAATGAGGTAAGAGAAAAGATTCCTTACATATACAATGAAAAAGGATAGCGGTGGATACATTGGGCTGGGAGGTTATCAGGGAATAAGATAGATTAAGTCATTCTTCTGTCGTTCCTTTAAGACAACTAGGTGGGATCCGAAATCACAGACATGCAGTAATAGTCAGGCCAAAGGTTTCAGAGTTCCTGGAAGAGTCTCTCCTGGTGTTAGAGAAAAGAAATATATTTTTTCCCAGGTTATAGCCAGTGTGAATTGAGGGTGGTGGGCCTAGTCTGGTGTGGCCAAGGAAGCAAGACTTAAGTTCTTAGAAACAGAAATAGAAGGCCAGAAAGAGTTGGGAAAGGAGGAAAGGTCCAAAAAATGGACAGTGCTTACAGAGACCAAAGGAGAGAAACAGAAATATGAATCAAACAACTCTAGGGAGACCGCAATAAAAGAGAAGACATGAAAAGGAAAAAAGGGAAACAAAGATATGGAAAAAAGACAAATGGGAACAGAGAAGTGGAGGGAATCAGGATGCTGAGGGGTAGTGTCCTCTGTAGTAGGAACGCACATCTCTGGGCCGAGGGAGAAGAGAGCCTCCAGTGCCCTCCCTTTGTGGCCTGTCCTTGGTCCTGCTGGAGAGTGGGGAACCAAGTTATGCCTTTGAGAGATGGCAGCACACTTCGTTTTCTCAGGAGCCCACCTTAAAGAATCCAGGGCAGGACATGTTTTTGATGTGTTATTACAACAGAATTATGTGGAGGGAGGTTGGAGCCCTACTCTTCCCCCGTCTTTTCCCTCATTCCACTCTCTTTCCCCGTGAAACCCTTCCCTGACTATAGGAGGACTGGAAATTCTGGCTGACAAGAATGAGTTTTTTAATTCAATTTCTTATCTTTTAGAGAAAACCAGAAGATAGAAATCCTCCAAGGCATGGACCCAAGGCAATAAAGCAAGCCAGAGAAGGGGAACAGGCACCCAGCCCTGCTACCAGCTTGAGCTGGGGCTCTGTGCACAGGGATGGGGACCGTTGGGTTGGGGGAATAGTGGCATTAGTCATAGCCTTTTCCATTTTATACTAATTTTCCCAGAGTTTGAGTATAGTTCTTTATGGGAACATAGTGGCACAGTACCTCTTCAGTCTTTTTATTACTTTCTTTAATGTCACATACTCCCCAAATCTGGGCCCTACTCTTCTTCCTCCCTCCACCACCACCCCAAAAGCAAAAGTAAGTTCTGTGCTAATGAGGATGGGGATTATTTCTAGGTGACAGCCCATGAACTGGGAAAGGAAGCAGTGGCCCCAGGCTTCAATTGGATCCTGTGGCCCCTCGTGGGAGGAACAGCAGTGGCCCCAGGCTTCAAGTGGGTCCTGTGGCCCCTCGTGGGAGGAATAGCAGTGGCCCCAGGCTTCAAGTGGAATCCAGGAGAGCCCCAACCAATGGTCATGTTCCAGAAAGAATGTTGGAATACATACCAGGTACTACAAGAACAGCTGGGCGGAAATACTCACAAAGAAACCCAGCCTGTATATGAAAGAGGTGAGGAGCTTCATCAGAATTCTTTTCTCCTGGGAGCTGTGATAGTAATTGGTTCAGCTAGAGTGTCATGGGAAATTCCCAGGTACACAGCCGTGCTAGCAGCTGTGATGTCTCCCAGGTGGAAGTACCGTAGGTCAAAGGTGGGTGAAGGTGGGGGGGTTGGCCTGAGGGACAGAAATATCCAGATCACAGAACCCTGATACTCACACTGTGGACTCTGCTCCTTTCAAATTTGAAAGGAGAGAAGAAGATGGAGCAGGGACAGGTGGGGCCACCTCCCTTTCACAAGTTGCAGGAGAAATTGGGATCAGACATGAGCTGTCAGTAGCAGAATGTGAAGAAAAGTGTACAGCAAGAAAAAAATAATAAAAGGCAAAAATCTTCCACATTTCCTACTGTACACTGGGGATCTAAGTGCTTCATTTTCAGACCTTTAATTTTCGCCCAGCTCAATAAACAATTTATTTTATGAGAGGAAAATTAATATATTTCCTTTTTCTGATTTCTCTCATGAAATCTGGAGACAAGTGAACTAACTGGGAAACCTTTCTATGAGTGGCAGATATTTGGTTCTTATTTACAATGAGAAGGCCTCTTCTGGGCACCACACACACGCTTGTCAAGGCGACCTGTCTTTATTGAAGGCATGCTGATGTATTTTAGAAATCAGCTCAGGATGTTCGTAAACAGGAAAGAGAAATTTTCTCTGGCTTTTTTCCACTTACAGCTGTGCATGCTCAACAGATTTTAGCCCCTTCTGAGCAGAAAAGCACCAAAGACCAGAAGATGGCATCTGAGCTCGTCTTGCCTAAGTCCCAGGTGAGCAGTACTTTCCAGCTTTTTCAGGCAACCTGAACATGGCCTTGTGTCTGCTTGCCCCTGCTGACTACGACCCATAGTGTCCAGCAGGTGCTTTGAGGTGTGTTAGCCCCCGCTGTCTTCTAGCCAACTAGGCTTGGCACAGTGGGAACTGGGCACTTCCTAGGCTGTTTACTGATCCTCTTTGGCTCTCCCTTTCTGCTATCTCGCTCTTTTCCCCTAAATCTTGTGCTGTTAACTTCTTCTGCCCCTGACCTACTGCGTAATTCAGAGAAGGGTAGTAGGACAACTTCTATAGTGGCAAGTACTAAAGTACAGCCCATTCTCTTCTCTAGAGTTTGACGTTTGAAGACGTGGCTATGTATTTTTCTGAGGAAGAATGGCAATTATTGGATACCTCTCAGAAGATTCTCTACATTAACGTTATGCAGGATATCTATGAGAATGCCATCTCTGTAGGTAAATATTCCTTCCCTCTGTGTAGAAATTGAGTAATATGTTATGTCCTCAGTTTATGGAAAATGGACCCTGTGAGAGAGTCCCGGTGTTCTAATATCTGGTTGGTTCTCAGCTTGATGGTGTGGGGGAAAGAAAAGGCTTACCTAGATCACCGGGGGAGCTTTTTATAAATATACATGTCTCACTTCTATATTCTAAATAGATTTCTTGATCTATCATACCCTTGCCTCCACCCTACAAACCCTCTCTTGTCCTATCTTTTCCATCTCAGTAAAAGGCACCACCATTTACCTAGTTGCCAAGGGCAAAAACCTGTCAGTCATCCTTTACTCCCATCTTTCTGTTATGCTCCACAGCTGATCCATTGGCAAGTTCTCCTAGCTCTATCTTCAAACTATATCCTGAATCCAACCATGTCTCAAGCTCTTCCACTTTTGCCATCCTTGTCTAAGCCACTATCATGTCTAGCTAAGTCTACTTCAGTGTAACGGGATTCCCGTTCCCTATGTTGTTTCCATCTATCTGCCTTACATTTACTTCTTAGCTTACTCATTGCATATCTACCCACATCCACAGTGGAGTATAAAGAAGATATTGGATCCAAGATTCTGCCCATTTAAATATTTTGAGTAAAAGAGAAAGTATAAAAGTGTCATTCACTCTACCTGACGGTATTCTAGAATTAAGATGACAGTCCATGACCTCAAGGTTTTATTCTCAGAGCATTATTATTGCATCCTGAACTTAAAGTGATGTGTTTAGAGCAAGGGGAAGAACCATAGATCCAAGGTCTCCAAGAGTTCAGGGATAGTCTTACAGAGTCTCCCACAGGTAAGTATATACATGGGAAGAGGAGAAACATCCCTTCTAGTAACCTTTAACAGGGGCTTAACATTTTAAGATTCTGCTCCTATATTTTTTGAGTTGAAGTTTTTATTGAGATAATTTTAGATTCACATACAGATTGACAATGTAATACAAAGAGAAGCCATGTACACTTTACCCAGTTTCCCACAGTGATAAGTTTTGCACTAGTATTGTATGATATCACAACTAGGATATTGATAGAATCCACTGATCTTATTCAGATTTCTCTAGTTTCACTTGTATCCATGTGTGTGTTGTGTGTGTGTGTCTGTGTGTGTTTTCGTTCTGTACAATTTTATCTCATGTGAAGGTTTGTGTATTCCACACAACAGCCAAGGTATACTGGACAGTCACGTTAGCACAAGGATATCTCCTGTTGCCGTTTTAAAACCATGCACGTGGGGGAGGGGGGCATGGGCAATATAAGTAACCTTAACACTTGTACCCCCATAATACACTAAAATAAATAATAATAATAATAAAAACCATGCACACTTCCTTCCCATACCCTGCGAACCCATGCCAACCACTAATCTGATCTACATTCTTAAAATTTTGTCATTTGAAAAATGTTACGTGAATGGAATTATCAAGTGTGTACCTTTTTGGGATTAGCTTCTTTCATTCAGAGTAATTCCCTGGAAATGCATCCAAATTGTTGCATATATCAGTAGTTCATTCCTCTTTACTGCTAAGCAGCATCCCTTGGTATTGATATGCCACCATTTGTTTAACTATTCACCCAAGGAAGGATATCTTTGCTGCCTCCAGTTTTTGGCTATTATGAATAAAGCTGCCATGAATATTTGTGTACAGGTTTTTGTGTAGAGATAAATTTTCATTTCTCTGGGATAAATGTCTCAAGGGCGCAATTGCTGGTTCATATGGTAATTATTAATACATCTTTAATTTTATAAAAAACTGCCAAACTGTTTTCCACAGTGGCTGTATCATTTTCATGTTGCCACCAGTAATGTATGAGTGACCCAGTTTCTCCACATCCTTGCCAGTGTTTACTGTCAGTACTATTTTAATATTAGCGATTTTAATTGGTGTGTGGTGATATCTCATTGTGGTTTTGATTAGCATTTCTTTAATGGCTAATGATTTTTATATCTTTTCATGTGCTGATTTGCCATCTCTGTATTCTCTTCAGTTAAATGTCTTTTGCCCATATTTTAATGGGATTGTTTGCTTTATTGTTGAGTTTTGAGAATTCTTTATATATTCTAGTTTCTAGTGCTTTGTTGTATAAAGGGTTTGCAAATATTTTTTCCCAGTCTGTAGATCATCTTTATATTCTTCCCATGGGCTTCCACAAAGTAAAAGATTTTAATTTTGATGAGCACTGATTTTCCCTTTTGTCCTTTTATAGATTGTGTTTTTGGTGTCATGTCTAGAACTCCAACTAGCTTACCTCTCTATCCCTAAAATTTTCTGCTATGTTTTCTCCTAAAACTTTTATAATTTGATGTTTTACATTTAAGTCCCTGATTCATTTTGAATTAATTATTATATAAGGTGTGAGGTTTAGTGTTTTCTTTGGGTTTTTTTGTTTGTTCGTGTTTTGTTTTTGTTTTTGTTTTTTTTCCTGTGGAGGTCCAATTACTTTAGTATCATTTGTTGAAAAGGCTGTCCTTCCTCCATTGAATTGTTTTTGTGCTGTCTCAGCAAAGATCAGTTGGGCTCATTTGTGTACATCTATTCTGTTCCACTGAGCTGTGTCTATCCCTCTGCCAATATCGTGCAGTTTTGATTACTCTAGCTGTATAGCTAGCCTTAATATCTATCGGGCAGAGTGATTCTTCTCACTATATTCTTTGTCAACATTCTTTCAGCTATTCTGGGGCCTATGACTTTCCATGTAAATTTTGGTGTAAGCTTATCTATGTCTATAATAAACTTTGTTGGGATTTTGCCAGAAGTTGCATTAAAGCTATACTTCAGTTTGAGGAGGATTGACATCGTTACTATCAAAGGTTGATTCATCCAATCCACAAACACAGTATGTCTCTATTAAGTTAAGTCTCCTTAGATTTCTTCCAGTAACTTTTTGTAGTTTTCAGCATACATATACTCTCTATGTTTTGTTAAATATATGCCCTAGCTTTTCATCTTTATTGGAGCAATTATAAATGATACTGTTTTTAATTTTGATTTCTGCATATTCATTGTCTGTAGACAAGAATGCCATTGATTTTGTATTTTAATCTTTTATCCTGTGACTGTACTGAATTCACTTATTAGTTCTCAGGGGGATTTTTTGTAGATTCCTTGAGATTTTCTCCATAGGCAATCCGTATCATCTACAGTGCCTTTTATTTCTTTGTCTTGCCTTATTGCATTAGATCCAACCTCTAACACTATGTTGAATGAGAGTGGTGACAGCAGACATCCTTGTCTTGTTCCCAATTTTAGCATGAAAACATTCAGTCTTTCGCCATTACCTATTAGGAGTTTTTTGTTGATATTCTTTATCAAGTTGATATAATTCCTAACTTTATGAGTGTTTTTTTATATCATAAATGCATGTGGGATTTTGTCAATTACTGTTTCTGTGTCAGTTGATGGAAACATATGATCTTTTCTCTTTAGTTTGTTGGTAAGATGGGTTATGTTGATTGATTTTCAAATGTTGAACCACCTGTAATGAATCCCACTTGGCCATGGTATGTCATTCTTCTTATACATTGTTGCATTGAGCTTGTCAATATTTTGTTACCAATTTTTGCATTTACATTCTTGGGAAATGTTAGTCTGTAGTTTTGGTTTTTCCATTTTTTTTGTTTTTTTAATTTAGTACTTTGTATAGTTTTTAATTTAGTACTTTGTATGGTTTTGGTATCAGGGTAATACTGTCCTTAAAAAATGAGTTGGGTAGTATTTCCTCCTCTTTTCTGGAAGAGATTGCATACAATTGTTAATTCTTTAAATATTTGGTAGAATCCTCCAGTGACAGCATCTGGGTCTGGGGATTTCTTTTGGGGAAGCTTTAAAATTATGAATTCAGTTTCTTTAATGCTCATAGTGCTATTGGGGTTATCTGTTTCATGTTGGTTGAATTCTGGTAGTTTGTGGTTTTTCAAGGAATTGTTCTATTTTCCCTAACTTCTAAAATTCATGAACCTGAAGCTCATGATATTATACCCTTATCTTTTTAGCTGCTGTGGAATGTGTAGTGATATACTCTATTTCCTTCTGGATATTGGTGATCTGTGTCTTCTTTTTATTTTTGTCCATCTTGATAGAGGTTTACCAGTTTTACTAATCTTTTAAAGAACATGCTTTTTATAGATTATCCTTTCTGGCCTCATAGGTATTTCCTTTTTCATTCTGCTTTGGACTTATTTTCCCTTTTTTCTAGTTTCTTGAGGTAGGAACTTAGATTACTGATTTGAGGCCTTTCCTCTTTTCTGTTGTTAACATTTAGAGCTATAAGTTTCCCTCTGAGTGCCTCTTCAACTTCAATTCCATATATTTTGATATATTGTCATTTTATGTTCATTCAACTCTAGTTTTAAATATCCTATGAGACTTTCTGTTTGAACCATGGGTTATTTAGAAGTGTTTGGTTTCATGTCCACATGTCTTTAGGTTTTCAGTTTTGATTTTTAGTTTGATTACATTTTTGTCATATTTCCATGGCTTACTTGATCATTTTGTCTGTTATGTTAGGAGAGTCTGAGTCCTATTTAAATAATATTTTATTTTAGCGGGCAGTCACCCTGTTTCAGTTTAGCATAGAGGTTCTTTCCTACTTTTGTAGGGTATGCTTCCAGTGATAATTTTCAGAGCCTTTATGGTGTTATTTTGGTCTCCTTGGTTTATCTGTTACTTGTGGGGCTCCCATGGGTCCCTGCTGCAGCTGCCTGAGGGTGTGGAAGGCATTTTCTTAGGCTAAGGTGTATCTCAGTGGGGAAGGAGAGTCTCAGACCCATGGGAATTCAGAGATTTCATAGCCCAGGCCGCTTGTTGTGGCTGGTTCCCTCTTGCCAGTTCTGCCTGCCTACTTTGGTGTCCCCAATTCAGTGGAGGGATTTTCATATCTACAGTGTTAAAGAGGCTTCCCATACATTTCTCTTGATATGGCAGGGTCCCTATTGCCAGTTCTGCCTGTACATCTTGGTATCTTTCAGCGGGGGTTGAGGAGAGTCTCTAGTCCAGTATGGAAGGCAAGTTCCTCTCCTTGCCACTTACTGTTGACAGGACTCCAGGCTGATCCCCTTTGCCAGTGATGTCTGGTTTGCTTGATGTTGTCAGGTTTCCCATTCATGCTGGGGAAGGAATAAACCTACCCAGGCAGCCTTCTGTCAATAGGTTGAGGGTTGGAAAACCTTGAATCTGGGTTGCCTTTTTCTGTTGGATTTGGGGATGTAAGACAGCCTGCTACATTATTCTTCTAGTTCTGGGGTCCTAAACCAGTTTGTCTTTTCCTTAACACTTTTTAGAATTTTCTTTGTGTTATCTCTAGCATTATTTAATGGGTTTGTTGTTATGCCTATTGGGGAGGATCAAGAAGAAATGGACTAGAAATCACTTGTTCTTGTATTTTTTAAAAAAGCAATCATCATTGACTTTTCTCTCCATTTGTGTCGTTTTTTTGTACTGAGATACAGATGGCTGATTCTTCTGTTTATTCTAACAGGGTTAATGCTCAAAAAACACACTGGAAACGATGAGCCTATATCTGTTCCTGTATCAGAAATCCAAATACCAGGATGCATAGTATCAGAAAAGGCCAGAATGGAAGTTGCCCAGACAACAATGAATGAGGAAAATCATGGTGATACACACAGGGTTCAGAAACGGTGTCGAGCTTTTCCAAGGAAGAAAAGAAAGAAACTTTCAACTTGTAAAGAAGAGCTTCCAAGACTTACAGATCTTCAGGGGAAAGGCCACACAGGAGAGAAACCTTTTACATGTCAGGAATGTGGGAAAAGCTTCAGAGTTAGCTCTGACCTTATTAAGCATCAGAGAATTCACACTGAAGAGAAACCCTATAAATGTCAACAGTGTGATAGCAGATTCAGATGGAGTTCAGATCTTAATAAGCACCTCATGAGACACCAAGGAATAAAACCATATAGATGCTCATGGTGTGGGAAAAGCTTTAGTCGTACTACAAATCTATACACACACCAAAGAATTCACACAGGAGAGAAGCCCTTTAAATGTCAGGAATGTGGTAAAAGATTTGTTCAGAACTCCCACCTTATTAAACACCAGAGGACCCACACAGGTGAGCAGCCTTATACATGTAGCATATGCAAGAGAAACTTTAGCAGGCGGTCAAGCCTTCTTAGACACCAGAAACTCCACAGGAGAAGGGAAGTGTGTCCAGCATCTTTAGTTTGAGGAAAGTCACCATGTGGAGCTTGGCCCTATAAGTGAGGAAAGAATACAAAAGTATAAGGCACCCAATCATAGAAATCTGTCCTCAACATAAAATTTTGGAGGGGTACATGTCATGCTTCATGGAAAGGAATCTAAGCTGTCTCTCTTATTTGCCATTGTGTCTTCAGTGCCTAGTGTAAAACTGTTACATAACAAATATTTTATACTATTTTATTTTATTTTTTGTATTCAAAATTAAATGGTATGTGTGCTTGTTTCACATTGTGTTTCTAGGTTGGTGTTCATGTTTCAAGTATTTCAAGAGTGATATGTTCTCTTTTGGGATAATAATGAGTATGTTATAAATAAAAGAATAAAACTATGGCTGTCAGATATCTGTAGCTGTCTATCTGTATTTATCTCATCGCTTAGATCTTCCCCAACCTCAGTCATCTAAATTCTTCAGGTATAAGGTCCTTGGAAAATATATTATACCCATAAGTCCTACTCTCATTCTTCGTTCTTTCTCAGGAGAGATGGAAAATAAGAGTATTTAGGTACTCTAAATATTAAAGGCAGCTCAAAGAGAATTTCTGAGTTAGGAACAGTTTCAAGGTTACCATTCTGTCTGCATGAACAACCAAACCCCAGGGCTCAGGAAAATTTACTCTAGAACAGGAAGAGAGGATTCGATGTTTACCCTGGGAGAAACGCCCCATTGTACTTGCTTCTCTCCTGAGTACCCACTACTGCAATGTCTTCTGTCAAGGAATTCCCAGTAGCAGAGGAAGGCCTGAATGCCAGTACAGACCTGGAGACCTTGCAAGCACTTGATACCTCTCCTCCTGCTGATCCTCTCAATACAGGCATATAGAATGAAATGATGAGGGAGGCAGTCTGGGCCATCATCCAGGTATCTCTCTCTTTCTAGAAAGCACATGGTAGTGGTGAATAGACTCTTGACTTTCCCTATGTGAACTTCAGGCTTTCAGCTTGGTGCCATACTGGCCCAGGGCCTAAAGGGAGGCCCATTGTTGTGGTTGCTCAGTCACAACCCTATATACCTGAATGCTCTGCAAGAAGGTCTGAAGATTTTGAGAACTGATTTACTAAGAATGGCAGGGAGAGACCTGTGGCCTTTTAGCCTTGGTGCCCATCTGATATCAGAACAAAGTAAGGCGTGTGGCTTAGAGTGGTGGCCCTAGTCAGAGCTAGGCCAGATGAAAACTATTTTCTGATGTTAATGGTTCTCCTCAATTCCCCGCTGGCCTAAGTGACTATCTCTTAAAGAAAGATAATGTGGGGTCAAGGGACTTGGGAAGACTGGAATTTATATCTAGGTCATCCTGGTTTATGATGTGGGCCAAGGCTTCCATATATTTATTTAGCATTTCATAAAATTTTAATTTTTAATGAAAATCACGTTGCATATTAAATTTAAATATTAAATAAAACTCCTTTGGTACCAAATTGCCAGTGTTCACTTTTTGAAATAGATACCTTCAGATATTTTTACCACCAAGAGACCTTTCTAAGCCTGTTCTCAGATTTTCAAAATGGGGATAATAGTTTCTGCCTTTCAGGGCTGCTTATTAGGATCAAATAAGACACGTGTGAAGGTGCCTGACACAGTGATTGGCGACAGTACATGTTCCATAAACATTTCAACATCATCTTTCAACTAGTTATTTAGAAAGGAAAATAAACTTGGCCTACTTGTCCAGCTGGATTACTATAGTGAACGTTGTATGAATCAGGACTTTGAGTTTTCAGTGTAAGAAACTCACCTTCAACTAGCTGAAACAGAAAAAAAGAAGAAAAAGAAAAGGAAATGTAGGAGGAAGAGAAAGAATTTATTAGATTATGTAACTGAGAAGTCACAAGAGTAGAATTTTTTCCAGGCTTCCTGGATGCAAAGGTTCATATGATTTCACCAGGGCCCTATTTACCCACCCTTTGTCTCCAACAGGGAGCTTCTCATAGTAGGAAGGCAGCCACTTGCAGCCCTGAACGCACACAAGACCTTCAGCTAGCCATTCCAAAGAATGCTCTTCATATACTTCGGCAAAAGCTATCTTCTTAAAATAGCAAAAGATGCATGCCCAACCCCAAATCCATCACTGTGGCCCAAGTGGGCAGGGGATGAGATGATAAAGAGGTATTTTGATTATGCAGGCCTGAGGTCACATGTCCACTCCTGAGGTTAGAAGAGGGCACATGAGCCGCACCTGTGTGGCCTGAGCAGCATATTAGAATGGGGAAGAGAGTTGGTACCTTGATGGCTGCTGTGATGTTGGGCAAACTGCATGTGTCCCTCTAGCCTCCTCACTTTCTTACCTCCACTCTTGTTCCTTTCAGTCCATCATGCACAATGCTTTTAGAGTAGAACAAGTTGCAGTTATGAAAATGTTCTTGGTTGAAAATTCTTCAGGAGCTCTCCAACACTTTCAGTGTGAATTTCAAATGCCTTAGTTTAGGACACAAGGTCTGTTGCAAACTGGCCTCTGCCCACTTCTTTGGCATCATCTTATTCCACATATATATCTAATTTCTGGACATATCAATATGCTTAATACACTCTCTTGACAATATATACCTTGTTCAAATATTATTCTTCCTTCTAAATGTCCTTTCCCACGTATCCCCACTTTTATAAAACATAGTAAATTCCTTTCCCCCCTTCAAACTCAGTTGAAAGTTCATCGTGTCTTTTGAAAAGTCCTTTCCTTCCTGCAAGTTTGCTTTAAATATGTTCCCTCTGCTCTAATAGCATTCAGTGGTCACCTCTCTTATACCACTTCTTATAAGATATATTTTCTAGTTACACTCTGCTTCCGTTTTACTGTAGGCTCTTTTGCGGTGAGTGATGTCAATGTATTCACCTGTAGCACTTGGCCCAGAACCTGGGTTACATTAGATTCCTGGACAATATTTAAAAGAACTGGACACTCAGCACTTGCCAGGCCCCTCTAGCATAAAATCCAAAATAACAAATTTGACCTTCTCTGATTTTTAAATTATTTGTGGAAGCCATAATTTTTCAGGTTAGACTTGACAAAACTTTCTACCTAATACAAGACAGCATATTAATGGGTAGTGACAAGACTATTGATACACTTAACTGAATTCAACTTATTATTCACTTGTTGGGACTTCTCAGGCTATTGTGAGGTCCCAGATGGAAGACATCACATTTGGTTCATTGTCTCACACCCAGTGCCTGGCTTACAAAAGGTGCTTATTGAATATTCAGTGTATAAATGATTGCACATATTTACGTTTTTCTAATTAGCCTCTCAACAACTTGTTAGCTGAAAATATTTCTGTTTTATGTCATATACCTTGGTCCCCTCTCCTTTGCTTCTCCTCAGAGCCCCTACTTTCACGTTTATCCTACTAAGGCTCCAATTCTTTCTTATATTTCCCTGTAGTCAGTAGGACGTGTGTTATGTTCTTGCCTCTACTTCTGCTAAGGCGAGATTGTAGGGCGGGGACAGCTAAATGGGAGTCAGACACCAAGAATCCCAATACAAGAAAGTTGTGGCCTCTACATGTCTGTCGGATGCAAGTGAAGACAAAACAGACTTGCAGGCCTATTGTAGGAGTTTCAGGGAGCCAGACCAGAGTGGATTCAGTCCAGAACTATGGCATTATGGGTAGCATAGTGTTATGGAATAAATTTATGTTGTTTAAACCACTCTGTGGTACTTTGTTATGGCAGCCCTGACAAACATGGGTATTTTAGGAAGCCTTTGTGTTCACTTCTGCTACCATTAAGTGCCAAGATTTGCTGTGATCAAATGGAAAGCATTCTAGATTAAGAATCAAAAGGCCAAGCACTGGGTGTCTGTTTTTCCTGAGGACCAGCAAGACCTTGAGCAAGTCATGTTACTCCAAGGAGTCTTGGTTTCTGCATCTCTGAGGAAAGATACTTGTTCTACTCCCTCACAGAATGGCTCTAGGATCGTATTCATGGGTATGAAGTCACACTTTAATTATTCATCAGTTCACAAGTGTTAGGGATTACTATTTTTCTTGTTACTATTATTCTGTAGAGCGTTTGCAATTCTCATTTACTTTCCAAATTTGCCCAGTGTAATGGTGAAGGTGTAGACTTTGCTGCATTCTATTTGGAGGGAATCCAACCATATTCAACTTAATGAGTCCTTCTCTTTGGCAAACCACATTTTATATAATTCGACAATCTCAGAGAAGAGCTCACTGCTCTGAGCTTTGGGGAGGTGATTAGACAGGTGTATGGGCTGCAGCAGGTCCCCACAGCATCTACTAAGAACGTGATGGGACCAGGGACATTATGGGCACATCGTTGGATAACTCTGTTAGTCTCCTGACACACGCACACTTGTTACCTTGCAGTCAAAGTCTTAGGTTATTTGTCAACTGTCCACTTAATCTACACACCCAACTTAATTTTTTATGTTAATTGATGATTTTTCCAACAGTTTTAGATTTACAGAAAAATTGAGTGAAAAGTATAGACAGTTCCCATATGCCCACGTCCACGGTCACCCCTGTTGTTGGCATCTTGCGCTAATGTGGAATATGTGTTACTATTGATGAGCCAATATTTATACATTCTTATTAACTGAAGTCCACAATTTATATAGGTTTTACTCATTGTGTGGCACATTTTACGGGTTTTGACAAATGTCATTAATCCCACTTGATCATGTTGTATATTGCTATTATAACATTGTTATAAAAATTTGCTAGCATAGAGAATTTTTACAGCCATGTTCATGAGAGATATCGGTCTATAGTTTTCCTTCCATATATCATCTTTGTCTGGTTTTGATATTAGGTTCATGCTAGCCTCATAGAATGAGTTATGAAGAATTCCTTGTAATTCAATTTCCTAGAAGAGATTCCAGAGAATTAGCGTAATTTCTAATTTAAAAGTTTGGTAGAATTTACCACTGAACCCAGCGGGGCTTTGTGATTTCTGTTTTGGGAGGTTATTAATTATGGATTCATTTTACTAAGTAGACATAAGCTTATTTAGATTGTGTCTTCTCATGTGAGTTTCTATGCTTTGGGTTTTTTAGGAATTGCTTCTTTTCATCTAGGTTATCAAATTTGTGGGCTTAGAGTTGTTTACCTATTATCCTTTTAATGTCCATGGAAACATTGGTGATGATCTCATTTCATTTCTGATATTAGTATTTGTGTATTCTCATTTTTTTTCCAGTTAGCCTAGCTAGACTTTCAAAATTGTATTAATCTTTTCAAAGAGCCACGTTTTGATGGTACGGATTTACTTTACTTATTTTCTATTTTTAGCAGAAAGCTTTTTTTTTAGATGTTGACAAAATTCTTTATTGCAAAACAGGATATATTTTCAAATTGTAGCACAATATTTATAAACAATGAAATATAAAATGTCACTTATGTGATTAAATAACATTGACAAAACACTGTCTTGAGAATTATAATTTGATGAATGTTTTATCTCAAAGTATTATGGGAGTACAAATATTTTTCCACTTTCACACGTTTGAACATTTCCATAAATCTGCAAAATGCAGTCTACCTAAGAGAGAAACCACAAATATGATATTGTGAGCAATAAGGGCCTCATAAAGCTTGTTTTTCTCTAGAAAGAAGGCACCCAAACTTAGGACTACACACGTGCCTTGGAATGTGTGCTCACACAGAAAGGATCCACGGTTCTGGAAATATGGCTCCATTCCCAGACTTATGGCCATCCGACCTGGACTGCAGGCGTCAGGATCTAAGGACACTGAATCCGTGAGAACAGACCTCAGACCAAGGAGCCCACTGAGGGAGATAAAAGCAACTGAGGCTTTATCCTTCCACCAATTCAGTTGCTCAAATACTATGCAGCCCGTCTCTGCTGTGTCTGCAATACCCTCTTTTACGAGAGTGCCAGTAATGTCCTTTTGAGGCAGTGGTAGTGTCCCTTTGAGAACATCAAATTGGCAAATGATCAACGGCTTCTCACAGATAAATAGGAAACTATAATAACAGATATAGTCTGAGTGCCTATATCCTCTTACAAGTATTAGGAGCTATAAAGCTAGTCTGAAACCTGTGCTGGGAGGTGTCTGGATCTCCAGCCTTGCCCATGAGGATTCAGGAGGCACAGCAGAAGTTACTCTGCATTGACAGGACATTGCAGCTCAAGTACGAAGGCCAGCTGCCCGCAAAATTCACTCTTCTTCATGGGACCTGTCTTTTTTTCTTTTCATCATATTATGGGGGTATAAATGTTGTTAAGGCTACATATATTGTCCTTGCCTCCCCTCCCCCCTCGAGTCAGAGCTTCAAGCCTTTCCATCGTCCAGGTGGTGTGCATCGCACTCATTATGTAACCATATACCCATCCCCCCCCACCTGCCCGACACCCGATAAATGGTTTTCTTTCTTTTTTTTTTTCTTACATTTTGGTTACGTTTTATATCTTTGCCTCTCCCTAGGAAGGGTTACAGGTATGCCCTTTTCCTCCACAATGCTCATCACATCCCTAAGATGTGGTTCTACCCTCCCAATCCCTAGTGAACGCTACCACCATTGAGCACCATAGTTTTAATCAGTCAGTACCAATTTGATGGGAAGTACAAGTGGAGTCCATTTTCCTGATCTTGTGTCGCCTCACTTTGGATAATGGGCTTAAGTTTAATCCAGGATAGTATAAGCGGTGCTAGCTCACTGTCGTTTCTTAGAATTGAGTAATATTCCACTGTGAACATATACCAAATTTTAATGATTCACTCATGAATTGACTGGCACTAGGGTTGTTTCCACGTCCTTGCAATAGTGAATTGTGCTGCCATAAACATTCGGGTACAGATGTCTTTATAATAGAACGTCCTATGCTCTTTTGGGTAGATGCCTAATTGTGCTATTGCTGGATTGAACGGTATTTCTATTTTTAGTTATTGGAGGTATCTCCAAATTCTTCTCCACAAAGGTTGCACTAATTTGCAGTAAATTAGGAGACCTGTCTCTTACTCTTCAGGTCTTCAACTGATTGGAACGTTTCATGAAGGGTTATCTGCTTTATTCAATGTCTGATGGTTTAAATATTAATCTCATCTAAAGAATACTGTGTCTCAGGCATTATAAAAGTGATTCATGTAACCATTTCCACTACTGAGCAGTGTTTAGTCAATACAAAAGTGATTCAAGCTATCGGATATACACTTGGATAATATTCAGGCTATATTCCCATATATGCAATCAGGTTTCAGGAATGGTGTCTTCATCCCTTTGGGCAGCTATAAAAATACTATACACTGGGTAGCTTAGAAACGCGGAAATTTATTTCTCACATTTCTGGAGGCTGCGACGTACAAGATAAAAGTGCCAGCAAAAATAGTTGCTGGTAAGGGCTAGGTTTCTGGCTCATAGATGGTGCCTTCTTGTTGTGTCTTCACATGGTGGGAGGGGCAGAAGAGGTCTCTGGAGGGTCTTTATATGGGCACCTATCCCGTTCATGAGGGTTCTCCGCTCGGGACCTAATCGCCTACTACAGGGCCCGCCTCCTAATACTATCACCCTGTTGATTACGATTTCAGCCAATGAATTTGGGGGACATGAATTCATGCTATTCTCACCATGGCAAATAATTATGACGTACTACATTGTTGTTCCTCCTAGTCACTTCATATGTGCCAGCAAACAGTCAGACACACAGAATTCCTAATGACTCCTAATATCTTATCATTCTGTAGTGTAGAAATCATTCTTTTAGCAGATTAGTGTAAGAGCACAGTGTCCAACAACAGGCCATTGCCAATCCTTCCGTGGAACTCAGGATTTCTCATACACCAGGTAACACCAATGCCAGCACGTGCTTTTCCTAAAGGGTGAGGTGCTCGCTGTATTCATTTCTCAGACAGCAGTATGATGCACAGTGTAGTCAACTGGAGTAAACTCCCACTTGCAGCATTTTCCTGTGTGAGTTAAACAAGGCATTTGAGCCACATGAGTGTGGAAGAAAGTAAAGCTAAGGACAGACTCTCTGGAACAGAATTAGAACAACATGCCAGAAAAAGCAGATCATGTTCAGAAGTCTCTCTATATTACCACAACTTGCTTATGAAAATGAGAGGGTGAGTGGTGAGCTTATCAAGAGGTGTTATTCGTAGGCCTAAGAAAATTCCTCAGGAACACATGGAAGCAATACAATTTAAATCAGCTGAGAAGTAAAGACATTTTAGGAAAAATGCAAAATGAGAACCTGGCCCCATAACAGCTTCTTCTTTGCAAGAGAGTCATGTGAGCCCGTATCACACCTGACAGCATGCATTGCTCTTTTTCAGCCAGCAAAGGCAAATCCATGCTGCAGAAATTGAGCTCTAGTAGCTTTCTCATAGAATTGAAGGCTTGTTTATGTCATCCAAACATGGACTGACAAGAATCCTAGAAAGACTGAAACCATGGTTTTCACCTCTTTCTACAGCAGATCAAGCTATGGAAAAATGATGATGTATATAGAAAAGCCAAGATAATCTTATACTCCCGTAAGTCCTACCTCCTTCTTGAGAGCAGTTAAGACATCTTTCTCTCCTGTAATGTCTCTTTACCCATGCCCCCAGCCCCCTCCATCCAGATCAGGTACTTCTCTCTGAAACCTAGAATCTCCCTGAGAGAGTTAGGATGGCAGGGTGAACCAGCACTATACATTTATTCCCTGACTTCTGTAGGGGGACATCTCAGAGAACCTCTGCCAGCAGTACTTTCTTGCCCATGTACTTCCAGATTCCTGAGACCATGGCTACCTTAATTCGTACCCCCTCTCTCATGCAGAGCTGAGCTGAAGGAAGGCACCATATACTTGGCCAATGGTCCCCATCAGCTAGGGGGCCAATGGAGTCAGACATCCAGGCCACATCTGAATTTTGACAAAGGTTTATTACTGGATTCTTATCCCTTGCTTGAGAGGCATTCTATAGCCATCATTCTCTGTTCCTGTCTGGACAGTGTTTCTCTGTAACTTACTAGCACTGATTCCCTGGGCTAGTGTCTTAATTTTCTGAGACATGCAAACCGTATTTGGCTCCCTAGATGGCCATTACCATGAAGGCAGATGATAAGGGCTAATTGCTCTGCACATGGCCCATTGCAGGCAGTGAAAAGGATTTGCAGCCATTTAAAATGGGGAGCTTCTGTTGGCGTGAATGCAGAGAGATAGAAACTCACATATGCTGCTGGTGGGACTGCAAACTAGTACAAGCTCTGTGGAAAGCAGTATGGAGATACCTCAAAGAACTACAAGTAGAAGTACCATTTGATCCAGCAATCCCATAACTGTTCATCTACCCAAAGGAACAAAAGACATTCTATAATAAAGACATCTGCACTAGAATGTTGATGGCAGCACAATTCACAATTGCAAACATGTGGAAACAACCCAAGTACCCATCAACACGTGAGTGGATGGATGAAATGTGGTATATGTATACCATGGAGTTCTACTCAGACATAAAAATATATGGTGAACTAGCACCTCTTGCATTATCCTAGATGGAGCTGGAACCCATTCTACTAAGTGAAGTATCACAAGAATGGAAAAACAAGCACCACATGTAC